>NC_062564.1:83167422-83792422 GCF_022837055.1 Prionailurus viverrinus
GGTATGTACATTTTTTAGACTTAATGCTATTGCACGCTTAATAGACTACAGTGCAGTGTAAACATAACTTTTTATATGTACTGGGAAATCAGAAAATTTCATTTGACTCACTTTATTGAGATATTTGCTTTAATGCAGTGGTTCGGAACTAAACCTGCACTATCTCCAAGATATGTCTGTAGAACGAAATTCGATAACTGTGTTGAATTGGAATATCACCATTATCCCAGTCCCCGTTACCACACCTAATCTATTACTGACCCATAAAATTATTTTTAGGTCAGGTCCTGCTGGCGTCTGTACAATAACATGAGTCATTCCTTTCCTCAGGATGACTGTCTTCTTTCCTAAGTTCCTAACGCCAAACTTCTGTAACTCTGGGAAGTAATTACGAGAGCAAAGAAAAAAAAAAGGACTGATTGTACTCAGCCTGAAACCATAGCACCAAAAAGGCCCAGTCCATGGGAGCACCATCTAGCCCACACTGTATAGCCAGGGGGACAAAAGACAACCCCCTGACAATGGTTCCTCAGACCTCAGATCCCAAGAACCTGTAATGACACCAAACGTGAAATACATCTGGCATGACGTGGACCGTATCACAGGTACACAGAAGTGGGTGAACTGTTCACTAATGAGTAGTACTCACTAGCTATTTTAAGACCAGGAAAAAAAAAATTCAGTCCCAAACAGATTATTTAGTTGGACTTATTCTCTCACTTGTTCATCATTTTTTTAATCAGTGCTTCTGTGGGCCTTTTTATATAAAAGGACATTCTCTATTTCTGCCAAGTCTGAAAATGTTATCCAATTCTTCCTCATAAAGACGGCAGTTTGCAAACTTAGCTCACAAATTCAAATAACTGTGTAATTACCCACCACATCTTTAATTTAGAGCATCTGACATTATAAGGCATAGAAGTAAAAGTAATGGTACTGAACACCATAAATGTCTCGATAACAAATAAACCAATAAAAATATTACTCAAGATAATGCATGCAGTAAGAAAACTCGTAGAGGATTTATATGTATGCTTAAGGCATCCATTCAAAATTTGCTTTTACAATCACTTTAAATGAATAATAAACATGTTACATTACTAAAAATAAAATCATTCAACACAGTAACAGAAGCAAAGAGAGCAGCTGGTATGTGCACTCTCCTACTGCAGCTGTTTTGTATTATTAAAATTTTACATTTTACAACTGACACTAAAGCAATCTAGACTTTTCCAAATGCTATATGATTTGGACTACTTAAAAATGTTTCCCTCATAGCCCAAAAATACAACTTAAAAAATTTCTTTTTAATGTTTATTTATTTTTTAGAGAGACAGAGAGACAGAGCACGAGCTGGGGAGGGGCAGAGAGAGGAGGAGACACAGAATCCGAAGCAGGCTCCAGGCTCTGAGCGGTCAGCACAGAGCCCGACGCAGGGCTCGAACTCACAAACCGTGAGATCATGACCTGAGCAGAAGTTGGAACTTAACTGACTGAGCCACCTAGGCGCCCCCAAAAATATAACTTTTTAAACTTAAAACCATAAATGTCAATCCCCATATTACAATGGGTCTACATGCTCAAATATATGAATGGATGGGGCCAACTCTTAATAAGCTTCATATGCTGCATATTATCATCTGCTTATAAGATTTTTGTTTCAAGAAGTCCTGTAAAGGAAAATAGACACAATCTTCAAAATACAGACTATGTATTCCCCTGAAAATTATGTAGGTATGAAGGCCAAATCTAAAGAGATCTATACATAACAGACCATGTAATTATGTGAAATATGGCAACTGGACATAAACTTTGGAGTAATTCAATGAAAACATCTTACTGGACACCTACTATGTGTTGGGTCCTGGAGGCACAAATAAATGAAAACAATTCTTGCCCCCAAAGGGAAGGCATGAGCAAGGAAACCACAGATGCTGGGATGCCTGGATGCCTCCATGCCAGTTACTTCCTGGGTCATCTCATTTAAATCTCACTCTGAGAGGTTGTCCCATTGCCTCATTCCTTCTCTCCCTGTGAACCTTCTCTCCCCTTCTGTTGTGTCTTCCCCTACATTTATCCACCACTACTTCCCTTTCCTCTGTCTTTTCCTCCCTCTAAGACATCCTAATTATTCCCCCTCTGCCATACATCCTCCAGAATAGAATAAGAGGCACTGGGAAGATATTGCTCCAAAAGATGGCCTGCATACGAAATTTAAGATCAGGTCAGTGTACGTCCACTATGAAACCCACTCTTGGCTTCAACCTCCCTGCTGCATCACAGCCCCCTAAGGTCAATTGCTGTCTGCCCAGGAAGCTTTCTTGACATACAGCTTTATCTCTACTATGGGGTCAAAGGACACAGCTCTATACCCATGGTCATTTCTTATGATCCCAATTTAAAATGAAACTAAATGTGTGTGCACGTCCTCTCTCCCTGGCCCATGCTACGCTATACACCCTGTATTGCTAAATATTCCCATAGTGCCGAAAAGATGGACATCTTCCAAAAATTGCTAATTTTTTAGCAAACAAAAGAGACTTTGTGCAACAACATTGTGTCCTTTATAGATGACAACCATGCTTGAGTGTGAAGCATGCACTTTGTTCTCCCAGCAGAGACCAAGACATAGTCTTTCTCCTCTATTTTCTTTTTATGTCTTGATTAATTCATGTTATCTGTCTAATCGTTAAGTATTTGAGATCAGAGCTCTTTTACACTGACCAAGCACAATATGATCACACATGTTAACATTGTCGACCCTCCAAAATAATAATGACATTTGGCATTAATGATTCAGAAGTTAGTTTTTCTCTCCTAAGCAAAATTTGTCCAGTGACGCCAAGGTGCCCACACCTATCCTATAATCAGGAGGGGAAGAATGACAGCTTGTGCTACTTGATGTGATCTCAGGAAGCCATATCTGCTGGTCTACAGGCTGCTTTCAGCAGGTCCAGTGTGTTTCTCTCATGCTAGGACACATGCAAATATAGTCTCGTTGGATCATCCTGCTACTTTCAGAATCTTCTTTTAAAATACTTTTGTATGCCCATTATAAATTAACCTTCAGTAAATGATTAGGTCAATTTCCTTTGGCATCGCTAATAGTTTAATAAAACTTGTTCAAGTTTACTGAATATATTGAAAATGCCCTTGATAGTCAAAATTAAATAAATTCACCGCTTTAAAAATATTAAACATCATAATTAAAGCTTCCTTGCGATTATTCTGAATGATATTTCAAAATCATCAGGTCAATTAGTGAAGCAACATTTACATGACATCTTCTCTGTCTTCATTTTCGGATCACTTTAAATGGGAAAGTTGCAGGAGTTTTTAGTCCAAACTGATGGAAATACACACATTTATAGCCCGAGGATTTCTCATTTGTCAGTTGGTTTGCAAAAAATTGGCTCTAAAGAAATCATGGTAGGAATAAGTGTGGCTACATGATATATTGTTGGTATTCTTTATTGTCATTATTTCTGGGGGGAAAAAAACTAGTACTAAAGTGATTTGCTCTTCTTCGTAAGAGGCTCCAGAATTGATTTCCTACCTAACCACCCACACATGAATTTACATGGAGCACTGCATTAACTCTAAGTATGAATAATCAGTCCCTTACTAATGAGGTAGGATTCAAATTAGACTTTCCCCCTTCAGCTTGCGTGGTAAATGTTTTCCTACCAAGTTAGCAATCTTTACAGGTTACAACTAGTTCATAATATTGTTACATACCCACCCTTGGCTGGGGTGGGGCTGCTACTCAGGTGGTTCTGAAGGACAGAGTGGTCAGAGCATCCAGCCAAAGAGGGTTATTCTCAAGACTTAAAATCTAATGTCATTAGCCCTGCCAGTGTCAGACTTGCTTGGGACCCATGACTCTTCCTTCTTCTTCTTCTTCTTCTTCTTTTTTTTTTTTTTAATTTTAGAGAGAATGAGAAAGAATGCAGGTACAGAAGAGGGACAGAGTGGGGGGAGGGGCGAGAGAGAGAGAGAGAGAGAGAGAGAGAGAGAGAGAATCTTAAGTAGGCTCCATACTGGGATTCTGAGCCGAAATCAAGAGTCAGCCACTGAACTAACTGAGCCACCCAGGTGTCCCTCTTCCTTTCTGATCTTACCCCTTTTGGAGTGGAAATGTGTATCCTACACCTGCCCCACCAGTAACTTTGCTTTCTGGTTTCATAGGTTTGCAGATGGAAAGGACTTTTGCCCCAGGATGAATCATATCCCAAGAATCAACCATAACTGATTTAAATGGTATTTGGATATTTTGGACTTAGAGTTGATGCTGGAATTCGTTAAGACATTTGGAGATGTTGGGATGGGGTGAATGTGTTTTGTATGTGAAAATGGTAGGAATCCGGGGAAGGACAAAGCAAGAGTGCCATGGTTTAAACCATGTTTCCCCAAGATCCATACATTTCAGTCCTGACCCTATTACCTAACAGTGTGATCTTATTTGGAGATAGCGTCTTTACAAAGATAATAAAATTTAAATGAGGCCATTAGAGTGGGCCCTAATCCAATATAATTGGTTTCCTGAGAAAAGGGAAATTTGGGGGTGCCTCACTGGCTCAGTTTGTTGAGCGTCCGACTTTGGCTCAGATCATGATCTCACAGTTCGTGGGTTCAAGTCCCATGTTGGGCTCTGTGTTGACAGCTCAGAGCTTGGAGCGTGCCTCAGATTCTGTGTCTCCCTCTCTCTCTGCCCCTCCCCTGCTTGTGCTCTGTCTCTCCCTGTCTCTCAAAAATGAATAAACATGAAAGAAAGAAAGAAAGAAAGAAAGAAAGAAAGAAAGAAAGAAAGAAAGAAAGAAAAAAGAAAAGAAATTTGGGCACAGAGATCTGCATAAAGGGAAGATGATATGAAGACACAGAGGGAGGAGATGGCCATCTACAAGCCAAGGAGAGAGGCCTGGAACAGAGCTTCCCCTTAGAAGCCCTAGGAAGGAACTAAGCCTGCCGAACCTTGCTTTCAGATTTGTAGCCTTCAGAGCGGTGAGACCATAAATTTCTGTTGTTTAAGCCACACAGTGTGTGGTACTTTGTGATAGCAGCCCTAGCAAACTAACACAACACAATTTAATACTAATGAATTAACACAGAAAATATGCTGATCTTTAGATCATAAAGTTTATGTGATATTTGAACATTTATTCAGCACTATAAGTTATATTTTACAGTAAGATATTGATAAAGCTTTAATTTCCTTATAAAACGTAATTAATAAACATAGAATTATATCTTAAAAGTCATGTATTTACTATGCATATTCTGCATTTGTGTAATTGATTTAAAGGAAAAAAGTCAAAATAGAACACTCTGACAGCATATGCCAAAGAAAAAATAGTTAAAAGTTATACTAATTATATATAATGGATAAATATGCTACCGAGTCCTTTTCAGAATTTGGCTGAGCTTTACATTTCAGAGCTGAGACCATGATTGTACTATTCAACAAATCAATTCTTAAGAGAATGAAAAGTTGATTTATTAAAAATGCATAATTCCCCATGAGATAAAGCTTGTATACAAATAAATAGAACTATGTCTAAAAGTCAGACTTCCTCTTACTTGACTCATTCAAATTAGATTAAGGAAAAACTCAAATAATGAACAAAATAGCATCCTTAAGTCATTCTGACGTCAGATTCAACTGAGATTTCTCCAAAAAAACACTGCCAATTAAATAATATCACTCATGAGAGCTCTTGCTTCTAAAATTTGAAACTTCTCTAAAGCAAATCTCTGCTAAATAAACATTGTACCTATGTACACTACAAATGAATAAAGAATGCCAAGTACATTAGAAAACATTCAATCTTTTAACTTTGATCCTTTTTTTATATGTGTTCTTCATGCATTCCTTTGAAATAAAAAATAGTTACTTCTTTTATGTGTTGAATAGTTTAAAGGAACATGGTCAGGGGAGCCTGGGTGGCTCAGTCAGTTAAGCATCTGACTTCAGCTCAGGTCATGATCTCACAGTCTGTGGGTTCGAGCCCCATGTTGGTCTCTGTGCTGACAGCTCAGAGCCTGGAGCCTGCTTTGGATTCTGTGTCTCCCTCTCTCTCTGACCCTCCCCCACTCACCCTCTGTCTCTGTCTCTGTCTCTCTCTCTCTCTCTCTCTCTCTCTCTCTCAAAAATAAGTAAACATTAAAAATTTTTAAAAAATAAAAAATAAAGTAACATGATCACTTAACATGTCATAAATCACCCCTGAATATTGTCTTTTGTTCTTCCAGGGTCTTGTTTTCAACCAGGAATGAGGCCATTTGAACCAACTCTTTGTACTGGTGCAAAGAAGAGAGTTCTTCATCTACCTCCCACAGGCTCCCCTGCCCTTGAGTCCTTGCCACCCATCATCTTCTCTGAACAGCGACAGCCTGAACAGGAACCCTGGAAGTCAGGGGTCATGCACCCAACGGCCGGAAGGATGGCTTTTTCCGTCATGAGAGCTATAGGACCACCTGCTCTTTTCCAGATGTCAGTTGAAATCTCAGAAGAGCAGACAAACCATTCTGATTCCTCTCTTCCCTCTCTCGCCCCACACACCCTGGTTCCCAAAGGCTCCGACAATAACCGTGCACTTTACATTAATAGGATAACTAGAAGTCATTGTTGGGAAAATTTTAGAAGGTAATGAATGTAGTGCCACATCTTTGATACAAGCTGCATGGTTACATATAAGCGCATGATGATCTCTTTGCCCCATTGGGTGAAGCTTGCCTTTGACAACACCCTGTAGTGTGTGGGGGCACAGAGAACAGTGGTGCCCATCCCTGGGCATGGAGATCCCTGTCCAGATCCACGCCAAAGAAGATATGGTCCTGGATACAATCATTGAGATGCAGCGGCAACCACTGCCTTCTTCAGGATGGAGGGACCAATAAGAAATACAGACGCCCCTCTAACTCTGTGGGACAAAGCTGACTTGGCCACTGATGGGCTATGTTCTTAACTGACTTAACCTCTCTTAAAGTTGCTGTCCTGACAGATGACAAATGACCTACATGGCCAATGGATGCCATTTTCTTTTTTCTTTCTTTTTTTTTTTGAGGGGGAGGCTTATTTGTTTTCTTGACCTATAGCCTTCCTAGAACATGTTCTTCGATGTCTAAGAGACCATTGCCGGCCCCAAGGCCAATTAGAGTAAAGCCTCCAGCTAGGTTTCGCTGCAGTTTATAAAGTTAAACATTTGCAAGCAATCTGACTCAAGGCATACATCTTGTGATATTTGGAATTTAGGCCCTTTTATTCTCCAGCTGGTAGAGAAAAAAAAAAAAAAACCAGCTGCAGTGAAGACCAATTGAATAGCTTAGCCCTGACACAGGGAGCAGAGAGAGTGTTGTGGAACTTCTCAGTTCATGGGGCAGGAACCTGACCTACTTGTTCTCAGTCATTTCCCCTGAAAGCTAGATGTGACTTTTCTGAAAATGGACTGCCTCCCTGCCAAAGCATAGGCAGGATATTTGGACACATTGTCTCCTTTCTATGACCTATTAAATGTCATTTATGTACTCCAGAGCAGAGACCATTATTTATGGAGTGGGACTTGACAGAAAGTTCCCTGGAGTGACAGGGACATATGAGGAGTCCTTCCCTGTAGGACGCACTTTTAGTGAAAGTTGAATTAATTTAGAAGGTAAAATGCGGCTCAGTTTAAACAATACATTTGGGATGATGAGAGATAAAAAACATGCAATATGAATAAGTGAAATTGCTCTGTGTTGGGTGGGCGGGGGAAGCTTTCACAAAATAAATATTTAGCTAGATGTCAAATTTGCATTCTCTAAGCAGAGCTGTCACCAGCCTCTAAGGAATGAACAAAGTCTGAGGATGGGAGCAAGCAAAGCTGGTAACAAAAGGGTTAATGGGACCAATAAGCACAGCTGCCACTTTTTACCCAGACCTTTTTCATTTGCCCTTAAATTTCCGAGTCTCCTCCTTCTGGGAGGTGGATCAGAGGCTTGTCTTTGCATCACCTCCATTTGGGTGCCTTTCAAATAAGCCCTTTCCTTGCTGCACCCTTGATGTCTCAATGATCATCTTTGCTGCCTGTCAAGCACATGAATTTAGCAAGCTAGCCAGGAGCTTTTTGCCTGTGGTTCATGGGCCCCCAGCGTGTACTGGGAGTCCAGTGAGGACTCCAAGCAGCTGCCTGGGCATTCTTTCCTAGGGACCTTCCCTAGGCAACCCCCCCACCTGGGTGCCGCTAACTTTTGGCACTCAATTTAACTCTTGCTGCAAGAAAAGGGTTTTGGGGTTTGGTTTGCACAGACACAGCTCGTGGTGAGTACTTCGTGGGGAACAGCACCTGAGCATATTTCTTCCTCCTCTCTGGCTGGGCTCTCCCTCTCTTAGATTTCCTCCTCCCATTCGGTTGTCTCCATATAGGTAGTGTGGGTTCTCGTCACCGTCTTTTCTAGCTTAAGAAGCTGATAAGGAAGCCATTTGGTTCAGTCAGTGATGCTCCGACCCTTAGGCAGGAAGTTGAAAGCCATCTGGTTCAGTTGGTGAAGCACTAACTTCTGGGGAGGAACCAACACTTGCAGAGGTACCCTAGGCTTCATTTGGTTTGTTTGCTGCTGCAGCTTTGGGTAGGTTTCCATAAAACTGACCATGTTCTAACTGGAAAATGGGAAATGACAATTTGATTCCCAGATGCAGCCGTTGGGCCGTATTCTCCAAAACTGAGCAATCTTTTTTTTCTTTTAAACATTGCTTGGCCACAATATTCAGAAAGGTGACCAAGTAATGGTTCCATGAATTATAATACTATCTTGCAGTCAAACTTATTTTGTAAAAGAGAAAAACTTGTAAATTGGGCCTTTAAAATTTTGTTTGCCTCTTTGCATTTGTATGTGTTCATGTATGTGGTATGTTGTGAGATAATTTTTCTACCTTCAAAGGTGTTGCTAAAATAAATTTGTAAAAGAGCCCTATTTAGTTGGTTTAAAGGCAAGCGCTTATAAGAATTTGGACATTCTAAAACTCAGAAAGATAGAAACTAACTCAAATGTATTTCAAATCCATGCAATCTTGGAAAATACTCAGTAGTAAAACTAACTTAGGGTTGTTGGTTTAATTAAAATGGACATGTTTTTAGAATTATCAGCATTAAATGTAAAACTCTTATTTCACTCATGTTTATTGAAAGTCAAATAAGTCAAATAAGTTCATAAGTTTCCATTCCATTTGTCAGGAAAAAAACCCTGAGAACTTTGTCAAATGCCTTAGAAAGTTTTATGGGCAATATAAGAACAAACAGATGTAAACAATTTAAATAAATGTAATTAAGACTACTGAAAATAAGGGAAACAACTCTGTATGCAAGGAAAGCAAGACTGGTTATTTAAAGAGGGAAAACTTAGGACAAAATCTGAATAAATGTAAAAGGAACATTGGAGAAGGTTTGTGAGAAGGGAATCTTTGGAAAGGAATTTTGTGCACAGTCAGGACGAAGATTATGGAGATTAGTGTGTAAACAAGTGTGTTAGGGAGTGATCAGCACCTGGCCAGGAGAAGGGGAGGGTAAGAACAAGGTTAGGCAGGAGTTGAGTGGTAGCACATCAACAGAAACCTTAGCTGACTCTCTGAGGAGTTCCAAATGTTGGATTGCCCTTCAGAATCCTCCTAAATTGGGACAAAAGGGTCGGACTTTTATACCCTCCTGTTGAACAGTCATTGGATGTGAGCACCTGGGGAGAGGGCATGCCCTTGGCAAGGCAGCTGTCTTCCATCAGGGCGACCCCCCAGTGGCATCAGAGAGTTGGGGACCATCGGTGGTGTTCCTACAGCCCAGAGTCCGACATTTCTGATGGGGATTCTGGTCAGCACATCCCAGCACCTGCCACAGGAACTCGGATCCACACGGTTCCCTGGATGTCCTGGTCTCGACATCAACATGGGAAATAACAGGTAAGAAAAAAGGGAGAGATTGAATCATTTTTTAAAATTCATCTTCCTGGAAAGAATGAGTCTTAATATTATAAGTATACCAGTAAAAGATTAGAATTTGGTGTGTCTCTGTTAAAATGAGATTTTTCTTAGATTATTGGTCTAAATTATAAATAAAGGTTTTTTATCTTTGTCTAGAAAAATGAAGCTTCTATGTTTTGTCTTTATTAGGTATTTAATTACTTAATGCTGCATCTTCTCAATATTAAAAGTTACAACTATGTAACCCTCTGCATTTACCTTAGAATCTTATTGCCACCTTCGCTGAATATATAATTTTACAATGATCTCTAATTTTATTTAGGCATGTGCTTTAAAACCTTGATATTTCAGAAAAACTTCCCAAAATTAAGCTTCTAAATTAAATCTTTTTGACTAATTAGGCTTGTAATGTCAAATCACATGGGAAGCATTATCAAACAAGTGATGATAAATCTCCTTAGGTTATGTTACATGGTTGAATGCTAGAACTGTTCAGAATTTGTATAAAATTCCTAAGGTGTTGATATGTCCTGGTGTAATGCCATCACTTGCAATTCTAATTATTAAAGTGTTGTGTGTCACAGAATTTTCTTGCCAATTGCATTGTAATAACAAATACAGGTCTCTGATATCTTTAAGGTCATAAAACTAAATCTGGAACTAATGGGAAAACTGCAAACAGACTCTTGTTAAAAACATTGCTGGTTCTCTAATGTTTGCTATTCCAGATTTAAGGCTACCTATGATTTGTAGAAATTTCGTAAAATATTCCTTTGTAAACAAATATTTACATTTATCTTTATCTCCCTACCTGATCCCTCCAGAATTCAGACACTTCTATTTTCATGGCAATGTATTATTTGCATAAGTTTAATAAGAATCTGTTTTACTGATGTCAGAACACAATGGAAAAAACATTGGTTATATTGCCAAGGCTTTGACTGGAATGTCCTAATTTAGAGAGATATGCATAGACTCAGCTATGACCAGACTGCTTTAAGGAATTAAGGTTGACTTCATGGAGCCAATGTAGTCTCTCTGAAAAATCAGCCTGATACCTTGCTTACAGGGTTCCAGCAGCCTTCCCAGGTGAGTAAAGAAGGTCACTTCCTGGCAGGTACACGAACCTCAGGATACTTGGGGGACCTTGAGAAGAGAGGAATTCAGCCAAACCTGTAGGTATTACAGGTGAAATCTGACGGCAAGTATTTGGCTTGGCTTCTTAGCCTTGAGAGGCAATCAAAAGTTCAATCTGAAAATCAGATATGAAATTCAATATGAAAGTTTCCAGGAAAGCAGATTTAAAAAAACAAGCAAACAAACAAAAACCTATATGGCCAATCACTGTTTTGCTGCACTTAGGGTAAATAATTAGGCCAAGTTTGTCATAACTGGACTTATTTTAGAAACAAATTAGCGCCAATTTAATTATCTTTGGAAATGGGGGTGATTTTAGAGAAATTCTATTTCAGTAACACACCTTTGTTACTAGTTAGATTCTAGTTCTGATTAACTGTCTTTTGAGTGTTTGTTGTTTGCCTATAAAACTGAGCTGCGTTCTGAATTCTTCTGGTTTCCTCAAATATCTGGCTATGACTCTCCAAACTAATATTTCCTATCTTCTCCCATTCTCTTGACATGCAATCACTGAGAAATAAAACTGTTCTTTTTACGGAAGCCCTGCAAACTGAAGCTGGACAACTTGAGGTAAATTTCGAGAAAAACTGCTGCGATGCCCCATGTTTAGACTGTCTTATGCCTGTTGCTTCATAAACCACTCAAAGATCCCCAGAGACATACAGATAATTGAGCAAGTTTATTCCAGACATCCTGATCTGATGGATCTGCTATTGGAAAATCCAGAGTTTGAGACGTTTATGGACAAGAACAGTTGAATGGATCCAAAACCATTAAGAGCTGATTGCAATGGTGACCCATCAGCTATTGTCCACTGCTGAGGACACCAGAAATTAGACTGATTGCCCAAGGGAACAACTGGGCAGATCAAGCTACCAGGCTGGCGGCCTATACTAAGGTCCAAAACCCTCTCTAATTATAGACTTTAGTGCTAGACATAGATTTAACTAAAGTATCAGCCCCAATATTCCTTGGAGGACAAAAAAAACAAAAAACAAAAAACTCTAAGGAATGGGGATTTAAACACCATGCTGACATTAAAGCCAGCTGGAAATATAATGAACCCTTATTTCAGAACCTCTTGTGGGAGAAATAATTAACTATATTCACCCAAGCACCTATTATGGGTGAGATGCTACTCTTCAGTGGATCCGGAAGTATATTGCAGATCCCAATATTTAGAGAACTATTAAAAATGTGACAGCTGGACTAAAAAACAATCTTAAGACTGGGCCCGTCCCAGTGCTAAAAGGTATGCAATTTAGAGACACCAAACTTGGAGAAGATTGGCAGGTAGATTTCACCATGATACCAAAACAACAGGTAATTTTTGATATTTTCTATTTGTAGACAACTTTACAGACTGGGTTGAAGCTTTTCCATGCTGTTCAGAGAAGTCCTCAGAAGTTGTCAAAACACTTTTAAGCAAAATCATTCCTAGGTTTGAATTGCTGCTAATAACTCAGAGCAACCGTAGAGCTGCATTTGTGGCAAACGTCATACAAGCAGTGTCCAAAGCCTTGGGAATTAACAGAAATTAAACTCCTTCCTGAAGACCCAAATAAACTGGAAAAACAGAATAAATGAACTTTAGCTAGGATATGCCAAGAAACCAACTTGGGAAAAAGCCTTGACAGGTGCCTTGCTTTGGGTTAGAGCAGCTCCTTAGAAGCAGGCTTGGTTTAAGCCCCTGAGAAATGTCATATGGAGGACTCTACACTTTTTTCATGACTTAAGAGTTCCTGGGGCACCAGGGGTGCCTGGGTGGTTCAGTTGGTTGAGCGTCCAACTTTGGCTTAGGTCATGATCTCACGGTCAGTGGGTTTGAGCCCCACATCAGGCTCTATGCTGACAGCTCAGAGCCTGGAGCCTGCTTCGGATTCTGTGTCTCCCTCCCTCTCTACTGCTCCTCTGCTCTCTCTTTCTCTCTCTCTTTATCTCTCAAAAATAAATGTTAATTTTTTTTTTTTTTAAGTTCCTGGGGCACCTGGATGGCTTAGTCGGTTAAGCATCTGGCTCTTGACTTTGGCTCAGGTCACGATCTCATGGTTCATGAGATTGAGCCCTGTGGCCAGGGCAGAGCCTGATTGGGATTCTCTCTCTCTCTTTCCCTCCCCTGCTCATGCTTTCTTTCTCAAAATAAATAAATAAACATTAAAAAAAAAAAAAAAAAGTATGAGTCCTGTCCTGTCAGGAACTCTATCAGGTATGTTCAGTACATATATTTGCTTCCAGCAGGTTGAAGCACTCCACAGATGTGCCCTTACAGCACCCGAATCCTGGACTTAGTGTTACTGAAGCTGGAAGACCAAACACCCAGAGCACCGACTCCAACTGCCTTGTACAAAACCTTGCAAGGTGCTGTTGACCACCCATCCCTCAGTGAAACTAAAGGGAATTAAGCCATGGATTCATGACACTCAAATTAGAAGAATCCACAGGTTCCTTATATCCTGTCAGCAAGGAGAACATCAAAAAGAACCTCGGTTGGACCAGGAAGCCTCTGAAGGACTTGTAACTATTTAGGAAAGCTAGTTCAAAGAAATATATGGATAAGTACAACAAGCTACTTGGTTATAACAAATCTCCCTGAAGGCTCTAGATAAACTATAGTACAAGAACTACTATAAAAATATAAAAATCCAGGTAATGTAAACTGTTGAGTTTCAGCATAGAGCTAAAGATTGCTAAAAGAGCGCAGAAAGCTCTCATTCCTCTCATCCTGATCTTTGCCCCATTTTAGCAGGAAGTGGCTAGAATGGTCATTGTCCCAATTTCCTCAAGAATGAGAAAGGATCAAAAGACTGGTAACCTAAGGGTTAACAGGACTAATAAGCACAGCTGCAGCTTTTACCCAGACCCTTTTCATTTGCCTTTAAATCTCACGACCCTCCTCCTTCAGGGAGGTGGATTGGAGGCTTGCCCTCCTGTCTGTTCATCTCCTCCTTTGGCAGCCTCCTGAATAAAGCCTTTCCTTGCTGCATGCTCCATGTTCTAGTAATTGTCTTTGCTGTGCATCAGGCAGATGGACTTGGGTGCAGCTACAAAAAAGTTATCCTATCCTTGCACTATTTTTGTTTGTTTGTTTTGCCTGATACCTGGACTTCATAGTACATCGATTACTACTTCTTAATCTTTTATTCATTCAATCAACAAATAGCTCTTATGTACCTGCTGTGTGCCAGTCCTTGGCATAAGCACTGGCTATCAGGGTCAACATCGCATCCTCCCTACTCTCACGTTGCTTCATCAAGTTATCCACAAATGCATAATTACAAACTGATTTAAAGTGGCTTGGGGAGCATAGGAAAAAGGGTTCCTGAAGAAGATGGACATGAACTGAGAGGAAAGAGGAAAGCCAGAAGGATGTGGCCAATGGACAATATGAAAAATAGCCATGAGATTTGGCCACATGGAGTTTGCCAATGACCTCAGGTAGAATTTTGTTGATGTTTCTAACGTGGAAGCCAGACAGTAGTGTTCTAGGAGGGAGGGAGTGGGAGGATAAGTAATTTAGACAGCAGGAAAAACAAAAACCCAAACCCCACTTTCAAGAGGTTTGGTAGGAAAAAAAACAGAACAGAGAGAATGTTAGCTGGAGGGTTTGAGGACAAAAATAAAAACTTAGTAGTTTAGCCTTCCGTCATCTCACCTGCCTACACCCATCTCTGCCTATGATGAAAATAGCACGTGGACCAGATAGTTGCCCAGAGTGAGTGGTGCTTGGACAGGAACCAAAATTACACTCACACAGGAACATTCATTTGGTAAAGTTTAATATATGCAAAAAAGTTCAATGATCGAAAAACTATCCTTTGGACAAGGCAGTAGCTGTATGAACTATAATTCCTCTTGCATTTACAACGGAATTTTACCTGTTTCAATTCAAAATATATATTTTTTTTAATTTCTGGGCACACTGGACTAGCATAATTAGGCTAAACATTTTGTTTTAAATTTGCTATCTCTTAATATTGTTATGTGAACAAATCTATACTAATGGGGTATACTAGCATTCTACCTTAGTGGATTATGTAGACCCCTGGCATTTCACTGGCTGATTAAAATATTTAGAAAATTAACTCTTTCAAGGCAACAGCAGATTATTTCTACTCTGGGAGTCAGTGCTGCTGCTGCTGCTGAAATGAATCAAACCGACATCTGCAACACAGTAAAACAAAATAATCTGAGGACAACATTCTACATGTTTAAATTCCCCTTGAAGTCATTTTTACCACTACAGTTTTGGATGCCTCTATTTTCATGGACATCGACAAGTCTCACATTTACATTAATTGCATAAGAAAGCACATTGCCATTTTATTTACAGGAAAAGATCAGTCTTCCCTGTGCTAAAAGGACACCTCTAATATTTTTTTTAAAACAAGGATGGGAAGCTAAGTAACTAACACTACACCCACGGAAGGCAGGCATCCTTAACTAAAAGCCAGGAAGAAAGAGCCTGATGGCATTCCAAGTGTTAAATAGATTAATTCACAAAAATCGATCCAAGGGCCTGGGGTATTCTGCTACTGTTTCTCTTGACATTCTCGCCTCTGGCTACTATATATTTTTCTACAAAGAAAGTACTTAGGAAACAGCATGTCTAATAAACTCAGAGGGAGTCACTGTTGATCAGATTCGGAAACCACATTCTAAAAACAAACGAAGGCAGCCAACCTGCGCCCCCCGTTGTGGTATGTGAGACCCACTGACTAGAAACCAATTTTAAAAGCTATTCGAGTTCGCCTGCCTGGATGCGCATCTTGTTCCTCAAGAAGTGAGCAGAAGAAAAATGCCAGGGTTATTTTGGAAGCACCGAATTACAAGATCTGGAATAAGCAGCTTCATCAGACAGGCAGCTAGAAAATCCTGTTTGCAAAATAGCTCCCACTAGCTTCCTTTATGTCCGAAGTGAGACTCAATTTCGGCTAGAAAATGCACGCCTGTCAGCGGTAAGGAAGAGGTATGGTGGCGCTCCCCCCCATCAGAAACACGGTTGCCTGGGTGAACGGACCGCGGGAGCGCTGTGTCTTCCACGCGCAGAACTGACCCGGTACAGTCGCTGTCACTCTCCCAGTCCTAAAGGACAATCTCTTTGAGGCGTCCGGGGAGAACATCCCGACCAGCTGGTTTGAAGCAGGCAGCCGGGGCTGCGCGGTGGCCGACTACCCCTCCGGGCACGAAGGTCAGTAAGGTAGCCAGGTTAAAGGCACAAAGGAGAGGAGGGGCGAACTCCGGCACCCTCGCTTAGGTGTCGGGGCGTTGGGACAAATCCAGCGGTCCCGGGAACCAGCCGAGGAGAGACTTGGGACTCAAGCAGGGCAGAAGGTGGGCAGAGCCCCTTCTCCCCGCGGCTTTTACCTGCCACAGCCGAAGCACGGCCACCGGCTCTTGCTGAGTCCGCGCTTCGGCTCCCGACTGGACCGCAGCCACTCCCTCCCCAGCCTGCACCTGCAGCTGAGCCGGCCCTCTTCGGACTGGGCAGTCTCCGGGACATTCCAGCGCCGAGGTCCCATGGCTGGGACTTCTCGGCGCCCCGCTGGGACGCCCCGGCAGCTTGTCGCGGCGCTCGCCTACGTGCTCCTGAGCTGCCCCGTGCTACATGGACAGGTGCCCTCGCCTGGGACTGAAGACCACCCTGCGCTCTACTGGCCCACCTGGGGCGCACCGGGTCTCAGTAGCCCCGACGGCCCTAGCGTCCTGATCGCCAACCCCGGACTCCGGGTTCCTGTGGGCCGCTCGCTTTGGCTCGACCCGCTCCGGGACCTGGTGATTCGAGTGCAGCCGGGGGACTGGTGCGAGGTGACGGTGCTGGAAGCCTTGCCGCTGAGCCACGGCGCGCTCTCCCCCGGCCGCTTCCCCTGCGCCTTCGGACCCCGCCAGGTCCAGTACACCCACTTCGGCTCCCGAAGCCCCGGGCGCGCTCGGGTGCGGCTGCAGCTGCGCTACGACGCCCCGACTTACACGCTAGCACTGCCCTTCACGCTGGCTGTGGACGTGGTGTTTCCCCAGCCGGAGCTAGTGATGCGCAACAGGCCTTTGGCGGTGGAGAAGCTGCGGGGCTGGAGCCACGCCATCGACAAGAGAGTGCTGGACTTTGCGTCCCTGGTGTCCGCAGGCTCTGCCCCCAGCAGGTGCCGGCTCACCCTTCTTCCTCCCCAGGACGGCCCACTGCCCAAGTATGGGCGTTTGGTGGACGCCATGGGGGCCCCATTCCCCAGGGGCAAGGGCGTAGACTGTGAGGCTTTTGTCAGAGCTGGGGTGCGCTACCAGCATACCGCCACCACCCTGTCGCCCAGTCGGGACTATGTGCCCTTTATGGCGGAGCTGCTAGGGCCAGAAGACAGAGGCGTGGGGTCAGCCGAGGTGCTGCTCCGTGAGCATTTCCAGCTGCTGGTGAACATCCGCGACGGAGTAGAGAACACGGCACCTCGGCCCAGTTTTGTGGCCCTGATGATGATGGAGGTCAATCAGTTCTTGCTGACAGCCCTGACCCCTGACGCACTAGCTGCGGAAGACACGGAGTCTGACCCTGATGACCTGGTCTTCAACATTCTCAATGCCCCCACAACCACACGAGGGCACGAGGGGTACGTGGTCAGCACTGACGACCCCCTGGGCCTTCCAGTCTCCTTCTTCACCCAGCGGGAGCTTCGGGAACTGAAAATTGCCTATCAGCCCCCTACAAAGAAATTGGATTCAGAGCAGCTCTTCCAGTTGGAGCTGGAGGTGGTGGATGGAGATGGTGCCACCTCAGACCCCTTTGCCTTCATGGTGATAATGAAGCCCGCGAACACTCTGGCCCCAGTGGCTAGATATAACCGAGGACTGCTGCTATTTGAAGGTCAGTCCAAGCCCCTGTCCAGCACCCACAGCCTTCAGATCAGTGATAATGATAACCTGGAAGAAGTGACAGTAACTGCAGTTAGGGGCTTAAGACATGGGCAGCTGATGGTGCTTGGGGCACCCGCTGGGTGCAAGCATTTCACACCGGTGGACCTGGCAGCAGGGCGAGTGGTTTACCAGCATGATGGCAGCAACACCTACAGTGACAACATCATCTTCCGGATGGAGGATGGACACCACCAGGTGGAATTCCTCTTCCCCGTCACCATCATACCTGTCGATGATGAACCACCAAAGGTCAAGGCCAACACCGGGCTCTCTGTTACAGAAGGACACGTGGTCCAGATTTCCCCCTTTGTCCTGAGTGCTACTGATACTGACTCTGAGGACTCAACCATCCACTTTGTGCTGGAGGACCAGCCTCTGGAAGGGAAAAAGGAAGAGGGAGGGCGGGATCTAGCCCCTGGTTCCTCCTACTCCAGTCAGTACCAGGGGGAGATGCTGCTGCGGCAGACTGAGCCACCTCTGTCCCCTGAAGATGAGGACTGGTCTTATGTGGAAAGAGAAGGACTTTATGAGAAGGTGGTGACTGAATGGCTTCAGCAAGACATAATGGGAGGGAAACTCTTCTACCGCTATCTTGGACCCCATAGCCCTCAACCTGTAGTGGCCCGGCTGACTTTCCGTGTACAGGATGACCATGAGCCACCCAATCTATCCAACCAACACTTCTTCACTGTCAGGGTCCAACCAGTGGATCTGAAGAGTCCGGAACTATTTCCAGGAACTACTCTAGAAATGACTGTGCAACAATACCAACTCACTCACTTCCAGAAGAAATTCCTCCAATATACTGATGAGGACTCAGATGACCAGAACCTGTGGTACACCCTGCTGACACCCCCAACTGACACAGATGACAACCACCAAGTCCTGGCTGGAGAAATTGTCCTCACTGATTCCCCAGACATGCCCATCATGCGCTTCACCCAGGCCCAGGTAAATCTGCACCAAGTTGCCTATCAGCCCCCACAGAAGATGCTGGGTGTCGCACGACGGGTTGTGCAGTTCACCTACCGAGTGGAGGATGCTGCAGGCAATAGTGTGCCTGGCACATTCACGTTATTCCTAAAGCCTTTGGACAATCAGCCTCCCAAAGTCACCAACAGAGGCTTTACTGTCTTAGAGGGAGAAAGTTTTATCCTCAGCAGGAATGAACTGGGTGTCATAGATCCTGACACAGATGTTGACCAAATTGTCTTCATATTAGTCTGGGGTCCCCAACATGGACACTTGTACTACTTAAACAAACATATGACCCCAGGAGAGCTTTTCATGCAAGCTGATGTAATTAATGGGAGTGTCTCTTACCAGCACAGCAGAGACCAGACTACCAATGACACCTTCCATCTGGAGGTAAGTGACGGGGTTCACCACATACCCATCACCATCCAGATTTCTGTGCATCCCACTACAGCTGACAAAACTCCCAGGATCTCTATTACAGGTGGTCCGTTATTAGATGTTTCCATTGATGTACTAGAGAACAGAGCCGCTGAGATCACCATGGGCATCATACATGGCAAAAAGAAGGGCACAGATGACTTGATGTTGTCTTTCATTTTGGAAGATAGCCCAAAATTGGGTACTATTCTCGTGCATGGTTTACCTGCAGAACGATTCACCCAAGAGGACCTCATCAGTGGGGCAGTAGTCTATGTCCACACTGGGGGTGAAGTTGGTTTCCAGAAACAACATGATGTCTTCAGCCTCACCCTCTCCGAGGGTTCTTATCAGTGGTTGGTGGGGAACAGCATAGTGGAAAGAGTGCAGGTGCAAGTGGTTGTGCTGCCTGTGGACAATGTGGCACCCAAAGTCTCAGTGGCAGAGTCTTATATTGTTGATGAAGGTGGGAAGAGTCCCTTGACCTTACAACATCTCAGTATTGAAGATGTGGACACACCCCAAGATGAAATCCTATGCACAGTGACCAGTCAGCCAGCCTCTGGCTACCTGGAAAACATTGCACCAGCTCCTGGCTCAAAAGAATCACGGGCTGGTAGCCCCATCAGTGCTTTCTCCATCAGTGATGTCCAAGTGAGGCATATCAATTATGTACAGAGTATTCACAAGGGGGTAGAGCCACAAAAAGATCAATTCACCTTTTATTGTTCTGATGGCATCAACTTCTCCCCAAATGTTGTCTTCCCCATAATCATTTTACCCACCAATGACGAGCAGCCTGAACTTTTTGCTGGTGAGTTTGTGGTATTAGAGGGGATGAGTCTGGTCATAGACACCCCACTGCTCAATGGAGCAGATGCTGACTTGCCACAGAATGAGCTTCACTTTCAGCTCACAGCCCTCCCTCAGCATGGACGAATCGTACAGCAGCTGGCCACAGGCAGCCAGCCCATCCACAGTTTTACCCTACAGGAGATCCAGGAGGCCTCCACCATTGTGTATGAGCATGATGACTCCGAGACCACAGAGGACAGTTTTGAGGTCTGGCTGAGTGACGGCAAGCACATTACCCACAGGAAGGTACCCATTGTGGTGATCCTAGTGGATGATGAAACCCCTCAGCTGACCATTAATGATGGGCTGGAAGTAGAGACCAGACACACTAAGGTCATTACAAATTGGGTCCTCAAAGCCACAGATCTTGACTCCGATGAGAAGAGCCTCAGTTTTGTCCTCCGTTCAGGGCCTCAACAAGGGCTTCTACAGCGACTGAGAAAACCCAGAGGGGAGGTGAGGAACAACCTCACCCTTGGGATGAACTTTACCCAGGATGAGATTAACAGAGGCCTCATCTGTTACACTCACACAGGCCAAGAAGGAGTTCTTGACATTGTCAAATTTGATGTGACTGATGGGATTAACCCTTTGATAGACTGCTCCTTCTACATCACTGTTGGCAGTTTAGACAGAGTCTCACCTGAGGTGGTTAGCAAAGGGATTACCCTGACAGAAGGTGGCAGAGTGACCCTTACCACCAATCTGCTTAGCACCAGCGACATCAACAGCCCTAATGAACAGCTTCACTTCAGAGTCACACGGGCTCCTAGCCTCGGGCACTTGGAGAGCTCTGACCACTCTGGGAAGCCCATTGCCTCTTTCACTCAGCTACAGTTGGCTAGCAACAAAATATGCTATGTCCACACTTCAAATGACGAGATAAAGATGGACAGCTTTGAGTTTCAAGTGACTGATGGACACAACCCTGTGTTCCGAACCTTCAGGATCTACATCATAGATGTGGATGATAAGAAACCTATCTTGACCATCCACAAACTAATGCTGCAAGAAGGGGAAAGCAAACAGATCACTCCCTTTGAGTTAACAGCGGAAGATAAGGATACTCCAGATGATCTTCTCCTCTTTACTATCACCCAGCTCCCCATCCATGGCAGGATTTTGTATAATGGCCACCATCCTGTGACCACCTTCACCAAGCGAGACCTGAATGACAACCTGATTAGCTACTGGCATGATGGCAGTGAGGCGACTGAAGACTGTTTCTCTTTGACTGTGACAGATGGCACTCATGCTGACTTCTATGTCTTCCCAGACACTGTCCTAGAGACACACAAACCTCAGGTAATGAGGATCCACATAAGTTCCCTAGATAACAGACTCCCCCAGATTGCCATTAACAGAGGTGCATCGGCCTTGAAGCACCTTCACACTGGACACATGAGCTTCTTGATTACCAGCAGGTCTCTGAGGACAGAGGATCAGAACAGTGTCCATGGGCTCCTGAAGTATAAAGTGACCGGAGGACCAGAGCATGGCTTCATTATCAACACTGGCCTTGGGAACAAGAGTACGCGAGTGTTTACACAAGGTTAGTAAACAATGTCCCCGATGCCTCTGTCCCTCTCCTTGAGCAGATTAGATCTCCCAGTTCTGTTTAAAATTGTCCCAAGCTCTGCATTTGCAGAAAAATTCTGATTCTGATGAAATACAATGGAATGCGAGATTATTCAGATAACAAAAAAAGGCAAGTAGTCTTTCTTCAGCTATTTCCTCAGGATGCCCATTTAACAGGAACCCTTGGACAGCTGGTAAGGCTTTTAGTTATGCCTTAAAATTACAGAATGCAGGTGGACAGCTTCTGAAAAATACCATCATAAGATATGATTACATTAATTTTGAAAATATCCATTGAATTTCAAATTTTAAGTAAAGAACCATACCTAGGAATTGTTTTCATAGTTCACTAGTAAGTTTACTTTTCTGAAGATGATATTTTATATTTAGATTTTAGAGACAAATATTACACTGCACATTTTATTGTGTTCAAATAATTTTCAAGTAATTTCTGCATCTAAAAAATAAAAGCATAGAACTAAATTTTCCTAAATGCAGAAGGATATGTTTGAAGGATTTTTTCTTTCTAAATATATTTGTTGTTAGTACTAATGGTGAACTTGAGGCAGGTTCCTCTGTTTTCCCAGGCAATGTGACACCTGGTCTCTTTGGTAGCCCTTTACATTGTCTTAACACTTTATCGTGCAGCTCTGTGTGCATGAGATGTGAAGAGATTAAAGGAATTTTCTACATACAATACATTTAAACCTAAATGCGGTCTTAGAGTAAAACTTATGAAGGCTGTTTAAAAAATAATTTAATTATCAGAGTACCTGGGTGGCTCAGCCAAGCATCTGATTCTTGATATGGGCTCAGGTTGTGATCTCACAGTCGTGGGATTGAGCCCTGTGTTGGGCTCGTGCTGAGGGTGAAGCCTGCTTGGGATTTTCCCTCTCTGTCCCTTAACTGCTCATTTTCTCCCTCTCTCTCTCTCTCTCTTTCTCTCCCTCTCCCTCTGTCCTTTCCTTCCTCTCAAATAAATAAAACTTTAAAATGAAAATAAAAAATAGTTTAGTTACATTTTCAGAATTGTCTCTAAAGCCAATGAAATCATATGTGGTTTTACAAGAGAGAGAAGAGAGAGAGAGAGAATCCCAAGCAGGCTCCACACTACCAGCACGGAGCCTGATTAGGGGGCTTGAACTCAGAAACTGTGAGATCATGACCTGAGCCAAAACCAAGAGTCAGTTGCTTAACCGAGTGAGCCGCCCAGGCACCCCATAAGAATTATCTTTATAAATAAATACCCCCAAAATGCCAATTGCCTTTAAAATACTAATAATTACCAATACAAAAACACGATAATAGACCCAAGGGACAAATTCTTAAAAATCCGGGGCGCCTGGGTGGTTAAGCGTCCGACTTCAGCCAGGTCACGATCTCGCGGTCCATGAGTTTGAGCCCCGTGTCGGGCTCTGGGCTGATGGCTCAGAGCCTGGAGCCTGTTTCCAATTCTGTGTCTCCCTCTCTCTCTGTCCCTCCCCCGTTCATGCTCTGTCTCTCTCTGTCCCCAAAAAAATAAACGTTGAAAAAAAAATTCTTAAAAATCCAAGAGAATAGGTAATAATAAAAAGTCATGATTTGATTCTCATTTTCTTTTTCCTTAGAATGCAGCCATTGTTCTTGTTTAAATTCATTTTGACAAATAGTTAATCAATAACTGCCATCAGGCCAAGCTCCATGCTTTTGCAGAAGACCTAAAACCACATGGACTCACCTCTCCATGAGGGCCCAGATGTTGTGAAACATGCACATCTAGAATGTCCTTTTTGGGGGGTATTATCCTAAAGTTCATACACATAGCCCAGTAACAAAATTTTAAACTAAGTTCTATTTTTGATGGTATAACATTAAGAACAATTTAGATTCATGTTCACCTAATCTTTTTTAAAAAGTTAGATTTGTGTTCGTTTCATCATTTTAAAATTTCTTTATTGTAGTATTTTCATGCCTTAAAATATTGACTTTTTTTTTTTAAGTTTACTTATTCATTTTTGAGAGAGAGAGACAGACAGAGAGAAAGCAAGCAGGGGAGGAACAGAGTGAGAAAGAGAGAATCCCAGGCAGACGGTGCTCTGCCAGTGCAGAGCCCGTCACAGGGCTGGATCTCATAAACCATGAAGTCATGACCTGAGCCCGAAATCAAGAGTCGTTCACTTAACCAACTGAGCCACTCAGGCGCCCCAAAATGTTGACGTTCTTAACATCCTCATTTTCTGTTGTGCCATTATGATGAGTGAAACTTGCTTTTTCATCAGCTGACATTGATGAGAGCAGGATCTGCTATGTGTTGAATGAAGGCAGCAAAGCAACAAAGGACCTCTTCTACTTCTCTGTTGAAGACAATGGTAAGTCAGTATTGAAACCTTAAAAGGGAGTCTTGGTTATTTAAAAGCAATATGAAATTGAAAAAAAACTAAATCATTTGCATAGTAATCACAATCAGTATATGTCATAATACAAACAAATGAATTCTTTTTGCTTTATTTGTGATCCCATGTCAAATGGTCCTTGACAAATGTTTTTTGGAAGGCAAAGCAATGAGGAATTTCAATAATGAGATATGAAGTATTTTACCTGACCTAGATTACATGTGACATCCCTTTAGCAGGTAAATCTTTTCTTCAGGAGGTTCTGAGAATTTGACTGGTGGCTTCTATCATTCTGGAACACATTAGAAAATCCACCCTTAGATTTTGTTAGGATTTTCAGCTCCAGAACTGAATCTTAGTGGCTCCTTCTCAGAATTGTAATCTTCCTGGATGCAGTGAAAAATATATTGACTGGCATAGAGGAAAACTTGCTTAAAAAATCACCTGTGTGCTGCACCTATATTGGTTTACTCTGTCTTCAAAGTAGCGCAATGGGAAGCAACTAGCTAACAACAGGCACTCTCTTTACACAGCTAGGAATATGCTGACTATGTTGTCAGTGAAAAATTATTTTGCAGTATAACACGATAATTGCAAAAATTATGTCCGTGTGCTGCTTGCCACTCAATAACTTCTCTCAGTATAAATCATTACTCATTCCCAGTAAGTAACATGCATTTTCTTCCTCAGTCTTGTGTAACCATTCAAGACTGTTTGGAAAGCAGACCTACATGAAGGCCATATGGTATACTGAGCTTGAATCCCAACTGACCCCATGTGACCTTGAAGAAGTTACCTTGTCCTCTCTGTGGTTCATTTCACTCATCTGTAAAATGGCAGTCTTCATACAACTTCCAGAGGGCTGCCAAGAGGATTAAGTGAGATAATATATGTAAGCCTTTGGCACAGAGTAGATGCTCATTAATAATGAATTACCTTCTCCACTTCTTTTTTTTTCAACGTTTATTTATTTTTTTTGGGAGAGAGACAGAGCATGAACAGGGGAGGGGCAGATAGAGAGGGAGACACAGAATCGGAAACAGGCTCCAGGCTCTGAGCCATCAGCCCAGAGCCTGACGCGGGGCTCGAACTCACGGACCGCGAGATCGTGACCTGGCTGAAGTCGGATGCTTAACCGACTGCGCCACCCAGGTGCCCCACCTTCTCCACTTCTAATGAGACTAACTATAGTGGAAACCACTAGCCCCTCCTCTCAATCTTCTCACTTAAAGTTTAAATGTTTATTTAATTTGGAGGGAGAGAGAGACAGAGTGTGTGTGTGAACAAATGGGGGGAGGCCAGAGAGGAGAAGGAAAGAGGATCCAAAGCAGGCTCTGCCCTGACAGCAGGAAGCCCGATATGGGGCTGGAACTCACAAACTGTGAGATCATAACCTGAGCAGAAGACAGATGCTCAATCAACTGAGCCACCGAGGAACCCTTCACATGAAGTTTAAAAACAGAGCTTTCCTTCATTCCCCAGGTTCCCAAGGATAAAAGTCCCTAAAAAGATGAAGATGAATTTAAGTCTTCTAAACTGATTCACTAATGTAAAGCGCCTTTGAGACCCAAATGATTTATAGTGACTATTCTTCTGATTTTGAGTGGGATGATATTCTAAAAAGATATATATCTGACTTGGACACTATGCTTTCTGGGCAACATCAGAAAGAGAGTCAGTCTGTGTTGATAAATGTGAATTTTATATTGCGACCATTTTGAATATGTACTTTCTATGGGCCAGACAATGCTTATACACATTATGACTTTGGGTTTTTACTATAAAATAAGAGGTAAATGTTACAATGCCCATTTGAAAATGAAGGCACCAAGGTTGACTAACTGGACTCATGCCATACAGGTAATAAGAAGGTGAACTAGAATCAAACTCAGGTGTTACAGGTTTCAAAGCCAAGGTTCTTAACCACTATTGCTATACCACCTCTGTTCAGGAAGATAAAATCATGAACAGAAGTCAGAGAATAAGGCAAAGATAGCACTTCTTCACCTAACAAAGGAGCCCCTAGCAAATTAAAGTGATAAGAATAATCAAGACTCTAAAACATTTGCAGATACATTTACTCATAGTTGGATCTTAAAACACATATGTATGTCCATATGCTGATTAAATATTTATGCATTTATTTGGGACACCTGGGTGGTTCAGTCGAATAAGTGTCCAACTCCTGATTTCAGTGCAGGTCATGATCTCACGGTTCATGAGATTGAGCCCCGCATAGGGCTCTGTGTGCTGAGAACGACACAGAGCCTGCTTGTGATTCTTTCTCTCTTCTCTCTTTCTGCCCCTCCTCCTCCCCTACTCCTTACCTCTTTTGCACATGCTTTCTCTCTTTCTCCCTCTCAAAATGAATAAGTGACCTTTTAAAAAATATTTATGCATTTATTTGTTCCCTGGATTTTTTTTATTGTGTTCTGAGTCCCATACACAGAGCTGAGATCCATGTTGCCATTTTTAGAGTTCTTGTAATCATTTACAATCGCTAAAGGACCCACTTAAACATTTTTGTACCAGGCATTTTTAAATTGTATAAATTTATTTCTCTACAATAGCCAGCTTCATCTTTTCTTTAAAAATATCCCAATTTTTAAAATATTCCCCAAATAGAATGGGACAGCATATAGCTTGACAGTGCATAGCCCTTCCAGTTATTTAAGCTTTTGGAATTGGGCACACTTCTAAGGGATACATTTTCTTACCAATGGGCTGAAATAGAATTTGTTGTTGGTGGTGGTGGTGGTGGTGGTGGTACCGACTTTGGAGGCATTAAAAGAAGACTGTGCCCTACCTCTAGGACTGTGCATTAGGCACATCCTCAGGTGAGCTCAGGGTCTTAAAGGTGAAAGCATTGTCAGTATGACTCTAGAGCTGCAATTTATTAAAACCCCAAAGCTTGACAGCAGGAAGGCTTCCAGTTCATAGGCTCTGAAACCAGGCTCCCTGCACTCAAACCCCAGTCCCACCGTTTAGTGGTTGTGTATCTTTGAGGAACTGTGCTTTCACTTGCTCATCTGTGAATTGGAGACAATCATAGTGTGTATCTCATAGGATTATTATGAGGATTTTATTGGTTTCCTATTGCTGCTATAGTGAATTACCACAAATTTAGTGGCTTAGAACAACACAGACTTGCAAGTCTGTCTGTCAGAAGTCCAAAATGGTTCTTACTGTGCTAAAATCAAGGTTTAGACAAGATTGCTTTTCTTTATGAACACCCTAGGGGAGAACCCATGTCCTTGCCTTTCCAGCTTTAGAAAATGTCCCATTCCATATTAAAAGCCATAAGTGTCCAAGTCTTTCTCATGTTGCTTTACTAAGGCACCAACTCTCCTCCCTCCCTCTTTCACTACAAGAACCCTTGTGACTACATTGGGCTTACCTGGATAATCCAGGTTACTCTCCCCATCGCAGAATCTTTAATCACATCTGCAGAGTCCCTCTTGCCCTGTAATAAAACATACGTATGGGTTCTGGGAATTAAGAAGCGGACGTCTTTACAGGGTCATCATTCTAAGTACTACAAGTACTAAAGAAACAACCCACACAAGGCATTGAAGAGTGCCTGGCACAAAGCAAGCACACAGTAGATGTTATTACCTTTAGAACTTTTAGCTGAGATACCAAATTTTTTTTCCCTTCTTTTAGATAAAAAGAAGTTTAACAATTTATTCCTGAAACTCTATAGTTAAATCAGTTGATTATTTAAAAAGGTCAACTTTAAACTATTATGGTGAGTTATCTTATTGGGGTATTGCCTGGAACTCTTGGTTTCTCATCCTTTTCTCTGCCCACTCATAAACTGATTCCATATTTGTTAGAAGTCCGCTAAGGAGACAAAGGAAGAAGAGGAAGTAACTCAAATCCACTGTACAGGTTTTGCCCGTGCTTGCTCAGCCTCTGCACAAAGGAATAGCTTGCCTATCCGCATCCTGTTTCCTGTATCAATTGTGCCTTTTTCTTTTTGTTTTGCTGTAGTTAAATGAAGTCGCACATGCCACAAACGTAATAGGATACGTTTCTTCTTTCCTCTCAAATAGTTATGAGCATACCTAAACTTGTATGCAGAGCTGAACTGGGAATTCACATGGAAATTTTTGTCGATGTACCTGGTTTGTATGTTGCATCAGTTGCTGCCTCATCAATTTTCAGTAACCAAGACTAAGGCCATTGCTGTTTAAGATCTCAGTCTTTTTTATAACATTGGTGGTAAACTTCATTATGTTCAAGGTTCTCATGAAAGTCACTGGTGAAATAGAGAATACATTTTAGATTTATAAAGCTCTGAACTGTACCAGTTAAGCATACTGTCAAGTGCATTTGTATTCCTTCTTAAGTCATTATACTTATAGATTTGTCTTGAAATTTTGCATATCTCTACTATATGTAACACTGAACAGATCTGTTCCACTTACCATATAATAATATTAACTTAATATATATAGCACTTAACATTTCTCCAAAGTGTTTTACAGATGTTATTTCAATTGATCCTTACTATAACCTGTGAGATATAAGTTATCATCTCAAATTTTACAATGAAGAATGGATTTGAAGAATTAAAATGATGCAACCAAAGGAACCATCAGAAACATCAAGTCCATTCTTTCTAATAAGCCACACTGAATGATTATATGGGTGTGAGACAATTTTTAGTTTGGCGATGTACTGTAGATATGTCCTTAAGACCAGAAACAAATTGCTTTATTTTCTCTTAAATTATTCAGCATCTAAAACCAGTTTGACTAACAGTATGCATTTTGATATTTGCATTTGACCTGATACTTGCCTCATGGTCCGTATGAATACCAGTTTTCTGTTTAGGTGAACTGTCTTCTTCAAGTTATGAAAATAAAGTAGTGAACAATGATTTTTTTAGGACCAGTGATAGAACTAACCATAAGTCCAGTGAGTCTGCCCGTTTTTTTAAGGTAATATCATGCTTGTTTATTTAGAACTTTAAACTCCCTAGAACACATCTGTGAATTCAAGAGCAAGACAGAAAATGTCTCTGAGTAGTCCAATCAAAATCCATGGCCCAGTATTTTCACACTTGACTCGAAGAAGCCCTTTCCTGGAGTCTAATTACTCTTATTTCCCAAACAATTCTAATTTCATTTTAAATAAAAACAGTAATAAGAAGAGAGTGGGGGGTAAAAAGCAAAGAGTTACAGAATGCAGAAGGGATAGATAAAAATGAGCAGCTACAGAATTCAAATTCAGGAGAAACCAAGAGACAATATAGAGAAGAGACAACATGTTCCACGTATTTCTATGAGTATAATATGGCAGAAGCATAACTGCAGTAAAACTATAAAATATTTTGCCAGCCTTCAGGATGATGTCATAATAAACCTGTATTTAATATGGAAAGAGGTTCATAATGTACTCTTAAATAAAGAAAATCAAGTAGAAAACAGTGTGTAAAGTTGTAAAGGATGATTACATTTTCACGTATACATCCATATGTATATGCATAACAAAAAGTCTAAAGTATATGTAGCAAGATGTTAAAAATGGTTTGTAATGGCTGTGATGGATTTTAAGTTGTTTTTATTTCTTTTGACTTTTCTTTACATTTTCTTGTGTAAATGCCATACAGTGGCCACTATTATCAGGGAAAAAAAAAAAAAGCAATTTCCATTTAAGAAAAAAGAACACTTGAATACATCACAACCAACTTCGTTCAATAATATTGATTTAAATGGCTAACCGTGTTACTCTGGCTTATAAATAATTCAAAAATGTCTCCCTTAATAATGTAATGGATTCAAAAATCCAAACAAAGGAGAATCAGGGTGGATTCTTTTCAGGCGGGAAAGAATCAACAGTTTACACTTGTCACTGACTCTTTCCTTCATGAATCCTACCTGCTTATATCTTTTATTCCTTCCTACCGTGACCAGAAATGAACTGTTAGCTCTTGGACAAGCCATAATAAGCAAGGCCGGTCCAAAGGCTATAGAGCAGACGGCTAGAGGGACAGGAAAGGCTCACCACCAATGTCCCATGTTTAGTACCAATCTGTGGAAGAATTAGTTCAGAGCCACAAAGTGTAGGAAGTAGCTAGAGGGTTGGACGTGGTGATACTGTGCTAAGCAAAACTTTGTCATCCCCTTTCCTTTGTGAAATATGCTAGGTAACCTTCCCTTTGTGTCGCTTGTGATTTGATTTGATTTTTTCACTTTTATACCGAAGCCATTGATTCTTTATAGAAAGAGAGAAGAGGTACTTCTGTTTAGGTCACCTTACATGCTGTCTAGACAGTCAACTCAGCCATATTTCCTCTCAGTTTGGAGGCCACACCTGCAGTTTAACAGTCCTGCAGCGATATTTTGCTACAAATTAATCCTTTTAGAAATGGCAACATCTTTCCACAACCCTCAGTATGGAGTCATTTTTAGGAAGAGCATTCAGTGAATGGGAGAATGGTAAGGAACAATATTGAAAACTAGCTTAATGGCACCCTATTCAAGCCTTGTTTTTAGCATTGCTAATTATACTTCCTGCTAAAAGCTTTAAGTCTTCAATTCTGCATAAAAATACCTGACTGTATGGGTATTTTTAACATAGTCTAAATGTTTAAATGGCCAATAATTCCTCCACCAGATAACTTGCTGTAAACATTTTTTTTAAAAATAAATGCATGTACATGGTTAAAGAATAATAAACTGTACCTTGATACCTGATCCCTTTTCCCAAAGGAGGAATTGTTCTTTCTGTTTTCTTACAAAAAGAAAATTAATCACATAGCAGAAAATATATGTATATCCTTTTTAATTTACACAAAGGAGATTATTTATTTTTTATGCTTGGCTCTGAGCCTTGCCTTCCTGTGTTTAATGTATGTCTATATTATATCCAGACATATATTGAACTAGTAAAAACAGATCAACCTTATCTGCTTTATTCGTTTTAGACAGCTATGTAATATTTTACTTTTGACTGTATTGTAGCCTAATTAACTGGTTATGTAACCCAAAGTATTTTTTGCTCTCTCATTTTCAGTGCTACTATGAACTTACTCTTGACCTACATTTGTGAATGCACACGTTTTCTTAGCAATGAAAGATGCTGATTTAACCTGGATATTTGCATGTCTAAAACATGTCTAAAACATTCTAGCTTTTCCCTAAATTCATAGTTGCTTCAGACATGCAAAACTTTTCCTCACAACAGTACCAAGACAGACATGTAGTTCAGACAAAAAATGTGAAAGCAGTTTATTCCAAAATTAACTATTAATCCTTAGAAGTTAAAAAGTGTCAGCAGGGGCGCCTGGGTGACTCAGTCAGTTGAGCGTCCCACTTCAGGTCAGGTCATGATCTCTCGGTCTGTGAGTTTGAGCCCTGCATCGGGCTCTGTGCTGACAGTTCAGAGCCTGGAGCCTGCTTCGGATTCTGTGTGTGTGTCTCTCTCTCTCTCTCTGCCCCTTCCCCTCTCATGCTCTGTTTCTCTCTCTCTGTCAAAAATAAATAAACATTAAAAAAATAATTTTTTTTAATTGTCAGCAAAGAAAAAAAAAAGGAAAGCCTTTGCTTCTGGGAAGTGCTCCCAGAAATCCCTGAAGTTTTATACCCAGTCAGTTATGGCTTCCTTGGCTCTGCTAGGACTGACTTTGGAGGAGTATCTAGTTTTGGTATTTTTAAGGTCTGTCATGGCTGAACTTGCAAAGATTGAGTCTCCAATTTAGAATGAAGTCTGAAGTCTGCAGGTGCAGTGAACTGCCCAGGATGGACCACTCTTCTGAGTAGAGGTCAAAACAAGTTTTGCTAATCTCTAGCTCACTGGTCAGTGGGGACACAAGGACCACTGTGCAGTGACAACGAGAGGGACAGGGCAACCTCATCCATTTACATGTCACACGCAGAGTGGAGTCTAAGTCACAGCATTTTATAAAATATTGTGTGTCAGTGCCAGGTGCTGGGCTACTACACCTATTAACAGTGTGGGAATACTTTTAAACCTCATAATTCTAGATAATTCCCACATCCTATTTTGTGTGACACCAGCTAGCCCATGCTTGATAAACATAGCAGCTTTTAAAAATATACTTAATAATAACAAATAGAATTCTTTACTTGGTTTCCACATAGAAAATTAAGTGGGAATTTGAGATAAAAGTTCTTCAGATGTTGAGGTGAAAGTGAGATGATTTCCAGATGATTTTCTCAGTTCTCCATTTTATTCTGCTAGTGCTAATGTTTTCAGCCATATTGTTTTAAACTAAAAATAATATGTGTACAAACAAAATATATTCAAATAGTCCAAAAGAGTTAGCACACACACATACCTCTTGCTGTAATTATGTCTTCCATTAATTTTGAAGTCCTAGAGGTCTGGGAGATAGCAGATAACTTAAATTTTATTTACTTATTGTCTGCTTTTTAATCTTTATGTGAAAAGGGAGTTGTTTAGGATTGTATTTTGGGCTGTGTGTACCAGGTAAAGAAGAAGAGGAGATAATCTGGCTGATTAAATTGATGTGTTCAATCGAATCATATAATCCTGATCATAATCTGTGTTAGAATTGAAATGACTTCCTGACAATACCTAGCATATAATAGGTGCTCCAATCATATTGGTTGAGCAAAAGTGTAAACACAAACTCATGAAAAAGCTACCAAATCTCAAATTCATTTTAATGATTTGTAGAGACTGTATGCTTAGTCATAGTTGTGATTTAAAAAATAATATCGATCATAATTATGGATAATTTGGAAAGAGATTTTTGAAATTAAAAAATAAATGTATTTTAGAGTTTATGATCGACAGCAAATAATCTCAAAGAAAAATTGCTTTGGTCACTTTATCTTTGAGCATGAAAGCATTTTGTTCATCGTTTTCTCCCCATAAAATAAAACACAGGCTTATTTTTTTACCGTAATCTACTTTTTTAAACCATGCAATTCCATGTATAAAAGTTGAAAGCCAGGCTGAGCATGCAGTAACCTAGGACAACTCTGGTATGAGAAAATAATCACTCTTCACAAGGATGATTAATGAAAGGAGAAAACATTTTTGAGAGCTAAGAAATCTTATGAATGATGCTCTTTTAGCATTCTCTACTAGTAAGTCAATACCTACTATATTCAGGGAGTGTCTCCCTTAGATCACATAATTGTGCATCGCTTGCTTTTCATTTTCCAGTTGCTAAATATCCTCATTACCACATACATCAATTTAAGAAACATTTTATTGCTTGAAAAGAGAGTTTATTGCTTAAAAAAAGGCAAAGCTGTTTTTGTCTTGTGTTATGTAAACAGGCTCTTAAATAATCACTTCAGGGCTGAATTTAAAATAAAACTTGACAGGGGTGCCTGGGTGGCTCAGTTGGTTAAGTGTCCAGCTCTTGATTTCAACTCAGGTCTTGATCTCCAGGGTCATGAGTTCAAGCCCTACATTAGGCTCTGTGCTGACAGCAAGGAGCCTCCTTGGGCTTCTCTCTCCCTCTCTCTCCACCCCTGCCCCACTCATGTGCATGAGCTCGCTCTCTCTCTCTCGCTCGCTCTCTCTCTGTCTCTCTCAAAATGAATAAATAAACATTAAAAAGTAAAATAAAATAAAACTTGGCAACTTTAGCATTAAATTCCATGGACATAACACATGTGCCTACTAAACAGATAATTATAAATAAACAAATACACATACGTGTATATATACATATGTATATTAGTTTATGAGGTATATATGGACACATAGAGCTCTCTAAACTGAGAAAAACATTTTGACTTACTTGGAATGGCTAGTTAACATGTATCCATCTTCTTGATAATGAAGTAAAGTAGTTTGGTTTCAAATTCAGGTTCAACATTTATTGAACGTCTATCTTGTCCCGGGTATTGTGCTCGACATTTAAATTCCTTACCTCTCATTTAATCTCCACAGTATCATCATGAGATAGGTATTATCCCCCCATTTTATAGGAAAACTAACTCTTGATGACATTGGGTAAAATGACTATTAGTATTAATGTTATTAGCACTTGAACATGTGGAAGGATAAGACAATCACAAAATCCTAGTTCTTATAAAATTAAGTCAGTATTAATATTATCCTTAAATGTATCAATCTGCTCTTTGTTCAGAAATTACATGTTGCTCTGGAATGCAGAAGACATTTAATTTAAAACAGAAATTGTAGGCAAATACTCAGAAGCTGATGTTTATATACTGCACATGCATAAAGGCAAGTCCTTCAGAGAGAGGAAGACAAGAAGCACAAATGAGCGAATGATGCCATTGCCACTTTTACAAATCAGAAGTCACTGTTTCAACTTAGGGCAAATGACTCATCTGCAGTTTTGAATGACTGGAGTCATGGAAGACAATATTTTTAATAGAAAAATTATCTACAGATTGCATTCTGACTGAGCTTCAAATAAGTTGGGCTGCTGGGCATTTTGTTCATCGTTCGCTATCAGGCCACAGACACACTGGCTTGGCTCCATGTACGATAATGATTCAGACTTTTCTAAAGTAATTTGCAAAAAGTGGGAATGAATATGCATATATCCATCTGTGCCCCTTCAGCCTAAATATATGAGAAGCTGTCAGAGAAACAAAACCTATGTAAGAGGCGCAGAATGAATATCAAACCCTGACCTCACTAGCAGGAGACCATGTAGGTAAGTATGCTAAACATCCCTCGTGTTAACCTGGTCAGGTTTCCAGAGGCTGTGTCCTAGCGGTAGCACAAAGCCAGGAAGCCAGTAGCAATGTGATGTCAGCCTCTTGAAATCTCAAGCTAACGTTAGGGTATGGGGTTAACTGATAAAATGATCAAGGATCACAGTGTTTTGTTCATTAGGTGTGTTATTAGAAATAGAGCCTGGGGGCACCTGGGTGGCTCAGTCGATTGGGCTTCCGACTTCGGCTCAGGTCATGATCTTGCGGTTTGTGGGTTCGAGCCTTGCATTGGGCTCTGTGCCGACGGCTCAGAGCCTGGAGCCTGCTTCAGATTCTGTGTCTCCCTCTCTCTCTGCCCCTCCCCTGCTTATGCTCTCTCTCTCTCTCTCAAAGGTAAATAAATAAACATTAAAAAAAAAAGAAAAGAAATAGAGTGTGGAAGTAGAATGTTTGGCTTTTGCTACTCTTTTGTGACAAGAGTTTAAGAAAGTGAACGTGGGAATGTACCCTTCTGCAGATATAAGCAGAGGGAGCCTTGGAGCTTCCAAATCATCGTTAAGTGACGCCTTCAGTATTCCGCTTTTTGGCTTTTACTTTCTTCTTCTTTCTACCTCTCCTTTCACCTTCTGTCCTCACTTTCCTTCTCATTAGCTTTTAATTGCTTCTGCACAACTTAGAGAATTAGTTCTGGAGGCTCATCATATTCCTCTTCTTCTCTGGTTCTTGGTTTTTTCCCAGCCCTGCAATATACTTCACCTATGACTTTATTCACATTTCTTAATCCTACTTATGCATTCTTTTCCATTCTCTAAGATAGTGTTCAGAAAACAGAACATACTTTGGTGTATGTATTAAAAAGTGTTTGACAAAGTGTTTGACAAAAATAAAATACCATTATTAAAGCAATCCCTCCATCTTATAATAAGCAACTTTCTTAATACCTGACCTTAGTTACATCGAACAAATGTGCTGAGGAAGGTATGCAAGTTGTTGTTTTGGAAGTAAAAATTCTCTGAAACAGAATGAGGTGTGATGATGTTCATGCAAAAAGAGCGAAGAACATTAGAAACATCCACTAGAAAATAAAATCCTGCTGAAGGGAGAGAAATGGAATCCCTTTGAGCTCAGCCATGTAAAAGGTTTCTTTCACATGAAGAGCTTCAAGAAGCTAGACGTCCCGTCTTTAATCATCAAGGCGGGCACTAAGCCATGCTCAGGACAGGCCCTTTGGTAAAGTTGGCTGTGTTACAGCTGGAAGCATCTTCGCTCTGGAGAGCCAACTGAGTTTCTCAGCTGAAATGATTATGATAGCCTGAAAATGGCTGTGGTCTCTGCTTCCTGTGATGAAAGAAAAATGGAATATGCATCAATTGGCACAGCATTGGGAGAAAAGAAAATGGGTTTCTTGAGACAATGACTTTCTGGTCTTTTTAAGCAACTGCATAGAGCTGCTGGAGTTAAATGATTATTTGGGGGAAGACCTGTAATGGATTTCCCATTTCCTTTTTTAAAAAGGCAGTTTGATCTTACATGCTCTGTTAAATTAATAAATGCTGCCTAGCTTCAGAGTCTCGGTGGCCAAAATTGTGTGCGTAGATGAATTAGACATTAAAGGCAAATCCAGTTTTTCTCCTGCGTAGTTTATTTTCAGTAAAATAAATCTGTAGATCTTAACCCAAGAGATCTGTAGATACAATTCAGACGGTCAAGGAACTTGAATGAAAAAAAGTAAAAAGAATATCTTTATAATTACTAACCTCCACCTAAAATACAGCTTTCCCCCCAATTATACAGGTAGGTAACAAATGATAATACCACCAGCAAAACTTATGGCTTTGTAACCAACCAATAGGAATAACAGATATTTTAATATCAAATTATGGGAATTGTAGAGATGTCAAAGTATCCTTTATATTCAATACTACTTTGAAATTTTGGTGATAATTACTATTGGAAATTTTTTTAATAGTCTTATGAGATAATTCACGTACCATAATAATTCATATTCATCCATTTAAAGTGTACAGTTCAGTGGGTTTGGATATACTACATTATTTTTTTTTAATTGTAGTCATATATGTAGCATAAAATTTGCTGTTTTAGCCAGTTTACACATATAATTCAGTGGCACTAATTGCATTCACAGTGTCATACAACCATCACCACTATTTTCAAAATTTTTTATATACCCCAAACAGAAATGCTCCAAGCATTACACAGTAATTCCCCAACCCCTCTCCCCCAGCCCTTGTAATTTCTAATCCACTTTCTGTCCCTATAAATTAGTCTTTCTGTATATTTCACATAAGTGGAATCATACAATATTTGTCCTTTTGTGTCTAGCTTATTTCACTGAACATGATATCTTAAAGGTTCATTCATGTATCAGTATCAGATGTACCAGTACTTCATTTAAAAAAGAAAAATGTTTATCTGAGAGAGAGAGAGAGAGGCAGGGAGGGGCAAAAAGAGAGAGAGAAACAGAGGATCTGAAGTGGGCTCTGTGCTGATAGCAGACAGCCCGATGCAGGGCTTGAACTCACAAACCATGAGATCGTGACCTGAACTGAAATCAAGAGTCAGATGCCTAACCAACTGAGCCACCCAAGCGTCCCTCAGTACTTCATTTTTATCGCTGAATAATATTCCACTGTGTGCATATACTACATTTTGCTTATCCATTCACCTGTTGACAGATACTTGGGTCATATCCACCTTTTGGCTGTTGTGAATAATGCCGTAATGGACACTAGCATAGGAGGGTCTATTCTAGTCCCTGCCTTTCATTCCTTTGGGTATATATATCTAAGAATGGAATTGATAGGTCTCATGGGCTAATTCTATGCTTAGCTTTTTTGGTAACCACCCAACTGTTTTCCATAGCAGCTTCAGAACAAATGTTTACTATTCTGATAACTGTGTTTTAATATAATTGAGTTTTGCATAATTATATCCATTTTCTTGTGTACTTTCAGAAACATTGTCTGAGGAATGGTCCCCAGGCTGTCAAAGGGCTTCCATGACACACACAAAATGTCAGGAACCTCTGCACACTGGCTTCTCTTTTGTTAAGCAAACTGATTTAAATCTGTGAAATCCTGGCAAGTGGTTGATGTCTAGAACTAAAATTGTCCATCATTATAAAAATAGTGATTTTGCATTACCTTGGAAATTCAGTTCAGCTGAGCTAGACTAAGGACTGAACTTTAAAAATGCTTTCAGAATCAAATTTTCTTGGTTGATAACATAATAGGCATCTTTACTAACAAACATGTTAAGAAAACATAATATGCACTTCAATGGGTAAGTACAAGTTCCGGCTTTCAGTATTCTAGAGCATAAGGGCTGGTTGGATGAGTATACTTTGAAAAGCCAGATCGTTCCTGAAATGTGGCTGATTTATCAATCAGTTACAGTGGAGTTCCGAAAAGAGAGAATAAAAAATATGAACGCTTCAACAATTTGCATCCCTCCCATAGAACTATAGTCGATTTAAAACATCATGAAATGCATTCATTCACAGTCTTGTGCAACCATCATCGCTATATATTTTCAAAACTCTTGTCACTTCAAACAGAAGCCACATAACCATTAAACAGTATCTGTTATCATTAATGTGTCATTTATGTAGAGGTTCACTTAAACTCTGTGTTTTTCAATGAGAAATATATTGTAGCCACTTACTCCGTCCAAGCGTTTAAGATTTGGAATATGATTGTCATCAACTATGAAAAGAAACACATAGGAAGAACTTGCCTCAAATTTCAGAAATGGCATAGTTCTGTTCTGACTTAAGTATCTCTTATTTAATTAAATATTTATTGAGTACCTGCTATATGCCAGGCTCATGATATATAACAGGAAAAAAGGCATAGTCCTAGCTGTGAAGCAACTTACAGTCTCATGGGGGATAAGTTAAAAGTCAGGGTAAATGCGGGGCGCCTGGGTGGCGCAGTCGGTTAAGCGTCCGACTTTAGCCAGGTCACGATCTCGCGGTCCGTGAGTTCGAGCCCCGCGTCGGGCTCTGGGCTGATGGCTCGGAGCCTGGAGCCTGTTTACGATTCTGTGTCTCCCTCTCTCTCTGCCCCTCCCCCGTTCATGCTCTGTCTCTCTCTGTCCCAAAAATAAATAAACGTTGAAAAAAAAAAATTTAAAAAGTCAGGGTAAATGCTATATTGAGAGTCAGTTTAGATTGTTATGAGAGCAAATGTGAAAGGCATCTTATTCAGAACTGAAACGAGGCTTCCCAAGATGTAGCCAGGTGAGGGAAAAAGGAAAAGAAGAGTGGAAAGGCAAAACAGAAGAAAGAACAGAGGAAATTTGGGGACTGCCATGAGCTCACTCTAACTGCATGGGTCAGAGAACAGAGGCTGTGGCAGGAGCTGAAGCAGTGAGCAGGCTCCAGACCAGGAAAGATGTTCTCAATGTGTCAGTGGACTTTATCCTGAAAGTGAAGAAGAAACAGTAAAGTTCAGACAGAGCGGTGACGTGATTACCGGGTGCTATGTGCACATAACTTTGCATTATAGAGACTAGATCACAGGCAGAGGCAAAAGTAGAAAGGGGGAGATTGCAGTAAGATAAGTGAGAAATAATGTTGGTATAAGCTTAAGTGGTAGCAATGAGTGTGGAGAGAAGTGGATAGATTTTTTTTTTAATTTGTAGGAGCTAGAATTGACAGTTCTTGAATTTGAGGGAGCAGAGAGAGGAACTCAAGAGTGATGCCTAGGGTCTTCTTTCTAACATTATTATTGTCTCCCTAATATACTGTGTTCTCCCAAAGTTTTAAATGCAAGTGAGCAGCCATTCGCCAGTGACTGATGGTCTGTGTCCTACTGGAACAACAAAAGAGAACAGAAAAATATAACCAGCTCGAAAAATACAAGCCTGATATTGCCTTTTGTACAAGGCATAGAGACTCGAAGAGGCATTGGTAACTGAGACTCATGCTAAGACTGATGTTTTGGTCAAACCTCTTGATTGGGCAAGAGGATAATCAAAAAGGGGGACTGTTGAAATAAATTTCCTAGCCCCAAGATGGAACTGTTTCTGCCTAGGGTGTCACATCAGGGAACTAAACTTAGATAACTTTCGTGTCCCTGTAAAAGCTCCACTTGACCAGAACTGCAGTATACCCAGTCATCCAATCTCCAAATGCCAAGCCAACTCTGGGCCTTCTCACCCCAATCAAGGGTGACTGGGTGACCCCAGCCAATCAGATGTTCTCTATTTGTTTCTTCCTTGGTCTTTATTCTTTATCCTATAAAATCTTCTTGCCTTCCACCCATTTTGCAGTTCTCCAAAAGGAAACTGTTCATTTCATGAAGTGTTAAATGAAATTTGTTTATGTCACCTAAAACAAAACAAAACAAAACAAAACAAAGTGACACCCAGGTTTTTAACGTGGAAACCTGGGGGACATGTTGGCAAGGAATAAGGAGTTCTGCTTGGAAAATATTGAGTGTCAAGTTCTCATTCCAGAGCCAGTACTTACCAGCCCTATGGCTTTGGGCAAATCTTAGGACTTTTTGAACCTCTGTCTAAAATAGAGATGCTGATTTCTGTCTGGTTCACAGGATGTGATGAGGCTCTAATAACTTATGCTTGTGAAAGCCCTTTAGAAACTATATAACTGAAGAGTACTGTGATTGAGATGTGAGTACTTCAGTAACTGACTAAAACCTTATTCAGTGTCATCATTGCTATCCTGAATTACAATTTAGAGATAGGCTTAGTGGGAAAATATAAGCCAGGGAATCAGGAGACCTGAATGTCTGCTAGCTCCACAATGGAGGACTGGTCCTCCTCTGAAACATAAAGTTGTCGAACTCATCATCTCCAAGGGCCCTTCTGGCCCTAAAATTATAAGAATGTTGTTAACTGTTGTCTTGAAATCTATTGGATATCCAGCATGATCTTAGTAGGTCTAAGGGGATTATTCTTGTGGACAGCAGTTCAAGAATTTTCAGTCACCATTAGCCTACTTTATGGAGGAAAGAAGGCTCAGGCTTTCTGAGAAACTATTATTACACAAATAAGTACATATGTGATTAATATGTTACTTGATCAATGTGAATGTGTTGCAGAAACAGTATAATTGAATATGACTAAGGGATGGTAAAATGTGATTCATTTGGTGCAATGAAGAGTCAAGAAGGGTATGAAGTAATTCTAGTATCTCCTATTGGATTTCATTTTATGGATTGAATATATGAAGTTTGATTTCCCCTTGTGCCTTTAATTGCAAACAGCAGAAAATCTGTAAAGTCCTAAACAATTCCCTGCTAGATTATTTTATGCTCTGCACTGCTGAACATAAGCAACCACTCCTGGGACTTCCCCTGCCCCTTAGTTTTGTTTTGTTTTGTTGCAAAATCTATTTATTTACATGAAAGTTAAGTACATAAAAATACATGAAATGTTAATATAATATTTTAATACCTTTATTGAGATATAATTTGTGTATTATACAATTCACCCATTTAAAGTACACAATTTAATGGTGGGGCACCTGGATGGCTCATTCAGGTAAGCGTCTGACTCTTGATTTCAGCTCAGGTCATGATCCTGTGGTTGGTTTGTGGGTTCGAGCCCCAGGTCGGGCTCTGTGCTGACAGTGCAGAGCCTGCTAGGGATTTTCTGTCTCCCACTCTCTCTGCCCTCCCCCATCCTCTCTCTCTCTCTCACTCTCAAAATAAATAAAATGAACTTAAAAGAATAAAGTACACAATTCAAAGGTATTAATATATTCCCAGGATTGTGCAACCATCACCACAATCTAGTTTGCTAACATTTCGTTCCCCCAGAAAGAAACCCGTACCTGTTGGCAGTCACTCTAGTCATTTCCCCTAGCCTGTCATTTTCCCCTAGCCTGCCCTAGGCCTTGCCAACCCCTAACCTACTTCCTGTCTCTATAGATTTGCCTATCGTGCACTTTTCATATAAATGGAATCATGGAATGTGTGGCCTGTTGTCTGGTTTCTCTCACTTAGCATAGTGTTTTCAAAGTTCATTCACATTGTAGCATATAGAAATACATCATTCCTTTTATGGATGAATAATATTCTATTGTGTGGATATACCATTTTTTATTTATCTTTCGTCAGCTGATGGGCATTCGGCTTGTTTCCACTTTTTGGATATTATGAATAATGTTTTCATTTCTCTCGGGTGTATACCTAGGATTGGAAGCCTTCCCCTAAGTTTTAATAACCCAGAGCTTAATATGTGTTCTCACTGATGCCATGGGGAACCCTTTATTACAGTTGGAAGACTAATAATGAATGTCAACTAATAGAAAATCGATTGAATTTCTTTTGAAAACACATTTTAGGGCTAGGAATTTTTTAAGTGTGCACAAGTCAGTTGTTTGCAAGTTTATCATCACAACAGGGTGAGAAATCTGCAGTGCAGTAAGTACGTTTCAGAGAGGCTCGGTAACCTAAGATTGTAGTCTGTTTTCTTTAGAGACTTCATGACTTCAATAATGCTTACTGCAAGTAATACCAGTCATTAATACAGGGTTTGTGTCCATGGGGAGAGGAGGGCAGTGAGAAGACTCAGTAAATTTGGCACAAATCCCTTGAGCAGAGTTTTACTTTCCTATTAACACAAGCTTTTCTATTATGAAGCTTCACGGGGAATTTTTAAGACATCTCTAAGACTTCACGGCTTATAGCCTATAGCTATATGCCCCAGGTCCCTGGTTCTTGCCCCTCCTCAGGACAAATTCACTTTTATATGTCCTTAGGATTATTTTGGTGTGAGGTTTGAGAAGCACTGATGGATGGAATTTTTTTTTTTTCACATGGCTGTGATAGGACTTGAAAATAATTTAACTGGTATTTCCTGAGTGGAGGGCCATGGAACTAGTTGTTAAAAGATGTTGCATTAAAAGAAAAAAGAAAATCCTGTGTTTAAGTAAGTTTGAGAAGTAATGAGAGTAACAAATTTATAGTTCCTTTAATTTAAAACTTCTCAGAGGCCAGAGAGTTCTCTTATCTCTGCTCAAAATGAAAGATCTAGAACTACCTGCCACAACCTTCAAAATTAGACCTGTAAAGCATTTCACAGAAGTTAAACCTTTGCCTTTTATTTTAAAAGTTGAGTCGACCAAAACAATTACAGTAATTAGAAATCATCCCAAATGTTAATTTTAGAGCACTGAGGAGATATTCATGAAAAAGTACTCTCTAGATGTAAAACACTCCAATTTTATGAACCACTGAATACAGTTTTGTCTCCCTGCAATGCTTCTCTTCTCTTGTTTTCTCATGTGTGACAGTGTTGGGATTGGTAATGCCATTTCCTTAACTGTTTCACCTGGCCTGTTTTCTGATAAAATGGCTTCATGCTGGCAGACACATTTTCCATGATTAATTAAGCATGAAAGGGTGATTTTTTTCTACACAATTTCACCTTTCAAGCTTTAAATTGATTTTCCTTTGCAGCTCCAATTTTTCTCTCCTGTGAACTCACTTGTTAGGAAAAAGAGCCCTAAATAGGAACCTGCTGGTGTATGGTATAACGGATATTTGGAAGGGGTCTCTGACAGAGGTTTCTGCAGGGTCTTTTGGTCCTAGTGTCGCAGGATTGTTTTACCACAACACCCGGAAATCGTTGTCTTGCCTCTTTGGAGAATGAAGAGGTGGACACAAAATGAGCAGCAGGCAAAAGTCTATTAGAGTATAAGATCAGAGAGGAAGAGGGGCGCCTGGGTGGCACAGTTGGTTAAGCGTCCGACTTCAGCCAGGTCACGATCTCGAGGTCCGTGAGTTCGAGCCCCGCGTCAGGCTCTGGGCTGATGGCTCAGAGCCTGGAGCCTGTTTCCGATTCTGTGTCTCCCTCTCTCTCTGCCCCTCCCCCGTTCATGCTCTGTCTCTCTCTGTCCCAAAAATAAATAAACGTTGAAAAAAAATTAAAAAAAAAAAAAAAAGATCAGAGAGGAAGAATAGTATGAAAGCTCTCTTTACAGAGAGGGAACATTCAAAAGTGAATGCCCCAGGACTATAGGCAAGCGTCCTTGTTTTATAAGGTTCTGGTCAGCCGTCCCTTCCCTTCCCCCTCATTCCTTCTCAGGTTCTACCCTCATTGGCTTGATAGCTCTAGGTGCTGCGTTGTTCATTCCTGATTGGCTCATTTCTATGGTATGAGGGATGGTCTATGGCCTTACGATCCTTGTGGGTCACACGTTTTATGGTCTACTACTTTTTTTTGGTTAGGTCTTTTGTCAAATTCCTGAGGGAAATTTGCGGGGGAGTAGGTGGTGTCTATCACATTCTTAAGAGAAATCTTACGCATGAGACGGTTTGCTGTCGTCAGACACTCCCAGCATTGTTCCAAAATATGTGTTTTTCCCACCCAGGGACCTCAGGTCCTATCCTTTCCCTGTCTGCCTATTTTATCCTATCTTTTCCTATCGTACTAGCTACAGCCTGTGCCATCAGAACTCAGTTCCCTGCTTGGACCACCTGACATAGAAATAATAGGAACAGCTCTCCTATGGCTATTCGTACCAGCCATTTCCTCTGTGCTTCTCCGATTCCTTCACTTACATATCTCTTTAACTCTGACCTGTGTCATTACTAAGCCGACCATACTCTGCACAGCTCACTGCAAAGTAGTATAGCATAATGCAGTTCAGAAATCCTGTTTCAAGAGTTGTTGTATGGCAAGTTCAGGAAAGTTGAGTCTTCTCTTCCTTCGGGCAGTAGTTCCAAATGCCAAGGAAAACAGGTCACTCCGGATTAGTGGATGTCATTGCTTTACTCATAGTTGCCTGGAAGAAGCTGGTTATAAATCATATGGCAAAACATATAAGCCGCATTTAATGGAAAACAAGTACAGCTAGAAGATTGGAAATCATTGCATTCACTCCAATGTATCTCTTCTTTTTATTCTTACCAACAATCATGTTATTACTTATTCATTTCACTCAAAGTTACTAATGTTAATTTGTAGACAAAAGATTCTTTAATGTGTTGTTCTAAGTCTGAATTTAAATCAGCATCTGTCTTGCTAGCACATACTAGAAAGATTCTCTGCTGGCCTTGAAGAAGAAAACAGCCATGTTGCAAACTACATGTTGAAAGATCCACATGGCAGTCATGGGGTATTGGAGTGTTGGTGGGGTTCATGGGGTTAAGAGCTGACAACCAAGAAAGAATTCTTGAAGATGTCTTTGGTGCAAAAAGGTGATTTTATTAAAGCATGGAGACAGGACCAGTGGGCAGAAAGAGCTGCACTGGGGTTGTGAAGAGTGGCTCCTTGTATACTATGGGACTGTGGGAGGTAAAGTCAAAAGGGAAGTTTCCAAAGTGATTTTCATATGCTAAAGATTCACAGATTACTGGAGGCCTAGCTATTGTCAAGCTAAGGTTGTTTTTCCCTCTAGCAAAGCATTAACACTGGGACGTTAAGGAATTCCTGGACTTTAGACTATTGATGGGATGTCTTTTTTCTTGTAAACTGGTGGTGACTCTTATTAATTTAACCTTTTTTTTTTTTTGTCTCTTCCTGTTTTGGGGTAGCCAGGAGTATCCAAGGAACATCATACATATACCACCTGGGGGTGTGCTAATTTGTACTTTGCCCTCAGCCTGTCTTATGGTCCCTCATCAGCAGGAAACTTCAAGGGACCTCTAGAAGCTGAGGGCAGCATCCAGCCAATAGCCAGTAAGAAACTGGGACTGTTAGTCACACAACAACAGGAAAATGAATTCTGTCAATAATCTGAATGAGCTTGGAAGCAGATCCTTCCTACTCAAGGCTTTGGATAAGGATGCAGTCCAGCTAACACTGTGGTTGCCGTCTTATGACCCTGAGCCAGGGACTCAGCTAAGCCATGTCTGTATTCCTGGTCCATTGAAGCTGTAGGATAATGTGTGTGTGCTTTATTCAGCTTCTAAGTTTGTGGCAATTTTTACATGACAGTAAAGTACTAATACAGGAACCACTCTCTAATAATTATGTCAGAGCCACTTGTGTTTCAGTTTTACTATGTCTTATAATGTATGCCCAGAATATAAAAGAATAGAGGTAACCTTCAGATTTGCTGGATGCTAGGATCAATTATGCAGCTTTTTTTTCCAAGCTCTTCATGTCATTAAGAACAAGCAGGCAGGTATGATATTGTGATTTGTACTAAGAATACATAGGAGTAAGGCACCTGGGTGGCTCAGTCAGTTAAGTGTCCAACCTCTGCTCAGGTCATGATCTGATGGTTCATGGGTTCGAGGCCTGTGTTGGGCTCTGTGCTGACAACTTAGAGCCTGGAGTCTGCTTCATATTCTTTGTCTCCTTCTCTCTCTCTCTGCCCCTCCCCCACTTGTGTGCATGCGCTCTCTCTCTCAAAAATAAATAAATAAACTTAAAAAAAAAGGAATACATGGGACGACTGGGTGACTCAGTCAGTAAAGTGTCTGACTCTTGAATTTGGCTCAGGTCTAATCTCATGGTTCATGAGATAAAGCCCCATGCTGGGCTTTGTGCTGGCAGCACAGAGCCTGCTCAGGAGTCTCTCTCTCTCTTTTCTCTCTCTGCCTCTCTTTCTCTCTTTCAAAATAAATAAACATTACACTAAGGAATCTACTCCTGAAATCATTGTTGCACTATATGCTAACTAATTTGGATGTAAATTTTAAAAAATAAAAAAGGAAATAAGTTAAATAAATAAATAAATAAACGTTTAAGAAAAAAAAGTATATATTTGATCTTCTCCCTATTTTGGAACCAAGCTTCTAAACCTCCTTGAATTCCTGTAAAGAGAATAGTCAAGGTATCGTTTGTTATGTTACTGAGGCGACTCTAGAAAGCACCTAAGGATAGGGGCTGATTAACTGGGGAGCCAATCTTGTGTTTAGAGGGTTAGAAATTTCAGTTCCACCCTTTCAACCCCCCACAACCTGTAGGGAGGGAAAAGGGGCTGAATCAATCATCAGTGACCAAAAACTAAATCGATCATGTCTATGTAACAAAGCCTCCATAAAAACCCAAAGGGCCTATTAATTAGGGGAGCTTCCAGGTTGGTGAACATGTAGAGGTACTGGGAGAGTGGCACCCTCAGAGAAGGCAAGGAAGCTCTGCACCCCCTACCCTGGCTGTTTCTGAGTCATACCCTTTTATAATAAACCGGTAATCTAGTAAGTAAAATATTTCTCTGAGTTCTGTGAGCCACTCTAGCAAATTAGTTGAACCCAAGAGGGAGTCATTGGGACCTCCCATCTATAGCCAGTTGGTCAGAAGCACAGGTGACAATCTAGACTTGCAATTGTCATCTAAAGTGAGGGCAGTCTTGTGGGACAGGGCCCTTACCCTGTGGGATCTGATGCTCTCTTGGGATAGATAGTGTCAGAAATGACTTGAATTGTAGGATACACAGCTGGTGTCAGAGAATTGCCTGGTAGTATTGGAAAAATTACACATTGGAATTGGTGTCAGCATCATAGCAAACATGCATGGTCTTTACCTCAATCCATCCAACTCACAACACCCAAAGGGACTGAATGTGATGTCTTTCTTTTTTCTTTCCTTTCTTTTCCTTTTCTTTCTTTTCTTCCTTCTTACTTTCTTTCCTTCTTTTTTTCTTTTTTTTTTTTTGTCTGTTACATAAACTAACTCATTTATTATAGACTAGCAATGTTTCAAATGGTGGAGCTGCTCCTGGCCTCTCAAGTCCTTCAGTCTTCTGATGGCAGATGTTACTGTGATGGCAGAGGTAGTGATGTAGGTCTGGGTACTACCTGCTGCTGTTTTCATGCAGGAATCACAGTGCCAGATCCCCGCAGCTTGTCTTTTCATCTTGGTTTAACCTAAGAAGGAGCAAGTGTACTTGGCTTGCTGACTAATTTCAATTTTCTTCACCATTTTCCTGAGGGAGGCACTATAATGAGTTCCATGTTTACTGATGATTCCAACCTTCTTGGTGCATTTAGCCATGTCATCACAAACTAGGTCTGAGTCCAGAAACTGAATGGGATTGATTTCTACATCCCATTACTTTTGCTAGCTCTGTTTTCTGTTGTTTGTTATGGCTTTTAAAACTCTTTATGTATTATTCTTTTCTTCTAAGGGCAGGAAAAAGTCCATTTGAATGAATAGTTTAGTTCTTTTTAAAATCACGTCTTTAGGGGCGCCTGGGTGGCGCAGTCGGTTAAGCGTCCGGCTTCAGCTCGGGTCACGATCTCGCGGTCCGTGAGTTCGAGCCCCGCGTCAGGCTCTGGGCTGATGGCTCAGAGCCTGGAGCCTGTTTCCGATTCTGTGTCTCCCTCTCTCTCTGCCCCTCCCCCGTTCATGCTCTGTCTCTCTCTGTCCCAAAAATAAATAAACGTTAAAAAAAAAAAATTAAAATCACGTCTTTAGAGCACACCAGGAAAACCAAATAAACAGGGAAGAAACTGGCACTCTGCACTGGTTTAATATGAAGCACAAAATGGTGAGATGCTATATGCAGTTGGGGACTAATGCAAAAATACAAAAGATAGAAAAAATTTTAAACTGTTAGTCATTCAGAGACTAAAATAAATGTAGTGCTAACAACTGGTCCATTGAAATGAAAATATAATAATATTGACTTAAAGTCCACAATTCCATTAAGTGCTTAACTGATTCTCTTGCCCTGTAGGTCTGTCCCTTCCTCTCCTCCTTTATCTTCTTAGAGGTATAGAGAGAAATAGACTTGATTTTAGAGTGTTCTTTCTTTCTTTCTCACAGGTCAAGTGACTTTCTAATGTCCTTATTGGGTTCTCACAATTCTAATTAATATAGAACCCGGGTCTTTCTAAGGTCCAATGAAGTCGTTAATAAAAGAAATAGATATATAACATTTAGTTGGCCACTTTACTAATCAGTACCCACTGAAATGAAAGCAGTTACTCTCTGTTAGTAAATGAATTCTAGGGCTCTCCAGATCCCAGCATCCTGTGCTGTGCCTCTGAATGTGCGCATCCCTATTACGGGCACCAGGGTGCTTACCAAGTGCAACTCTGAGCCATCTTATCTGAAGTATTTGGTTTTTGAGAATTAGGATGTTGATCTTTTGTAATGTGTTTTCACCCATCCTATGAGCTCCTATTGAATTCACAGGAAATCAAAAGATTCTATCTCGCTTGGTTTATGTACAGCAAGCCAAATGCTTGAAGAAATTTAGTGGATGATAGAAAAACTGTCTAATGATGAACATTAAGTCTTTGTTTCCAGAGTCTGTAACAATTAGAGGAAAACTAGCAACATTTTAAACAGGGGGGTGGGAGGGGGACATGTTTTAAAAACCATTTAAGAATTCTGTTGTTTTTTGTTTAACACTGTGGAGTTATATTGCTATCTGTGCTTCTGGAACACACACACACACACACACACACACACACACACACACACAAACTAGATAGAGTTATCTCCTATTTAAATAGTGAGTAATATAGAGAATATGAATGTTTTTAAAAGAAATACTGAGACCACTGCAGTGGTCAAATAAAGGAGCACTGAGTTTAGTGACTTGCCAGGCAAGGAAATACACATCAGTGAGGAAATTCAGGGTGGTTCACTAAAGAGGAGAGGTCAGGGACCCATGTATCCCAGAAAGGGGAAGTTCACTGTGTTTGTGCTAATTAGGGACCAAAGCTTACATACAAGAGAGGGTGAAATGACCCCGTAGTACTGATATAACTGCTTAAAACAAGTCACATTTTTCATTGGTCGCAGAAGACTCTTCATTTGGGTCTGGTGAGGATCTAACATACCAATCATTGTTCATCTTTAGCTGGTGGGTGCTTTAAATTCATAGCAGTTTCAGCTAAGGCTGTTTAGAACCAACTGTGGGAGATACAACATCCACTTTTGATATCTCCTAGGCAAGAGCTGTCACAGGTACAAAGTTCATTTATAGTCCCTCCTATTAATTTTCATCTATCTAGACAAAACACAGTGATTACAGAAGGATAGGCAAATTATCAGATTTTCAGGTCTATACCACAATTTTGATGAGGGGGGCTAATTTTATAAAATATCACTGTCTTTATCAGAGTCCCTTCAGATTCCTTTTGTTACAGAATCATCAGATGGTTGGAATAGTGATGGTGCAATGTTTATGATTCTGTTAACAATTGACATGACAAGAGCAATACTTAGGAACAAGGAGAGAAAGAGCATAACTAATGTATATAGAATACCCCCAACTAGCTTCCTGTTTTACCAAGCCCAAGCCATGAAAGTAGATGTCACAGATTGGTTTGTTCAATTTCAACAACCGGTTGTTTTCTTCTAAGTTTTATGCAAGTCCCATGAACTGGTCCTAGAACTTACACCAAGAAGCAACAAAAGATGCTAACCAGTGTGAAAACAGAATCTTGATTTGCCATTAAACAAACTGGAGCAATTCTGTTATCTATACTATCAAAGCAAGTACATGGAGGCTCATGTATTAACAATCATGTATTAACAATGTATTACATATATAGTTTCATATGCAATGACAAACAGGTGAGAGAAAGATTTGTATACAGCTTTCAATTTTTATTTTTATTTTTATTTTGAGAGAGAGAATGAGCATGTATGAGCAAGAGAGGGACAAGGGGGGGGGGAGAGAGAGAGAGAGAGAGAGAGAATCTTAACTAGGTTCAAAGCCCAGCATGGAGCCCATTGTGGAGCTCAATCTCAACACCATGAGACCCATTACTGGACCCATACCTTAAACCACTTATAAAAGTTGACTCAAAATGGATCACAGGGGTTTAGTCAGTTAAGCAGTCAAGTGTGCAACTCTTGATTTGGGCTCTGGTCATGATCTCACAGTTGTGAAATGGAGCCCCATGACTGGCTCCACACTGACAGTGCAGAGCCTGCTTGGGATTCTCTCTCTCCCTCCCTCTGCCCCTTCCCTGCTTTTGTGCATACATGTGTGTGCACTCTCTCTTTCTCTCTCTCTCTCTCAAAATAAATAAATAAACTTTTAAAAAATGGATTATAGACTTAAATGTAATCCCTGAAACCATGAAACTCTAGAAGAAAACATAGGGACAAAGTTCTTAACATGAGCAGTGGTAATGATTTTTCAGATATGACATCTAAAGCGCAAGCCACAAAATCAAAAGAAACTATCAAGAAAGTGAAAAAGATAACCTATGAAATGGGGGGGGGGGGGGATTTGCAAACCATAGATTTGGTAAGGAGTTAATATCCAAAATATATAAAGAACTCATACAACTCAATAGCAAGCAAGGAAGAAGGAAAGAAAGATAGAAAGAAAGAGTGGGCAAAGGACCTGTATGGACATTTTTCCAAAGAAGATATATGAAAGGTCAACAGGCACATGAAAAGATGCTCAACATCACTAGTCATTAGGGAAATGCAAATCAAGACCACAATGACATTACCTCATGCCCGTTAGAATGTCCATGATCAAAAACACCAGAGATGGGGCGCCTGGGTGGCGCAGTCGGTTAAGCGTCCGACTTCAGCCAGGTCACAATCTCGCGGTCCATGAGTTCGAGCCCCGCGTCAGGCTCTGGGCTGATGGCTCAGAGCCTGGAGCCTGTTTCCGATTCTGTGTCTCCCTCTCTCTCTGCCCCTCCCCTGTTCATGCTCTGTCTCTCTCTGTCTCAAAAATAAATAAATGTTAAAAAAAAAAATTTAAAAAAAAAAAAAAACACCAGAGATAACAAATGCTGGTGTGGATATGGCAAAAGGGAACTCTTGTGCACTACTGGTGGGATTGTAAGACAGTCACTAAGGAAAACAGCATGGAGGTTCCTCAAAACTCCTAAAAATAACATATGATACAGCAATTCCACTTCTGGAAATATTCAAAGGAAACAAAAACATTAACAAAAAGATCTGTGCATCCCCACATTGACAGCACCATTATTTACAATAGCCAAGACATGGAGACAACCTTAGTGTCCATCAATGGACAAATGGATAAAGAAGTTGTGGTATATATACACAATGTAATATTATTTAGCCATAAAACAGGGAAATCCTACCATTTGCAAGAACATGGATGGACCTTGAAGGCATTTTGCTAACTGAAATAAGCCAGACAGAGGAAGAAAAATACTGTACGATCTCACTTAAATGTGGAATCTAAAAAAAGAAAAAAAGAGATTAGACTTACCAGAGGTGAATTGTTGGGAGAGGGAGAATTGGAAGAAGGTAGTCAAAAAGTACTAGCTTCTAGTTACAAGATAAATAAGCACTAGGGATGTAATGTACATGATGAACACAGTTAACACTGTTGTACAATATACAGGAAAGTTCCCATGAGAATAGATTGATCCTAACAGCTCTCATCACAAGAAGAATTTTTTTTCCTTTTTTTCTTTTCTTCTTTATTTACTTTTTATTGTACCTATATAAGAAAGTAGACATTAGCTGAACCTATTGTAATGATTTCACAATCTATATAAATCAAACCATCATGGTGCATACCTTAAACTTTTCTCAAACTGGGCAGGAAGGGGGAAGTATGGGAAGTATGGATAAAGACTAGAAAAAAAGTATGTTCAGTGGGTATCTATTGATGCCTCAAGGTAATGAGAATTTAAATCTTGTGAAGGGTCTTGTTAACACTCCCAGTCAACATTTCTCTTTCCCTGGGCTGGCATTAATTTAACTTCCACAAAGGAAAAATAAACAAGAGTCTGTATACCCACGTATACACGTGGTATCAGGAGGAATCCAGAGATTTTCCAAAGGCTGCAGTGCTGATCAGAGGTTGCCTGATGAACAGGATGAGCAGAGGAAGAGCATCACATCCAGCAGGGGATATGGAACATGAGTTTAACTAAAGAAAACTTAGTTACAATGAGGAGTTGCTCTGAAGCTCAGATATAGCTAATATTTTCACACAGGTGAGGCAGAATCTACAACTGCAATCAAATGCATTTAGAACGTTCAGGGAAATGTAACAGTCATAGAAACTTGTTCTGATACATTTTTTTCCATCAATGGCATTCTCTTGTTTTACTATCCTAATTAAAATGTGAAATTAACTCTATTTTGTAAAACTAAGATTTGTAAGCCACAGAATTTAGGTTTTAAAAAAAATCGTAATCCTTAGTTCCAGAAAATATATCAGGATATATCCTAACACTTTAAGTAATGAGTGCAAGTGCATCCCTTCTACAACTCAAGTTTTTCCCCAGAGGATTTTTGAATGGATATTAGGTATATTTTATATAAAAACACTTTTACCTTTGTGTTATATCTCTAAACTTTCCTAGCATTTCCAAGCAGTTGTACAGGTTTGGTCAGTTTTATAAACATAGATTTTTCTTTTCCATCTAATATTGTCTTTTTTGAAGGATCTGAGTTTAAAGCTTCATAAAAGCTCTTTGGGCAAATTAGGTAGATCAAAATGGTTCGTCTCTGTCACTGGGGAAAGGGAAAAATTCTTCCCAGAGAATTCATGTTGCAATGGCTGTGTGCTAAATGCATCTGACTAAATTAAAACAAGCAAACAAGGGGCGCCTGGGTGGCGCAGTCGGTTAAGCGTCCGACTTCAGCCAGGTCACGATCTCGTGGTCCGTGAGTTCGAGCCCCGCGTCGGGCTCTGGGCTGATGGCTCGGAGCCTGGAGCCTGTTTCCGATTCTGTGTCTCCCTCGCTCTCTGCCCCTCCCCCGTTCATGCTCTGTCTCTCTCTGTCCCAAAAATAAATAAACGTTGAAAAAAAAATTTAAAACAACCAAACAAAACAGGAAGACAGGGTCCCAACATCTAAATATGATTAAAAGGACATGTTGGGAGATGCTTGCATCTAGAATAGTTTCAGAAAAGCTTAATGTATCAGAGGAAAAAAGGGGGAGGGGGCAGGTATTATGGTGACTGTATTAGTCACTGTTCTCCAGAAACACAGAACAGTAGGAGTAGAAGAGGTATAGGAAATGTGTGTGTGTGAGAGACAGACAGAAACAGAGTATTGATTCACACAGTTGTAGAGCTGGCAAATTTTAAATCTGCAGGGTAGGCCAGCAAGTGGGCAACTGAGGCAGGTTTTTATGTTGCAGTCTGAGTTAGAATTGCTTCTTCTTGGGGAAACCTGTCATTGCTCCTAAGACCTTCAGCTGATTGGATGAAAGCCACACCCACATTCCGTTTTACTTAAATTCAACTGATTGTAAACATTGATCACAGCGAAAGAATACCTTCACAGCAATGTCTAGACTAGTGTTTGTCAAAAATACTGGGCATCATCTTTTTTGTTGACACGTAAAATTAACTTACATCACAGTAACAGTTTTGCCAAAAACTTTATTTATTGATTGATTTACTTACTTACTTACTTACTTATTTCAATAAGTATTCAATGGGGCACCTGGGTGGCTCAATTAAGAGTCTGACTTCGGCTCAGGTCATGATCTCACAGTTGGTGAGTTTAAGCCCACACCGGGCTCTGTGCTGACAGCCCAAAGCCTGGAGCTTGCTTCAGATTCTGTGTCTCCTTCTCTCTCTGTCCCTCCCCTTCTTGTGTTCTCTCTCTCTCAAAAATAAATAAATAAACATTTTAAAAATAAACAAATAAATTCAAGTTAATTAGCTTATAGTATACTATTGGCTTCAGGAGTAGAACCCACTGAATCATCACTTATATATGACACCCAGTACTCATCCCAACAAATGCCCTCCTCAATGCTCATCACCCATTAGCCCATCCCCCCACCTACCACCCCTCCAGCAACCTCAGTTTGTTTTCTATCTTTAAGAGTCTTTTATGGTTTGCCTCCCTCTCTGTTTTTATCTTATTTTTCCTTCCCTTCCCCTATGTTCATCTGTTTTCTTTCTTAAATTCCAGGTATGAGTGAAATCATATGACATTTGTCTTTCTCTGACTGCCATATTTCATTTAGCATAATACACTCTAGTTGCATCCACATTGTTGCAAATGTCAAGATTTCATTCTTTTTGATGGCTGAATAATATTCCAGTGTGTGTGTGTGTGTGTGTGTGTGCGTGTGTATAAAACCATAGATAGATATAGATATAGATAGATATAGATATAGATATAGATATAGATATAGACATAGATATAGACAGATATACCACATCTTCTTTATCCATTCATCAGTCAATGGACATTTGGGCTCTTTCCATACTTTGGCTATTGTTGATAGTGCTGCTATAAACATTAAGGTACATGTTGGGTTGCTCTCCTCTTGAAGCAGACTACAGATCTGCCTTCAGCACCACTGGAATCTCGTGCACGTGCTGTATGAGAAAAGCAGCCACATGTGTCTTAAGAAGTGTTTCTCCTCTGTTCCCTAGTGATACTTATTCCCAGTCTGTTGTGTCAGCCAGTATTAATACATAGAAAGAAATCCAGAATCTGGAAAATTATGGAAATAATTTTGGAAAGGATAATCTTGATAGAAATAGCATATTTTGATCCTTGATTCATGACTTCTGCCTGGGCCTGCCTAGGAAAACCAAAAGTCCATGTAGTGTAATGTAACTGTGGAAAATCATGCTGGGCAAAGGACCTTGGCTTAAGGGGCCATCATATTTTTGTTCTATGGTTGGTGCCATAAAATTCATATGCTCTGAGTTGGAAAATATTTCCTTTCCTTATAAACCCCAAGGAACACCTTTTAAAAGAAATTATATGCCCTAAAGATTGAGCTTTCATCTTATTTTAAAAAGAGTGAAATTGTAAAAACTACTATCAGTATCATTATTATGCCCACTTAGAATCATAGACCTGAAGACCGAAAATGACCTCAGAGGTTGTACCCATTTTTATGTTTCAGCATGTTCGGTGACAGACATGGGGATAAAGCATTACCTTGAAATTGTTTTGTAAACTTCAAGGGAGCTACTAGATTAGATTCCCTTTGGTATAGTCCAGGCAAAGAATAAACTGAGAAGCCTCTTTTTAGATGCTGCTTATGGAATCACCATTCATTCCGTTTTAAATTTTTTAAATATAGTATATACAAATACTAACTAGTCTTCTAGAAGCTGGAAAGAGCTCATGTAAACACAAAGATGAAGTGGAAATCGAGGAGAGGCAGATATACAGGAAAGGCAGGATGAAGGAAACAGAGAAAGGCTTTGACAAAGCAAACACACACACACACACACACACACACACACATCTGTGTGTGTTAAACCTCACCCACAACATTTCTTTTCACAGTTGAGTATCTCCTGACCATTATATATAATAGGAGCCAAGGTCAAATTATGCAACAGCATAATTCAGAAAGCATATAATCCAAAGTCTTCAAAACAAATTTTGTCTTCATAAAGTATATCTCAAGTGATTGTTACACTGAATTTCCCTTACCATTACTACAGCAATGGGTTTAGTCTGTCACTGACCTATTAGCTATGACCTATTCTGCCATTTTTTATTCTGTGAATCTATAGTCTCATTCAACATGTTGTGTAACAGAGACACTTCCATTTTCCATAAGGGTCTATAAGATTTATGTATTTGGCATTTGATTGCTTTAGTGGAACCTACTGGGACCATTTATAGCTTGTGCTATAAAAAAAAGGCACTTTTATTTCTAGAAAATAAATACTTTACCCAAGAGTTTGTAAGTTGAGTGGAAGCTTTTCATTTATCTAGCAATTGTTGACTTGTGGTCTGGCAGAGAGGAATTACTGACAAATTGAATGCTTCCCCTGGGAAAATAAAAGCTCAATGTATATTCTTTGCCTGATAAGTACTTGCCAAGAATTAGGCTAATGACATTTGTTGGCTCTCTGGCTTGCCCATTTTTGTAAGGCCTGGACTAAACAATGGAGATGACACAGAGCTAGTCTGTGGTTTACTTTACCTTCCAACCTTTCCTCCCTAATTACTGTCTTGTCAGACCTTAAGAAGAACTCTACCAGATGTCATTCCCCATTCATTTAGAGCTTAGTTAGATGGTTCCAAGGTTTGGCCAAACCCACTTACAAGGATATATGAATATACTTGGCTCTACATTCTGGGCCGTGTTGAGTAGAACTTTATTTTTATGTCTCTGCAGAGCTTCCTTTTGACCCTTTTTTCACATGACTCCTCCTTTCCCAACACTTCCAAATCAAATTGCTCTTGAAACACTCTTCTATCTCCTTTGGGCTGACTGTAGACATAAGCTGAGATGGGGATGTGACATTTGTCTCTTTCTTTGTAGGAGAATAAGTGATTCTGGTTTTCAAGCCCACTATTTCAGAGCTGCTTTTAGCTGACATTAGAGTAGCCACCCTGGGGGATGTGCCCTGTGTTGAACACCTATAAAAAACTGTAGGGACTTGGCTTGGTTGGAATCACATCTTCCTAAGGTATAGAGTGTATTATGGCTTTTCAGGAAATATTACTTTCATTACACGTACATAACAATTTTTATTATACTATCTCATTTCTTTTTTTTTTTCTCTTGGGTTGTGGGGAAGGAGAGAAATGCTAAGCTACAAAGCAAATAAAACTGTAGAATCATTCTTAAGAAAATGAAAACACGTATATAAAAGCTATCCATTTCTTGAGAATTCAGTATAACCACCACAATGTTAGTATCGCACTTGAAAGCAATGTAAGCAACATGTCAAAGAGCAAAGTGGCCCAATTTAACCAGTACTTGGAAGTCCTTGCAAGCCCCTAGCATTAGTTCATTTATTTCTGTCCACTTTTAAAATATAATGTGCTATAAAAAAAAAAGCTTAGCATACCATCACAGCTATTTTATTTATTTTTTGTGTTTGTTTATTTATTTATTTGTTTATGTTTATGTTTTCATTAATTCATAAAATATTTATTTATTTATTTAAATATAATTTATCATCAAGTTAGCTAGCATACAGTGTATACAGTGTGCTCTTGGCCTCAGGAGTAGATTCCCATGATACATCACTTACATACAACACCCAGTGTTCATCCCAACAATTGTTCTTCTCAATGTCCATCACCCATTTTCCCCTCCTCCCCACCTTCCCCCCCATCAGCCCTCAGCTTGTTCTCTGTATTAAGAGTCTCTTATGGTTTACCTCCCTCTCTGTTTGAAACTATTTTTTTCTCCTTCCCTTCCCCCATGGTCTTCTGTTAAGTTTCTCAGATTCCACATATGAGTGAAAACATGGTATCTGTCTTTCTCTGACTTCACTCAGCATAATACCCTCCAGTTCCATCCATGTTGTTACAAATGGCAAGATTTCGTTCTTTCCCATTGCCCAGTAGCATTCCATTGTGTGTGTGTGTGTGTATGTATATGTATATGTATATGTATATGTATATGTATATGTATATATCATATCTTCTTTATCCATTATCAGTTATCACAGACATTTCAAAGGGAAGACTTTTGCATGGTGTCTGGCTGCATCAATTACTGAGATAAAGAACAAAGTATTCAGCCATGCCTTATACTATCTCATTTCTAATGCCAATCAAGCACAAACCTATATGTCCAGTGTTATGTGATCAGTTTCTAGAACATGACCAGAACACTGGACTATGGTGGGGGGGGGGGGGGGGAGGAGGAGTTAAATAATATATACTATGGAAATGTAAAAGAATATTTTTTTAATTTTTTAATGTTTTATTATTTATTTTTGAGAGTGAGTGAAACAGCACGAGCAGGGTGGGGCAGAGAGAGAGGGAAACACAGAATCCAAAGCAGGATCCAGGCTCTAAGCTGTCAGCACAGAGCCCGTTGAAGTGCTCAGACTCACCACAAGATCATGACCTGAGCCAAAATCAGATGCTCAACCGATAAGCCACCCAAGTGCCTCTGTGAAAGAGTATTGTTATTATTTTTTTTTAAGATGTCTCTAGAACTAGACCCTCAAGTTTAAAGATCAGTTCACAGCCTGTGCACACAGTATTTTGCAGAAGTAGTTCTAAGCTAAGAGGATAACAACCTGGATTGCAGGTTCTGACTCCCTTTCTAACTAGAATAAAACCACAGGTCCATGCTATGATATCACTACATTTTTTAAAAACCATTATCTACATTTTTATGAAGCAAGGTAATATATTTACAAACTGAACCTAGGTCAAATTATTGGCAGTGCTCATTCTATTCTTTAAATCTATGTTTAGGTCAGTTTTTCTCCAGGAGGCAGTCAGTCATTCAACAAGTATTTATTGAGCCCTGTAATTTCTAGGATCTTTGCCAAGGGCTAGGAACTCCATAATGAAAATAAGCTACTGATATGGAAAGAGAACCAGACATAGAGACAATTCACTCAAGTACTAGCAAGGAGATATGTGCATGAGTGACAGAGATGAACCATCACCCAGGGAAGTTTTCCCAAGGAGCAATGTTCAAACTGGGCCTTGAAGGATGACTAAGAATTTTTAGCTTCACCGTTAGCTTCACAAACTGCACATAACTTAGAATAAGCTAACTCATAGGCTCCAAAGGCAGCAAGAGAGGTAGGAGATGACGGGGGGTGGGGAGCCATGGTGGAAAGAATCCAGACCATGGAGGGCTTTGCATACTTTTAGATTTATTGACTAGCTATGTGACCTTGAGTGAGGCACAATTACTGAACTATAGGCACTTCACTTGTCAAATGTCATGTATGCCCGTCCCTGTATTCAAAGTGGTGGTAAGCATTGGATTTTCACATGAGATCTCAGATATTAAAGGATTCAGTTGTAATATGCCAGTGGGGTTAAGATCACACCTCTGGATGTGCCAGTGCACCTCTGTACCCAGATAGTTGGTGTGCCTTCCCAAGAACTCATCCTCCTCACATGTGGATAAGCCTCCTGAGAGCTTAAAGTTTGCATTTGATTTATCAAGTTGCACCAACTTATGCTGAGTAATACTATTTTTCCAAACTGGGACATAATAAGTTAATATGTTTTCTTTATTGCTGTGACAGTGCCACCTACCAAGGGGGACAGAAAGAACTAGGGAATGGTAAACCTGGAAGGAACTCAGAAAGGTTTTAATTCCATCCCTCTTTGGAGAGAAAAAATAATGAGGTTCTGAGAAAGACCCTGAGCTTTCTCTGGCTCTATCTAGATGGTATCCAAAAATGAGAATGATTGTTCTGATCTCCAAAGAGGAATTTGCTATATATATTGCATTGGTCTGCATTGCATTGCATAATATTACATTACATTACATTACATTACATTACATTACATTACATTCTCTGGAAGGAAGAGTTTGCTTCAACATCCTCCTTGAATCCTATAGAGTCTTGAGAAGGAAGAAGGCACAATGTTTTCTCCCTTCCAGTTATGCCATGTGGAGCCCCAACTCCCAAAGAGAAATGGCCATTGCATGTGATCATGCAATTGGTGTATTTTTTCTTTCCTCCTAGTTGGAAACTTCTGCTAATAGAGTCTCATCCTTTTTTAAATATTCTAAAGTCTTGCTTTGAGAGTACTTCGGGTAGTTTTGTTTTGTGTGAAGGGCAGGATGTGGTGCCCCTATAGAGGCATGCAAAACAATCGAAGAAAAGCTTCTGGTCTTTACTTTTTCCCCCTGCTTCCACTGCAGTAATATTGAAGAACTCTATTTTAAGAAGGCAAGAAAGGGCACAGATAACTTGTATTGTCATACATAGCAATAACGTGTTGGGTTTTATTCTTCAAAATGGAGAGCCAAATATATCATCAAGACAGTTTGGGGACATCTCCAAAAAGAATACCAAACACCTCTGTCACACTGCATTACACCTGCCGCCCCTGTAGCCCCTCCCACCTGGCGGTGAACACAAAGATCCCTTCCTCCATCACCTGCCCACACATTTCCAAAGACTGCATAAGTGAATATAGAAACACTGTCTGGGAAGTAACATTGCTGTAGCTTAGAAGAACACAATGAGAGAAATGACTGTAGATAGCTCATCTGTTTGCTTTTTAGTTTTCCCCTCCTTTTCTGAAAAACCTGATTTGCACAAAACAACCTGTTTTTCCTCAAGAAGAGAATGGACATGCACCTGTGTGTTGGGGACTCCAAAAGGAGAGCCACCTCTCCTCCCCTGCTTTGGGTCATGGGTGGCCACACCCTGAATCACTGAAGGAAGAATCAGGCAGGCCCATGGAGTTACTGAATAGAAGTGAATTATGCAAAAGAAAAGAGGGTGGAATAATATCCTTGTGCAGGAAGGGGATGTGGCATATCTCACCCAACAAAGAACATGGTTTTAAATTGCTACTCACAACTCCAGGAACACTGGAGACAGCTAGGGAAAAAAAATGGAAGTTGGTCTCATGCAATTTGACTTTTTCTCTTACCTAATTTTGTTAATTCTTCTATCTCAAGTTACTTTCTTTTCCCTGAAATTATACCTCTACTGGGGAAGAATACATTATATTTATCATAGTTCTATTCTGTAGACATGCAACTTAGCTGTACGCATCAAGCCTCAAACACATTTCATCACAATGAGGCACTGTGAAGCATTTTCCAAAGAAAAATGGTATTAACTGACACTACGTGAAAATTGATAGTGATAGGTATTATGATGAGGTGGTGCTTATGGAAGTCAGATACATTTTAAAGTTGGTGGCTGTAGAAGTTAAATGCTTATGACAATGAAGCTATTTGAAAATGTCATGGAGTATTAAAAAACATGAGTATGATATTAGATGTTCATTGGGTAATTATTAAACCTTTGAGATCAAATATCCTATTCAATTAAATCTTTTTTCAGGCTCAAGGCCATAAGCTATTAACATTTGACAATGACTGCTACCTTATCATTTAGTACTTGATTTGACTCATTTGAGAGTCAGCATTTATTTGTTTTTTGTTTTTATTTTTTTCTCAACATGGAATGCTTCATGAATTCCTGTGTCATCCTCACACAGGGCCATGCTAATGTTCTCTGTATTGTTCCAGTTTTACTATATTTAGTATATGTGCTGCCAAAGCAAGCATGAGAGTCAGCATTTATTTTAGATGTATTTTCAAAATTGTCTTTAGCAATACATAATCTATTTTTCATTTTAAGGTGTTTTTCAATCATTTCATTTGAAAAGAAGAGATTATATCAGAAACCAAAATTGGTACCTAAGTTACATCAAAATTAGATCTTCCTGAATATAGTATTTGGGTAAAACACTTAGGATATATTTCCTTTTTTAAAAAAACTCAATGGGAGATAATTATGAAAATGTAAATGCATTATGCCCTTCAATTCAAGAAGCTTGAAATTCTGCAGTTGGGTATTTTTCTCCATTATTACTTCCAATTGCTTTCTAAGCCATTGCCATTCCAAAATTCACTTTTCTACTTCTCTTCACCTCACTGTGCACTCAGATCTTTTCCTCGTCCAGACTGGTCCTGTCAGTTCCTATTCCCTGACTCCTATCTCTTCCATCTTGTTTGTCTCTTATTTTTCTTCTTTCACATTGGCAGATTGCACACTTCCTAGCCCAGAGTTCCACATGTATCAGGCACTTGGGACATGTTGGTCCTGTTTACCCCCATCCTGCATCCCCCATTATGAGCTTATATGTTCTGTTTAGAACATTATAGCATTAATTTCGTTCTACATAGTTCTTTTCTTAATAATTCATTCTCCTGACTCATGAAGGAGAAAAAAGGAACTTACTAATAATAGCTCAAACCATAAAAATGACGTGCCCACACTTCCCCACCTACACGGTCTCTCCTATCCAGTGCCTCCTGTGACCCTGTCTTTACCACCGTCTTACAGATGGGGGAGCAGGGATGGAGGCACCTGCCTATGGCACAGAGATCACGTGTGGGAGGGCTGCCTCTGGTCTTCCCACCTAAACTTAGTGACCTGATGCTTCCATTTCAATAGCTGCCCAGGAAAAAAGTGTGATGGTTAATCAGATCCCATGAATATCACTCTTGTCCACAACTTTAAACTGTGATTTGTCCACAGGAAAAATAGTTTTAATGTCCTTGATATTGTATCCTTCTAATTTTCCTCAGATTAACTTAGATTCAGGCTACCTTCTGAAGTCAACGGGGAATATTTGATTATCAATGTCAAATTCAAATCCAAAATGTTTCATTTGTCATTCTCCCAAAATAGGAGTATGAAATATAGGAACATTTAAAAAAAATTTGTTAACATTTATTTATTTTTGAGAGACACAGAGAAGCAGAGCATGAGCAGGGGAGGGGGAGAGAGAGAGAGAGATACAGAATCTGAAGCAGGCTCCAGGCTCTGAGCTGTTTGTTATCACAGAGCCTGATGCGGGGCTCGAACCCACGAACTGCAAGATCATGACCTGAGCTGAAGTCGGACACTCAACTGACTGAGCCACTCAGGCGCCCCAATAGGAACATTTTTTATCAGAGATGCAGTAAAATCCTTTAATTTCATCTGCACCAGTGGTTCTCAATGAAAGATTATTTTTCTCCCTAGGGGACATTTGGCAATGTCTAGAGACTTTTTTTTTTTTTTTATTGGTACAATTGGAGGATAGGGGTAGGTGAGAGACTGCTGGCGGTTTCTAGTAGGTAGAGGTCAAGGATACTGCTAAACATCCTACAATCCGCAGGACAGCCCCTCACAACAAAGAATTATCCAGCCTAAATGTCAATAGTATTGAGGTTGAAAAATGCTGCCCTAGAGTGTAACTAGATATGTAGCTGTTATCATTTGATATAGCAAATAACAAAGTATCATCCTTTGATAAGAAGATTATGGTTATGCTTGAAACTCTCCTTTTTTTTTTTTTTACTTCTGGATGGTAGTTTTATATCAGACTTACACAGTGGGATGAAACTAACTCAAAGGCTTCTTATTTTCCATTTTGTTACTTATTTTCCTTCACTGGCTCCCAAAGGCAACTGTCCCCAACGTTTAGTTCTTGATCTTCTTCTTTTGTTTTTTTTACAGTTACTTCCTTATTGAAATACATAACATCGTCTATGCAAAGTCTTTCATAAATTGGACTTTCATGCAGTCCAACGTCTGCATTCTTATTCATTATACATTAAACCACCTCTCATTATTTGGGATGTAATTGTTAATGCATCAGCTGGCTGCCTGCCTGCTTCTGGGTCCAGGGGAAGAAGCTGCACCTGTGAAGAGTGCTACCAACTGAAGCCTGGGAGGGCACAGCTAAGGCCTAGGCAACCATCCTCTCTGACCCCCACTGGAAAGGATCATAGTCACATCCCACACCTCCTCTCCTCCTCAGAATGCCCTGACTTCCAAAGCTAAAGGCCCTGTAACTGACCCTCACAGTCAGTTGGGACCTCCATCTTAGCAGGGGCTCCCTGGCCATTCCAACCACTTCCTCTTTCTTATATTCCAATCCCTTCTACCCCCACTCCCAACCCTTTCCCCAGCAAGTGATGGTGCATAGCCAACCAATAGGAGAGACTGAGTCAGAGCCACACATGCAAGTCAAGGTGACTGGTAGAGACCAACTCCTTTCCTCCACATTGCTCCTGGCTTGGCTCCTGTTTCAAAGTCCAGGGACCAACCGGTCTGAGAGTAGAAAAGGGCAATGCCTGAATCAGCTTCTTCAGGGCCCCAGGATGTCTGATGTCAGGTGCTCAGCCAGGATCATACTACTCTAAAGACAGTGTCTAAGAGGCAGTGTCTGACAAAGTACAAAAATTGTATAATATAGGAGCATCTGGGTGGCTCAGTCAGTTAAGCATCTGACTCTTGATTTCGGCTTAGGTTATGATCTCACAGTTTCATGAGTTCTAGCTCCACATCGGGCTCCACCCTGACTCTTCAGAGCTTGCTTGGGATTCTCTCTCTCCTCTCTCTGTCCCTCCCCATCTTGGGCTCTCTCTGTCTCTCTCAAATAAATAAACTTAAAAAAATTAGAAAAATTGGGGTGCCTGGGGGGAGCCTGGGTGGCTTAGTCAGTTAAGCATCTGATTTCAGCTCAAGCTATGATCTCTCAGTCCTTGGGTTCCAGCCTCACGTCAGGCTATGTCCTGACAGCTCAGAGCCTGGAGCCTGCTTTGGATTCTGTGTCTGTCTGTCTCTCCCCTGCTCATACTCTACACATCTCTCTCTCTCTCTCTCTCAAAATCTCAAAAATAAATAAACATTAAAAATTTTTTTTAGGGGTGCCTGGATGGCGCAGTCGGTTAAGCGTCCGACTTCAGCCAGGTCACGATCTCGTGGTCCGTGAGTTCGAGCCCCGCGTCAGGCTCTGGGCTGATGGCTCAGAGCCTGGAGCCTGTTTCCGATTCTGTGTCTCCCTCTCTCTCTGCCCCTCCCCCATTCATGCTCTGTCTCTCTCTGTCCCAAAAATAAATAAACGTTGAAAAAAAAATTTTTTTTTTAAATTTTTTTTAAAAATTGGGGTGCCTGGGTGGCTCAGTCAGTTGACTTCGGCTCAGATCATGATCTCACAGTTTGTGAGTTCGAGCCCTGCATCGGGCTCTGTGCTGACAGCTCGATCCTGGAGCCTGCTTTGGATTCTGTGTCTTGTCTCTCTGCCCCTCCCCAACTTGTGTTCTGTCTCTGTCTCTCAAAAATGTAAAAATAAATGTAAAAAAAATTTTTTAATTATAAAAATTTTATAACATATATTTAGCTCTTTATTGTTATTTTGAAAAACTGGACTTTAAAACTCCCTCTCAGAGACTCCCTGTATCACAGTACACCCATATATACATTTCTTGCCTTTGTCCATTCCTGAAACTTTTTCCCAAATCTCCAAGTATCCAAAATAACTGATGAACTTTTCCTTTGGACTTCTTATCATCCCTTCAAAGCCAAATCTGAAATTAAACTCCCAAGTTGTCTTCCCCTCCTAACTTCTCTATATCTGCTCACATTACACAATTCCTCCAGCTGCCCAATTTAAGCTCAGAGTCCCTCTCTGACAGCCTTCCTCACGTGTTCTGGCTTCTCATCCCCCAAACCTGTCAATTCTCCTTTATTCTCTCTAAACTGTCCATTTCTTCTCCACTATCACCGCCCAATGCTTAAGCCCTTACTGTCTCATGAAATCTGTCCATATCCTCTCTGAAGAAATTATACCTTGTGTCAAGTGACAAAAATAATACAATTGAGCAACCAGTTTGATATCCTTTATTCAAGAGAAAGCCATTCATGGACTGGGGGAGGCAGTGCCTCACAAGCAGTGGAACACTTCCCACAGGATTTGGGCGTGAGGGCAAGTCTCATAGAGCATTAGAAGAGGCAGTGCATGGTTGGCTGGGAGGCTGGAGATTTCCTTATAAGGCTTGCATTTCCCTTTTGAAGTATTTGAGTAGCCAAAGTTGAGTTGGAGGCTTGTATGTTGAGTTTCCTTGACAAGAGTTTCCAGTATGCACAGGCTGACTTAGGTTTAGATTTTGTGACATGGACTGGGCCACTGGTCCATTTTGTGGGTCCTGATATACAAATTAACTTTATCACTTGCATGTCTTTTGATCCACAACACTTAGCACAAATCTTAGCACTGTGTTTGCTGATTGGTTAGAATTTAAAGTAATTATTTATAGGATGTGTAAATGAGCAAACAAATGGTCTTCTGTACCTAACTGATTTATACATTTAAAAGTACTGATTTGTACTTATTTTCTCCTGCTTCTCCATTAAATTATGTGCATTGATGTCAGTATAACCTTAATGTGACCACTTTCTTTGAGTGCCTACTGTGTGCCAGGCATCATGCTCATCATTTTTACCTTTACTATCTTGGGTAATCCTTACAGCTCTGAGGAAGATATTATTCCTGTCATTGTTATTGTTATCATGCTCATTTAACAGTCAAAGAATCTACAATTCAATGGTACTTGGTAACTTTTCTGAGTCCATATAGCTAATTAATAGCAGAGTGGTCACTTGACGCTATATCCAAAGTCCCTGCTGTTTCTGTGCCACGTAGCTGCTTCTTGGGATTATCTGTACATTTTATTTTAAGAATCTGAGTACAGAAAAACTATTGGTGACAAGAATGTAAAAGGGCCCTCTACTATTTTCACCTAGTTTTTGCATCCTGATGTTAGGACACAAATACCATTTAGATATCTAAATCTTCGAGCGCTTTTCACTAAGAACTGCCTTCCTCCTCAACCTCACGCTGCAGCGAGGCCACACCTAATAACACCACAGCTACCCACACCCAAGCTTGACCATTGAAATGCCATAAGGCTAATCTATCTCTGCTGGTCATGTGAAATAAAGATAAGCAAATCAGGATACATGGGGGACACGCAGGATACATGCATGGACAAGTGGCGAAAGCTAGCTGGTATTCAGAGAATACAGAATGAAGCAAACAGAGAGAAGTCTTAACACGAAGCCATGTGGATCTAGGGGGCAGAAACTTAGGGTAGCTGCTAGGGTCTAAAGATTTTCAGACCCCGTTTTTTGAGAAATCCATATCATATACATTTGGGATGTGAAAATATTTTTGTCTCTACTTGTTGATCCTTTTTCATCATGGATATTTTGATTCGGAGAATCTTGTTTGCTATAGATTTTGCCCATTTCCATTTTTTAAAAAATGTTTATTTATTATTTTTGATAGAGAGAGAGCAAGTGGGGAAAGGGCAGAGAGAGAGGGAGACAGAGGATCTGAAGTGGGCTCTGTGCTAACAGCAGAGAGCCCAACATGGGGCTCAAACTCACGAACTGTGAGATTATGACCTGAGCTGAAGTTGGACGCTCAACTGACTGAGCCACCCAGGTGCTCCTTGCCCATTTCCCTTTTGAAGCATTTGAGTTGCATTGATCCAGGAGCATTAATCATAGGAGTGGCACTCAGAGTCAAAACCAGAGCACAGGACTAGAAGTCTGCAGTCCAGACAAGACCTTGCCACTACCCTGCACAGACCTGGCCCAGTTACTTTATTGTCCTGAAACTACTTGCCTAGATATACAATGAGACTAATATTTGTCCTATTCTGTAGTATGGTTATCAGAACAAAATAAAGCTTATATGACAGAACTTCAAAAAAGAGTAAACTTGAGGTATTATTTTGACTCATGATTTCAAAATCAAAACAAAACAAAACAAAACTACATACTTGATGAATTTAAGTGGTTTCAAACTAGAAACAAGACCAGTATCATATCTTTAAATAACATAAAAGGATTTCTGGTATATTTGTCTTACACTTTTCTGTACTTATCAAAATATCCACAATAATATCAATAATCTTCTTTAAAGAGAAGATAGATGGATCATAAACATGAAATTCAGCAGGTGCGTTTACCTTGCATTTATATATCAGTGCATTCCTGGTGCACCAAATGAGCACAACTTGTGATGTAATCAAATTATGATTTTAGCTGTATGTTCTTTTAACATTTTTTTCAGTGGTGGTGCTGGGAAGAAAGGTTCTTCCCTTCCTCCTACAATGGATACTTGGCAGTCACACAACTTTTCTAATCACTCTCAGATAAAAACATCTTACAGCCATATTAAATCAAAAACACAGTGTCAGTCTGGTCATTAGAATTCACAGCCCGAAGCAGTAATTAAATATCAGAACTTGTTCTGTGTTATGCCTTCTCTGCAGCTATTAGCCAGAGCTGGGACAAGGGGGGAGGGCAGAGGCCATCTTCTGCTCTTCCCATGTTCATGGTTCTCCTGGCTTCCTAGCAAAGCTTTGATCCTTCGGCTAGCCCCAGAGAGAGGGGAGATGGGGGACAAAGCATAGTCTGGTGTGGCAAGTATTGTTGCATCCGATGTTGGGGCCCCTGGATGGCAACTATTTAACGGCGACTCTTTCTTCCGTTGGTGTTTTCATGAGTTCCTTAAAGAGTCCTGACTATGGAACGTGCAGTTCCTCATCTTTCACCGTTTCTGCAGTTGGCAGGGATCTGGTGGTCAGCTTCCAGCTTCCCACTGGGATCGCATTGCCTCCTCGACAGGTTCTGTTGGGCAGATGACCCACCTCTGGCCCACACGCATGCTCTCCTTGTCCCAGTCTTCATGGGTAGTTAATTACTTCCCAAATGCAGGCCTCTCCACTCTCCCTACCCTGCCAAAGCCACATGAACTTTTTTGGTAATGCATCAGTCACATGAAGGGCATGTCAGCTCTCTAACAGGTTCATTGAAGCCCACTCTCCCTGGGCTGGAGGTGAAGAATGTAGCTCTACTCCTTGCCCACACCCTACTTGGGTGGTGGTAGAGATGCCCATCAGCTTTTTCTAAAGTACTCTCTTTACAAATCCTCCATTCTTGTTCTACATGTTGCCTTTTTATGATATGCTCGATCTGATTTAGGGGTTTAGTAGTTGTGGAACTGGTTAGTAAAGCTTTCTGTTGTAAACTTTGTAGGTGGTAGTCTGCCTATACTCACTTTGTTAGCTCATATCTATTATATTGGTGCCTCAGTTTCAACTGAGGCCTAGAGAGTCCTATTTCAACATCCTTTTACAAGTGATTATTTGTAACAATGGCTCCCCATTGGAGGGAAAACTGCTCTTTCTTCCAATCCACACACATTGCACAGGCTCAATATGGAGCCAGGTTAACCATCATCAAAGAAGCCTGTGACCCAGTGTGGACAAGAGGAAATAAGATAGACCCCCTATATCCTTGTCTCTTACAGTCCACTTGGACAGTTTTTAAACAGTGAGAATCTGAGTTCAGGTGCCTGGGTGGCTCATTCTGTTAAGCATCCGACGTCAGCTCAGGTCATGGTCTCGCAGTTTGTGAGTTTGAGCCCCTCATTGGGCTCTGTGTTGACAGCTCAGAGCCTGGAACCTACTTCAGATTCTGTGTCTCCCTCTCTCTCTGCCCCTCCCCTGCTCATGGTCTGTCTCTCTCAGTCTCTCTCTCTCTTTCTCTCAAAAATAAATAAACATTTAAAAAAAAATAAGAAGAAAAAAAGAATCTGAGTTCAAGACATCATACCAGATCCTCACAGTAATAAAATAAGGAAATATAATGTGGGCACTGTGTTCAGGGAAATTGTAGCCTGTTGTGAGAGCAAATGGATATATAAACAATACAAAAGAGTATATCAGAAGGCAGAGAAAGAAAACGAGGGGAGAAAGGAAGCAAACAAAGGAAACAGTGAGCAAAAGATGGGAGTGTTGAATATGAGTGAAATTTAAAACTACCAAGCTTTGGTTCTTTGGAACCCTAATGTGTAAGACCTTTTAGGAATAGACTCAGGTTAATAATCCTGCATTAAGCAGGGGGAACAGGGCCTCACATAGGGCTCATGACATTCTCTAGAAAAGCAAAGCACTTCTTTCTCTATAAAAAAGGAGCATGTATTTTGAAACCCTTGGCTTTAGAAGCAAAATGCAAACCCTGCATTAGATGATTTTTCTCTCTAATTCTCTCACTGTCATCCAACTTCTCCTTTACCCTTATCAATTGCAGGAGGAAATAAGCTAACACATCAACCTTTCCATTTGAACTGGGCTTGGATTTCTCTGGAGAAAGAATACTACATTGTGGATGAAGACTCCACGTTCTTAGAAGTGACCCTCACGCGCAGAGGGTATCTTGAAGAAACATCCTTTATCAGTGAGTAAATTTGGATTGGTTGATGGTAATAGGTAACAGAAACATGACATCTAAGCTTGGAAACAATTATGAGAGAACAGATTGGAAGAGAATCAGCAACCGGTTTGGGGAAACTTCTAAAGAAAATTTATGAAACGGTGCCATAGTTTTTACTCAATGTGAGTTATGGGCTTAAATATACACTCCAACTTTTCATCCTCCTCCTCCTGTTGGGACTTTCCTGGAAGGTTACATTATTTCTCTTTCCAACCCAGAAGATGCCAGGAAAATTTCATAGCCACATATCACAATCCCCAAGTCACTCAGTTTCTTTTAAAGTTGTTTTTAAGCATATAATACATGATTATGCTTAGTTCCAGCTATTTCTTTTGAAAAATTATTTGTGAGTACATGGTAATTATTATGTTTTGTTGTAGCTATTCTTTTGATTATATATAATTGTTTTCACCCTGCTATTAGATTATAAATTCCTCCAAAACATGTACAGCATCAAATTTTTCTATGTTCTACAACTTGGGGTAAACAGATATATAATGACTACATAATACATGTCATTATCATCATTAATTATTAACAATAATTTTTGTAATAATGCATTAGATTTTTATAATATCTGTAGCTGCCAAAACTTTCAGAGATCATTTTGTCTTTATTTTTCACTAACTATTGACAAGACAGATAGGAGTGTGTGTTATCTTCATCTTACAAATGAGCTTCCTGAGTTTCCCAGACATTCAGAATCCAGAGACCTGCCAACATATCAAAACTATTTGGAGAGAAGCCAGGAAGGAGACGGCTGAGAACAGGCAATTAAGAAAAGACAAGCTTTTCCCTAGTCTCCTCCCCAGGCCTGAGGCTCTGGGATCAGACTGTTCCCCTAGGAAAAGAGGTCAGCATAAGAACACTCTGATTTCTGGGTGGTCCTCAGCCTTAGTCTATGCTGCGGGTTACTTTCTCAACACACAGTAGAACTTACTGCAGGAACTTCAGGTGAAATATGCCTCCTTTTTCTTTAAGCGTTCTGTCTTTATAATTCTATCTCAGGGATTTCTCATAGGCATAAGATTGGGGTTAGTATGTCAAGAAGTATTTTCATATCCTGCCTAAGGAAAAGACTCATCTATCTGCCCAGAACCATTTGGATGGTTATAGAGTAAACTCTTCAGAGAGATGTCCTCAGCCTCCTTATCTGAACCAGCCCCTACACAGGTGCTATCCCCATGTCCTGCTTTATTCCACATGGACCATCCCTGGCATGCCTCATATGTCCATCTGTCCACTGTCTGTCTTCCTCAGTAGATTTCCAGCTCCACTAGGGCAGGTACTACATCCTGGGTAATGCCCAATTCTGAAAACAGCATGGGGAATATGGTAGTCACCCATGTATTGTTAAGTAAACTACATACAGTCAACTCTTCTGTCCTACAAAACACTACTTAAAACCACATCAACACCAAAGTAGGGAAACTTAGTGCTGCAAGAAGTCCATCTAATCCCTTCACCCCACCCCATGCTGGGGCTGGCAGTCAAAGTGAAGGAGCTAGAAGAAAACAAGACAAAGCAAAACAAAACAAACCAACTGTGGGATTTGAATTCCTGCTCTGATACATATTGTTTTTTGTGATGCTTTAATGACCTTCAATGTCTTTATCTGTAAAATATCCATCACAAGATTTGTAGATTAAATATGATGTGTGTAATTCAATCTAACATAGTCCCTGGCACACATTAAATACTTAATAAATGTTAAATATCATTATTATATCATGGCACTCAAAATCAAACAGAATTGAAATCACTTGTTTATCTTCCCTTGTAAACCTCTTTTTTATATAATTTATTTATTTTTGAGAGGAGGGGAAGGTCAGAGAAAGGGAGAGAGAGAAAGAATCCCAAGCAGGCTCTGCACTGTCAATGCAGATCCCGATGTGGGGCTCAAACTCACAAACTGTGAGATCATGACCTGAGCCAAAATCAAGAGCAGATGCTCAACCGACTGAGCCACCCAGGCCACCCCGTCTTCTAAACCTCTTAAAGGGTAGTGGTGGCTGTACCTCAGCATTGCATTCTTAGCACGTCACACAGAGTGCTCACCAAATATTAAGTAGTCATGTGCCTATTCAATTTATACAGCAGTACCCCCTGCCTCTGCTTAAGCTGTGGCTAAGGACAACAGACACTCCCTCTTCCTTATTTTCTCCAATTCCAACATGTGGCCAGAGGAGGCTCTTCCTAATATTGAGCATTCATTCTTGGTTACCAAACTAGTATTGATGCAAGCTTTCTTCAACAGTTTTTAAAAGTCAACACAAGCTCTCTTACCTTGGAAATTATTTTCACACTCTATAGATGTGGGTGTCTTTGAAAAGATATCAGATTCTCTGAGAATGAGTCAGAGGAAAGGGCAAAAGGAGCTATTCAGCTCATTTTATGTAAAGCTTTCCACAATAGCTGGTGTCAAGTCATAATATTCAATTTCATACACTGGAACAACTACAGAGTCTTCACCTTAAAATGAGAACTAAAGTGATGAGGTGTAGGTATTCTTGCTGCATTAGGCCTTCTTTGGGATGTTGGAATCAAACCAAACAATCTAGAATACTGCTTGAACATTTTGTGGTGTGGGGAGGCTCTATTCAGCCTGGATAGAGTAGCACCTTTTACCCTCGTACCTCACATTGAGTACTTTAACACTGTGTTGCTGGTGTTCAGTTTCTTCAGTGAGTCGCTGATTTCCTATTTCCTCACAGACCTCAGATCTATCCCCATCTCTCCATTTTCACCAACAGCGCCCTATGTGTCTGGAAAATTACTCACAATTCTCTTACAATCATAAATCACTAGATACATAAGGAATCAAGCCACGAGGAGTAAAGATCTGCATGAGAAAAAAAATTAATTTAATTAATGAAAATTATTAAAATTATTAGATACAAAATATTCACTCAATAAATATTCATGGAATACTTATTACATGCCAGGCACTGTTGTAATCACCAGCAGTGCATCAGTGAAGAAAACGGCCAAAGATCTCCACCTCCATATGGTGCACACACATTCTAGTGGCTTCTTTTTTAGACTCTGAGCTCTCTGGAAACTAAGACAGTTTTGTACTCATCTCTGATAAGCACCTGGTAGAGTTTGGCACATCAGATGCCCTCAATAAATATTTGTAAAATAAATAAGTTGAAGACTGTTCTCTCTTTTTGTCACTCCTCCTTCCCTGCTTTCCTCTCACTTCCCTGTACTTCTACTTACAAATACTCTTAGCCAATAAGTATAGTTTATAAATGTCTCTTGGGAGCATTAAAAGAAATAATTTCCATGTTATCTGTTTTTCATCAACAAAAGAATCTTCTTTGAAAGAAGAATATTTCTTCAGTCACTTGGCTTTACATTCATGGTCTCCCAATTCCTATTTAGGCATTGTAACCAAAGATGAAACTGCAAAGAAAGATAAAGATTTTAAAGGAAAGTCCCAGAAACATGTCCAATTCAGTCCTGGACAGACTACAGCCAAGTGGAGAGTGAGAATTATGTCCGACAATAAATATGAGGCTTCGGAGACCTTCCAGATCATTCTGTTGAACCCTGTCATGGCTGCACTGGAGTTTCCAGAAATGGCAACTGTTGAAATCGTAGACCCTGGAGATGGTACGTGGTTTCTCTTGATATGATTTATCAACCAGTACACATTCCTGTGTCCATTGCAGGCATTATACCTCCTCCCTCGGGCTCCATAAGCCACTGAATGTGTTCATACCATTTAGGATTTAAAGCTAAGTAGATCACTTAAAGGCAGTAATTTTTCCTTTGCCTCTTAAGGTATTTTTAAAGAAATAGAAATAGAAATTATTGAAATAGACATGACTTCACCAGCATCCCTTTAGAATATGCATAAGACCTTGTAGTTAACTTTCTACACACTCAGTAGGGCACAGCCTTGCCCCCAGATGGCTAATTCTCAGGGGTCATTCCAGGCCCACTATCTTCTCACAATTTTCTGGGAGCTCCCCACCAGATCAGAGGGGCACTTTAGATATCCCTTGTCCTAGATGTGGCTTCTGGGAGCAGTCAACTTGGTTTTAGTCTGTGTTCCAAAAAGTTCTGTTATAGTTGTGTATCATATTCTTGAATTCACAGATTCATTTTATTCATTTATTTGTTCATTAATACAACAAATATCTCCCAAGAGAAAGGGGAAAAAAAGTTTTAACTCATAATTGTGCTACTTCCTGCCCCTTTTTGTAAAAGAAGAATACTCCTTAAAGGAAGGTTTTAAAATTCATCTTTGAATTTTAATTAGACACATTGATTATCACAGTAGTTGAAAGAATTCAGGTGTCACCTAGAATTGCATGACTTACTACCAGGGCATAAGTCTGAGTTAAATTCACAAGAATGCATGGAGAGTCCTCTGTATTAGTATGTCCCAAAATGCATAACAGAGAACAGTAGTATAATAGAATTTCTACAACAGGGTCAGAAAGATTTCCATGGACCAAAGAAATCTAGAAACTGTTTCAAATATCTTCCTTCCTTTGAAGCATCATAATTCATGCTAGCATATTAATGTTTCTAAAACACTTGCCTGTAAAGAAACCTGTTTAACTTTGTTTAACCGGTTTCTCCAAACTAGACCATGGACTTTTTAAAAAATTTATTGTCCTTACGGAAAATCCTTTAAAATCTCTTGGTTATAGTTTTCTTGAAATACAATTTGGGAAATATTATTCTATATGCTTTGCATTTTGGCAGACAAAAGTAGAAAACATTGCCCTATAACCCGGTGAACAAATAGAAAACATTGCCCCAATACCCAATCTTATCAGTTTTATTGATAACAACACTTAGACACATGAATCAACTATGAAAGCCAAATGTTAAGATACATGGCTAAAGCAGTAAGAGTTCTGAGGTGAGAAAGTAGAGAGAACATCATAGTCCTAAGTGGTTAAACCTCCTGCAAGAGGGAGGGTTTGAGCTGAGTCTTGAAGAATAAATGAGATTTGGCATGGATGGAAAGGAGTAGCCTTTTCAAAGTGTGAAAATGGAGAACATATCTGAATAACCCAACATTAATGTATTTTTCCAAGTTTTTTCACATGAAATCAATAACTTTAGCTTACTTTTAGCTTCTTCCATTATGCCAGGTTTTTGAATCAAGGTATGTGAAGACAGTAGACTACCATTGGAGGGTAAAATGGAAGAAAGAAAATTATCACTTGTCTTCTTCCTCTGTAACTCAGGACCAATATTTACTTGGAGGTAGTAACTGTTGAAACTAATTTAGGCAGCAAAATAAAGAAGAAAAAAATTAACCCATAATTAACTACACAATTCAACATTGAATTCTGGGTTTTCACTTAGTAATAGTTCCAAAAGAAGAAAGTATAGTGTACAATATTTTCCCTTCTTGCTTTCAAGAGGAAGATTCTATGCGTATATATGTTATGAAGGAAAGAACTGAAGAAGTTAAATATGGTTTGATCCAGATAGTTACTTCAGTTGTCCACTTGACGCTGTGAGTAGGAACAATCCACTTTAAATTTTTATATTTTTAAAACAAACACACATAAAGCGGTGCCTGGGTGGCTCAGTCAGTTGGACAGCCAACTTTGGCTCAGGTCATGATCTCACAGCTCGTGAGTTCAAGCCCCACGTTGGGCTCTGTGCTGACAGTTCAGAGCCTGGACTCTGCTTTAGATTCTGTGTCTCCCTGTCTCTCTGCCCCTCACCCACTCACACTCTGTCTTTCTCTGTCTCTCAAAAATAAATATTTTTAAAAATTTTAAACAAACATACATATTTAATTATACAGTGTCCATGCTTAATGAAAAGCCCTGGAAAACATTGAAAAGCCCAAAGAAAAATAGTACACACAATTCCATCAACAAGAGATGACCAATATTCATATTTCAGTGAATATTCTGGTAAGGTGTATACATGCATAAATACACACACATGTGCATGCATGCAGGTGCACACACTGGACACAGCTCAGTAAATTTAAGTGAGAATATTATTTTTAAAAATAAGGATATGAGCATATTAACTATAATTAAAATAAAAAGCCTGATTAAAAAAAATTAAGGGTAGGACCAGCAACTTATTTTTCTCAAAATATTAACTGGCCAGGTTCTTCCACACAATATCTGTCCAATAAGTGTTGAATAAAATTTTTGTTGAGTAAAGCAGGGAAAAAATTTTTCTGCATTAATGAATTAGATTACCTGACCATTAAAAGCATTTTAAAAATAAGCAGTAAAAATAAAGTAAGGGCAGAAATGTGTGATCTCTATATAAAAGACCTAAAATTTGACCTCAAAAAAAAAAAAACCAAGACACAATTTCTGCAAGATTTTCCTTTCCATTTTAGTGCTAGCTTTCCTTTTTTAACCTTTCAAAAGACTCCTAAACCCAATTGCGCTGCCTCTCCAGCTCCACTTAATAATAAACATTTCCTATTCCCACTCTATTTCATGTAGTCATTTGTGTTGGAGAAATATAGGGGGCAAAGACTATGTATATTTCTACTCAGGTTAAAATATCACCAGTATCACTAATCCAACTGAAGTCTTGCTAAAGAGTCTTCTACCATCTTTTCTAGAATCAACAGTTTATATTCCAGAGGCAGAATACAAAATAGAGGAGCATGTTGGAGAACTTTTGATTCCTGTAAGGCGGTCTGGAGATTCTAGCCAAGAACTGATGGTCATTTGCTCTACACATGAAGGTATGAGGCTTTGTGGGGTACAGATACCCAAGAATAAGATTCTTAGGATTGTGGGGATGTGGGGAGTAGCTGAGTGGTGAGTCAAGTGCTTCGGGAGGACTGGGAAGCCTGGACCAGCCCCTGCTCTGTGCCCTGCTGCTTGACAACTTTGTAATCACATGCAGGTGCCCTAACTCCTCTGGAGCTGGTCTCATCAAACAAGGATAAAATTTTACTCAAAATTGGTATGAAAGCGAATGTTGTGACTACCTCATGAAGTTTTTTGAGGGTCAAATGAGATATTTTATGTGGGAATAGTTTAAATATGCTGGTGGAAAATATAAATAAAGGATTCTTAATTTTAATAGCTAGCATTGCATTGAAGAAACAACGTAAAGTAGTCCATATGTACTATTCAATCTCTTCTCTCTCCTCACCCCCAACAATTAAAAATACTCCCTAATTATGGGCCCGGGTGTCCTCACACCTCAAAATAACATCCCATTCTTTCTGACCTCTCCACTTCTATACAGTCAAAATTGAATTGTCCTCTGTCCAATCCCTCAAAGTCATATTTTCTCACTCATTAGAACTATGTAATAGGCAAAAAGGATGGACCTATAAGAAGACCACGCAAATGAGAAAAATAAGCTGTAAAAATAAACTACATTTTTCTATGTTCACACTAGTAGTTCACCTCTGACACCAGATGTGTGCAGGTTTTTCCCACACCAAACAATTCTCCAGTTTCTATGCACACCAGCTGAGTACCCTAAAATTCAATTCTGATGCCATCTACCTGGAGATAACACAGACCCCAAAGGGTAAGAGCTCCATCCCGGAAGACTGCCTCCATTTCAGGCACCTATGTCAAGTTTAGGCTGTTAAGGTTGTTACCTGTGTTTCTGAATTACTGGGTATCAATTAGAAGTTCCCACCACCCCTGTTTGGGTTTGAGAATTTTCTAGAACAGCTCACAGAACTCAAGAAACCATTTACTTACTAGATTACATGTTGTAAAGGATACAACTCAGGAACAGCAGATGGAAGAAATGCACAGGCAAAGTATGTGGGAAGGGGCACAGAGCTTCCTTGTCCTCTCTGGGTGGGTCACCTTCCCAGCACCTAGACATGTTCGGCAACCCAGAAGCTCTCTAACTCCTTTGTTTAGGGTTTTTATGGAGGCTTCATTACATAGCCATGATTGATTAAATCATTGGGCATTGGTGATTAAATTTTCTTCCAACTCCTCTCCCCTCCCTGGAGGTTAGGGAGTAAGGCTGAAAATCCCAACCTTCTAATCACTGGTTGGTTTCCCTGTCAACCAGTCTCCATCCCAAGGCTATCTAGGAGCCCTCACCTCTAGTCATCTCTTTAGCATGCAAAAAGACACATCACTTCAAAGATTCTAAAGGTTTAAGGAGCTTGCATACCAGGAAACAAGGACAGAAACCAAATATTATGTCACAGGCTAATTTATTCAGAGCTCACCATAGAAAGGGGATCAGCCACCATCACTTGCATTTGGCAGAGACTCAAAGACAGGCAGAGGATTGAAATGCTTTATTGTGGAAAAAAAGGAAGCTATTCCTTGATTAGAGGCTGTTGGCATAAGGAGGCTGGGGGTCTGCATATTAGATTAAGGAAGTATATTTGGCTTTCTCTGGTTGGTCCTAAATCGGAAGCCCGGGCAAAAATTAGAGAAGCTGGCAGTTACTAACTCCTGACCATTTGAAGACAATTGTTACAGTGGTAGTGGTTTCACTTCCTAGACTGGTTGCTGCAGAGGGATGGTGGATCAGACTCCTATTTTTATATATGGTCTGACCACTCTCTGTTCATATATCCAATCTGTCCACATCTGTGCTCACACTTGCTAAACATCCAACAATGCACAGCACAGCCCCCACAATTAAGAATTATATACCCAAAATATTAGTAGTGCCAAGGTTGAGGAGAGGAATGAGAATAAGTTCTCCTCTGCCCCGAGGACAAGGAATTTGGCAGTAAGCAGATAATTCATTTTGAGATTTTCAAAGCCAACTACAAGGACAAGCCCCTGTAGTACATCTTTACGATCTTCATGTTTGTGTTCAGCTGTATATCTGGAGATGAACTGCCCTGTCGCCTATTCTGTAACTAAGAGTGCCCTCTTGAAGGGATCAGCTGCACTGCCAGCTACATGTAACTTCAGAATCTCTTAAGTTTTAACCTGCTGTTCCCCCATGTGGGAAGTGAAAAGCAACAAGAAGAAATAATAAGGTGAGACAGCCTTTGAGGTCCTTGCCAGGTGATCCCTGGAAGGCTATGCTTCTCTTTCTCTCCCAAGTCCACACAGGGCTCTGGTTGAAGTCTTACAATGAATGAGGACCTGGGCATACAGGGGAGTGGCTGTAGGTGGGCCAAGAAGCTGATGGAGAAAGTGCACTCATTCTCTGCTCCACGCTTCCAGATTGGCTTCTGATACCAGTGGCATATTCTCTGTCCACACCCATACTGTCTGGAAGACAATGATTCTAGAGTTTCCCAGATGTAAATAAGAGGAATGAGGTGGTAAAAAGCCCAACTTGGAAGATCAGTTGCAATTGCTAAGTTGGAAGAGACTGCCAATGTCTGCCTATCCCTCTACTTCTGGAACGAGCTACATTGTAGGAAGACAAGCAGAGCAAACTAAGAAGTTCAGAAGATTTGGCAGTGAGCCAACTAAAATAAGGGGATGCCTCCCCCCCAACATGGGAGAAGCTACACCCAGATCTAGCTTCCCATAGAACTCTTCAATGGGACCCAACTTCCAATAAGGTCTCTAGGTTCAAGACTGGGAGTCCCAGAAAACTTTCTACCTAGCTGGCACACAACTCAGACTGCTCTGCACCTGAATCTTGACCCACACAAAAGACAATTCTCATGCTTTCAGTAAAAAAAAAAAAAATTCCTTCTTCCATTTTGAGTTTATTTTTGTGAATGGTGTAAGAAAGTGGTCTAGTTTCATTCTTCTGCATGTTGTTGTCCAGTTCTCCCAGCACTATTGGTTAAAGAGACTGTCTTTTTTCCATTGGATATTCTTTCCTGCTTTGTCAAAGATTAGTTGGCCATACTTTTGTGGGTCCAATTCTGGAGTCTCTATTCTATTCGATTGGTCTATGTGTCTGTTTTTGTGCCAATACCATGCTGTCTTGATGATTACAGCTTTGTAGTAGAGGCTAAAGTCTGTGATTGTGATGCCTCCCACTTTGGTCTTCTTCTTTGATATTACTTTGGCAATTCAGGGCCTTTTGTGGCTCCATACAAATTTTAGGATTGCTTGTTCTAGCTTCAAGAAGAATGCTGGTGCAATTTTGATTGGGATTGCATTGAATGTGCAGATTGCTTTGTGTAGTATTGACATTTTAACAATATTTATTCTTCCAATCCATGAGCACAGAATGTTTTTCCATTTTTTTGTATCATCTTCAATTTCCTTCATAAGCTTTCTATAGTTTTCAGCATACAGATCTTTTACATCTTTGGTTAGGTTTATTCCTAGGTATTTCATGATTCTTGGTACAGTTGTGAAACTCCACACCCGAAAAACAAATAATCCAATGAAGAAATGGGCAGAAGACATGAATAGACACTTCTCTAAAGAAGACATCCAGATGGCCAACAGGCACTTGAAAAGATGCTTGTCACTCCTCATCAGGGAAGTGCAAATCAAAACCACACTGAGATATCACCTCACGCCAGTCAGAGTGGCTAAAATGAACAAATCAGGAGACTATAGATGCTGGAGAGGACATGGAGAAACGGGAACCTTCTTGCACTGTTAGCGGGAATGCAAACTGGTGCAACCACTCTGGAAAACAGTGTGGAAGTTCCTCAAAAAATTAAAAATAGATCCTATGACCCAGCAACAGCACTTCTAGGAATTTATCCAAGGGATACAGGAGTGCTGATGCATATGGGCACTTGTACCCCAATGTTTATAGCAGCACTCTCAACAATAGCCAAATTATGGAAAGACCCTAAATGTCCATCAACTGATGAATGGATAAAGAAATTGTGATTTATATGTACAATGGAATACTACTTGGCAATGAGAAAGAATGAAATATGGCCTTTTGTAGCAACGTGGATGGAACTGGACAGTGTTATGCTAAGTGAAATAAGTCATACAGAGAAAGACAGATACCATATGTCTTCACTTTTATGTGGATCCTGAGAAACTTAACAGAAGACCGTGGGGGAGGGGAAGGGGGAAAAAAAGTTACAGACAGGGAGAGGCAAACCATAAGAGACTCTTAAAAACTGAGAATAAACCGAGGGTTGATGGGGGTTGGGAGGGAGGGGAAAGTGGGTGATGGGCATTGAGGAGGGCACCTGTTGAGATGAGCACTGGGTGTTGTATGGAAACCAATATGACAATAAATTTCATATTAAAAAAATTTTTTAAAGAATAAAAAGGCCAGGGTTTTCCCCTTGGAGAACAAAGCCCCGGTGTTCATGATCACATCCTGACTCTCGCACATCCTTGTGGAACAAGAACTTATAAATCTGTATGTGCATTTGAGTGGCATCGTGGTATTTATCTTCATCTAATCCCCACAGATACTTAAACGTCTCAGGGGATGAAAGTTTAGTTTGGTCTTTTAAACCTTATAGAAGTCTCATTAAAATAAATCCTTACCCATTCTTATTTTCATGAATAAAATACACATAAGCTCTATAAACAGTGGAATGGAAAGCAAACTCATGCTTTGTACATTAGTAGGAATTCACAAATATTAGAACTGTATTACACTTAGATGTAGATGAAATGAGTGGATGAAATGAGTGGCTAGTTTTATGTTGTACTTTGATGGGGATGTCAAGTTCCCACCATTAAAGTTTCAGTCTGCCATGGCATTGCCTGAACTTGCTACCTGCCCGATTTGTGCATCATCAGTATTCTCACACAATGATATGGGGGCATCGTACTTTAAAGAAATTCTTGGGGTGCCTGGGTGGCTCAGTCGGTTGAGCATCCTACTCTTGATTTTAGCTTAGGTCATGATCCCAGGGTTGTGGGATCAAGCCCCACATGAGACTCCAACCTGAGCATGAAGCCTGCTTAGTATTCTCTCTCCCTGTCCCTCTGCCCCTCTCCCCTGCTTGCACTAAATAAGTAAATATTTAAAAAATTTATTTGGGAGAAGAAGAAGAGCTGAAGGAATAAACTCTCTCGATGAGTGAGAACTATTACTCCCTAGAGAAATGTCTTAAGCTCAAAGATACCTTGGGAAAGGATGTGTGCAAATTAGTTCTTGGCCCTGTTTTATTGTCAAGATAGATGATATCCATCTTTTTCTTCTCATTAGTTACATCCTTGTTAGGAAACTGCTCTTACTGGGAGAAAAAAAAAAGGCAAATGAAGAGCAAACCACAGAACCTAAAACCAACATCCCAGGACTGGTTCTGAACCATCCTGTGGTTTTGGTCAGCCCCAAGTCAAATATGTTGAGGTTTTTAAATGATCAACTTTCTCCAGTTGTAAGGGACTATGTGGTAAGCCACAAGCCACGGCCCAGCCCCACTTCTCTGATAGGCTTGTTTCTCTGGGTCATGTTAAAAAGGAGACAGAAAGCAAATTATTCTGAGCAGGTTCCAAGTACATCCAAACAAAAGACCTTCTCTTTTTTTTCTTTAAAAAAAATATTCTGGGGGCACCTGGGTGGCTCAGTCGGGTAAGCATCCGACTTTGGTTCAGGTCATGATCTCACAGTTCGTGAGTTCAAGCCCCTCATCGGGCTCTGTGCTGACAGTTCAGAGCCTGGAGCCTGCTTCAGATTCTGTGTCTCCCTTTCTCTCTGCCCCTGCCCTGCTCACACCCTGTCTCTGTCTCTCAAAAAGTGAATAAACGTTAAAAAAATTTTTTTTTACTTCTGTTTCTTTGAGTATAGGTATGTTTGTAGTTTATAGAAGTTATACCTTGCATTTTTTTTGGGGGGGGGGGCCTTTGGATCATTCAGAAGTTCCTTAACTGTAGGCTTGCTGGGAGTAAACTCCTTCAGTTTTTCGTTTATCAGAACATGTTTTTATTTCAACTTCCATCTTGCAATTCTAGGTTGACGGTTATTTTCTTCCGGCATTTTGACACTTCAGCATCTTCCAGCTCCTTGTGCTGTTGTTGAAAAGCCTGCCCATGGTCTAAAGTCATCTTTGCAGTGATCTGTCTTTTCTATGCGTTCAAGATCTTCTCACATTTGTTTGGCTGAATCTGTGAAAGATCTGAGGGCTTTACTTGAGGATGCTTTCCTCCAAGGAGGATTTGTGTTGCTTCTTCCAGGATGTAAGAGCAGCGCTGATCCAGAAACACTCCTGCTCCCCTGCATCCCCAGACTTAATTGTACAGTTTCAGATTCTGCTCTCTGATGGAGCCTCGGCCCGGGGCCCAGTCTCCCCTGAAGTGTGAGGCTGCACTTGCTGTCAGGATGACACCAGCTTCCGAGTGGGATTCCCTTCTCTAGCTTTATGGCATTTGGGGTTTGGGGGCTTTAAGATCTTGCTTTTGTTTTATTCTGGCCCTGGTGATTTTCCTTATTCCTATGAGCATAGAAAAGTTAGAATACTATTTCCTCTAGATGATTTGTAGTGGGAGAGCACCCCAGTACACCCCAGTAGTCAGCCAAACTACTGGTAACTCTTCTAGACTCTTCTAGACAGAGCTTCTGGTGCTGCTCCAGCCCAGCCTTTCCCAGCCTTTCTTTCATTCCACTTGCTCCTGCACCTCCCCCAATCATGGACCCTCCTGGGCATGAAATGAACTGTGCCTGGGGCTTCTGACAATAACCTGCTTCAACCAGGAGTTAAATGCTGCTTTTCCAAAGAAGAGTGACTTTCTGTCTTGCTGCCCTATTAAAAAAAAATCTATGTTGGGGCGCCTGGGTGGCGCAGTCGGTTAAGCGTCCGACTTCAGCCAGGTCACGATCTCACGGTCCGGGAGTTCAAGCCCCGCGTCGGGCTCTGGGCTGATGGCTCAGAGCCTGGAGCCTGTTTCCGATTCTGTGTCTCCCTCTCTCTCTGCCCCTCCCCCGTTCATGCTCTGTCTCTCTCTGTCCCAAAAATAAATAAACGTTGAAAAAAAAAATCTATGTTAAATGAAATTTGTATGTTTAAAAGAATTTACAATTAAATACTATAATAACTAAAGATAATGTGGGGAAGTAAAAGATGCCCCATCAGGAGATGAATATTTTACTTATGGAGAGTCAATCAGGGAGTCCTCTACCTCAATTTTCTCATTGATAAAGTGCCCTAGCCACCTCAGAAAGTTATCAAATACTGTAATATAGTGATTCAATTAACCTGTAGTGTAGTTTCTTGATAGAACTTTCTCTGACTTTAAGTACCATCTATGATTTTTATAAAGCAAATGTACTATGTAGCTGCAGAAACTGAGCCATATAGTCTCTGTAAAGAAACAATTTTTTTTTAAAATAACTTCATAGATTCTCCCACTCCTAGTGATGTCTGAACAAGAGACATATTATAGGAGAGCCTTCTCTAATATTCCTTGCAAGAATGCTATAGAACAACCACTGGTCAAGTGGCCTAACAAGACTTGAGGCTCAGTTGCTAAAGCATCTTTTTGAAAACAACCTGGAACCACATTCATGCTCCTTGGACATGCTTTATTATTAAAAAAGAGATATGTACAGACTATTGCCAAGGAACCTGATCTTATAACTCAGGTTATATTTGATGTTTTCAGAACAAAATTTTCTCTCTTAATTCCTGGGGATCTTAACTTGCTATCAATAAAACAGAGCTTTAATTTTTTTTTAACTAAAATAAATACCAGTATTCTCTCTTCTTGCCTGTTACACATAACTGATCATTGGTTTTCCAAAATTAAATTTCCAGAATCCTAGGAAGAATGGACCACTTAAATAAACTGAAATTTTTTTATTAAATGAGATATAAATTAGACTACCTTTCTCTATCAATGCTTGTTGTTTTAAAATTTTAAAAAAACATGCTAAAATATATTGTTTTACTTTTGGTTTGAGTCGAGTTTCACAGCCAAATGATTTTCAATAACAATTATATTTTAATCTTTCATTGAACCCAGAAAGCTACCTAATTACACGAATGTCTATTTCACCAAGTGGATCAGCCAGCTGAAAAAATTGAACAGAAAAGGGAAAAATCCCAATCACTTTTGTTTTATGAACTATGATAAATCCTTATTTGACTATTCACTAGACAAAATATATTGAGAAAGAGATTTCATAAAGACAGCTGCTATTTAATAAAGATAGCATTAGATACTTACTATGCAAGTCCAGTGTATATCTGCTTTTGGTATTTATCCTGAGGAGCTAAATGTGCAGTTTCTGATAAGGATGTTTTCTCACTTCAGCTGTCATATCAACATTCTGCATGCCAGACGACTAGGGAAAATTTTTAAAAAGTGTATTCTCCAATGTATAATCCCTTTTAAACTTTGGGCTCTTAAAAAAGCATCTCAAAGGTTGTTTTTTAATCTGATTATTGAAAGAGTTTATTGCTTTTCCCCATTTTTTGTGTATATCCTGAAGGCTAAAAAGTCTCCCTAATCAACGGAGTGTCTCATTGTGTTCCTGTGAACTTTCTGTGTTGTAGGCACTTACCTCTCTATTTAGTTGGGGAGGGCCTCTCTCTAACACTTCTTGATAGCCCTGTCTTTGACACTCTGGGAACCAGCCTCTCCTTCCTGACTTGGCTCACAGAGCTCTTCCAAGCATGGAGTTCACAGGACTGAAGTGGGAGGGAACATCATGAAGGAATAAATTTCAAACTACAGGCTGGAACTGGAGCTTGGCTGGCTTCCCCAGCAAATGACAATCCCCCAGGATAGCTATCCACACCTAGAAGTTACTGCCCTCTGCCTTTGTAAACATGTTTTATTTCCATCAATCCCTCCAGCTCTAACCTTTATTTTTAGGTTCCCAGAATTAAAAAAAAAAAACAGTCAATTTGCTACTACCTGATAATTCTAAAATTTGTGCTATTGAAAAATCATCCTGAAACATTTTGTGAGTTAGTGCCCTTCCGAGCAAAACCTATGAAGTCAGTTTAGGAATCTTCTTCACTTTCTGACAAGGTGTGTGTATACATCAAACACACATTCATCGATATCAACTTATATTTATATCAATGCACATTAGCAGGAAGGCAGTGGACATTGGTGTTAGCCTGTATATATGTATATACCATAGCCACAAATAAGAAAGACACCTGCAAAACTAGAATGTCCAGTTCAGAAGCTTACTGTCATATCCCCATTGCTTCTTATTAAGGAGAAGTGTAGTGAGAAATATTTATTCTTTTCAAAAAGTGCTTATTTAATATATTGAGTAATGTTACAGTCTTTATTCTACCTAAATCTGGTCTGGCTAGGTCATTTAAATTACTGTAACTACTTTTTACTCTTTTAGCTCTAAACCTGTTGTGTTGATATTTTTTTTTAATACTGCAGAAAAATATACTGACTTGAACTCTTGGTGGGGATTATAAAATGGTACAACGGCTATGGAAGTAGAGAGGTTCCTCAAAGAATTAGAAATAGAACTGCTATATGGTCCAGCAATTCCATTTCTGGGGATATATCCAGAGAAGTTGGAAGGAATTGAAAAGATATTTGCATACCCTTGTTCATAGCAACATTATTCACAGTAGCCAAGGTGAAGCAATCCAAGTATTCATGGACAAATGGATGGATAAACAAAATGTGATTTATATGTACAATGGAGTATTACCCAGCCTTAAAAAAGAAGAAAATTGGGAAACCTGGGTGGCTCAGTCAGTTAAGCATCCGACTTCGGCTAAGGTCATGATCTTGCAATTCGTGGGTTCGAGCCCCGTATTGGGCTCTGTGCTGGCAGCTCAGAGCCTGGAGCATGCTTCGGATCCTGTGTCTCCCCTCTCTCTGCTCCTTCCCCACTTGCACTGTGTGTGTGTGTCTCTCTCTCAAAAATAAATAAACATTAAAAAGAAGAAGAAGAAAATCCTATCACATGCTACACCATGGATAAAACCTTGAAGACATTGTGCTAGAGGAAATAAGAGAGTCACAAAAAAGAGATAAATACTGTGTTATTCCACTTACATGAAGTACTTAGAGTTGAAAATTCATGGTGGTTGCTGGAGACTGAGAGAGGAGGGGAAAATGGGGAGTTGCTATTTAATGGGTATAGAGTGTCAGTTTTGTAAGATGAAAAAAATCTAAATATTTCACAATAATGTGAATAAACAACACTATTGATATGTACACTTAAAAATGGTTAAGATAGTAAATTTTAGGTTATTTTTATTTTACCACAATAAAAAATTGCACTAATTCCCAGAAATCCTACTCCTAAGTATGTCCTCAAGAGAAATAAAATTATATATCCATTCAAAGACCTGTACTAGAATATTTATAGCAACATTATTCAGAAGAGCTAAAAATGGAAAACAACCCAAATTATCAAGTGGTAAGTAGAAAAATAAATTGTGGTATAGTCATACAATGGAGAATACTATTCGGTAATAGAAAGGAAAAACAAAAACCTGATGAGTCTCAAAAACATTGTGCTAAATGAGAGAAATCAGACACAAAAGAGTAAGAACTGTATATTTCATTTATGTGAAATTCTCATAAAGGCAAGTAAATCTGTAGTGACAGAAAACAGATTAGTGGTTTCTAGGGCTGGGAGACAGGGAAGGAGAAGGATTGCCACAGGTATATGTCATCTTTTATGGGTGGATAAAAATGTTCTGTATTATGCTTGTGGTAATGGCTACATGACTGTATACATTTGTCAAAACTCATCAAATGGCACCTTTAAATTTGTGAATGTTAATGTATGTAAATCATTACAATAAAATTTAAAACACAGTGCATCGAAACTGAAATCTGCCAATCAATCCTGTACTTCTTCTAAAATAACTAGTAATTTTGTGGCTGCATTTTGGTGCCATGCAAGGAACTCTAGTCAGGGCGTGAAGCGTCGGATTACGTAGACAGTACTCTGTAGCTCTGTGGCTATGGGAAGGGGAGAGACAGGAAGACATCTGGACTCTCTGATCCTAATTTCTCTGCATTTCAGTGTTCCCATCTGTAACATGAACGAATTAAGCTAAACCAAGCCTAGTATTTTATGATCCTTCAGTTTATTTAGCCCCTAATTTAACAGAACTTATTCACTATGTACCCTATTTAAAGACCACTAACTGTGAAATAACTGTTCTGAAAGCCTTCTAAGTACAATATTAATAACTATGACTGTCAGAGATAAGTGTGATTTATAATTCAGATAGCATTGTGCTCCATGCCGTTACCTAAAAATAGTTTGAAGAACCAGTGGGGAACAGGTTTCCTACTTGGAATTCCATTTCTTCTCACCTTCTCTGTTCCATCTCATATTCCTACAGGTTCTGCCTCAGGTTCCATTCCTTCAACTGCATTATCTTTCTCTGACTACGTCTCCCGTCCAGAAGATGGCGCCAGCATCCTCCACTTTGAGAAGGATGAGGCTGAGAAAAGCTGCCGGGTCTTGATCATCGATGACTCCCTCTATGAAGAGGAGGAATCCTTCAGTGTTTCACTGAGCCTGCCAGTGGGAGGGCGACTGGGAGCCCAGTTCCCCACCACCAAGGTGGTTATCCTGGCTGATCCTAATGATGGTAAGTCGATTTCCTGCTTTCAACTCTTTTTTTTTTTCCCTAGGTAACCTGCATGATTCTTTTTTTTTTTTTCAACTTTGGCTAATTAACATATAGTGCAGTATTGAGTTTGAGAGTAGAATTCAGCGGTTCATCATGTCACATACCCAATGCTCATCACAATAGTGCCCTTTTTAATACCCATCACCCAGCTAGCCCATCTTCCACCCACCCCTCTCTGTCAACCCTGTTTGTTCTCTATCATTGAGTCTCTTGTGGTTTGTTTCCCTCTCTTCTCTCCATCCCCTTTCCCATATGTTCATTTGTTTTGTCTCTTAAGTTCCACATGAGTGAAATATTTTGTATTCGTTTTTCTCTGACTGACTTATTTCACTTAGCATAAATAGATTTATGTCATTGCAAATGCCAAGATTTCATTCTTTTTGATGCCTTAGTAATATTCCATTGTGCATATGTGTGCGTGTGTGTGTGTGTACCACATCTTCTTTATCCATTCATCAGTTGATGAACATTTGGGCTCTCTCCATAGTTTGGCTATTGTTGATAGTGCTGCTATAAACATTGGGATGTATGTACCCCTTCAAATCTGTACTTTTGTATCCTTTGGATGAATACCCAAAGATGCAATTGCTGGATCATAGAGTATTTATATTTTTAGTTTTTTGAGGAACCTCCATACTGTTCTCCAGAGTGGCTGCTCCAGTTTGCATTCCCACCAACAATGCAAGAGGGTTCCCCTTTCTTCTCATCCTTGCCCATACCTGTTTTTTCTTGTGTTGTTAATTTTAGCCATTCTGACAGATGTGAGGTGATAGATCATCATAGTTTTGATTTGTATTTCCCTGATGATGAGTGATGTTGAGTGTCTTTACATGTGTCTGTTAGCCATCTAGATGTCTTCTTTGGAAAATATCTATTCATGTTTTCTGCCTATTTCTTAATTGGATGTTTGTTTTTCAGGTGTTGAGTTTGGTAAGTTCTTTACAGATTTTGGATACTAATCTTTTATCAGATATGTTGTTTGCAAATATCTTCTCCCATCTTGTAGGCTCCCTTTTACTTTTATTAACTCTTGGCAATAACTGCCTTATTATTACATTGTCCTTCAACAGTTGAGAGATAAATCTATTTAATGTTCCTTTCTCCAAAGACTGTGAGTGGCTTGTCAAATACATAGATATCACCAACCCCAAGAACAAAAAAATAATTCAGGAAGATAAAATATTTGTGTATGAATTTATTAAAAAAAAACAGCCTAAGGATGTGACCCAAGACTTAGAAAGAAGCCAAGAATAGGACCAAAGTTAAGTATCTGATTCTCCAACCTGGACTGCCCACAGTGACCCTCATCTTAGCAGCATAAGGGAGCTTGCTCATAACAATAAGTACATGATTCTTCAAATGGCACAAGGGTACCATGGAGCTCCCATGTCTAGGCATCCAGACTTTTCTTCCTACCCTATGTGACAAAATATTTGGCTCTAGTTCCAGGGTATCCCAGCTGAAATTTGGCCAGAGAAGAAGGGGTCTCCTCACTCCTCAACACCAACCCCATGCCCCAGATGTGATACAAAGTATCAAGCCCAATATTATTTTCCTAGGTCTCAATTGCCCTTTCTACAAGAGGCACTTTCAAGAGAAAATGTTGATAAAGCCAGGAGCAGGATCAGACTATCTCATTACCAGTCTCAGACTGCTTCATCTCTCAAACATGCTTCTGTCAGGATGTGAGCGGCCGTGAGTTGCTGTGTTCAGATCTAGGCAAGATTAGATGGCATTCTGAGGCTGGGCATTACCACCTCTCCAGGTGACGTTGGTCAGGTCAAGCTATCTGGAGCTCAGTTTCCCAATCCATAAAGTAAGGAGGTTTAAATGTGTTATCTCTAGGGATGCTTCCAACTCTAGAATTTGATGTTTCTTTTTTTTTCCAAAGTATGTATGTATGTATGTATGTGTGTATTGAGAAAGAGAGTGTGAGTGCATATGAACAGGGGAGGGGCAGAGAGAGAGGGGGAAAGAGAATCTCAAGCAGGCTCCATGCTATCAACACAGAGTCCGATGCAGGGCTTAATATCATGAACCTGTGACAGCATGACCTGAGTCAAAATCAAGAGTTGGATGCTTAACCAACTGAGCTACCCAGGCGCCCCTAGAATTTGACGGTTCTTGAAGTCCTTCTTAAGGCTTTAGTTAATCATTACTCATACCTATAAAATGAAATACCCTATAGAATATTTGAGTATTTTTTAAATGTTGTCATGAACTTAAAAATTTGTGTTAAAATACTGCTCCTAAAAAGTCAGGTAAAACGGCTAATCACTGAATTTGAATGGCCTTCTGATTCAGGCTACCCATTTTGTTTTCTGTTTCTCCAAGGCTTCCTCCAGATAAATAAATTCCTATTGTTTGACTCATGCTATTTTTTCTACTTGGGTTCTAGGAGATCCCCCAAAATAATGTCTGTACACTATATAGTTTTTCATGCTGTAACATTTTCTAAGCATATAATGAGTTACACTTTGATAAGGAAGTACACTGCAATTTTACCCACACATTTAAGAAGAAATTTTTCTTAAAAATCATCCTGAAAAACTAAAGCAAAAGTAAAGACTAAGATTGTCCAACCTTCAATGATTCTCTTTTTTTTTCCCAGTGAGAAGTGTATTTCTTACAACCTCTTTCCCTAACACTTTTTAAGAGTTTATCAAAACACCAGAGTGTCCTGCAAAACTACAAATACCAGAGATGAGCATAAATGATCCAACAGACATCAGAGCTAAGCAAGAAATTTCACAGGGCTCAGAATGGACTATGACTTTGTTGGTGTGCTCAAAAGTGAGTTTACTCTTGGACCCACCTTATGGAAGAGCTTGGACCGAGCTTCTTAACCCAAATCTCAGTGTTTGTGTGTACAGTAAGAAATGAATAACTGTCAAAGGGGTGGACATTCAAGTCTATTGGTCAATATGGTAGGCTGAATAATGGCCCTCAAATAAGTCCATGTCCTAATCCCTCAAAGAGAAATACTTTCTCTTTGAGTCCTGACATATCCCCACTTACTTTTTACTTTAAAACCTTAGTAGTTTCAAAATGTTGTTTTTTATTTTTGAGAGAGCACAAGTGGAGGGGGAGCAGATAGAGGGGGTGACAGAAGATCTAAAGTGGTCTCTGTGCTGACAACAGTGAGTTCGATGTGGGGCTTGAACTCACAACTCATGAACTGCTAGATCATGACCTGAGCTGAAGTCAGACGCTCAACTGACTGAGCCATCCAGGTACCCCTAAAAACCTTAGTAGTTTTAAATCTTACCATGTTTAGAATGGAGAAATGGTGTCACTCTCCAATGCTAAATATAAAAAGAAAGGGAAAAAAATAGAACAAAAAGGAAGAAAATTAACACAAAATCCAGTATATGATACAGTTGTTAACTTACAGTATTGTTTGAAATGATTTTAGTAGATTCTTAAGTAATTAAGTCATTCAAGAAACATTTATAGTGACCTACTGTGCACTTAGCACAGGACCACAAAGTCAAATAAGGTCTTTCTCTTGCCTTCCTGTCACATCTGACTTGATCTCTACTTAGACTTCTCAAAATCATGACATCTCTTGAATGTGGAAACAGTCATGTACAGAAATAATGGAAGATTTTTAGTTTGGTATAAACAATCTTAATCGCTACATACTTTTCTGAGCAAGTCACTGTTAGTAATGGTTGAATCCAGGAAACTTGCATTCAGATCCTTTAACATTTATTGACGATGGAGCACTTTGCTAAGCTTAGAAAACCCCAGTACCCACTCATTAAAGGAGACTACATGGGCAACGACCTTATAAGCAGGAAATTGTTTGATGTGCATCTTAGCAATGCCATCAAGCCACAGAACCACCTCTATCTAGCCTGGGCAAAGACTGTCGGGAGTCCTGGACTCTCAAGGTCCATGGTCAGAATACTCTTCCTTTTAACATGGCTGGAAATGGGCAGCCCATTCTTTCTTCTGGCTGCTTTTTCTTTTCTAGGCCCCACACAGAGTAAACTTCATAAAGCGATTTTGCTACAGATGTGACCATACTAATCTAGCCCCACTCTGCTGAGGCTGCACAGTCACGTTCCCTGTAGCCCCAGATGGACTGTACTGAGTAAGTGTCCTAAAACATCCCAATTCCACGGTCAGAATTAATGATATTTCAGCAAAGGTATTCTGTAAAGTTCTAAGGTGTGACTTCCTCCCCTTTCAGGTCCCGGCGGTGGCGCTCAGGTAACAACTGCCCCTGAATGTCTGCTATGGGTGCTTCTTCCACTTTAGTCACTAGAACAAAAGTATTCAGAGATTTTGCCATTCGTGATCCTACTGGTTCCTTTGAATGGTACCATTTTACCTTCTCCTTGAGAAATAGCCATAGTGATTATTAGTGTGCCTACCACGTGATTATAATCTTTTGGAATACTGATGTTAAATGACAATTCCTCTAATTCAGTTTTTAAGCACTAAACTTTTATCAAACTCTAATGTGTAGTCTATCTCAGGCAGTAATATAGTTGTCATTTCGGTCAGGAATAACAAGTGTCTTACAAAATTGACGATTTGGGAAAATATTGAGCAAAGTGCATACTCATTTTCCAGGGTTAGGATTTGGTGTGTAATTTGCCATAGTCTGGGCACTTGTTAAGAACCAATAATGCTTTATTTGTTCAGACATGTCGAGTCAGTCCATCATCTTGTAGCAGAAGTAGGTTTTCATTTAGGCCAACTATCCAGCAATCTAAAGATGTGGCCAAGCCAGTTGAAGGAAAACTTTTTTTTTTTTCTAATTAGAATTGGAATGCAATGGGTTTTTTTTGTTTGGTTGGTTTGGGTTGTTTTAGATAATTTTTTTAATTGACATATAGTTGGCACATAATGTTACATTAGTTTCAGGGGTAAAACATAGTGATGGTCAAGTCTATATGTTATGATGTGCCACCACAAGGGTAGCCACCATCTGTTACCATACAACGCTATTACAATACCAATGACTGTATTCCCTGTGCTGTACCTTTTAAGGGATGAAATGTTGTTATTCTATTTAGCTAGATTCTGAGAAGTGTTTTGCTTCCTTAAACAGAGATCAAATATCCCCTTGTCAGATGGGTCACCTACAGGAATACCTTTGTAAAGGCAACTACCATGGAGTAACACTAAGAAAAGAAATCATTCAGGAGCAGAGGCAACTGAACCATCCAAGATCCTGGCCCTGCACTACCACAGAATCCCTTATAAAAAACAGCAACTGATGAGGGCAGATACCACAGAATATGGCCAATAAGTATGAGCTAAATGAATGCGTGGTAGGCTTCAGACCCTAACTTCCACTGGCCCTGTACCAGGGGCAGGAGGAAACTGAGGGCACTTTTTTTTTTTAATGTTTATCTATTTTGAGGGAGAGAGAGACAGAGTGTGAGTTGGGGAGGGGCAGATAGAGAGGGAGACACAGAATCCGAAGCAAGTTCTAGGCTCCAAGCTGTCAGCACAGAGCCCGATGTGGGGCTTGAACCCACGAACTGTGAGATCATGACCTGAGCAGAAGTCAGACGCTTAACTGACTGAGCCACCCAGGAGCCCCCTGAGGACACTTTTAATTAGCAAATTGTGTCTGTTTTATATTTAAACACTTATAGCAGGTTCCTGTTTTCTACTGAGGATGTTTCTTTCAGTTTTTATGATGTGATTTGAAAACTTGTAATCTGCTACAAAGAAAGAATTGATGTCCAGTTTCATAGAGGGCTGTTAGTTTTGTACTAAGGCAATAAGATTTGTATAACATGCATAAAATTTGCCTATAAAGATTGCCACATAGATTAGTATCTTTATCATTGAATGGGTATTGAACAGAATGATGACAGATTTAAGAAAACATTGTAAAGAAAAATTGTGTAAAGAAATTGCATATAAACAAGGTGTCATTTTGGTGAAATCAGCACATCCAACTTTTTTTTTTCTTATGTGGTTAATACTGTTGCAAGACCAAGATAAAGTTCAACACATAAATGGTTTTAAAACCTGAAAGACCTTTTTCTGTGCTGTAAAACTAGGAAACCATTCAGAAGAAAGAGTATCACTGTGCGGTATAGGGTTGTTCATATTATAATGCAATTGCCACAGGCTTCATAAATAGAAAAAATTATTTCAGTTCTTTTTTTTTAAGTTTTTTTATTTATTTTGAGAGAGAAAGAGAGAGAGTGAGAGAGAGAATCCCAAGCAGTCTCCCCACCATCAGCACAGAGCCCAATGTGGAGCTTGAACCCACAAACCATGAGGTCGTGACCTGAGCTGAAATCAAGAGTCAGATGCTCAACCAACTGAGCCACCCAAACACCCCACTGTTTTTGTTCTTAAACTTGGGTGCCATAGTTCACTTTTTGCAGCTTAAAGTTTCATAAGATGTATTTTTTTGTTTTGTACTGATTGCCACTGTTGTCTTGCCCATATCTTTCTGGAAATGCTTACTACATTTGACGTTGTGACCACTCATTTTTCTCAAAACTCTCTGCTCTTGATACTCCTGGTTCCCCCTTTCTTGCCGTCAATCCGTTTTTTCATTCATCTGTCTGTCTGTCCTTCCTTTTTCTTTCTTTCTTTTCTTTTCTTTTTTTTTTTTTTTTGTTTCTCTTTTGCACTTTTCCCCCTCTGCCAGTTTCCCTAAAGGTTGATTCCCCCACTACAATTCTCTTTATTCATCCATATTGGATGATTATATCATCTATACAGGATGGACTCCAACATGTGTGCCTAACACCCTCAAATCTTATCTCGAGCCCTGATTCTTGAACTCCAGATTCACACATTAAACCTTTCTAGACCTGTCTACTTGGATATCCCATCAGATGTCATCATCTTGCCCTCTCTTACTCCTGGTCTAGACTATTTCCCCTCCTATATTCCCAACTAAGCTATCGACAATTCCACTCCCACACCCCCAGGGCATCCTAGAAGCTGCCTACATCCAATCACTGGGTGCTGCTCAGGACACTTAACCCATTCATCTCCCCCTTCAACCTTAATACTAGTATGTACTTCAAACCATGCTCATGTGTCACCTGGATAATTGCAGTAGCTTTCTACTTGGTAACATTAACTCTTCCTTCAATCTGTAGCTCACACTGAAGTTAGACAGATGTGCAGAAAACAACAAAAACCAACCACCTTTCCACTGCTTAAAATCGGTTCCCACGTTCTATAGTCTAAAAAGTAAAGACTCATTTATTTCAAATTGATCCAAGTCCCTGCAGTATCTGGCTTCTACCTTCCTCCCTAATGCATTCCCAACATCCCTTTACTCTCATCTCATGTATCACTAGGAAACAAAGGCTTGTATTTCTCCCCAGACACTAGGCTTCGTCAGGCTTATATGCCTTTTCCGTATTAGCTACTCTGTTTGGAACATTCCTCCCAGCTTTCCCATTGGTCCATTCTCCTTCATCCTCAGTTCCAGCACAGCTTTATTCCTCCCAGGACTCCTCCTTTGAGCCTTGAGGTTGTGCCTTCTCTTGTCCAAGCACGCAGGGGTCAGCTGATTGAAACTGGTGTGGCTGCCCTCTTATACCAAAAATACCTTGAGGGCAAAAAATACCTACTCCTCTATATCCCCATTAGCTACCACAGTGCTTAGAGCACAGAGGGGATGTTCAGTAGGTGTTTAACTGAACAAAATAAAATTGAATTTGACTTCGTGAGGCCTGATATTAAAGAACTCATATTGACTCATAGGCATCACCTCTTTCTTTCCTAAGAATTCAGAAATCATTTTAAATAAACTGTTTGAGAATTTTTCTAGAGATTAAGCTTACCAGTTTGCTTCTGGATTTTATTTTCTCTGCTGAGGCAACTGAAAAGACATTTTCCTACCTTCCATCTTTTGACATCTATCCTGTTCTGAGTGGTTTCTCAATGTTTACCAATAGTGCTTCTGTCACTTCCTCTGAAAGTCCTTTCTGGATCTTGTCAAGAAATTTCCCTGAATCTGGACATTGAATTCCACTGAATTACATGACGGTCATATCTCTTTTAAGCGCTTCACTTCCCAACTTGTCATACTCCTTTTCCCTATTTCTGTTTAAAGGACATTCTCTTTGAAAGGAGATAAAAACACATCTATGGCTGTGGAATCAATTTAATGTAAGTGTGCTGGGGTCACAACCATCATTTTCTTTGAAAGGAGATAAAAACGCATCTACGGCTGTGGAATCAATTTAACGTTAAGTGTGATGGGGTCATGCTCTCATAATTGCCTGCCCTTAAGGATTACTGCCATCACCTCAGTTCCTTAGACAGACCTAGGACAAAGATAACTGGAGACACTGCTGGGCAACACAGAGACGGTCTTTTCTCCATTTCAACAAATCTCCTGATGCGCCATACACAGAGCATCTCAGGAGGGTTTCATTATTTTTCTTCCAAGTGGCACTATCCTCCTCTTACATCTTACATCTGACTATATTCCTAGAGGCTTGGCACATTTTTTTTTCTGCATAGCGACATATGTGACCCAAGTATGTTTTCTCTTTCTTACCTCTTGCCCTTCCCTATACATAATACAGAATAAGTTCTGTGCTAAAATATCAGATCACTTTGTCCCAACCTAAAAAAAAAACAAAAACAAAAAACAAAAAAAAAACCCTTTGTAATAAGTTCAAAATATAACAGAAGTGAGTTAAAATTATTTTTTTGACAAATTCTTCAGTACTTGTAATACACCAGCCTCCGTGTCACTGCGGGTACGCTTGGACTACAGTCCCTGACCCTGAGAAGTGTGTAAGGTTGTCATAAAAACACAGAATAGCATGTTAGCTTGGTAGCTTTAACATTTTAACTTTTTACAGAGGTCATAAATCAAGAGAAGGAGTTCTTTTTTAATTTTTTTTAACATTTATTTCTTTTTGAGAGACAGAGAGAGAGCGCAAGCAGGGGAGGGGCGTAGAGAGAAACACCAAATCTGAAGCAGGCTCCAGGCTCTGAGCTGTCAGTACAGAGCCCGATGCGGGGCTCAAATTCACGAACTGTGAGATCGTGACCTGAGCCAAAGTTGGATGCTTAACGGATTGAGCCACCCAGGCATCTTAAGAGAAAGAGTTCTAAGGAGACCGTTTGGGAAGTAATGTGTGTCATGTACAATATGGAGGACACAGCGAATTGACGTTTGGCTCTACCTGGAAAATCACAATGTAGGAGTCAAGCTGGTCGGGTGCTCTGATGGATGAGCAAAAAAGAGGGGCTGCATCAGGATTAGATAGTATTCCTTGAGTTTGTCAAGGCAACAGTTGCAGAAAGGTTGCCATGGACCAAATGTGAGCCAGGCACACAGGGGAGAGAGCCAGAATGAACTCGTCTTAGGTCTTGTCTGCAGGCGCCATCTAGAGGGGTGAACGAGCCTAAGCAGAAGCACTGCCAATGCTAAAGGACTGAGGAATGATTAAGTGACCCACAAGAGTAGAGATGCATCATCCTCATCAAGGGAACAGCAAATGAGAAATACACAACTACGGGAGTGAGGGCTCTCTAGAGAACACACAAAAGTGCCCGTGAGAAAGAGAATCAGTTCTCTTCCGTCGTCTAAGACCAGAGCATGTGATCACCATGATGATAGCCACTGAGAAAGAACTTCCCTGCTCCTTTTGCCTTTCCTCCCTCTGTCCTGTCCCAAGCTTGGAAGTACCTGAAATATTCATCGGCAGCAATGGGGAGATGGCTTGAAAGGTCTAGGCAAGAAGAAGACAGAATCCCCCCCCTCTCTTCTGTGAGCGCAGTCCTCCCATCTACAGTGAGCCCATAGCAAGGGTGCCCCACCCCTCAGGCACAGAGCTACTCAGAACATTAGGAAGCATGGGGTAAAGAATGCCGAATTTCTTGAGTAAGTTATATATGGCTTCCCAGAGCAGGTAACTCTTAATCACATTCTTAAAGAATGAGTAGAAATGTGTGAAATCGGATATTTGGGAAGAGAGTTCCAGCTCAGGAAAAATCACCAGCAACAATGAAGGCCCAGAAACACACAGTGTGTTGGGTATGCAGTGAGCTGTTTAGTGCAACAGGGCACAGGGCCAGTTGTGGTGCCCAGTGATTTCAGAAAAATGGACTCCAGTCAGATAAGGAGAGGTCTTGTATGCCATGTTAAAACTTTGAGTAAAACTTTCCTCAGCATTAAGAAATCTACTAAAATACATCCTGAGTAAATAATGCTTATTAAATTTGATTTCCACCTTCCAAAATTTTAAATTTAATCCGGATATGCTCCCGTGTTGCGTTATGCTTGCAAAGATGTCACCTCTATAATGTTAACTTTCCATTTACTCTCTCTGGCGTCATTCCTCCATGGTGAAGCTGCTTCTTGGTGTTTACATTTTTTTTCTTGCCTCCAGATTTCACAGTCTACACAAACATTCATTTTAAAACCTTTCCATGACAGCTAGTATAGCTGTCTGGTATAACAGCTAGCTAAACCTGTGTAAGCTTTAAATAGTCAGCTAAGTTCAGGGGCTACTTTTTAAAACACCGAGAACAAGATATAAATAGGTATACCCATAAAAGTCCTAACTTTCTCATTGTCAAACTTTTCCTCCCTTCAGGAGATACAGGCTACCCTTCTACCTGCCCCCCAGAGTCTGATTTCCACTTTGGCTTCCTCAACCTACTCTATCTAGGGACCCCCTTCTCTGCCTCCAGTGGAGCATTTCTGACATCTCAGCTCATGGGATCCTGCCACCCCCTAGGATTTCTGTCTATCCCTGTGATCAACAAGTGTTATGAAAAAAGGAACAGCAGCAGTCCTCAAATTCAGAACCCTGGCTAGACTGTCCCTCAACATAAAAAGCACTTTCTCCTGAGAAAAAGCCTTGTAAATTCCCCACCATCTTTTCCCAAACAATAACTGACTTGCCTGAGTTACAGCTAATTGACCAATTTTCCCCAACAGAGAAATTTCTTTGTATGACAGAAATCTCTTGAAACAGAAAAGTGAGTATAATTCTAGCTGATCTTATCTCACTGCACCTCCTGGAGTCAAATTTGTGGCATGTGATTCTGACATGGATGTGTGTGTGTGTGTGTGTGTGTGTGTGTGTTGTTTTTTCCTTCTCCAGTCTGTGGGATCTGTCAAGTCTGATGATTGTGACAAACATCCAGGGTCACAGGGCCAATGAGATAGTTGGCCTGGTGGGCTGAAGTATTCTTAATTTGTCCTTTGGTGCCTCCCTAGAGCCTACCCTGCACTTTGGGAATGCTGAGTATCATGTCGATGAAAGTGCTGGCTCCTTAGAGATCTGTGTCTGGAGGACAGGCCCTGACCTTTCACAAGCATCATCTGTCACTGTGCGCTCCAGGAAGACAGAGCCAGCATCAGCAGAAGGTGAGAGGGCCATTTTTTAAAAAATGTGTCATGGGGTTCCTGGGTGGTTCATTTGGTTGAGCATCTGACTCTTGATTTCAGTGCAGGTCATATCTCATGGTTCATGAGTTCTAGCCTCGCATCAGGCTCTGTGCTAATAGCACAGAGCCTGCTTGGGATTCTCTGTCTCCCTCTCTCTCTGTCCCCTCCCTCTCATGCTCTCTCTTTCAAAACTAAATAAATAAACATTTTTTTAAATAAAAAATATATCATTATCAAGATATATGTATAGGGTGGAGACTAGTCTGTTAAGTGTAGTATGCCTGGTCTTTGTTAATGGACCCTGATTTTAAGTTTCTCCTACCTGAGCACATAGATGGTCTGTGTATGTAATGACTTTTGCTGTTTATAAAATAGACTTTATGATCCATTCATTACCCATTGGATTGTCATGGACCCAAATTAATTTTCCAAAGTTCAGAATATTTGTAGATACTATAAGCTGTTCGTAACAGTATTTCAGACCAAAATACCTCTTTAATGGCTGAACCAGGCCCGTCTCCCAGGGAAACCCAGGTACTGTTAGACCCTAGAAGGATAGGAGGTTTGCACTCTGACTCAGGCATTTTCCTTGGCTTAAGCATCGTGTCTTCATGGCCCACTCACCTTTGCCCCTCTTGATATGGACAATTAAGGCCTGGCTGACAGTGGAGCTAGACAGTTCTGGATACTACCTGCTCTGGCAAGCCTGTGGGCTGCTTTACCAAAAAATAAAACAAACAAACAAAAACCCAAAACACAGAATAATTCAACAGGAAAAGAAAGGGAAATTTCCATCTACAATGATATCCACATTTTCTCATTTGTCATCTGGGACCTTTTAGTCTCCTGGGTCATGGACAATCAGTTCAGGATATCCAAGGCACATGAGAATATTTTAAGATAAAAGCACAAATCTTGCAAATAAAACCCAGCAATATTAAAGTCTACACTAACTAATGAGGCATCAAGAGAATAAAATCTATATTGACCTCTCAAATTGTAAGCCCAGTTTCAGCATGTACCCATAAACAGGAATATAAAGAAGGAAAATAAAGACAGATTTAGGGCACGGTGCTTGCTCTTGGAAGAATTCACATGTTATAACTCTCCAGTGATTATATCATAGCACATGATACATGAAACCAGTAATGATCCTTACAAGGTTTTTTAGTGGGTTTTTGGTTTTTTTCTTATTGCTTTTTTTTCTTTTCTCTTCTTTCTTTTTCTTAATTTACAGAGGTCATTTTTCACTCTCTATGTGTTTGTGGAAACAAAAATAAATAGACTAATTGGCTTATTGGGCTATTTTGCTTGTGGTTGGGAAAATAAAATTCGAATTCATTTAGATAAATCCCTTTGCATACAAGTAATGACCCTTCTGCTAGCTCTCAGGTGGAGGTGGACTAATAGAAATAATGCATCTGTGGAGCACCTGGGTGGCTCAGTCAGTTGAACGTCCAACTTCACCTCCGGTCATGATCTCACAGTTCATGGGTTTGAGCCCCACGTCGGGCTCTGTGCTGACAACTCAGAGCCAGGAGCCTGCTTCGGATTCTGTGTCTCCCTTTCTCTCTGCTCCTCCCCTGCTGTGCTCTATCTCTCTCTGTCTCTCAAAAATAAGTAAATGTTAAAAAAAAATTTTTTTAAGTAATGCTTCTGCTCAGCTTGGTTAATTAACAATAATAAGTATGCATACATAGTTATACTATATCATTATAACTTGTTACATAAATAATAATTACAATTTCTTTGTACTAGATGCCTACTATTTGCCAGATTCCATGCTAGAATCTTTGCTGTATTATCTCTAATCTTCACAACAACCTTGTAAAAGAGCAATAATTACCCCATTTTGCAATTAAAGAAACTGAGACTCAGAGAGTTTCAGTAGTTGGTACAAGTAAGCAATAAACTCAAGACCTGAACCAAAGTGTAAAAGATCCAAAAGTCTCTTTTCCTTACTCTCCTGCCCTGGTATTTTTCAGCATAATCTTGCTTTGTCTTTCTTAAATGTAATTATTTAATGGCTTTTTTAAAAAATATCTTTGCAACAATCTCAAACTTACAGAAAAGTGACAAGTACAGGAAAAGCAGGGTTGGTTTTTTTTTCCTGAACCATTGAGAGTAGGTTGCCAATAAACTTGGAACCATCTCTCTGAAAACTTAGATTGCCATTCCTACAAAGATATTTTCCTTTATGACCACAATGCAAGCATAAAATCAGGAAATTAACTTGATAAAATTACTGCAATTTAATCCAAACACCTCATTCAAGATCCACCAGGTCTGATGTTTCCTTATAATTAGATTCAGGCTCTGCATCTTTGGCAGGAAAGTTGCAGAGATGACACTGTGTTGTCACTGGAGCCAATCAAATGGCACACCATTTCCATTTATCCTGTTAGTGGTGGTGTTAACTTTGATCACTTGGTTAAGTGGTATCTTCCAGGTCTCCCCACTGTGAAGTTATTTTTCTTCCTTTGCAATTAATAATTATTTTATGGAGAGATACCTTGAGACAATATAAATATTCTGTTCCTCGATTTATTAATATATTTATATTACCTAGGGTTCTCTATTGTATTCTATTGGTTATAATTTACTGCTGTCTTTACATTTGACGACTTTTTTAAATAAGTAGCAAAGAAATTATATGATTAGGTGCACTAACTTACAAAATAATAATGCAGAAAGTGGCACCAACTCCATGACTTAGTAAAATTGAGCAGAATGTGATAAGGTTAACCAAATATCTAGCAAAGGTGAATGAGTGAAACCTAATGAAAATTAAATTCCTGATAGTTATCTTAACAATAAAAATTAAAAAGATAAATTCTTCACTACAAATTGAAGTTGCCTTCAGAGAACCTTCAGTCTATCAGTGGGATTTTTATGGAAGTACTTAAAAAGTGATGTGCCTGGTCTCAACATGGAGAACACTGATGAGGATGTCCCATGCTCATGGATGAGAGACTATCATGGCATTCAGTAGAATATGGAAACTTTCTCTTTCTGGGGGTTGAGCCCACAAAATATGATTCTGAAATTGCTGTGTATATGGGATAATGTGATTATTCCCTGAAGAAAATTTTTCTTTGAAAGAAAACTTGTGAAAGTGAATCCTACAGTCTCACTCTTGACCTTTCCTTTCCCACTAGCTGGAATAGATTATGTTGGCATCAGCCGAAATCTGGGCTTTGCACCAGGAGTGCATATGCAGATATTCCAAGTGACAATCCTTGATGACCTGGGACAACCCATCTTGGAGGGTCCAGAGAGGTTTGAATTAGTTCTCCAGATGCCAGTGGGTGCAGTGCTTGGAGAACCAAATAAAACCACCATTTTCATCAATGACACCATCACTGACTGTAAGCAGAGTACTTGTAGTTCCTTTGATTGAAAGACTTTAAGGACTTAACAGCCAAAATATGTCTCCTAACAACAGAATGAAACTGTACTGTATTAACAGCTTAGCAACTCTGGAATATCAATGATATTGTACTGTTATTGATGTTATATGTATGCTGGTGATATACACAAATATAGCTTATGTGACTGTATGGATACAGAGATATGCACATATACAGAGAGAGGACTGAGCCCACAAAAGATTAGACTGTGTTCTTGTTTTCCTTTTCCTATTTTCTTTTACTTTGTTTCTAAAGCTCGTGAAAAACATTGTCATCAATTAAATCAAAAGTTAAGAACAAAAGGGTCGGCTTCTCTTTGCCAATTGATGCTAAACGTGAAGCACCTTTCACCCACATACATACTGTCACCCTCTTTCAGTTTTTCAGGTTATTGTGATAAGAGTGCCCTAACTGAAATTTGCCCATGCGCTGAAAGCTCCTTTTTGCGAATTGCTCAATTTTCCTCCACAAGTCCTTTTATCAGAGCCACTTAGGTAGGAAAATCCTTTCATCACCTCTCCCTTCTTTTGCAAATGCCTTTATAAAAGATGATTTTAAAAAAGCAATAAAATGATTTTTTAATGCAAGTATCAAAAAAGAGAAGAAAGAAAAGTTGAAGAGTTGCGTAATCCCCAAACTGCCCAATTAGTTCTTAAAGAAGTTTAAAGTTGGCAATATAAATTACCAACAGCATGCCTTAGCTAATACCCCATAAATCCGAGTTTCCCAACTATTTTGAAAAACACATCTTCGTTCCCGTCATATCTTTTAGGTATTTCTTTGACAAATGCTTTTTAAATCTGTTTCAGACATGACTTAACCTATTTGCAAGCCAACATTGCACGTAAGAACCGTTCCAAAAAACAAAACAAAACAAAACAAAACAAAACATTTCAAGAAGCCTTCCCCACAGATAGTGAAGGGGCCGAGAAGGCCATTGGCTGCCACGTGATCTACGCATTTAGGTAGAGAAGTCCCTGTCATCAACCTGGGTTTTGCTTCCTTACTAGACAATGTCAGCTTCTCCAACCAGAGAGGAGATTTTTCCAAGCTACCTTGTAACTCTTGACCTCACTTCTCCTTAAAATGAGAAATTTGTACTTGATTTCCAGTTCTAATTCCTGTCTGAGTACTTATCTATCAACAGAAAATCACTCTCCCTCATCTTATAATTTGCCCAGTTACCAGGATCAAAAATCTTTTAAACTCAGTTCAATTCAACAGATATTTATTGGGCTTCTCCAATGTGTCAAAAAGATATGAACCCTTCATAAATGTTTTTTTTAAGTAATGAAAAAACTATGTATTGGCCAGGATAACTCTTAGGTACACCCAACAGTCCCCAAGTGAAGCAACCATCCTAAACTTCCCATTGAGCACCTCTGTGCCCATGATAAGTCCACATTGTCAGCCTTATAGAGAAAACCACAGAGGATTCTAGTTTGAACCTGAAATTAATCCCGGTCTTCCAGTGTTTTTCAGCCATTCTCTCTCCCTCTTACCCCCTACCCTTCTCTCTCTCATTCTGTCCTTGGTGAAGGAACTCCATTGAGAAGAATGCAGTGTTTATGCATGCATCATTTTTGTTGGGTAACATTACCAACAGTGCTTTCTGTGAGGTCTGTCTGTTCGATTCCTAATTTCCTCCCAGGAAGACATGCCTGGAAGCAAAATGACTTTTTTTAGGCTTCTAGGATTTAACCTGGTGTATTCTATACAACTTTAGTTGTACTAAATGAATGTACATGCTGAATGAAGGTGATCTACCAGTCTAAAAGAGTGAAAAATGCCCAATTTCCTACCAAGAATGGACTGACACACTATAGAAAATTGGACTCATTTTCATTCCTCACATATTCTTTCCTCATGCTAACATTTTTAGGGAATAAAAAGTATGTACATATTTTTCTCATTAATACTTAATGGAGATATGCCAGCCGCATCCAGGATGTTGCTGCTACTGCATAAAACTATACGTGGAAAAGTGTTGTATATTTTATTCTAGTATCCAGAGTCCAGTTTAAGGAGCCCAATTTACAGGAGCGCTGCCTGAAAAAGACAAGCAGCCAAGCGCAGTCATTTTACTGGAGCAGAGGAGACACCAGCTGTCAGTCCATACACTGCTGTACCCACCAGGTTTCAGCCCAGTTGATGATGGACCATGAGGAGCAGCCCAACACTGATGACTCCACAATCCATTTTCTACCAGGTAAGCATTCTGCAATTTTTTTGCCATGAGGCACCACGATGTTGTGCCTCCTAACCTTATTACAATAATGAATAATTATAAACAACCTAAATGTTCCCTACTAGGGAAATTGTTAAATGAATTATGGGACATCTACTTGATAGAATAATATGAATTCTAGATTACCAGTGATCATGTTGCTATTGTAATCTTTAAACATATGAAAGAGAGTAAAAAGGACATGCCTGGAAAAGATAATAACTTTGTTTTAGGGTAATGAGATTATCAGCCTTTTTTCCCCCCAAACCTACTGAATAGTTACATTGGTAAATATATGTGTTCAAGAGCACATTGTTGCTACTTATGACATTAAGAAAATTAAGCAGGTTATAATGACCTCACTCTGTTACATTATCACAATTTATGACAGAAGCAAATAGGGTCCCTTGGGAATATTAGCCCTTTAGAAAAATGACCTGGATACAAAGAGGTATCCCCAGAACTAAATACGATAGAAGTGAAAATAAAAGAAAAAGGTAAACAGAGTTGCAAAACTGGGTTTCACCAAAGGTGTCTCTAAATATGATGAGGCGGAGACAAGGAAACAAAACAGAATCTTACAGGTGTAATAGGCTGAAAATGGCCTCCAAGGAATTCAGGTCCTCCCTGGAGTGCATGAATTTTGCCTTACATGGAAAAAGGATCTCTGCACATGAAATTAAATTAAGGGTCTTGAGATGGGAAGACTCCTGGATGGGCCCAAACTGTGATCACAAATGCCCTTGTAAGCGAGAGATGCTGGAGATCACACATAGAAGAGAAGAGATTGGGTGATGGGGCCACAAGCCAAGGGAGGCCGGCAGCCACCAAAGCTGGGAGAGACGAGAAGTGGCTCCTCCTCTAGAGCCTCTGGGAGCAGAGCCACCTGCCCTCGCCTAGATTTTGTCCCAGTGATACTGATTTCAGACTTTTATATTTGTATACCCCTGTAAGTCAAATTCATAATGCTCAGATGAAGGGCAAGTAATGATGTGATCTTTCATATCCTTGAAAGAATATTTTCAGAGCAGGGGGCATATATGCAGCTGTCTTCCTTTCTTTTTACTCATTTACCAGCCTCTCTTGACCTGAGGTTCATGTTGTCGTTTGAAGGACCCAGTGCCTCAGACCCCTCCATTCTTAGTATTGAGGCATATCTTGACACTATGATATGTCAACTGAATTCAGGTGAGAGCAAACACAAATATGTTGGACTTTTTATGAAGCCTTGTTCTTTTGACTCTACAGTGGAACATCAATTTTAAAAACATGATGGGCAGTCAGGAATCATCCCAAATGCTTGCCTTCTCCACCCACCCCCCACATTTATAATATTAAATGAGGAATTTGGGTTCAAAATTATAATCAAAACAGAAGTATACCATAATTTTGTGTTAAGAATATTATATTATAATTCTTTAAAAATTGGTGATTCATGCAGTGATTTCTACTAACCAAGAATTTAATTAAGCAGAACCATTCAATCCATCTTTCTAGAAATTCAGCAGTGTACTTACTGTTCTTAATATGATCTATTTGTTTGGTAAATATTAGGATGCATGAAAAAAAACAGTTTACTGCTGTAAAAGATGTGGATGTGATAGTGTTCTAGAAGGAAACAAGATTGGGATATTCTACATTAGGCTTCATAACGTGACTAGCACAAAGCACGCACATAAATGACTGAATGCAGATCATGCATTTGAAATTCCTAAAACATCTTCAGTAAAAGAAAGTTTGAGTCTGTCACGTTACTCTTTTCTTGTCCAGCACCTAACACCACACTTGACACATAGGATTATTTTCAAGATTACAAATAAATGAGCAAATAAATTGATGACTCTAAATACATGATTAAAGTACTATTCTTCTGGGGTGCCTGGGTGGCTGTCGGTTAAATGTCCAATTTTGGCTTAGGTCATGATCTCACAGTTTGTGAGTTCAAGTGCCGTGTCGGGCTCTGCCCTGCAGCTCAGAGCCTGAAGCCTGCTGTGGATTCTGTGTCTCCCTCTTGAGCTCTGCCCCTCCCCTGCTTGTGTGCTCTCTCTCTCTCTCTTTCTCTCTCTCAAAAATCAATAAATAAACATTTAAAAATAATAATAAAGTGCTATTCTTCCTAAAGGAATTTTTACTGGGTCAGGGTCCCAACAGGAAAGTCATGGCACACTCAAAAGCATTTAACTGGAGAGTGTTCAATGAGGGAAATATTGCAGAGGTGTGGGCGGGATTATGGCAACCAAAAAGGGGGCAGAAGCACTGAGGGAGCAGCGACCATTGTCGCTATCATGAGGCCTAAAGAGGCAAGGACAGAGCAGTGTGCCAGAACCTGGAGAGAACAATACCTGGAACCCTACAGAGAGAAGAACCACCCAGTAGGAGCCATATGTGCAGGGAGAGCCAGGGAATCAGTATCCTAAGCTCTCTCTGCTCCCACACCCTGCTTTCCTGAGGGCACTTCCCATCAGGGAGATCCAACAGGAAGCCAGAGGGAAAGGGAGCTCATGGTCCACTGGTGTCATCTTCCAGGGTACCAGAGAACTGGGACAGTGGATCTGGAAGAAATGGACAGAGACTATTACCGGCTTACAAGTAAAATATACAGACAACCTCTATGGGAATTATGGGCATCTGACTCATAAGAAAGCTCCGCTCATCATTACCAGGTGCATGTTCTACATCTGAATCTGAAGGACAAAGGGACAAATTAATGCAATAAAATAAGGACTACAGTTTCTTCGGTACGGTCACTTTAGTATTGTCAGTAAACATCCCACAGCGGAATACTGAGATAATCTAATGAAAAATAAGGCAATGCCCTGGGACCACATATTACCTATTTTGCTGCTTTTGAAATGACATTTGTGTATTTCTATTTCAGATGGCCAAACCTATTGTGTGCATTGAAGACACGCATAGTGTTGCAGATGTCACCTTTCCAGCTGTTGCCCAAGTGATGTCTCTTCTTATTGATGATGACGCGTCAACCACTGAAAACAAGGAAAGACCTCTGCTGGTTTCCCACTTGCATATGTGACCATAGGACACATTTTCAGTGCTCTGCTCAGCCCAGCACGCATTAGCCCCCAAAATAGTCACTTGCGCTCGTAGCTAACAAATGCCACGGGTATGCCATAAACAAAACTCTGCGAGCCTCCTATTCTAGCTTACTCATTTCTCTGTAATCTGAAATCCTGTAGGCCCAAATTACCTTAACACATTGATGTTGGTGTTTTTTGGTGTTTTAGTCTGTAGGTAATGATTCTTCTCCAATTGGGAGTATGGGTACTTGCCAACAGGTCTCTGACTGGATGTCAGGTTATACCAGACCAGATCGTAATGGGAAATTTGATGCCTCTCCCTCAAACATTAGTGATATGTATTCGAAATATTTTAATGAAAACAAATATGGTATGGACTAAAATAGAAAACTGTCCTTACTAAGACAAGCCACACATTTTAAAAGTGTTTTCTCATTTCCTCTTCTTGCTCAGCTCCCCAGGGTGACACGTAAATACATGGCCAAATGGCCTTTTTGCAGTCAGAGCTACTCAGTAGAAATGTTTGATCCACACAGACATAACCTAAAAGAATGCGTCTTTTTCTCCCACTTTTTGTCTCATCTTAGGCCTGTAATCCCCAAATCTTCCAATTATAAGATTTGTTCTTGACTGAAAACATTAATGGCACCTTAACCCCGTATGGCTGGCTGGACGGGGCCTCCAGCAGCAGTGATGGGGACTGCAGGAAGCCGACTACAACACTTTCTTCACTGACACAAAATCCTTCACACTTGACCCCATCTCTGTCCAAGCCGGCTCAAGAGGAGAGTGGGCAGCTTGAACTGTCAGTACCAGTGGTGATGTGGGGCTTGCACTTCTGAGTCCAGTTGTCATTGTAAACAAAGAGGACGGGGAGTGGTAGTACCCCAAAAGTAAATTCCTTGGCACAAGGGCTGCATAACGAAAAGAGAAAATTATAATTGCTTGAAACCTACAGAAGTTGGTCCATGTCATATTCATTCTTCACCATTGAAATAACGTGACTTCTGGCATATGTAAAATATCTCAGAGCACATTAACCCAGATTTGGGGGTAGGCATTTTTTTACATCTATTTTACATCTTTTTCTGTACTATAATGAGATGAATGGAAGATAAATGGATTTTTTTTAACTTTCCAAAAAAGAAAGCCCATACACTTGTTAGTTTGAATATAAGTTGGTGCAACCACTGTGGAAAATAGCATGGAAGTTCCTCAACAAATTAAACATAGAAACACCATACAATCCAGTAGTAATCCCACTACTGAGTATTTACCCAAAGGAAATAAAAACACTGATTCAAAGATGTATGTGTCCCTATATTCATTGCAGCATTATTTATAATAGCCAAGATACGGAAGCAACCCAAGTGTCCACCCATGGATGAAAGAAGATTCCATACACGTGGAATATTACCAGAAATCAGAAGACTTCATAAAAAAAGAATGAGATATTGCCATTTACAACAACATGGATGGACCTACCAGGCATTATGCTAAGTGAAATAATTCAGACAGAGAATGACAAATACCATATTTGTCATATGATTTCACTTATATGTGGAATCTAAAAAACAAAACAAGGGGCACCTGGGTGGCTCAGTCAGTTGGGCGTCCAACTTTGGCTCAGGTCATGATCTCACAGCTTGTGGGTTCAAGCCCCACATCAGGCTCTGTGCTGATGGCTCAGAGCCTGGAGCCTGCTTTGGATTCTATGTCTCCCTCCCTATCTGCCCTTCCCCTACTGATGCTCTGTCTCTTTCTGTCTCAAAAATAAATTTAAAAAACATTAAAAAAATTTTTAATAAATAAATAAAAATTAAATTAAATTAAAAAATAAAAAGCAAAACAAGCAACATAAATAGAATCATAAATACAGAGAACAAACTGGTGGCTGTCAGAGGGGTGAGCTTTTATACCCATAAAATGAATGTTAAATCAAAGGGATAGCCATTTTCAGGTCACAGAATGCATGTCCAGTCTCAGTGTGTGAAATGGATAGCAACTTTGTCTAAGATAGAGCACCCCATTCATGAGATAGTGTGTGTAAGTGGTCCACAACAGGGCTAGTGGGTGGGACTCCCCATGAGGAGGAAGCCTCTACAAACAACCTGGACCTCATATCAATGCAAACTCCATGCAACAATTTTTAAACCTAATGTGTTTTTCCATTGGGTCCAGACTCCCCTGCTCCTCAACCCCCTAAGACACTCCCAGCCATCTAGCCATTGTAGGCAATAAGTATACTTGAGTTTCTTCCTCCTCTTTCTTTTCTCAAGTCATTCTGAATCTGATCTGTTGTGTGTTTTACATAAAAATCAACTAATAAAAAATAATTTCACTAAGCAGGTGTTTGTGTTCATGTGTACTTATAATTTTTTATGTCTACAGTCCTATCTTTCAAGGACTAGAAGAAATCCATCAGAGGGTCAGCTGAAAACGTCCACAAAGGGAAGTGTTCCATACATTTGCATCTTGTTGAAACAAGAAATCAAACCTCTTTGGACAGGAATTGTTTGGGAAAAAAATACATTAAAAGAGGGGTGTCTGGCTGGCTCAGAAAAGCACACAATTCTTGATTGCGGGGTCATGAGTTTGAGCTCCACATTGAGTTTAGAGACTACTTAAAAATAAGTAAACAAATTTTTAAAAAAATACATTAATGGGTGCCTGGGTGGTTTAGTCGGTTAAGCATTCAACTTTGGCTCAGGTCATGGTTTCGCAGTCCATGAGTTGGAGCTCCACATCAGGCTCTGTGCTAACAGCTCAGAGCCTGCAGCCTGCTTCAGATTTTGTGTCTTGCTCTCTCTCTACCTCTCTCTCTCTCAAAATAATAAACATTAAAAAAATTAAATACATTAGAAGATTATTATTAATCAATTTATTCCAAGATTTTCTCCCTTGTAATACAGAAGTCAATATTTTCCAAAGACAATTGTCAGTGACTCCATTTCGTCATCTGCAAAATGAGAGTATCTTCTTTGTAGGATTGTTGGGAATAAATGTGATGACGTATGTACATTAGTAATTATTAGGCACTCGACAAATTGTAACTACTATTTCTTTCCTTATTAACCCTGGACTAGCCAGTTGCTTATGTTTTCATTAGAATCTGTTCTCCAGGTCGCTGTCAGCCTCATCTGCTGGCACAGAAGAAGCTGAAACTTCCTCAGCCAAGATTTAATATATGGGCCTGATGGGGACTGATTATCCCAATCTGATCAAAATAATTGTGATGATGTTTAAGGCAAATGGTAAGCATTACTGTAAAACCAAAGCTATAATTATTGCTTTCACTGAGAGAGAAGGGGGACCCTCCGGGCCATGCCACAGGCCTTTGGAAGAACTAGAGCTAGAGATGGGACCCAGGTGCCCGTCCTTGAGTCCTGACCTCTCTGTGAATGCTGCCTGTTATCTCCACATGGGTTTAGGCCAACTTCAAGCTCACTCTCAGTCCTAATGGCACCTGTGTGGGCAGTCACAAGTGCTCCAATCTTCTAGACAACAGTAAGCTTCACCAAGAATGTTTCACCACAACACCTGCCAGGCATGGACAGAGCAGCCCTTATGAGTACTGTACCTCCCTGAGAACTGTCTGCACCCTCCACTTTTACCAGAAATCAGTAGTTACTATGACACGTCTTAACTGCTGGCTGAGCGTGGTGATGACCAGGTGGTCTTCTGAGAGTCTCTGCTGAGAAGGGACAAAGCAGCACTCCAGTCCCTGTGACCAAGGACAGACAAGCCATGCAAGACTTGGAGAAAGCCTAAGTGTGGGGGATCCCGGGTTCATTAGTGAGGCTACTCCAAGACTAAAATTTCAAATGAGCTTTAGATGCCATTGTAATCCATTATCACTAGCTACTTATTTGAAGTTGACAGAAAAGGTTTTTTTAAGTCATTTTCTCATGTAATCCTTAGTCACATGCAAAATATTCAAAAACACCCCATAATAAAAATTTTTAAAAACCCTGAGTTACTCAGGGTAACAGGGGCGGAATTAAGGCGTGAACCCACATCATCTCCCAATTGTACGCCTCCCCATATGCCGTATGAAGTAGAGAATGCATTCGAATGCCCACGAGGAGCGAGGAGCACGTACACGTAGCTGTTAGGGATGGAATTGAACAAGGAATCCTGGAAGCCACGGACAATGAGGCTTGCACTGATTCAACTGAAGTGTATGGGCGAAAGTGTTTTAATACAGTGAGCTTAAAGCTGGTAACCAAAGGGTTAATGTGCCTACTAAGCCCAGCTGCAGCTTTTTACTCAGCCCTCTTTCCATCTGCCTTTAAATTTCCCTGACTCTCCTCCTTCCAGGAGGTGGGTTGGAGGCTCGCTGTCCAGTCTCCTAGTTTGACTGCCTCTCCAACAAGATTTTTCTTTGCTGAACCCTCTATGTCTCCATGGTCGGCTTTGCTGTACACCAGGCAGGAGAACTTGAGTTTGGTAACAAAGCTGAGTTGCTGCCTGGGAGTTTTTGCCAGTGTGTTGTCAGCCCCCAGCTGGTCACGGGAGTCCAGTGACAAGTCCAAGCAACCTCTAGGCTCTGCGTCTTAGGGGCTGCCTGGGGCACAGACCCCAACTGGGTGCCATAGACCTTCGGTGTTAACTCCTGCAGCAAGCAAACAGTTTGGGGGTTCGGTTTCGACAGACCTCTTTTGGTGAGTATTTCATGTGCAACAGCACCCAAGTTTACTTCTTCTTCCTGTTTGGTTTGGATTTCTTAGCCTCCTTTTCCTTGCATGATTTAGAAAGGGGTGACAGGAAGTTGTGTGGTTCCATCGGTGAAGCCCTGACTTTGGGAGAAGAATGCTCACAGAGGTACCCTGGGCTTCATTTGGTTTGTTTGCTGCTGCAGCTGTGAGTAGGTTTTGATAAAACCAGCTGTGTTCTAATTAGAAAATAGGAAATGACAATTTGATTCCCAAATGCAGCCCTTTGGGCTGTACCCTCCAAAACTGGGGAGCATTGAGTTGTAAACCCATGAAAAGAAATAAGATGGTTTTTGTTGTTACACTGCTTGCCAACATTTATTAGACTCTGAAGAAAAATGACTAACCTATCCTGAAATCCCAATTCTATCTTGTAATTAGATTTGTAAAAGGGAGATTTGAAAATTGGGCTCTTAACATGTTCTCCATAAATATTAGTAAAACAAAGGCTGTAAGATTTTGTTTGCATCCTGTTTGCGTAGTTGTACATGTCTACCTCCAGGGGGGTATTGTCTACCTCCAGGTGGTATTGCTGAAGTTAATTTGTAAAAGTGCTCTGCTTAGTTGGTTTAAAGGCAAGCCCTTGTGAGAATTGGGCATTCTAAAACTCAGAAAAATGGAAACTAGCCCAAATGTTAAAGGCTTTGTGATCTGGGAAAACATCTGATATAAAGGATAATTTAAGGTTGTTTAATTAAAATGAATAGGGGGGCGCCTGGGTGGTTCAGTCGGTTAAGCGGCCGACTTCGGCTCAGGTCATGATCTCACGGTCAGTGAGTTCGAGCCCCACGTCGGGCTCTGTGCTGACAGCTCAGAGCCTGGAGCCTGTTTCAGATTCTGTGTCTCCCTCTCTCTCTGACCCTCCCCCATTCATGCTCTGTCTCTCTCTGTCTCAAAAATAAATAAACGTTAAAAAAATTTAAAATAAATAGGACTTTACAGGTGTTAGCATTAGATGTAGAACTCCCGCCTGTGTTTACTGAAAGTCAGATAGTTCCATACTAAGTTCTAAAGATGACTAGAAATAATAAGGGTAGCAACTCTGTATGCAAGGAAAGCAAGACTGGTTATTTAGAGAGGAAAAACTTAGGACAAAATCTGAATGAATGTAAAAGGAATATTGGAGAAGGTTTGTGAGAAGGGAATCTTTGGAAGGGAATTTTGTGCATGGTCAGGACGAAGATTATGGAGATTAGTGTGTAAACAAGTGTATTAGGGAGTGATCAGCACCTGGCCAGGAGAAGGGGAGGGTAAGAACAAGGTTAGGCAGGAGTTGAGTGGTAGCACATCAACAGAAACCTTAGCTGACTCTCTGAGGAGTTCCAAATGTTGGATTGCCCTTCAGAATCCTCCTAAATTGGGACAAAAAGGTCGGACTTCTATACCCTCCTATTGAACAGTCATTGGATGTGAGCACCTGGGGAGAGGGCATGCCCTTGGCAAGGCAGCTGTCTTCAGTCAGGGCGACCCCCCAGTGGCATCAGAGAACTGGGGACCATCGGTGGTGTCCCTACAGCCCAGAGTCTGACATTTCTGATGGGGATTCTGGTCAGCACATCCCAGCACCTGCCACAGGAACTCGGATCCACACGGTTCCCTGGATGTCCTGGTCTCAACATCAACATGGTAAGAAAAAAGGGAGAGATTGAATCATTTTTTAAAATTCATCTTCCTGGAAAGAATGAGTCTTAATATCATAAGTATCCCAGTATAAGATTGGAATTTGGGTTTTCTGTTAAAATGACAGTTTTCTTAGTCTAAATTATAAACAGGTTTGTTTTTTTTTTATCTTTAACCTAATCTGCCTAGAAAAAAGTTTGTTTTGTCTTTACGGGTCTTTGACTAAAAGCTGAAACAACTGTGTAATCTTCTGCATTTGCCTTTAGAATCTGATTGCCACCTTGCCTAAATACATAAGTATTAGATTTTTGCAATGATCTGTAAGCCTATGTAGACATGTTGTTTAAAACCTTCTGATCTCTGACAGACTTCCTAAAATTCAACTCCTAAATGAAGTTTCTTTTATTAATTAGGCCTGTTTACTTAGTATGTCAAATTACATGGGAGGCATAGAACTATTCCAGAAAGTATATAAAATTCCTAAGATTTTGACATATCCTGGTGTGTCATGACTTGTAACTCTGACTATTGAAGTATGTGTCACAGAATTTCCTGGTCAGTTGCACTGTAATGACAAATACAGGTGTCTGATACCTTAAAGATCATAAAAATAGAGTAAGAATTTCTGAAACTAATGGGAAAACTGCATTCCAATGGAACAAGAATTAATAACATGGGACTGAATGAATTGAGGCAGGTAATTCTATGGCTTTTGTTTGAAGCTTTGCTGGTTTTCTAATGTTTACTTTTCCAGGTTTAAGGAAACCTTCCCTCTTAAGCTATTTATGACTTACTGAAATTTGATAAAATAATACTTTTGTAAACAAACATGAAACATTTATCTTTCTTTCCCGGCCTGATCCCTCCAGAATTCAGAAACTCCAAGTGAATGTTCTTCTGTTTTCATGGCGATGTATTTATTTGCAAAAGTTAAATAAGAATCTGTTCTTTATGTCAAGACACAATTATAAACGTTGGTTATATTACCAAGGCTTTGACCAGAATGTCCTATTTGAGGGAGATCTGCAGAGACTTAACTATGACCAAACAACTGGTGTGGTTCCAACTTTAAGGAAATAATGTTGACTTTATAGAGCCAATGAATCCCCTTAGAACAATTGACCTGGTACCTTGCTTACTGAGTTCCAGCAGGCTTACCAGGTGGATAAGAACCTGCCACTTCCTGGCAGGTCCAAGAACCTCAGGATATTTGGGAGACCTTGAGAAGAGAGGAATTCACCAAAACCTATATGTATTGCTGGGGGAGTCTGATGGCAAGTATTTGGCTTGGCTTCTTAGCCTTGACAGGCTGTTAAAGTTCAATCTGAAACTCCTTATGAAAAGTTCTAGTAAAGCAGATTAAAAAAAAAACTATATGGTCAATCACGATTGCTGTGCTTCTATAAATAATTAGGCCAAGTTTGCTACAACTGAGCAGAATAATCTTAATTTGGCTCTCCTTCATGGAAATGAAGGTGATTTTAGAAAGATTATTTCAGTAACACCTTTTTGTGGAAGTTAGATTTCAGTTCTAATTAACTGTCTTTGAGTGTTTTATTTGCTTGTAAAACTGGGCTAGATGCTGAATTCTGGTTTTCTTGAATATCTGGCTATGACTTGGAATAGCTGAGAGCTAAAACTGCCCTCTTCCTGAAGTCCTGCAAACTGAAGCTAGACAACTTGAGATAACAGAAAATTGCCACAATGGCCCATATTAAGACAGTCTTCATGCCTGTTGCTATATGAGCCTCTCAGAACAAGTTTATTCCAGCCATAGGGATCTGCCACTGGAAAAATCCAGATCTTCTGATGGGCACAGATGCGAGTAGTTTTCTAGACTAAGAACAACAAAGAGCTAGGTACGTTGGTGACCCATCAGCTATTGTCCGTTGCCAAAAACACTAGAATCAGACAGTTGGATTGTTCCTTAGTGCAGTCATGCAAATCAAGCTGCCAAGTTGGCAGCCTGTGCAAAGACCCTGTGTGATGTTTAGTACCAGACCTAGACTTAACTAAATATCCATTCCAATATTCTCAAGACCTAAGAAGAGTTGCAGAATGGTGATTTGAACACAATGCTGCCATTAAAGCCAGCTGGAAATATAATTAACCAGGGATAATTCTTATCCCAGAACATCTTCTGGAAAAAACAATTAGTCATATTTCCCAAAACACCCATCATGAGCGAGTTGCTGCTCTTCAGTGGATCCAGAAATATATCGTGGGTCCCAATCTTCAGAGAACTGTTCAAAAGATGGTCTAAAAATGTGACCTTTATGCTAAAAACACTCCCAAGACAGGATCTCCACCAGTTCTAAAAGGCATACAAATTTGAGGCTCCAAACCCGTGAAGGCCAGCAGGTAGACTTGACTAAAAAAAAAAAACAAAAAAAAGAGAATTTTCAATATTTTGCTAGTATTTGCAGACCCCTCTACAGGTTGGGCGGAAGCTTCTCCACACCCTTCAGAGAAAGCCTCAGAAGTTGTCAGAACACTTTCAAACAAAATTATTTCTAGGTTTGAATTGCCACTAATAATTCAGAGCAGCATTTATGGCAATAAGTCATGGGAACGGTGTCCAATGCCTTGGGCATTAATGAAAATCTTCCCAGCAACCCCAATAAACTAGAAAAACAAACAAAAAAACGATGAGGGGTGGAGGAAGAATCTTTGGCAAAAACTTGTCAAGAAAGCAACTTTGGAAAAAGCCTTGCCAGTTGCTCTACTTTAGGTAAGAGTGGCCCCTAAACTGTAGTGATCATCAAAGTTGAGGTACTGAAACCAGTAACCAAAGCCTTACTGATAACAATCGATTAACATATATTTTGTATATTATATATATAATACAGTATCCTTATAATAAAGTAAGATAGAGGGAAAAATTAAAATCCTAGAGAAAATACATTTATAGTACTGTACTAGGTTGGGGGAAAAAATCCACATTTAACTGGACCCATGCTATTCAAACCTATGTTATTCAAGGCTCATCTATACGGTGTTCTGATGGGCTCAAGTGTAAAAGCCAAACAGATAGCCTCACCAGATCCAGAATCTTTACTGCTGAGATGTATCTCTGTGCATTATCATGAGCCCAGAACTTCCCTATATTCCCCCTTGGGGCAAATAAGCAGCAGGTCAGACCAATCTAGAGAGAACTAACATCCAGACACAAAAAGCCTTGAAAATTACCATATACAGCTTATTTATAATAATATAACCGAGAAATACTTTAACCCCTCTCGTTGTTGGTTGCCTGGCATCTAAAATGGCAAGAAGGTGCTTCTCTTTGGGGAGCATCTGTTCCTGTCAGGACATATCCAGAACTGAGATCTGCAATGAGGCTGAAAACAGAATCAACCACTCAAGAGAAAAACATGTTTGTAAGTGCTGTCGTTGGTGCCTACATCAACCCATCACGTGAAACTTAAGCAGTGGAGAGAGCAAAAGAAATAAAGCATCAAGAGATTTGAACTGAGGGAGATTTAGTAACCAAAGGGATGGTTTATCTCCTGTCTTTTAAAAGTCTTGGTGCTAGGGGTGCCTGAGTGGCTCAGTCAGTTAAGTGTCCGACTTCCACTCAGGTCATGATGTCATAGTTAATGAGTTCAAGCCCCAAGTCAGACTCTGTGCTGATAGCTTGGAACCTGGAGCCTGCTTCGGGTTCTGTGTCTCCCTCTCTCTCTGCCCCTCCCCGCTTGTCCATTGTCTGACTCTCAAAAATAAACTTAAAAAAAAAAAAGTCTCCGTGCTAGAAAACCCAAAATGTTCCTGATGTATACTTATGAGGGTTTGACTTTCTATCCTCACCATTTCAGGTGTGAAATCTGCTCCAGGCTTACGTGACTGTGTGCACCCCTCTTGTCTCCTGCATCGTTCACACCCCAGCCTGCATTGGTGACCAGCAATCAGGTGCAGCACCCTTATGTCTGTGACCCGGCCATCCTGTGGAGAACAGGGGTCTGCAGAGACCCAGAGTCTGAGCTTCCATGTGAGCCTTGAGAAGACCTCAACTGATATTTGCAATTTCACTTTAACTGCTAGGACTGTTTCATCTGTCAAGCACTGGGTCTCATGTACAATGCAGATGCAAATGAGGGCTTGCATTTATTTGTTTAAGGTTTATCCCTGCTATGGAGAGACTATGCTCAGTCCAGTTTTGAAGAAATTCCCTCTCACTTGTTTTATGACTATTAAGGGTGAGAAGGAAAACTGCTGTGTCTGCAACACTTAAAAACAGTTGGGCAGAAGTATCCTGCAGGGCATGTACCATTCATTTCTTTAAACTGGCTCCAGGAAAAGAGGCAAGAAATGGGAGGGGGAGGGGCACATGGGTGACTCAGTCAGTTGAGTGTCCAACTCTAGATTTCGGCTCAGATCATGATCCCAGCATTGTGGAATCATGTCCTGCATCAGGCTCTGCACTGAGCGTGGAGCCTGCTTGGGATATTCTCCGTCTCCTACTCCTACTCCGACTCACTCACACACACAACCAGAAAACCTACTAAAAAGCAATTGGTGTGCTAGGATTAAAGGGAATCTAAAATGAAAAGGAGAGTTAAATTACACCTTACAAATCCAGGGTGAACAAATGACCCCCGGCCAACTCCTAGAAAAGAGAATGTCTGCTGATCTCCAACCTGCTCTTAAGGAAAGGTGGTAAGCACTCTTCCTCCAAACAGTAAACCAATGTCAACAATATTCCTCTTTTCCCCTCTGCTTGGGTACCATATTCCCAACCAGCATGAGCATCAACGAGAAAAACAGACTGGTGGTAAACCTAAGGGCAGAGTTTTGCTTCCAAGGACAGCTAGAATGTCTAATCAGGGTAAGTCTTGCTTCAAGAAAACAGCACCACCTCACCCAAAGAAGTTGCCAATCTGCATGAGAAGCTTTGACAAAAATTCAAATATTCACCATAGAGAAATACCAGTGGTTGGTAGAAACAATTCTTATTCTCTGCTGGATTTCTCTAGCCTCTTTGAAACAAGAGTATGTCTGATGAGTAAGAGCGATGCTCACCGTAACCCAGCATTGGAAAGTTGCTACTATTGTCTATGATCTATCCTTTCCCTGACCGCTTGGCACCTCTCTGTCCTCTTAGGTGGTATCTGCACACCATCCGGATGTCCCCTTCACTCTGTTCCTCTTAAGGAGTAGACCCACCTTCCACCTTCCATAGGCCAGCACATCACTGGAGTTTCATCTCTGATTTCCCAGTGAATTCAATTTTCAGGACAGGATTTGGTCTAGGAAGAGAACAAAGCTTCTGTCATCCAGTATGGCATTCAAATCCTGGGTTCTTCAGTGATGAAAACTAATAAAGAAAAACTTGTAAAATATAGCATCAAAAAAGCTAATGTGCTTTAGCAAGAAAAATATATGCATAATTGATCGGACTTTGCAAGCATTAATTAAAGTCCTTTTTGTCAATGTAAAGCCACCAGCTTTAATTAAATTCCAAGAGCTTTTTTATACTAGAGATCCAGGCTATGCTATATGAAACAGTGATGTCCTAGAGATAAGACCCATCCATAGAGGGTGCCATAGAATTAGAGGTGACCACCTAGAACCTTGGTTCTCATAGCCTCATTACTCCAAGATGAGGTCTCATCAGAGCTGGGGGACCTCTCCAGACACAGAGGATACCCATGTTGCCAGTCTTGGGCAGAGAAGGTGAGGTGCCAGTCCACTCCTGAAATGATGCTCTTCTCTACTTTTATGTGTACCAATAAATTACCCCACTTCCTGATTTTACCACTGAGAATCACATCATTTGTCTTTTTCTCACTACAATATTGGTTCTAACAGCATAACCTCTCATCATCATGGTTAAGTTAATGCTGCAAGAGCCTGTGTACTAAAACCTTAACAGATCCAAGACTATTCTGGGATGTATACAGTGAAGTTAATTACATGTATTGCTGTTCCACACCAAGAACATTTTACCTATTATCTGTTACCTAAAGGATCCCATCAGCTTTGAAGTTGACATCAGGTTCCAACAGGTAAGGATATTTTAGTAACAGCTTCTTACCTATATGTTTCAAGGCTTCTACTAGGTTAATACATGCCTTCTAGCATATCCTTAGTTTGGATTTTACCAGTTCATACTGGGCTGTCAATTCACTTGTTTAGATCTCCTCCGTTAATCCTTATATTTTTAGGAGTGTCTGGCCACACAAATGTTCCACCCTAAACCAATTGATTTGACATATAGCCTATCATCTCAAAGGGATTTTTAAGGCTAAAAAGGGGTAGAAAGATGAACTTTTTTTTTTTACTCAATTTTTCTAGAAAACCAAAGTGGTATTTTGTTTTTAAAAGTGGATCCTCAATTTATCCAAAGGATACAGGAATGCTGATTCATAGAGGCACATGTACCCCAATGTTTATAGCTGTTCTTCCAATAATAACCAAATTATGGAAAGAGCCCAAATGTCCATTAACCGATGAATGGATAAAGAAGATGTGGTTTATATATACAATGGAATACTGCTTGGCAATGAGAAAGAAAGAAATCCTGCCATTTGCAACAATATGGATGGAACTGGAGGGTATTATGCTAAGTGAAATAAGTCAGAGAAAGACTGATATGTTTTCAGTCATATGTGGATCTTGAGAAACTTTACAGAAGACCATGGGGGAAAGGAAGGAGGAAAAACAGTTTGAAACAGAGAGGTAGGCAAACCATAAGAGACCCTTAAATACAGAGAACAAACTGAGGGTTGATGGTTGAGGAGTGGGGGTGGGGGGGAAGGGGAAAATGGGTGATGGGCATTGAGGAGGGCACTTGTTGGGATGAGCACTGGGTGTTGTATGTAAGTGATGAATCACAAGAATCTACCCCCAAAACCAAGAGCACACTGTATACACTGTATGTTGGCCAACTTGACAATAAATTATATTTAAAAAAAAAAAAAACAAAAACTGAGGCCCAGAAACATACCTAAGCAAAAGATAGCTTGTATAACCAAATAGAGATGAGTTCATGTAACCAGCCTATATTAACATTCAAGTACTCTATGCTTCAAAATCTCATCTCTCAGCTTTATGAAGGACTGACCGATAGAGTGCTGCTTTTTAGTGGGTTTTACTTACATTTAAAAAAATTTTTTTTATTTGTTTAATTTACATCCAAGTTAGTATATGGTACAACAGTGATTTCAGGAGTAGATTCGTTAATGCCCCTTACCTATTTAGCCCATCCCCCGCTCCCACAACCTCTCTAGTAACCCTCTGTTCTCCATGTTTAGGAGTCTCTTATGTTTTGTCCTCTTCCCTGGTTTTATATTATTTTTGCTTCCCTTCCCTTCTGTTCATCTGTTTTGTATCTTGAAGTCCTCATATGAGTGAAGTCATATGATATTTGTCCTTCTCTGACTAATTTCGCTTAGCATAATCCCTCTAGTTCCATCCACGTAGTTGCAAATGGCAAGATTCCATTCTTTTTGATTGCCGAGTAGTACTCCATTGTATATATATATACCACATCTTGTTTATCCATTCATCCATTGATGGATATTTGGGCTCTTTCCATACTTTGGCTGTTGTTGATAGTGCTGCTATAAACATGGGGGTGCATGTGTCCCTTCGAAACAGCATACCTGTATCCCGTGGATAAATACCTAGTAGTGCAATTGCTGGGTAGGGTAGTTCTATTTTTAATTTGTTGAGGAAAGTGCATACTGTTTTCCAGAGTGGCGGCACCAATTTGCATTCCCACCAGCAGTACAAAAGAGATCCTCTTTCTCCACATTCTCACCAAAATCTGTTGTTGCCTGACTTGTTAATGTTAGCCATTCTGACAGGTGTGAGGTGATCATCTCATTGTGGTTTTGATTTGTATTTCCCTGCTGAGTGATGTTGAGCATTTTTTCATGTTTCAGTTGGCCATATGGATGTCTTCCTTGGCATTCATGTCTTTTCATGTCTATTCATGTCTTTTGCCCATTTCTTCACTGGATTATTTGTTTTTTGGGTGTTGAGTTTGATAAGTTCTTTATAGATTCTGGATATTAACCCTTTATCTGATATGTCATTTGCAAATAACTTCTCCCATTCTCCCTTTTAGTTTTGCTGATTGTTTCCTTCACTGCAGAAGCTGCTTATTTTCATGAGGTCCCAATAGTTCATTTTTGCTTTTGTTTCCCTTGCCTCTGGAAATGTGTTGAGTAAGAAGTTGCTGCGGCCAAGCTCAAAGAGGTTTTTGCCTGCTTTCTCCTCGAGGATTGTGGCTTCCTGTCTTATATTTAGGTCTTTCCTCCATTTTGAGTTTATTTTTGTGTATGGTGTAAGGAAGTGGTCCAGATTCATTTTTCTGCATGTCGCTGTCCAGTTTTCCCAGCACCACTTGCTGAAGGGACTGTCTTTGTTCCATTGGATATTCTTTCCTGCTTTGTCAAAGATTAGTTGGCCATACGTTTGTGGGTCCATTTCTGGGTTCTCCATTCTGTTCCATTGATCTGAGTGTCTGTTTTTGTCCCAGTACCATACTGTCTTGATGATTACAGCTTTGTAACACAGCTTGAAGTCCAGGTTTGTGATGCCTCCTGCTTTGGTTTTCTTCAAGATTGCTTTGGCTATTCAGGGTCTCTGTGGTTACATACAAATTTTAGGGTTGTTTGTTCTAGCTCTGTGAAAAATGCTGGTGTTATTTTGATAGGGATTGCATTGAATATGTAGATTGCTTGGGTAGTATCAACATTTTAACAACATTTGTTCTTCCTATCCAGGAGCATGGAATATTTTTGGGGTGTGTGTGTGTCTTCTTCAATTTCTTTCATAAGTTTTCTATAGTTTTCAGTGTATAGATTTTTCACCTCTTTGGTTAGATTTATTCCTAGGTATTTTATGGGTTTTGGTGCAATTGTAAATGGGATCGATTCCTTGATTTCTGTTGCTTCATTGTTGGTGTATAGGAATGCAACCGATTTCTGTGTGTTGATTTTATATCCTGCAACTTTGCTGAATTCATGAATCAATTCTAGCAGTTTTTTGGTGGAATCTTTTGGGTTTTCCGTATAGAATATCATGTCATCTGCGAAGAGTGAAAGTTTGGCCTCCTCCTGGTCGATTTGGATGCCTTTTATTTCTTTGTGTTGTCTGATTGCAGAGGCTAAGCCTTCCAATACTGTGTTGAATAACAGTGGTGAGAGTGGACATGTCTGTCTTGTTCTTGACCTTAGGGGGAAAGCTCTCAGTTTTTCCCCATTGAAGATGATATTAGTGTTGGGTCGTTCATATATAGCTTTTATGATCTCCAGTTATGTTCTTCTATCCTTACTTTCTTGAGGGTTTTTATCAAGAAACGATGCTGTATTTTTGTCAAATGCTTTCTCTGCATCTATTGAGGGGATCATATGGTTCTTGTCCTTTCTTTTATTGGTGTGATGAATCACATTGATTTGTGGATGTTGAACCAGCCCTGCATCTCAGGTATAAATCCCAATTGGTCGTGGTGAATAATTTTCTTAATGTATTGTTGGATCCCATTGGCTAATATCTTGTTGAGGATTTTTGCATCCATGTTCATCAGGGAAATTAGTCTATATTTCTCCTTTTTTAGTGGGTTCTTTGTCTGGTTTTGGAATCAAGGTAATGCTGGCTTCATAGAAAGAGTTTGTAACTTTTCCTTCCATTTCTATTTTTGGAACAGCTTCAAGAGAATAGGTGTTAACTCTTCCTTAAATGTTTGGTAGAATTCTCCTGGAAAGCCATCTGGCCCTGGATTCTTGTTTTTTGGCAGATTTTTGGTTACTAATTTGATTTCTTCACTGGTTATGGATCTGTTCAAATTCTTTATTTTTCTGGTTTCAGTTTTGGTAGTGTATATGCTTCTAGGAATTTGCCCATTTCTTCTAGATTGCCCATTTTATTGGCATATAATGGCTCATAATATTCATTATTGTTTTTATTTCTGCTGTGTTGGTTGTGATCTTTCCTCTTTCGTTCTTGATTTTATTTATTTGGGTCCTTTTCTTTTTCTTTTTGATCAAACTGGCTAGGGGGTTATCAATTTTCTTTAATTATTTCAAAGAACCAGCTTCTGGTTTCATTGATCTACCATTTTTTTGGTTTCAATAGCAGTGATTTCTGCTTTAATCTTTATTATTTCCTGTCTTCTGGTTTGGGGTTTTATTTGCTGTCCTTTTTCCAGTTCCTTAAGGTATAAGGTTAGGTTGTATATCAGAGACCTTTTTTTACTTCTCAAGGAAGGCCTGGGTTACTATATACTTCCCTCTTATGACTGCCTTTGCTGCATCCCAGAGGTTTTGGGTTGTGGTGCTATCATTTTCATTGGCTTCCATGTACTTCTTAACTTCCTCTTTAACTTCTTGGTTAGCCCATTCATTCTTTAGTAGGATGGTCTTTAGTCTCCAAGTATTTATCTTTCCACATTTTTTTTCTTGTGGTTGATCTTGAGTTTCATAGCATTGTGGTCTGAAAATATCCACAGTATGATCTCGATCTTTTTGTACTTGTTGAGGGGTGATTCGTGTCCCAGTATGTGGTCTATTCTGGAGAACGTTTCATGTGCACTGGAGAAGAATGTATATTCTGCTTTAAGATGAAATGTTCTGAATATATCTGTTAAGTCCATCTGGTCCAATGTCATTCAAAGCCATTGTTTCCTTGTTGATTTTTTGATTAGATGATCTCTCCATTGTTGTGAGTGGGTGTTGAAGTCTCCTACTATTATTGTATTCCTATTGATGAGTTTCTTTATGTTTGTGATTGATTTATATATTTGGGTGCTATCACATTTGGCACATAAATGTTTACAATTGTTAGGTCTTCTTGGTCTATAGACCCCTTGATTATGATATAATGCCCTTCTGCATCTCTTGATACAGTCTTTATTTTAAAGTCTAGATTGTCTGATATAAGTGTAGTTACTCCAGCTTTCTTTTGTTGACCATTAGCATGATAGATGGGTCTCCATCCCCTTATTTTCAATCTGAAGGTGTCTTTAGGTCTAAAGTGGGTCTCTTGTAAACAGCATGTAGATGGATCTTGTTTTCTTATCCATTCTGTTACCCTGTGTATTTTGATTGGAGCATTGAGTCCATTGATGTTTAGAGTGAGTACTGAAAGGTATGAATTTATTGCCATTATGATGCTTGTAGAGTTGGAGTTTCTGGTGGTATTCTCTGGTCCTTTCTAATCTTTGTTGCTTTTGGTATTTATTTATTTCTATATTTTTTTTCATCTTTTCTCCCCTCAGAGAGTCACACTTAAAATTTCTTGCAGGGCTGGTTTAGTGGTCACAAACTCCTTCAATTTTTGTTTGGGAAACTTTTTATCTCTCCTTCTATTTTGAATGACAGCTTTGCTGGATAAAGAATTCTTGGCTGCATATTTTTCTGATTCAGCACACTGAATATATCCTTCCACTCTTTTCTGGCCTGTCAAGTTTCTGTGGATAGATCTGCTCCAAACCTGATCTGCCTTCCCTTGTAGGTTAGGGACTTTTTTTCCCTTGCTGCTTTCATGATTCTCTCCTTGCCTGAGTATTTTGTGAATTTGACTATGATATACCTTGTTGATGGTCGGTTTTTGTTGACTCTAATGGGGGTCCTCTGTGCTTTGTGGATTTTGATGTCTGTGTCTGCAGGTTAGGAAAGTTTTCTGCTATGATTTGCTCACATAACCCTTCTACCCCTATTTCTCTCTCTTTCTCTTCTGGGACCCCTATGGTTCTGATGTTGTTCATTTTTAATGAGTCACTGATTTCTCTAATTCTTAAATCGTGCTCTTTTGCCTTAATCTCCTTCATTATTCTCTGTAAGTTTGTCCTCTATATCACTGATTCTCTGCTCTGCCTCATCCATCCTTGCTGCTGTGGCATCCATTTGAGATTGCAGCTCAGTTATAACATTTTTTATTTCATCCTGACTAGCTTTTACTTCTTTTATCTCTGCATAAAGGGATTCTAACCTATTTTCAACTCCAGCCTAGTATTCTTATTATTGTAATTTTAAATTCTGATTGAGACATCTTGCTTGTAGCTGTGTTGTTTAAGTCCCTGGCTGTTGTTTCTTCCTGTGCTTTCTTTTGGGGTGAATTTCTTTGTTTCTTCATTTTGAAGGAAGAAAAGGAATTAGGTAAAAAGAAAAATTAAATTAAAACACACACACACACACACACACACACACACAAAATCAAATAAATGATGCTAGATCCTAGGTGTGTTTTGGTCTGGGTGTTGAAAGGGGCTTGATAGATTAGAGAAAAAAAGGGGAAAGAAAAAAAATCATTTGAAAATTTTAAAAATGAAATGATGAAAGTAAAATAGAATTTGAAAAAATTTTGAAAATTTGAAAGAATTTTGAAAAAGTAAAAAATATAGTAGAAAAAATTAAATTTTCATAAAAATTAAAAATATTTTCTCTTTCTGTATTCAAGAAAAAGAAAAATGAAAAAGAAAATTGAATAGATAGACCAGAAAACTGAAATACAATTTGAAATTACTTTGTTTTCCCCTAGAATTCAAACTATGAAGTGCTTTACAGTCTGTAAACTAAGCAGGTGGAGAGATTTGTGTTCCTGAAGAGCAAGGTTGGCCCATTTGGGCAGGGCTTAGTGTAATGGCTCTGTTTATCCTCTAGATGGCGCTGCTTAGCTTACTAGGGTGGATTGTTGTGCTTGTAGGTGTGTATGCACATGCACGGGAGCGGTGAAAATGGCATCACCCAGCTATCCAATCTCTAGTATTAGAACCCTGTTCTCCCCTATCAGCAATCACACACCTGTTCTTTGTCTTCAGCCTGCCTCCACTCCCTGCCTTTACCCTGTCCATGACCAAGCCTTAAGCAGCACCTCCCTCCTGAGTTTTATCTCAGGTGTGGCTGTGTTTTCTGACCCCTTATTTCTGAGGGACTGTGGTTTTAACCCATTCTGCCCCTCTGCAGGAGGGTCTCACTGACAGTGGCTGCGTGCCAGCCGCACCCAGGAATGTTTGTAAGACCATGCTGCTGCCAATGCCCAGAGATTGTGGCTGGATGCCAGCCCACCCCAGAAAAAGCACACAATCGTGTAGCAGCAGTGTTTCAGGAATAATGGAAAACCACAACACACATCTAGCACCAGGCTTCACCCCCAATGACCTTGTTCCAGCACCAGCGAATGTGGTTGTTCTTCCGGGTCCACTGGGGCCTGTGCCAATGGGGAAGCCACACAGCCTCTACCAGATGTCCTCCCAGCAAGGGAACTGCCTCTCCCCATGTTGCCTGAAGACCCCCAGACTTCACTCTGCTCCAGGATTCGCCCTTCTCACCAGGGCACCTCCAGATCGACCTGTGGAATTTCAGACTGTGCTCCCCCTGTTTATAGTGTCTTAATGGAATTTAAATCCTCTCCTTTCTCCCTTTTTAATTCAGTCCCTGTGGCTGTTTCCATTTTTCCACTTTCTCTCCAGCTGCTTTTTTTTTGGGGGGGGGGGTGTTTTTCCTATATTCTCTGCCTCCCCTGCCCCCCCACCACCATCTCCATCCTCTCTCTGCATACAAAAATAGCTCCCTGCCCTCTGCGGCTTCTCTCTCCCCCAGTTCACCTCTCCACACTACATATCTGCTGAGTTCTATGGTTCTGGTTATGCAGATTGTTGTGTTAACCCTAAAATCAGTTTTTTAGGTGTGCAGGATTGTTTAGTGTTGATCTGGCTGTATTTCAGGGATGTGAGACCCCAAAAAAACTTCCATGCTCTTCTGCCATCTTGGCTTTTCCTGTTTTACTTTTAAAAGTGTATAACCGAGAATACATTCAGTTGATGTCAAAGGGTTTCCAAGACCGTATTTTATAATTTATAGTAGCTACCAGCACTTACATAAATTGAATGTATTATGGGTTATATACTTATGTCAAAAAGTTTCCAAGATAATATCTTATAATTTGTAGTAGCTACCAACACTTTATTTTGCTAGATATACCATTAAACAATAAATAAGGTTTCCTTAATCACCATTTTAATATTTAAGGCTTTGCAGTAATCTTAGCAATTTGAGAATGTGTAAATATGTTTTTTGAGAAAATACAAATTATACTCTTCTCTACTTATTTTGGAATAATTTAGTCTTCAAAATTTTTCAAAATTACCTAAAAAAAAAAAATTTGGTTTGAGAACCACAGATAATTCATACTGGTCTTCTACTCAAACTTCTCCCATTGTTTTTCATATCACTCAGAATAAAAACATAATCTTCCACCATATCCTACAAGACTCTATACTATCTAGTCCCCGAACCTGCAGCCTAAACTCTGCCCTCCCCCTGGCTTATTTCTTTTTAGCCGTAAAGGTCTAGCTTGCTGTTTCTCTTGCTGACCTCAGTCTTTACACTTGCTGTTTTGTCTGCAGACTTCACCTGGTTATTTGCACAAAGCTCCCTCCCTCCCTTCATGTCTCTGCTTAAATGGAGCCTCCTCAGAAAACATCCTGTCGAGAAGAGCCCTTGTCGATCCTCCGTTTTTCCCTAGTCTTTTAAATCCTGCTTTATTTTTCTTCACAGCATTTACCACTTCATGAAAGTGTTTATATATCAGTGGTTCTCAATCAGGAATGATTTTACTTGCCAGAGGACATTTGGCAATATCTGGAGACATTTTGGCTATCACAACAGGGAGAACGTTACTGGCATCTAGGGGGTGGAGGCCAGAGATGCTTCTAAACATCCTACAGTGCACAGGACAGTCTCTGCAATAAACTTATCTGGCCCAAAATGTCAATAGAATTGAGATTGAGAAACTTCTTTAATTTTTTTTTTTTTTTTGAGAGACAGAACATGAACAGGGAAGGGGCAGCACGAGCAGGAGACACAGAATCCAAAGCAGGCTCCAGGTTCTGAGCTGTCTGCACAGAGCCCAACGCAGGGCTCAAACTTGCAAACTGCGAGGTCATGACCTGAGGTGAGTCAGATGCTTAACCTACTGAGCCACCCAGGTGCCCCAAGAAACTCTTAAATAAATCATTTGTCTCCCCAGGATTAATACAAACTCCATGGGAGGTTGTGTCCGTTGCTCAGTTATTCCCAAAGCCTAGCTTTTAATGCATTTATATATTAAATGGAGTTCGGATCCACACTTTCCAAAATACTATACCAAACATGTGTATGGTCTTCCTTCCTGTTGTCTCCAATGACTAGAAAAGTCTCTTTGACCTTCTTAGATGCTCTGCAAATCCTAGATCAATTGGAATACTAGCACTCACTAGGAAGAACTTAAGAAGTTATATTCTCTGATCTACATTAATCTATAATACATAACTATTCTTTATAACTTAAACTAAGAAATCTCAGAAACTTAACATAATGATGTTAATCATGTCTTTAAACCACAGTATTGTGGGATCTATCACTTTCATGGTGTTTTTTGGCAAGCCTTATGTATGAGAGAATATATTGCTTCATCATTTTAGACTTATAAATCATAACTCTATTTTGAATTATTTGGGTTTCATTACATAACTGTCTCTTTTTCTCCTACCCATTAGGTCAGTGACCCAGTTGCAGCTAATTTGGTCTCAATACCCAGATGTTCCTTTTCTCCAAAAAGGAGCTTTGACTATCTGATGGGTCCATGAGTTTTGAGGAAGAAACTGATGTGATATTTTCTGAATGTGAAGGCCCTTCTATATCTAAGGTACAATTTAGAATTATGTTCATAGTTAGTATACGTAAGTCCACAATCTCTAGCCTAATGGTAGCAAATAAATGGCCCTTGTAACAACGCGACATCATTCTCTTTCCCAACTTAAGACAAACATGTTAATCGTGTTCTCCCTGTCCTGCTGAAACCCCCAAATCTCCAAGTGGCTACTACTAGCTATCAGAATTGTCATAAGCAATGAAACCTGATACTGTTTATGATTTAAAATACCACAGAAGCTGCATGCATGAGTGTGCTACCATTGGCCAGGAATCCTAAATTTTATCATCTGTTGGTAAAATCTTAGTATGAACTTAGGCACAAGGATATCACTTTCAGTAATCTTAAAAATTCCTCATTTCTTCAGGATAAGTAATCTATTGTTAAAAACTTTGAGAGAGTAATGCTATCCTCTATCTCAATAACTTTTATATATTTCAGCTTTATTAGGAAGTTCCTGGAGCACCATATATTCATCATCTGATGTATTGGCTGTTCCTGACAAAATCTGGAAAGTGTCTCCTTCAGGTCTTTATGATCTTTTCCATTCTTCAACACTTGCAATCACTAGCTTTGCGTCTAAAAAAGAAAATCTAAATGCCAAACTCAGGAACACACTTTAGCACACAACTCTCATCTGATCTGACTTTTTCCCCTATGGTCAACATGACATTAGACTTGCATATTTTCTTTCAGGTTCATTGATCTAACAGTGGACCCAGTTCAGCATTGCAACATTGAGAAGGTGTTCCTGTGTACAGAAACAGATGAATGTGTCCCCAAATATTCCAGGACATAAGTATGGCTCTGTGGCTGACTTACCCTCCATACTCTACAGGACCAATATCCTGGTATGTGATTTTTGTATATTTATTAACATCTACTCTGTCAGTAATCTAGTACCTTAGGGAAAAGGGGGGCATACCTAGCCAATTAGATATGCTGAGCCCAGTTTCATGAGCTTTATTTCATGGTGATTCTTGAAATAAAAAATTTACCCTTTATTCAGAAAGAAATTTATGGGCAATTTACTTTTGAATATTAGCGTTTAAAAGCTAATACCAAATATCTCCTGTCATCTTCTAAGATAAAGCTCATCCAGAGATCCAAGTCAGAAAATTTGGCAATGTGAATTTTAATACTCAGCCACAAGCCACAAGGAAGCACTTCCTTTAAGGGAATGGCCAGGATCTGATGTTTTCAGCCAGTCCTCTGCTGCCCTCTTTCAGGTATATATGTCCAGCAACTCACATTTCAACAGTAGCCTCCAATTTCCCTGTCCCTATCACTTTTCCTACTTTGTAAATTCCCTAAAGCAGATTTTTGTTTCCTTCAAAGGTGACAACTGGGAGATAGGGACATATCCACACAATTTACACTGTCTGATCAAGAGGGCATGCAAACAGCATTTGGAAAGAAGAGTTTGGAGTATCATCAGTCCATATTCTTCTTTGCTGGGGGCAAAACCTTGAAACAGTGGAAGAGCCAATCCTGAGTTCCTGACCCAATCTCAGGATAAAAATAGGAAAATTAATATTCAACATATCACCCTGAACGATTCTAAATAAGTGGTCTTCAAACTAGTTCCCAGATGACAAGGCTCATGAGAGCAAATGGATGTGGAAACTATAAGTATGGATACTCAAAGCAGTACCATGTCCATTTTAGAGGGTACATTTTGTCTCTTATTACTGTTTAACAGACACCTTTATATTAACATCCAGATAACATGGATTTTTTTTTTTTTTTTTTTTTTTTTTAGATCAATGGACTTCCCTTCTTCTGAGACGTATGCCTCAGGTGAGAAACAACCCATCTGTAAGCAACTTTAACAGTAATCAGACCATAACTCCATTATATAGTTATGGTGACTCCTCAGAAGTCCAAACTGTCCAATGAATTTTGAAGACCCTTCTCTGCCAAGTTGAGCTTGACCGTATCTGGGAAGCCGATCTGGTTGTCTGTACATCAACATGGGAAACTGCTTTTCTGACTTCAAACCAGAGTAACCATTTAAAAAGTGAGTCTGAAAAGAATATACAGCAGATATGCTGGGAATTACTTTTTCTGTTGTTAAAAAATGTCCTTCCTGTGAGAGGACCCAATCCATCCAAAATCATTGTCAGCAAGACTCGTTCTTTAACCACCAAACCAGTGCCTTGGATTCATTATAAGAATGAGGTTGCTCAGGTGTCATTCATTGAATTATCGACATGCTCAGCACTATTCTTTTAGTCTTATGACTAGATTTATTAGTTTAAGACCAAGTCACAATCACAAGTCCAATAATTCCATTTAAAGGAAAGGGAAATGATAACCGACGGGTATATGGAGATGTACTAATACAGTATGTCTCAAACTGCAGTATGCCTGAGCCTGATGGGTTTAAGACTTAAATTTCAGGGCCCCACCCACAGAGATTCCAATTTAGTAGATTAGAATATGATCTGAGAATCTATTTTTAACAAGCTCCCGGCTGCCGCTACTGCTGCTGGTCCTCAGACCCTATACAGTGGGGTAAAACTCCACTCTCCTAACATATTTGGGATGTAATGACTTAAATACTAGCATATTGAAACTCACCAGCATATTGAAACTCACCAGAGGGGCACCCGGTAAAATTATCTGCATCCCCCAAATTTAAGATAAAAGCCTTTTTTATAGTATTGAATGATTTTCCTCTCCTAAACTAAAAAAAAAAAAAAAAAAAAAAAAAATCCATGTTACCTTGATATCATGTTAATATAAAGGTATTATTAAACGGCTATTGAGGTTTTATTTTGCTTTGGCAAAATCTGTTTTACGGCAGTGGCTTTTCAAATTTTTCTGTGCATATGAATCACCTTTGAATATCTTACTAAAATGCAGAGTCTGGTTCAGCCTGTCTGGCCTGAGGCTTTAGATTCTACATTTCTAACAAGCTCCTAGGCTCTGAAACCTTTACCTATTACTGTTAAGTCTAAAGATTACTGTGATATCAATTTTCAAAATACATCAGACTCAGGGTGATACTTTCCCTCCCCCCCTCAGGTGAAACTTGCAATGCTGAGCGATGCCTGAGACCTAAGCAGAAAAGTGGTTTCAGGAAGAGAGGTGTACATGGTGAGGACATTAGAATGCTACCCCAGCTGTTTCTGCAAATTTTACCAGTGATCAGTGACCACCCAATCTTAGGCATTGGGATGTGGCATAAAACTTGACTGCCATAAATCTTAAGTGTGGGGCCTATACACCAGTATTTTGGATCCAGATACAGCAGCCATATCTCATTTTGTTGCACTTTGCAGATACTGTGGGGTTTTTTGTTTTTTGTTTTTTTTACAAATTGAAGGTTTGTATTTTAAACTTAATTATAATTGTTATGGCGACCTGGGATCTTTGATGTTACTGTAATTGTTTGGGGTTCCATAAACCATGACCATGTAAAAGGGCAAAATTAATGGATAAATGTTACATGTGGTCTGACTGCTCCCTAACTTGGCTGTTCTGCACCTCTCTCCAGGCTTTCTTGTTAGGGACTCATGCAGCTGGTGACTCTCGGTTGAAACTGGTGCTCACCGACCATTCTGAAAATCCTAGGGCCCTTTGGAATAATGCTAAATGTACTCTGCCTGTGCTCTGTGCTCTGTAAGTGGAAGAACAAAGCCTGGATGACAGTACATCTGTTTACAACATGGTTTACTGAATACTGATGAGACCTACTGCTCAGAAAAAAGTTCCTTTCAAAATATTACTACTTATTTGACAATGTTGAATGCATCTGGTCCACCCAAGAACTCTAACAGAGATAGACAAGATGTGTATTATTTTCATGTCTAACACAGCATCGATTTTGCAGCCCATGGATCAAGGAGTCATTTCGACTTTCAAGTCTTCTAATTTAAGAAATGCACTTCATAAGGTTGGCATAGTGATTCCTCTTACTGATCTGGGCAAAGTACACTGAAAACCTTCTGGAAAGAATTCACCATTTTAGATGCCATTGAAAACATTCATGATTAATGGGAAGGGGTCAAAGTATCCACATGAACAGGAGTTGGGAAGAAGGTGATTAGAACCCTCTGGAATAATTTTTGAAGGGTGTCAAGACATAAGTGGAATCTAAAAATGTGACTAAACTGCCATCTCCTAATAAAATCTCAACGGATGAGGAGTCACCTCTTATGAACAAAGACAGTGGTTTCTTGAGATAGAATCTATCCCTGGTGAGGATGCTGTGAAGACTTGAAATGACAACAGACTTAGAAATATTCCATAAACTTAGTTGATGCACAGCAGCAGAATTTAAGATGGACTCTAATTTTGAAAGAGGTTCTAATGTGGATAAAATGCTAACAGCACTGCCTGCTAATCTTTCATTGGATGGAGAGTTGATGTGGCAAACTTCATTATTATAAGAAATTGCCACAGCCATCACGACCTTGAACTACCACCGCCACCAACATCAAAGCAAGACCCTCCACTAGCAAAAAGATTACAATTTGCTGAAAGCTTAGATGATAGCATTTTTAGCAACCACATATTAAGGCATGTGCGTTGCTTTTTTAAACACAATGCTATTATACTACATTGTAAATGTATGCACTAGGAAACCAAAATAGCCATTTGACTCACTTTACTACAACATTCACTTTATTGCAGTGGTCTGGAACTGAATCCCCAGTATCTCTGAGGTAGGCCTGTATACTGAAATAGGTTACACTAGATTTATAAAAAGCTGCTCCTTCCTTGAAAATGGTCTTTGGGAATCAGGTCAACCATGTTCTATGAGCAAGTCCATCATTCGGCACTTGATTCAACCTCTTCAAATCTTTTCAGCTTGAGACTGCCCACTGAATTGGCCCACTAAAACACTAACAGAAGTGTTAAGGGCTGGCAGCTCTTTAGGAAATTTTTAAATATTCCTTTTTTAAAATGGTAGAACTAAACCCATCTACCACTCTTTAGGACATGCAGATCTTTAAAATTCTGTATGTTTATAATTTTATATATAATCATATATATATATATAAAATCTTCATAATTATTTTTGTAGTACTTAAAAAGTGTAATTCAACTTGACAAAGATTTGAAGCCACTAAATTGGTAAGTCAATTGGTTGGTAGATACCAAAAACTAGTCAATATATATTGCTGTTTGTCTTCTATCACACACAGTTTACTTCTTCCCATCCCTAACCCATTAGCACCAGATGCTATTAGGCTGTTTCTCTTCCTCTTGAAAACTTGTCTTTGGTGACTTTCAACAGTTACCTTTAGCCTTATATTTTTCTAAGTATTTCTTCAAAAATGAGGCTCCCACGCTTAATGGTGACTTGTTTCATGAAAAGAGCGATCATTCCTCAAATTTTGTGTACATAAGACCCAAAACTGTTTTCAGAACCCAAAGTTAAAATGAGGTCAATCTGGAGGGGAACACAAACTCAAATTACAGCCCGTCTTAGACACTGAATTTTGCTGGACACCGATACCAACAATTCCACATTTTGGAAAAGTGAGCAGTATTAGTAATACTTTAAAAAATCAACACTGAAAATAAAAATCTCCATGTATGGGCAGATGACAAGTGATAGGAATTTTAGAAGAAATCTAAAGGAAAGAGATAATGTCCTAAGGAAAAAAGGTAAAAAATGAGAAAATTGAAGAAATGGAAAGAAAAGACCACTTAAGGATTATAAAAGTTATATTTATTCACGATGCTACATTTATTGCATTCCCTTAGAAAAATGGAGAACTGTTTATGTACCCAATTTGCACATATAAAACTTTATACAAATTATGTGTAGCACATAAAGGCCTCTGGTACAGCTAAAATCCTGACACTACAATTTGGGTAAATCCTGCTTCAGGGTCTCCAGTTTATCAAGTCTGTTCAGAGAAAATAAACACTGGTATTATACTCAATCTTGCCATTCACACTTAGAAATTATTTTAAAATATAAAATTTTCACTCTAAAAACTCAAAAAAGGTAAACTGGAAGGGGACACACTTTGTTACCGATTTCAATTTAACAGTATGACAAATTCATACCTTATTTTGGCTGGGTCTTTTTAAAAAAAACTATCACCTTAGTTTTGACATTCTTTCTAAGTTGTGGCTGCTTCAGGAAGGTAGTATGTCAAAACATTTACCAAACAGTAAAAATAATATTCCTTTTACAAAATGGTACAGTAACACATTACAGAACCAGAAAATACTAAATGTCTTTGGCTATACAACTAAAAGGCCAGTCTTCCAACAGAATAGGGCATATTCACACCTCAGAACCAACTACAGACACAAAGCATAACAGAAATATGCATAGAATTTAAGGATAATTTGTCTTGCCTTTTTTTTCCATTCTACCCATAATAATCAAGGAGAATGCAATTTACATAATCTTCCCAGATGAGACTCCATACAGCACTACAAAGATACCCAAATTTCTGCAAAGGCAAAGTGAATGAAAACAATTACACAACTAAGACCAAAGGGACAAATGTTTGTTATCTGCAATTTTAGTTGTTTGCTTGTTTTTTTAAGCTTCTTTTTTTAAGCTTTGAGTGTAGAAATCATAGCTGATAAACAAAGTCACAATCTTCACAAATGAAACTATAATAGAAAAATAAATCAAATGAAACATTTATTAATAAATGAAGCCTGTTTTATTACTTCAAGTGTTAATGATAAAAAAAATTTCAGCACAGCTGTTGCATTTAAAAAAGTGAAACTACATACTATGTTTCTAGCTCAGTAAACAGATGAACCTGATGTCTTTGAATGACATAACAATTGAGCATTGTACAGTACATCTTATGAAGACCCGTAAATTAACGAACTACTGGTTTAAAGTTAGTGATTATGAAACAAATATGTATTCATAGTTTCAGCTTCTTTTTTCTTCCTCGACCATCAGGTGCTCCATCCATTTTACGTTTCTGTGTCTACAAATGAACAGAAGGATTGCTTTTCAGCACAAGACAATAAAGGTAAAACCTAGACTATTTTTACTTTATTAATAACTGCTACATAGTAATATGTATTTAGACTTTCTCACCTATTATAATCTTAATCCTCCAAATAGTCTTATCTACTCACTTTACTAACACAAATTTTATTGCTAATGAAATGATTTACAATAAGCAATAGTGAGTCAACACATCAAACCAGTATAACATGCCCTACCAAAAGAAAGCAGTACTACTTTATGAAGTTACATAAATACCAAGGACATTAGAGGCATTCATTTATTCATGACTTTTTAAATTATTAAATCTAATTAAAAATATGACATTTTTTTCTCTTAAAATATCTGTATTCACACTGCTAAGATATCACTGGGACAATAAGCCAAATCTTGGAAGTTTACATATTCTAAAATTGTAACTTGTACTCCTCAATGTCAACTGTAAGCTCCTGGCATTCACAGGACATGCCTTCCTAGGTTTTCATGAATGCCCAAATTATGAACTACCATCCGATTCCCCACAGAATGCATAAAGCAGTTTAAAAAAAAAAAAAAAAAAAAGGACCAACACCTCAATGATAGCTAAGTAATGTTCAAATTCTTACAAAGAAAAGTCTTCTAAGAATGTTATTTACATATTCATGAATACTTACAGAAGGTTTTGGTCCTCTCTTCTTTTTCTCTGCCTTCTCTTTTTCTTCTAGTTCCATGTTTTCTCTTTCAATCAAGGTAATTAAGGTGTTACACCTCCTCTGGAGTTCCTGAATTGTAAAAATAAAATTATATGGTAAACATGTACTTTCCATTGTTTTCATGATACCCAAGTTATAAAGCTATAATGTTTTGGGGTGCCTGAGTGGCTCGAGTGTCCAACTCTTGATTTCAGCTCAGGGTCGGGCTCTATGCTTAGCATGGAACCTGCTTGAGATTCTTTCTCCCCCCACTCACACATTCCCTAAAATAAAAAGAAAATTGTAATGTTTTAATGTAATATAAAATCATTTATACAACCCCCATAGATAAAATGTATAAAACAGACCTAACAGCAGCTGAATCACTCTTTAATTATATTTATAATGCATTTATAGTACAACATTTCCCAAACAAAGATACACAAGAGATGCCCTTAGTGAAAAATAACCCTCCAGAGGTCAAACACGACAAGACTGGGCACCATCCTCCATCTTAAAGAGTGACAACATAAATACGCTGAGAGAAATCTTACTACGAAAGGTGTTTAAACTTTGCTTATCCTTGTATATCCCAAACCTAAAACTACAGAACATTTTTAGCATTTTCATCCTAAATAAAACAAGATGGAAGTTAAAAGCTCAGAAGCAGTAAAATGCACAAAAAGAGGAATTAACTCACTGAAGCCCAACTTTCCTGAATTATAACTTTAGGAACTTGCTTATCAAAAACAGCTTTTTAAAATAATCCAGACTCAACATCCAAATGGGCAGAGGCCTAAGTACAAGTTCTTTCTTTATAGAAATGTGTTCATTTATGGGAATGCAAGCTGGTGCAGCCACTCTGGAAAACAGTATGGAGGTTCCTCAAAAAACTAAAAATAGAACTACCCTACGACCCAGCAGTTGCACTACTAGGCATTTATCCATGGGATATAGGTGTGCTCTTTCGAAGGGATACATGCACCCCCATGTTTATAGCAGCACTATCAACAATAGCCAAAGTTTGGAAAGAGCCCAAATGTCCATCAATGGATGAATGAATAAAGATGTGGTATATATGTATGTATATGTATATATACATACACACAATGGAGTATTACTCAGCAATCAAAAGGGATGAAATCTTGCCATTTGCAACCACGTGGATGGAACTGGAGGGTATTATGCACTGTGAAATTAGAGAAAGACAAAAATCATATGACTTCACTCATATGAAGACTTTAAGAGACAAAACAAATGAACATAAGGGAAAGAAAAATATAAAAACAGGGAAGGGGGACAAAACAGAAGAGACTCATAAATATGGAGAACAACAGGGTTACTACAGGGGTTGTGGGAGGGGGGCTAAATGGGTAAAGGGGCACTAGGGAATCTACTCTTGAAATCACTGTTGCACTATATGCTAATTTGGATGCAAATTTTAAAAAATAAAATTAAAAATGTTCATTTAGAAAACCAAAATTTTCTGAACAATTCAAGTTTTAAATTATGATCATCACATTCAAAAGGTGGAACTGATGGTGATGCTTCCCGTTTAGAACCTGACTAAAATTAATAATATCAAAAACCAGTGCTTATCAGACGTGGTGATGTTACAAGATATGTGATACTAAAGGATAGAACCAGGAAATTTTTTAAGTTATCCATGATAACAGTTTAATTTTTTTTAATGTTTATTCATTTTTGAAAGACAGAGCACAAGCAGGGGTGGGGCAGAGAGAGAGGGGGACACAGAATCTGAAACAGGCTCCAGGCTCTGAGCTGTCAGCACAGAGCCTGACACGGGGCTTGAACTAACAAACCGCGAGATCATGACCGGAGCTGAAGTCAGATGCTCAACCGACTGAGCCACCCAGGCGCCCCTCTGTAACAGCTTTTTAACTATAGATAACTGTTTTCTCATGATCTGATTTAACCTCTAATACTTACAATACTGTAACTAAAATGTACTCCAAAGATGGAATGAAACCACAATTTTACCTATTAAGCAATACTTACTCTGAATGGTTTGCTACGTTACACAAAAAGGCCCAAGAACTCACCATTGCAGTTCTGGACTTCAAAAACCAGTCAAATCTGAACTGAGGAGAGTTGCGAATACACTGTCGTAATTCATCATAAACGTTTTCTTTGTCGAATCCAAGTTTGTGAAGCATACAGATTAGAAAACGATCCTCTTCTTCAGTATAGTTTTTTCCTTTGTTAGTACCATACGATATTCTCAGCTGATGAAAAGGTGCTTTGTACCGTCCAATCTATCAAAGTTAAATTTTATATTATATAAATCCTGTATAATACATATTTCAAATCAGCGTTAGTAAAATTAGCTAAAAATGTTATGTTCCAAATCAGAATTTTCTATCCAAAGCACCTCAACTACGTTATATAACCTTTGTTGTGAAACAACCTTATAGTCTTTATTATTCTAAAGAGAAATATAGGCTGAGACTTTCTGATACTATGTAGGAAAGAGCTAAATCACAGGGTTGCTGACCAAGATCCATCAACTGACGTACTAAGGTAAATTCTGTTGAGACTTCATTTGAATGTTGTTCTTTGAAGAAAATTTACATTTGAAACCATCATTTCCTTTCCTTTTAAAAAGTTACTTTAACTCGTATATTCTCAGGGAGAAGTTATATTACTGACTGCCAGATTTATTAATACACAAAGTACCTTCGTGTCAAGTGCTTTTTTGATACTAATTCTTCTTTGAATTCTTGCCTCTCCCCTTTCAATTTGAGCCATAATCTTCTCTATGTCCTGGAGTTCATTGCATCTTTCCCAGAATACAGCTGGTAAAAAAGTTGGACAGATGGGACAGGGGGAAGATATAAATAATTTCTCACAAATGCTCTCATTTATTTAACTTGCTAAGGATTAAGAAATATTTCCATTTCTCTCGTATCTAATACTACAAAGTAAATAAGTCAATTATTTAATTTTCTTAACTGTAAAAAAAAAAAAAAAAGAAAAAAAAAAGATGAGTTGGATGATTTAAGTATCTCCCAACTCTTAAATTTCTATTATTGAATCCTAAGCAGACTCATCACAGCACAACCAGACCTACTGATATGACAATCCAAGTGACTTCAGGAAACAGAGGCTTATAATACTTGAGTCATTACAGAGAAAAATAAAATGAAAGCACAATTATTCAGTGTATTCAGTACCCTATTATTTTCTTGGCTATAGCCAGTTCACTAGGGTAAAAAATAAAAGTATCTTTTTTTTTTTAAAGAACATTTTCTAAATTGATTTTTTAAAAGACCTAACTTGATTTTTTAAAAACACAAAAAAACTAAACCTCCCCAATAGTTCTCCAAAGAACCTGAGAACATTCTTGTATCTATTAAAATAAGAAGAAAATTACCTGAATATTCAATAACTTCTTCTGGAGTTTTTCCTTCTACTTCTCTTGCAATATTTTCAATATCATCACGACCCCACTTCTCATTAGCTTTGATAAACTGGTTAAAATCTCTCTTATTCCAATTGGTAAATCCCTTCAAAGCAGCAGAAACAAAATATTAACACACACTGAACATGGATAAGATGCTACTACACTTTTCTGTAACACTTAAGAAAAATTGGTAAATTTTCAACTACTCCTTTTTAAGTTTTTAAAGTGGTAACTTTTCATACACACAGATGTGCATTTTTAGCAATATGTCATATATTGCTTAGATAACCAAGCAATTAAATCTGAGTGGAAGAGAGTAAGGAATGCTGCATGCAAAGGTGACCTTTTTGCTGAGTGCTGAGGATTAGCAGGGCTTTGCAAAAAGGAATGAAAAACATATAGCAAAGAGCAAAGACATAACAAGTGGGAAAACAGAAGAAAAACAGAGCTTCAAAAGTAGGCCAGATACTACAGTAAGGCCAGATTCTGAAAGACCCTGATTAAACCCTAACGGTTGTTAAGTAGAAACTTGTATTTGAGAATAGTAACTTAATACCAGTGTGGAAGATTCACAGGAAAAGGAAATGAGAATACTGAAAGAAAGGTGATCAAAAGGTTATCCACTCTACCAAGGCTGGTGCAAATCTCTCCTCTTCTAAACTACCTCAACAACTCATAACAATCAAAATGTAGCATGCTTTATCATCTCCAATTACTCCATTTTTTAAAGAAGACTTGTACTTTGTATACCCCAACACAACCTAAACACAGTACCTTACAAAATGATAGTTACTAAGTTTTATGTTGATTGAAGACTATACCTGTGTTAGAAGCTTCTCTTTTTCCTCTAACTCTTCATCATTAAGGGGTTCAGCTTCATCAATCTTAAGCTGTTCTTCTTTTTGTGCCTGTGCTGCATTTGGTAGGTCAGGATTTCGAGGCACCTAAAAAAAAAAAATAATCCAACCATGAAAAACAATACTGCTATATACCATTTGTTAAAAACAAACCAGATTAGTTATGAACAAAGTGTTACTCCCATTACCTTGTACCCAATAGTTTTTCTGTAATACAAAATTTCTTTTTCCAATAATTCAAATAAACGCGGAGGAAAGAACTGGAAATCCTGAACGTTAGGTTGTTTCGGAGGTCGAGGAGCCTAAAGACAAAAACATTGTTCATTTAAAAAACCTGTTTTGGGGCGCCTGGGTGGCGCAGTCGGTTAAGCGTCCGACTTCAGCCAGGTCACGATCTCGCGGTCCGTGAGTTCGAGCCCCGCGTCGGGCTCTGGGCTGATGGCTCAGAGCCTGGAGCCTGTTTCCGATTCTGTGTCTCCCTCTCTCTCTGCCCCTCCCCTGTTCAAACTCTGTCTCTCTCTGTCCCAAAATTAAATAAACGTTGAAAAAAAAAAAAAAAAAAAAATTTTAAAAAACCTGTTTTAATTAATGGTAACCTTCCTGTTTCCATACACCGTGACAGCCAATTCTCTAAGCAAATGATCGATTATTAACATTGAACATTAATCAAATTTTTTTTTTTAATTTTACTTTTTATTTTTAAAAGTTTACATCCAAATTAGTTAGCATACAGTGCAACGATTTCAGGAGTAGATTCCTTAGTGCCCCTTACCCATTTAGCCTATCTCCCCTTCCACAACCCCTCCCGTAACCCTCAGTTTGTTCTCCACATTTATGAGTCTCTTCTGTTTTGTCCCCCTCCCTGTTTTTATATTAGTTTTGTTTCCCTTCCCTTACATTCATCTATTTTGTCTCTTAAAGTCCTCATATGAATGAAGTCATATGATTTTTGTCTTTCTCTGACTAATTTCACTTAGCATAATACCCTCCAATTCCATCCATGTAGTTGCAAATGGCAAGATTTCATTCTTTTTGATTGCCGGGTAATACTCCATTGTATATATATACCACACCTTCTTTATCCATTCATCCATCGATGGACATTTGGGCTCTTTCCAAACTTTGGCTATTGTTGATAGTGCTGCTATAAACATGGGGGTGCATGTATCCCTTCGAAAGAGCACACCTATATCCCTTGGATAAATGCCTAGTAGTGCAACTGCTGGGTCATAGGGTAGTTCTATTTTTAGAACATTAATCAAATTTTAAATGCATGCATTCACAACTAATTTTTAGAAGATTTTTTAACAAAAACTGAAGGAAATACACTGTAAGAAGTGACAAAAATACCTAATTCTCAATCTGATTTTACTGCAAGAATATAAGAAAAAAATTACATTTCCGGTATTTTTAAATGTTTTATTGCTCTGTCAACTCACCTTGGGTGCTTTAGGTTCACTGACACGAAGAGCTTCCCTAAAATAGGCATCAACAGCATAGTTGGCTTTTCTTTCTCGTTTTGGTGGTTCAATCCACTCTGTGAATGCTATCTAGTATATGGGAAATAATTCATATTACCTATTTTTATTATATACAGTCACAAATCTTATATGAATGCAACTCTTACTGTGTACATTACAACTCTTGTTTGTAATGCAAAGACATTCGTAAAATGCTGGACTATAAGCTCTAGGAGAATAGGAACTATGCTACTTTGCTCAAAACTAATCAATACATGGGACAGTGTCCAGTAAATAACATATGTACATAGTAAGTACCTCTTGATCAAATGAAGAACATTCTATCGGGTAGGGGGAAAAATATCACAGAATGTGCTATAACCCAAACTAGGAGAAAAATATAGGTGTGTACTTAGCCCAGAAAACATTCAGAGGATATACAGGCCTAAATGTTAACAGAAAAAACAGTGAGTAGAATTCTTTTTTTCTTCCAACCTGTAGGTATTTTTAAATTTCTCTACAATAAAAACAAATATTGTTTAAGGAATTAGGAAGTTTTTCCCTTTAATTACCAGCTAATTTTGTTAAAAAAAAAAAAAAAATCTAGTAAGGTTGTGACAAATTTCTTTGCCAATTATTTTAATTTTCAAAGATTCCAAACTATAATCACCCCATATTTCAACTATAATAGTATATACAGTAAGCCTCATTAAATTTTTAAAACATTTCAGAGATTACTAACTGAAAATAATTTAGATGTGAATATACAGAAATGACTGCTTTGAGACAAATTTACAAGGCATTACACCTAACACTTAAAATTGCAAGTTTCAAGTAAAAGTGTTCAAGTAACCAAAATGTCTTTCAAAATTACCTTTTGTTTCTCTCTATAATCCTCTCCTTCAAAGTTATAAACACTCGACTCTGTATCCATTGTGAAGTTTCTAAGGGAGCTTTCACCCATCTTGGAGAGCTTTTCATTCATCTCTGCAGTCTAGGGAAAAAAACAGATTAGAGACAAAAAAAAAAAAAAAAAAAAAAAAAAAAAATCCAGAAGAATTGTAGTCAAAATTAGGCTTTACAGTACACAAAAGCTTCTTTTTATGGTTCACATTAACAAGTACTTCCTCAAACAGTTCTGATTTAAAACAGTTTATATATTAAAAACATTATCACATTTAGGGGTGGCTGAGTGGCTCAACTGGTTAAGGGTCTGACTCTTGATTTCGGCTCAGGTCGTGATCTCAGTTTGTGAGTTCAAGCCCCGTGTCCAGCTTTGTGCTGACAGCGTGGAGCCTACTTGGAATTCTCTCTCCCTCTCTCTGCCCCTCCCCTGCTTGTGCATCTCTCTCTCAAAATAAATAACTTAAAAAAATAAAAACATTGTCATTTAATCTGTACGTCACCTTCTTTGCACCTCTTTCCAAAATACCATCAATATCCTCATCCGTAATCTCACTTTCCTTTGAAGCAAATACATGTGTTGCCCCATGTCTAATCATTTGAAGCATTTCATCTTTCCCAATTTTGTTCAGATTCTGATCCACAAGCCTTCCTGGAAATAAAAAACAAAAACAAACAAAACACATGTTATATAATGTTAAACTATATTTTACTGGAAACTTGGTATTTTAAATGTTAGATGTAATACCATGTATTCTGCCTCAAGCATCAATCATTTCTGTTTATTCATTTCTGATAATTTTCATTTTCACATAAACAATGCCAAATTCGTAGTTGTAAGCTTTGAAATATTCTAAAGTTTATCTATTACATAATGAAGCCTACTGTATACCATCTCAATAAAATACATTCTTATATGGGCTGAATAAAAGCAATTTGGGATTTTTGAAAATCAAATTAGCAAGGTTTTTAAGTTTCAACAGATGAGATTATAAACACAAGAAATTTCTGATAAGCAGAAAAGCATTAATATTAACTCCCCAATCAGCTTTTTCTACCTAGAAAAGTAAAAAAAAAAAAAAAAAAAAAAAAAAAACAAAAAGTGAAGTACTAAAAAACTTTTACATTGCCAAACTTTATCTAAGGTCTGAAACATACATCAATTTCTGACAATTTCCTAATTTTAAGAACTGAAACTCCTAAAAGTATTTTTTGATTGTAGAACAAATTCAACATAAGAAAATTAAGATCTTCAGTTGGTAGGAATCTGGCCAATACTGTAACTGTATTAAAAAATGCAGGCATCAAAACAAAACAAGCCAAAATACAAAAAATTACTTTCACCCAGAAGGGCCATTCACATACAACATACAAGCGTCAAGTTTTGTATTCCAATCAACTTGTAATAAGTGAATAAAGATCCAAGTTGTTCTCTCAGATCTTAAATGCTTATGTATCATGGCTTTGGATCCCTAACAGAATGCACAAACATCTATGAGTTACAAAGTTAGGATAGACCTACAGAACTTGTTTCTTTGGACTGAAAGCTATCTCACTATCAAAATGTTCTTAGCCTTATTAAAACTACTTCCCTATTGGACGGGGGGAGCTATTCAGACAAAGTATTCTATGGTTTCTTATATTTTTAATTATGTTCCTTGCTCCACGAGACAGTAATACAAAAGTATACACCTGAGGCTTACTGTTTGACTAATTCCTGTAAAGCTATTAGCACAAAATGTGCTCCAAAATTTGACACCCTCCTCCACAATAAACCCAACTAAGTAAAAAACTCAAACAGCTTTTCTGAGCTGACTGTCAACTAATTTTTAATATTTTTTAAAAAGTGTTTCAAAGATGAGAATTGAAAACAACACAAGGCAGATGTTTTTCTAAAAACATGGATGAAGAATGTGAGGGGGAAAAAAAGAACTAGCCATTACATTACCCATGAGAAAACTCACTGTTGGGCAGGCCCCAGAGACTTTCATAATTAAACACTTCACTCTAATAGTTAATATAGTTCTTGGTCCTCGACGAGTCACCTCCTAGCTATACGAATGGTAAACTAGTGACTTGCCTCTACTTATGCCAACCTCAAGCTGGCATGAAGACTACAGGAAGTAATGGATGCAATTTAGCACCTTGCTTGGCACAAAGTAAGCACATGATAGTAATTATTAATAAAAACAATAAGCCATCATTTATTGCCACATATGCAGAGACACGACTAACACTATGGCTGGCATTAATGGGATATCAAAGAAATGTAACAGTCCCTTACTCACATGAAAATTAAAAGCTGGTTGACAAAACGAAGACAGGTAACATGGAATCATCAGTGAGCAGTATTAACCAGTGTATCTCTGGGCTTTATAGACAGATAAAAAGTACATGCTCATAATGCAAATTTGAGAAGGAAAGAAACCAATGTGATTCCAAGGTTAATGAGGTTTTCCCCCCTATTTTTCCGTGTTACACATCCCATCACCAACCTTACTGTGATATAGCTCCATGAAAATGTAAATGTCTTCCTTAAAAGCTAATCTGGCACAAGAACTTCACTCTCTTCAATCAACCCAAAATAAAATCCCACTCTTAGCCTCTAGTCCTATTTACATTAATGTAATAAACATTACATTGTAACATTACATCACCCACCCTCTCACTAAATTATAAACTCTATGGAAGTAAACACACTTGTTGCTTTCATTCACCACTGTATTCTCAGCAATAAGAACAATGCCTGGCATCTGGTGGCTGTTCAGTAAATAGTTGGCAGACTAGAAAAAAGAATAACATCAGATTCTTTGAGTTTCATTTGTATTTCTTCATTTTACCCCAGAGTAATTAATAGAGTGCTTATTAGTACATGTAAATCATACTCACCACAGCTCTATTTAATGTGTACCACACTAAATGCTGGGTTTTTTATATGCATTATCCCCTTTAATCCTTAATAGTCCTAAACAGTATTGCCATTATCCCCATCTAACAGATGAGAAAATAGGCTCAGATGGTATAAAAAAACTGCTGACAAAGTCAACATGCAAACTTCAACCTTCCTGAGCCCAAACCAATCTTAATAAAACTAAAGCTCACTTTTCTCTGGAATATAAATACCGTCCAGGCTGCTAGCTTGATTCCATAGGTGCTCAATAACAAGAACCTTAAAAATCTAGGAAGCAAATGTGTCAATCCAACTTGGTAAATTTTTCAAAGTTCTAAGGCTCACCTTGTTGAATGACTATTGAATCCAGTCTGAGTTTCATCTCAGCACGTTCCACTATTCTTTCTTCCACAGTATTATCAGTTATAAAGCGGAACACTCGGACTGTCTTGGTTTGTCCAATTCTATGTGCCCGGTCCTAGGTAAATTACTATGTTACTTTGAATACAGTTAAAAATTCACATAAATAACATTTGATTATGTACACTGGCAAATAAAATATTCTCAAGAATGAAACAGTTTTTAAGGTAACAAAACTACTCGAAAAATAGATTTCTATTTCTATTAATATTTTTTAGATTCTCAAAGATTCTCCATTTCAATAAGATTAATTGGTTATCTCACAAGGGAAACTTTTAAGAGGTATGGAATACATCAGATGCTAAATCTGTGAGAAACTACCTGGTTACTTTTACTAGGTTATACTGACATAAAATTCACGTCTCTAGCTAAAACAGAAAAAATTGTAATTTTTAGGTTGGATAATAAAAATCTTTCCTAAATCTATTTTTATGTTTACATTCAAATTGCCTTTCCACCTAAATCATATATAAATTTTCACTGCTTAATTAGGAAAAGAAGTAACATGAATAAAAGAACTCCACAACAATATAACCCAATTAACTACAAATAAGTAGTCAAATTAATTTAAATTCCATTTCTGTTTAACTCCTGTTAAGTTCAACAAACACATTTTTATAAAACATCCCTTATTTCTAATTGATCAACATTCCCCATCTACCCCTATAAATAGTATAGGATAAAAGCAACCAACGTGAGTTATGGTCAACAACATTATGGGTCATTAATGGTACCAAACTTAGTAATTCGTAAGTTTTCATATTTATCTACAAATCACAAATTTTCTCAACCTAAAAATGATCTTCCTGATGTAGCCAAAGTACTCCCACACTCCCAAACAGGGAGGTTTGTAGCTCACCAAACCTGTTTCCCTTTCCCCCCAAGGCACAACTATACTATCATTTATCAATTCTCTTGCAACCCAGTTATGCTATGTGATTGAGTGCTGGCCAATGAATGTGGGAACACTTTCAGGTCTGACTCAGAAAAAATATCCTAGGCAATCCTCAGCTCTCTGTCATACCCCTTCTGTCATCAGTATATACAGGATATAGCTGGACTCCAAGGTCCTAAGATATGGCAAAGCTATAAAGACGGAAATATCCTGCTTTAGATGAAAGATCTATAAAATACCCTCACTGAATTATTAAGTCAGAGAAAAATAAAATGCTACTGGGTTTAAATCACTGACAGTTTAGACTATTATCTTGCGCCAATGAAAACGTTAAGCATAGAACATCTCTTACCATAGCCTGGAGATCTACTTGGGGATTCCAATCTGAATCATACAAAATTACCACATCAGCAGTAGCAAGATTAATGCCAAGACCACCAGCACGTGTACTTAACATGAAAACAAACTTTGTGCTGTTTGGTTCATTGTACGCATTGATGGACTCCTATAGATATAAAATAAAACAAATGTCAGGAAATTGTTTTATCTGATTATTTTTCATCTTCCCTCCTTGGGTTTTACTTACTTGTCTCTCATCATGGGGTGTCTGCCCATCCAATCTACAGTACTCATAATTTCTCCACATGCAATAATCTTCCAAAATATCCAATACCCTTGTCATCTGACTGAAGATTAGTACTCGTGAACCTGTTAGCAAACAGAATATCCTAGTTTCAGAAGCTTCAAAAGTAAAAAAAAATTATTTAAAAATTTAAGGCTAACCAAAACTAAGACTAACCAATTACCCCCCCTTAATTCCAAGTTACCTAGTTGGTCATAAGAAGAAAACTACACATTATTTATTTACCCAAGTCAGTCATTTCCACATTTTTCCCATTGTGGCACAAATGAAAAAGGAGAAAATCTGTACAACACACTAAACAGAAAAGGGTTATCTGTTCTGGCATGGGAGGTCTTGCCATCCCAAGGCTGAGAGAACCATTCTTTTTATTCCACATACATTTAAAAATAACTTTCCATCACCACCACTGTAATTCTCCCACATGATGGCCCCAAACATCCCCTAACACATTCAAAACCATCTCCTTGTGGTTCTAAAGACCCAAATCCAGATCAAAAGACTAGAATATAAATGTGGCCTCACATCTACATTGGTCTTCCTTCACTTATGCCATGATTCAAGTTATCCAACTGCCTTCCATTTTTTCAGCCAGCTGCACAATGCCTTCAGTGGAATGTATGAAGATCAAGGGATCATTATAAAAAATGATTATAAAATTATCTTGTTTTGGAAGCTGACGCCAATAATCTGCTGTTGTCTCACCTTCTTACACCTGAAATACTAAGGATGTTCAGTAGGCCCCCATTTTTCTTACAGGGTTTAATACAGCTTGCATTAATATCTGAGTATTCCTACCAAGTTCTTGCTATTTCTCTCCACCAATTCAATCCTTTAATTACTACTTAGCTTTCAAAGAAGGCATTTTTAGAAAATACATTTCCACAAAAAGGTATAAAAGCAGTAAGAAAAAAGCAAACCAATTCACTGACAACTCTTAGAAGGTTTTTGATAGTCAATATCCTAAAGGAGACTGGTACAAAAATCATTCTTATCAAAACACACCGAGAAACACAAATTGAAAAATTTGAAATTTCTATTATTTCACATTACAGAATAATTTGTGTACGAAATGCTTTGATGTCTAGGGCTTTCTTCAAAATAATCTAGGAGAAAAGCAGATATGTATAAACAAGTTTTGCCATAAGTTTGTAATTGTTGCAGCTGGCATCATACTAAATTTGTTCTATAGTCATGTATTTTAAACACATCTCTACACATATACTACAGACATACTCATTTTCATATAAAAAGTCAACATGTTATAAACAAAACTGCTTTGGGTCCATGCACATATTTAATAATTTATATTTTATTGTTTAACTTGTTTAAACAATTAAATTTTTAATTAAAATTAATTAAATTTAATTTAATACTTTATTATTTAATAATTATGTAAATACCCATATAAATAATTGAACAATACCATGAACACAACACTGTCTACCAAAGTATCTGGGACCTGTGTAAGGTGGAAAGCGTATTCGTGGCATTTTATAACAAAAAGCTGATATATGCAGGAAAGCATCCATAAAATGAGAACTCTCTCCCTAACTACTGATCACTAAGAAGATTTATAAGCCTAAAATTAGGGGGTAGAAGTGAAGCTCAGATAATGGATAGAAATTTGTAAATGTCCCACACTTCAACTTTACAAGTACCAGATTAGTAATTTCAAATTGTAGTGGTCCCTCATTTTACATTAGAAATTTTAAAACAGTTTTCATCACTTCTCAATTTGATACTAAGAACATAGATACCTTGTTCTTTTAATTTAGGGAGCAGCTTGTCTAACACCACCATTTTGCCACTGTTGGTAACTAGATGCATATCTGTCGTATAAGGTGGACCAGGTTCAGCTCCATCAAAGAGATATGGATGATTACAGCATTTCCTCAACTGCATCAGAATATTCAATAACCTCATTTTGTCCATCTTCCCTGCAGAGTTTAGTATATCTATATCCTTCATTAATATCCGAGTATACCTATTGAGAAGAAAAACATTTTAAAAAGGCTCAAGTTTTCCCTGACCAGTCCCTGTTAGATACTTAATTCCCTCCCCCACCTCAACCCAAAAATATCTGTAAAGAACCAATCAACTTCTAAGATGTGGTTAGGAGTTTACCATCTATTATAACATCTTTCTTTTTTCTTGTTTTTCTTTATTGCCCCCACTGTTCCAATGTTCACTTAGGCTTTGGGCCTTGAGGTCCAAAACAGTATGTCTCCTTGGGATGAATTAAAAGAAGCAGTATTACACAACATTAACTAATCAAAACTAACACTTAAGCTTTAAATGTAATTTTAATTCGTAGTCTTTTCCTAATGGAAGAGTACCACTATTCAATGTAGCTAGTTTAGAATTTGGGTAAGAATGTGAGGATCTGGGGAGGGGGAAAGAATCATGTCAGGGTAAGGCATGATGATGAGAAAAAAATGAATACAATGTGATTTAAATATAAACAGAAGGTACATGGGGGGAGAAGGAGATATGAGGGCAGTAAAGCTATAGCCATATATGTATTGTAAAAAGCCTTGAATGCATATCAAGAACTTAAACATCCTGCAGGTAAGAGTAATCTGTCTAAATACCAAAGTTTCAAGACCTTGAATCCTCTGAACAAAATAATTTCAATAACCTAAAGCCATCTATGCTTAACAATTCCAATTACGAGGCAGAAAATATTCATGGTAGACCTTTCCATCACATTTCTGACTGATACAAAGTTCACCAAAGTTTTTAACTAAAAAAAAGACTTCTCTTCCCTTATAATGGACTCAATGTTGTAGTTATTTTAGAGCCACAGAAGACAAAGCCTAATAGCTTTGAACCTTATAAAAGCCTTACAAAAGTTTTGAGGACATTTAGGATGGACTACCTTCCACAGTAGTTACCTCTTTCCCAGATAATGTGCCCATTTCTTACATTCTATCTTTTCTGTCCTTTTATCAACAACTCCAGCCCTTTGCAAATACTTATCAAGTACAGAATTAAATACACTTGAAATATACCATAACCAGTAAAGAAAAGGGCGCTGTTTATTTCCCTCCTTTGAACACTATACTTATATTAATATATGCTAAGATAATAATGTCTTTTTTTTTTTTTTACAGCCACTTCACTTTGTAGATTCATGGTGGCCTATCTATAAAAAAAAATTTTTTTTAATATTAAGTTGGTGGTTTATAGCCTTTTGGATTTCATACACACATAAAACCTAAGAAAAGAGAAAACTTACAAGGTTTTCAACATTTTTATTACGCCCTAGAGAGATGTTTAAAAATAGCTACCATGTATTACCACCATAAATTCACAAAAGGCCATTTTATCCTGCCTAAAATAACACATCAACTCAGAATGGAGTCTTATAAATTAAACATATGTAGCTTTACAATTTAAAAGAAAGCACCTGAATTTTCTATCTCTACAATCTCCAACTTCATCAGAGATTAGCACTAATCCACAATCCAGTATTTGTGAATCACCAAGTTAACTATATGCCTACATCTGTGCCATCAGTTTCTTTTTAAAAAATCCAAGTAGAAGGGTTTATATATATACCCCTGTTTAGTTAAATGCGAAGTTTAATCCTTGGATTCATGAACCTCCCACTCTGATTCTGTCAGCTACTAGTTTCAAGTCTTTGTATTGTAAATTTGATTAGCAAGTCCTAAGTCATATGACCAGAAAACTCTTCAGTCTGAGTTCAGAGAGCAAACAGGAATTCCTTGAAGACACAATTAGGAAAACAAGGTACCAACAAAAGTTAGTGAAGAATCAATAGTGATTTCAAAATGTCTAAGAACACATACCATTCCCTTTGCATTTTGCTGAGACCCACATAGATTTTTACTTCCTTCTTTGGAGGCAAACTCTTTTCAACGTCAGCTTTAATTCGACGAAGGAGGAATGGACGCAAAACCTTTCAGATCAAAAAGAAATGGAGATGACCTTATTTATAAGTATTATTTCAGGATCTCAAGATTGTTTATTACATGGAAATTTATCTATTTTTTAGGACTTCTCCCTTCTAAATATGTAATTTCTTATTACCAAATTCCTAAAGGGTAATACAAGATCATTACTCATTCAACACATACAGTGAATATATACTTGCCATATTGTCACAAAATACTGAAAACATTTAAGTACTGATGCTTTCAATAGTCACTGACTTTCAGGTTTAAAACTAGTCATAGTACTCCCTTATCTGTGTATTAACCACAGTCTGGAAGCAGATGATCCTCCTCCTAACGTATCATAAGGTCAGTAGTAGCCTAACCCTATAGCACAATGCCTAATGTCCTTCATTTCACATCATCTCATCATGTAGGCATTTTTATCATCTTATCACAACAGTACAGTAAGGTATTTTGAGAGACCATATGTATACAACTTATGTTACAGAATATTTACAATTATCCTATTTTATAATTACTGCTGTTAATCTCTTACCTTGACTAAATGAATTGAACTATCACAGGCATGTATGTATAAAAAAAAACCCGTATGTATGGGGTTTGTTTGGTACTATCTGTGGTTTCAGGCATCCACTGGGAATCTTGGAACATATCACCTGCAGACAAGAGGTGGTGGGGAAGGAGGGGGAGGGACGGGACGGGACAGGACTACTGTACTTGCAGGTAGTTTGTCCAACAGTACTTAAAGCTACGCTCACATTTAAATGATTTTATGGTTACAGTTTTTAAGTTTACCACCCTTTTGGTGGGTGGGCAGATGGGTGAAATAGATGATGGGGATTAAGGAGCGCACTTATGATAAGCACTGGTGATGTACTGAATTGTTGGATCACTATACTGTACACCCAAAACTAATATAACACTGTATGGTACACTATACTATACCATTAAAATAAAAACTTGGTAAAAAAAATTTTACTACCCTATTTTTTACAGAAGTAGACCATACATAAAGTACACAAATCATGACTATACAATTGAATAAATTTTAATCAAGTAAACATACCCATGTAACCAACTACCACCTAGATAAAAATAGAATACTGCAGAAATCCCTCTTACAACCATCCCAGTCACTATTCTTTTTTGTCCCCAAGGGTAAACAATAATCTTATTATTTTAACATCCTAGATTAGTTTTGCCTGTTATTTTTAACTTTACCCATATATATACAGTATATCTGTATTTGTATACATTTTATCTCATTTCTTTTATTCAGCATGTTTGTACACCTACCCATGTTATATTGTATGTAGTTCATTTTCATGAAATTAAAAACATCTACAAAACTAAAGATTTTTTATTTTTATCTTCCTATGTTCTATTTATACTAGCCTATAAAAATATGTAACAAATTAAAAACTGGTGAAAGAATCAGCAACACTTCTCTAATATCATCATGTAAGGAAGCTAGTATAGTCTTAGCTGACAGCCAGCACCAACTGCCAGACATGTTAGTGAAGACCTTCAGCCCCACTGGCGGCCCTTTTCTAGAATTGTCCAGGTAAACGCAGCTGGACAAATCCAGGTAAAACCAGCAAAGAAACCACTCAGCCAACCCATAAATTCTGGAGTTACTAAAATATATACTATTAAGGGTTTTTTTTTGGGGGGGGGAGGATGTTAGGAGTATTTTGCAATAACAGGTAACTAATACATCAAGTAAGAAAAATCTCATTTCTAAGTATACCTATGCTGACTCTGAATATCCTCTTTCATCATGAGACCACAGGAACTACAGTGGGAACTTCAAGACAGAGTACAGAAAGGTAGCTACCAGGCCCCAACTTGGTAACCATCTTCATACTACTCTGAACAAAACAGAGATGCCGAAAGTGGATGGTTTTGTTATGTGGATTGTTTTAGGTTGCTTTATGTACATGTACCTATTTATTAAAGCAAAGTCTACATATATACCCCACACTCCTAGTAAGTAAATCTAAATTGGGTGCTTACATGCTTAAATGCCACCTAAATTGAAACAAAGAGATCTAGGAGATTATCACCTTCAAATACTTAATATAATTAAATTTCAGTACACGAGAATTTTAAAACACATAATTAATTTATATAGAAACAAGTATTTGAACATTCATAAACTTAATTATTCCTCTGTTCAAATATTCACTATGAATGAGGCACTGTGCTGGAGATACAAACGTAAGACATGTTTCCTGACTTTGTGTTTACAATGCACAGCAGGAAAAACATTTGTAGATTAAACATTTCAAAACTCTATGCAAAGTCCTATTCTAGTTAGAATGCCATGATTATTAAAGATGGGATACAAAGAAATTTCTAGGCTGGCCTTGCCCTGGGTATTCAGTGGAAAAGGCGACATTATCACTGAGTGCTGGACTAGGTAGGAAAGAGGGGGAGAGTAGGAAAGGGGACACTAGATGTAGCAGAAAGGATAGGCAAAGACAAAGAAACTGCCATTAGCACAATGTTTACAGAAAATTGACAGTGTGGGGTCAGGAATTCTAACAAATTAAATTGATGTAAGAAGTGTAACAGAAGTTAGAGAATGTCAGAAAAGTTAAATCATGGGGGTTGGGGAGGAGAGCTGCCCACACCCCGCCAGGGGGCACCTACAATGCCCAGCAACACGTTTGGTTGTCACAAATGGGGACATGCTATTGGCATATAGTGGATGGAAGTGTCAAAAATGCTGTTAAACAGGAAAACCACCTAAAACTATCTAGACCAAAATGTCAATATGAGTTGAGAACTCATGAGTTAGGTCATGAAGGCCTTGTATGCCATGTTTACAAGCTCTGGCTTTATTCTGCTCAACACGCTATCTTAATCTGGGTTCTATTTGAGAAATTACCTACCAACTTTCACTTGTGAACCTTCATGAAGAAGGAACAAAGCTACATATCAAAACAAAAAATTACCAACTCTGCTCACAATGCACTATTAGCGGTTGCTTATACAATGGATTTAAAAACAAAAGACTGACCCCCTTAGCCTTTGAGAACCACATGTCTTAAATTCAGATTACTTTTGCATTTATTAAATTAGGATTTCATCTTAGGTTCTAACATTAAAAGCACCATACCTCACCCTGCTCCCCCTTACTGTAAGAACAAATGGTTAAGTGATAGGATTCAAATAGATCTGATTCTGCAGCACACCTGGGCAGCTCACCTGGTTAAGCAACCAACTCTTAATTTCAGCTCAGGTCACGATCTCACGATTTGTGAGATTGAGCCCGCATCGGGCTCTGTGCTATGGGTGCGGAGCCTGCTTGAGATTCTTTCTCTCTCCCTCTCTCTCTGCCCCAGCCCCACTGGGTGTCTCTTTCTCTCTCAAAAATAAAGAAATAAACTTAAAAAAAATAATAAAAATAAAAATAAAAACAAATAGATCTGATTCTGGTCACTATGTTTTGTTTGTTAACAGAAAAATAATCCACTAATTTAAACCTCTCTACTCATGTTTCCCATTAGAAATATGCTTTAACCTTATTCCAAAATACTTACCATATGAAGCCTCTCAACCAGCTTTTGATCCCCAAGGCAATTGTTTGTATCAAACCATGAATCAAAGTCCTAGATTAACAAACCAAAAATATATTAAGATCAGAAATATTAACTACCAGTATTAACTACAAATACCCTATTTATGCTAGAGATAACAATGATTTCTAGAATTAGTTGAGTATTTGAGTTGTAGATTGCAAAAAATCATTTGGTTCAATCCCATACATTTCACGTGTCACTGTTAGCAATTAATTTTAGAACTACTTTGAGAATCAGATTACTTCCTAAACAATTTTCTCAAAAACAAAGATGACAAGTTTCACAATGAAAAAAAACAATAGTTGGAAGAGAAATTCTGTAGAATTAGAGAATTAATATTCTTGAAAAATATCTTTCTTTAGAAAAGCTTAAAAATTAAAATCACTTTAGTTTGTTCTCTAAGGCTACTCAGACTACTCAAACACAAAGTTTGCAGAACAGTCAATTTTAACTAAATTAAATTACCAACATTTCATTAGTATTTGGGTAGGATCTGAAAAAGGGTAACATTTCCATATTCTTACCTCTTTAGCATATCTGGTACATATTTGTGCTCTGTTAGTAAGCATAATCTTAGAATTAACGGTGTTAACTACAAGAAAACTTTAACTTATTGCTAAACAAAGTATCAATGCACTAAGAAAAAGAAATGATCTCAAACAAAAGCGTCTAAATACATAAAAGCAGAACTAAAGTATTTTTCTGAGTTAAATGTCTTCCAAGAACACAAATTTCTCTATTCTTTTAAAATGATCCTTAACACAACAATCCAAAATTATCCCTTTTGGAACTTAATTGAGTTCTTCAAAGCCACACACACACACACACGCACGCACGCACACGCTCGTGCGCACGCACACACGCACGCACACGCTCGCGCGCACGCTCTCTGTATCTCTTGCTCTCTCCAGCCATGGAAACAAAGTTAAAAAATGAACAAATGAACTCTGGTTCAGCAAAACACTGAAATTACAAACGGCATAGACTTTCAATATACATATTATATTCTTAGGTACAGCCAATAGTTTGAGTACCTAACCATTTTTATGAGTGCAAATAATCTATTAAAAGGTAACGTTTAGGTTCAATGTTTGTCAGACCATAAAAAAAGATGGCTAGACAGGTTTTACCGAATTTGAAGACAATCTTGGGAAGAGTACATTTATGGGACTTAAAACACAAGCAATGTGAAGCTCACAAATTCACCTGGGGTATAACCTGAGCAGTACTTAAGAACACAGGCAGTCCACCGACAGCCGCTGAAATTCAGGCCGTGACTACCTGTTTGGTATATGAATCTATGATATTCCAGAGGGGGAAAACAATGGTTTGTAAAATGATATTTGTCTGGGTGGCTCCGTTGGTTGAGCATGAAACTTCGGCTCAAGTCATGATGTCACTGTTTGTGTGTTTGAGCCCTATGTAGGGCTCTGTGCTGACAGTTGGGAGCCTGGAGTCTGTTTCAGATTCTGTGTCTCCCTCTCTCTCTCTCTGCCCTTCCCCAGCTCGTGTTCTCTCTCTCTCCCTCCCTCCCTCAAAAATAAATAAACTTTAAAAAAAGAAGTTAAAAAAAAAAAAAAAGAAACCCAAAGACACAAGTAAACTCTCAGGAGGCATAGAAAAAATTTGGTAGGTTACACCAGGCCATATAAAAGATGAAAAATTAACAATTATCTCAAGCAGGGCTGAAAGGTCAATTTTACTATAAAAATGTATAGCACTAAACAAAAACATTAACATTCCAACCAAACGGTAAGACATACTTACGTCTGCTGAATTAAAGACATCTGGCAACAAAAAATTAAGAAGTGACCAGAGCTCGTGCAAGTTGTTTTGAAGAGGTGTTCCAGTTAATAATAGTCGATTTGTAGTCTTGAATTCCCTCACTATTTCTGACAACTAAAAGAACCAAATTCATCATTAGAAGATTCTACATATTGATCAAATTCTAAATGAAGGTACAAATGATTTTCATTTCCAAATACCAAATTACCTTGGATTTTTCATTTTTGATCCTGTGAGCTTCATCTATAACTAAGTATCTCCAATTAAATTTTTTGAAAACAGACTTCTCTTTTATAAGCATTTCATAAGATGTTACACATACATCCCATTCTCCTGGTAATAAAACATCTCTGACAAAAGCAGCCTGTGCAGCAAGAGAAAAAAATTACATCAAGCAGAAATAAACTATACATTAAATTTATTGATGACAAGTAATCTAATACATAAAAGAGGGTAGAAATATTAAAAAGAGATAGTTACCTATAGTATGCAAGCATCCAGAAATGGCTCAAACTAACTTCATTAATCATTTTCACTAATCATTTTTCAGTGTCAGAGCCATTTAGTAAAAAAATAATTGACAAATTGATCAGTGCAAAATTCAATAAACTAAATAACTCTTAAATGTCTTTTTTCATTTCCAACAGGTGCTAAAATTCTTAGGAGAGACAGGTTTAGGCAAAGGAGTGTATGGTTTGTGCCATAAAGTGAAGACTCAAGGATGGTTTGCAGTAACCATTTTCACTCCTTTCATATTTACAATCTATTAAGGCTTTGCTATTGTAAGTCTTATTTTACAAGAAAGTAAAGCAAAAAGTGGTTTAAATTGGGCTCCAAAACATAAAAAGCAATTTGGTAACTTAAAATACCCAAAATAACTATACAAAGAGAAAAACAAATCTAGAATCATCACTGATTGCTAAATGAAGAGGAAACAAAATTAAGTACATTTACTTTTAACATAGTACACTTTAAAATCTGAACTTTATATTCTCAAAAGTATCATTATTTCCTTCCAAAAAATTTCAACTAACCAACATTTTAACTTATTTCAATAAATACCACACCAGCTAACTAAAATACTGCGATTGGCTCAATCCATCTTTAAAAAATACCGTGACTATTAATTACCATTATGCATATCAATCTAAACAAAATCTGGCTCCTCAAATTTCCAACCACTTCTCAAACTCAAAACTTCTTTAAACAAGGATTTTGCTTCTAGAATGAGAACATGCCCTTTGATTTTATACAACCAATCTCAAAATAAAAGAAACTATATTCATATGGCATCATACAGTCTACAACTCCTTTCCCCAGTAGGATTCTTGACCACCAAGATAATATGACATCTGTAAATTACGAATATTTGTGAAGACCCAAGTTTACTATTGGACTCCTTCTCTTTTATCCTCTTCTAGTTACCCCCCTCCCCTAAACCTAAATTCAAACTGTTTTAATATCAAAAATGTAAAGGAACATGAAAAGCTTACTCTTTGTTCTTTATCTCCTATCAAGCAAACAGATCTAAGTGTTGGTACCCATCTTTTGAATTCACTCATCCAGTTGTGTAATGTAGACTTAGGAACCAAAACCATATGAGGACCGGGAATGTTTCTATAGTGTTTCATGTACCCAAGAAGAGAAATTGTTTGAAGAGTCTTTCCCAAGCCCTGAAAGAGTAACCACAAAGCAATGAAAAACAAAAACAAAGTAGACATCCATATTTGTATTTCCTGACATACAAAAATATTCAAAAGCAAAGCTGTGTTTGTAATAACTAACAAATTGCAAGCACATGATATGTGTCAAGCTCAGCAGTGTTGTTTTTTAATCTTCAGAGGTCTATAAGGAGGTACTACTACCATGCCCATAAGGCCCAGAAGTTTAAGTGACTTTCCCAAAGTCGCATAGCGGGGCTAGAAGTAAGACCCATTTCTTTTGACTCCATGCAATTAAGTGTTTTAGCACTATCGCTGTATGGAAATTTTGAAACATTTCACTACATAACTAATAAGCAGTAAACGAGGTAAATGTTTTGAGACAGAATTATACAAGCTGCCACACTGAGAAAATATTCATTGATGAGAAATCAATGAGCCTCACTTGTGTTTTACAGAAGTGGAGGGAAACAGCCAAAACATTTTATTACAAAAGTCTGTCAAAAACATGTTTCTCAAAATGTATTACTTTCAAATTTATTACACTTTTATAAATAATAATTCCTCACAACTGAAGTATAGATTCTGCTTCTGCAACTAAAGCCAAGTCTGACAGAGTTTAGTTTGCTAACAGTTCTAGATTGTAATCAACAAAAATTATGTTCTACTGTCTTAACTTGTATAAATTTCATGGTACAAAGGATTTTCAATTACAAAAATATGGCCTTCTAAAAAACTATGAAACACATACCATTTCATCTGCAAGGATACCATTGATGCCATTCTCATACAAAGAAATGAGCCAATTCAATCCTCGGACCTGATAATCTCTCAGTTTACCCCATTTTACATCTGAGAATAAGAGAGAAAACACAATGCACATTTTAAAGACACAAGAAATAAAGAAAGGCTGTCCCTTTCATCTGATACTTGGGTTTAACTTGGACTTGCACAGGTTTACTCTGTGACTTTCCTGTCTTCAATTTGCAAGTCATTAGAAGCAACCACTGTGATCTGGAGCCGAGAAGGAGCGGACGGATAAGGAGAATAACCAAGTGCAAAAAACATGACTGTAAAGCATCGGATTACCTACCCCAATCACTCAGTTCTTACGTTACCAATATATATTGGTACTAGAGACTCTCTTTGCTCTTTATATCCTTTTTTTAATGTTATCACAAATGTTTTTAAACCAAGTGTTTTCACCTTCCATGATAACCCATAGACATTCTCTGGGGATTTAGTTTTCCTCCTAACAAAGGGGAAATAAGACAAGATATACAGAAATTGTTTTTCCTTTACCTTTTATAAGTTACTTTTTTAACAGGCTCAAAAGAGACAATATCTCTTCTGGGGTTTACTACACATTTCCCACCCCAGAAAAATTACTAAGTATATACATCATAATCACCAGATTTTTTTTTTAAATATGCACATCTATATACCCTATCGTCTTTCAAAAACCACTGCTTTCTGGGGAAACTAGCTACAATGTAGAAATGTGAGAAAGAAACAACCCAAATAATTCAAATTTCCTTCTCCCCTTGCTCCAAACACCTGGCTCTATTTTCTAACTTCATGAAAAGAAATGGAAACTGGGTATTCCACAGCCCAAAAAAACCCCTGAAAATACATACTTTAAACAGATCGCTGAATTTCTAACCAGATCCTGTCTTGTCTGAAGTTCAACTTGCTAAGAGTTAAAATTACAGTTAATTTAAATAACAAGTCCAAACTGTAGGTCCTATAGTGACCTTTATAAAGTTTTGCTGTTGGTTAACAACCATTATGACCACACAAACAAGTTATCCAGTAGTAAGAGAAAGGAGATCAGGAAAAAAAACAAAAAAAAAACAAAAAACTATCAGGCTTCAGTAAAGACAAACATGCCACCAGACAAAATTATATATATGTAAAACTTAAATCTGGTTAACCAGGTTTTCTTTAGGAAAACCATTAAAAAACAAATGTTTCAGGGGCGCCTGGGTGGCGCAGTCAGTTAAGCGTCCGACTTCAGCCAGGTCACGATCTCGCGGTCCAGGAGTTCGAGCCCCGCGTCGGGCTCTGGGCTGATGGCTCAGAGCCTGGAGCCTGTTTCTGATTCTGTGTCTCCTTCTCTCTCTGCCCCTCCCCCGTTCATGCTCTGTCTCTCTCTGTCCCAAAAATAAATAAACATTGAAAAAAAAAAAAAACAAAAACAAATGTTTCAGAAAAAAATTTTAAACTAACTTAACACAAAATCCTGAGATCAGTTAACCAAAGTGTTCATGAAGTGCTTTTCTTTACACATTAAGTTTTCTTATCTGGGGCAAAAACAAGGCAAAATCCATTTCTAGTTTTACACATACATTCAGGCAACAACAAACACAATGGCATTTTATGCCCCTTTGAAATACAGCATTGCTATTAATATGCTACCACTCCCATCCAAAAAAAATCTGAAATTTCACATTCAATAAATTTCAAAAGATTACTAAAAATTCCCTTTATAAATTACAATCAAAACAAATCCAAAACATTAACCAAAGAATGTTTCAAAGGGGATTCTGGAAAAAATCAAGTAGTTATAAATATGTATAACATACATGATGGAGAGTCTTCAAATCTAGTGCAAACATTGGTTGCTTTAGAGCTTTCGGTTAAGAGTTCTTCATCCTCCTCTTGCTCAGTTCTACGATGTCGGTAGCTGTCAAGTTCATGATAAAATCAACTGATTAGCACTTTAGTTTTAACTACCAGCTACTATTTCAACATAATAGTCAAGTGGCTGACCAAGATTCCACAATAATTTTTAAGAGGCATTTACATTAAGACCAGAAAAGTGGAACAATAGATATTAGTAAATTTAAACCTGAAATATTTTACATGGCTTTCTACATACAATGCAATTATTACAACAGTGTAACACCTGAAGTAATGTGATAATCTCATTTCAAGGAACTACACAGTCAGAAAAATTTCATAATTTGTAATTTGAAGTTATATTTTAAAGTATTTCCACCAGGAAAAAGAAAAAAAAAAAAAAAAAAAAAGCTCCAGAAATCACATTTTAAAAACTACAACTTTCAAAAGGATAAGATTGTGCCATCTGAGACAATATGGTTGGACCTAGAGGGTATTATGTTAAGTGAAATAAGACTGAGAAAGACAAATACCATATGACTTCACTCATAAATGAAACCTAAAAAAATAAATAAGAAATAAACAAACAAAAAGCAAAATCAGAACTGTAAATACAGAGAACTGAGTTGCCAGAGGAAAAAAGGGTGGGGCACTGGACAAAATGGATGAATGGGGGAGACATATAGGCCTCCAGTTATGCTGTGAGTAGGTCACAGAAAGAAAAAGCAGAGCACAGGAACACAATCAATAATACTGTACAGTGATGCAATGGAACCGATGGTAACTATACTTATGGGGAACACAGCATAATGTATAAATCTGTCCAATCATTAAGCTGTACACCCAAAACTAATGTCAACTGTATGTCAGCTATACTCAAAAATAAAAATTAAAAATATAACTGTGACTTTCACTGTGATAATAATATAGCATAATGTATAGAGTTGTGGAATCACTGTTGCACACCTGAAAGTAATGTAACATTGTATGTCAACTATGCCATTAAAAATAAATATACTTAAATCTACAACTTTCAGCAAAAGCTGCAGAATATGCAGAACAGAAATTTAGTGCTTAAACAATGACTCTTCATCCAAGATTTCATCAGAACTACTCAAAGCCTATTACAAATGCCCAGATTCTACATCCCAAGAGAATCGGATACAGCCCCTTAAAAACTAATTTTCTGCAGTTTTAATATTGCCAAATTTCTTAATCTCTAAAGGGCTCAGGTTAGAAGTACTTCAATTCTCCAATTCTGAGGCTTCCAATTTTGAACCTTCATACTTCCAACAAATATTTTCATTTAAGTTAGAAAACAGTAGATTATGCCACTCTTGTAACTTCTAAATCTAAGTGCTAGTTTGATCTGTACCAAAACTACATGCTTGAAAGAAGAGGATAATTAGCCTTCTCAGAAGAATTCTTCAGAAACTCAGACCAAGGCAGTAAATATATGCAAGAATATTCTTGTTTCATGTGCTTCAAAGTAGAATGTCTTAGTTATTTTTCATACTTCTCCTCCTTTTAGCCCTATAAATCTTAATACAAAGATCTACCCTCAATTCCAATTTATTCTCCATAAACTAGGAAAGAACTTTTTTTTTTTTTAATTTTTTTTTTTTTCTCAACGTTTATTTATTTTTGGGACAGAGAGAGACAGAGCATGAACAGGGGAGGGGCAGAGAGAGAGGGAGACACAGAATCGGAAACAGGCTCCAGGCTCTGAGCCATCAGCCCAGAGCCCGACGCGGGGCTCGAACTCATGGACCGCGAGATCGTGACCTGGCTGAAGTCGGACGCTTAACCAACTGCGCCACCCAGGCGCCCCAAGAACTTTTTTTTTTAAACGTTTATTTTGAGAGAGAGAAAGGGGAGGGGCAGAGAGAGGGAGAGAGAGACTCCCAAGCAGGCTATGCTGTCAACACAGGGCACTGCATCGATCTCAGGAACTGGTTCCTAAGATCACGACCTGAGCCCAAATCAAGAGTCAGATGCTTAACTGACTGAGCCATCCAGGCACTCCCAACTAGGAAAGAACTTTAACTTTCTTATTTTTTTTTTTCTTTAAATAAAATCTCCTCACAGGCTATTATCAAGATGATTGATTATTATGGTCATAAAACTGAAGATAAAGGCTGGAATGTGCTTATTACTTCAAATTGAGGGTTAACTGAACATAACTGTGGATGATGGATTAAAATAAATAAATACATATACACACACACACACACACACACACACACACATCCTTATACTTAAGGACAGTACCATCACCCTAATTAGTTCACATAAGCTAAATTTCCATTTAAGATGGTCTAAAGGTTAAAGAAGAAATGTGCTAAACCAAGACTCCTTGTCCCCAATAACACTAGTAAGACCAAGCTAAACAATATATTATATATTTACTATAGAATACCTTTATGTTATATAATCTTAATACAAGTGTTTCTTTCCATCACATATTAACCACACTATAAAATACCCATTATAGTAGTTCACATTTCCAGAGCACGACATCTGATGCTATTTAAATAGCTGAAACTGCTCAAGTCAGAACAATTTAAATACACCTGAAGTACAAGGGTCTCTTATAAAGTTTCAGAAGTATTAAAACAAAAGCACTCTGATTACACACAATGGGTAAGAAGATAGATTAGATGACTGGAATATCCAAGTAAGATTAAGGTATTATGCTTATGCTTTTTGACCATAATCCCTTCAAGATATAGCTCACACTTCCGTGTTTCTGTAAATTGTGTGGTAAACTTAATGTTATTGATGAGTTTGTAATTTCCTCTTTTAAGTGTATTTATTTACTGATTATTTTTCATTTTTCACCTTGGGAATTACATGGTCATTCCAGAGAACTGAAATTGCCCTAAATCTATTAATATTAAATCTATTAGTTATTACTAATTAAACATCCTGATTATCCAACCAGCACAAAAATTCCAAGGCAGTATTTATAAACCAAACATGTTAAGAGGTATTTTACACATTTTAAACAACCACCTAAGAGCAGGATACAATCTGGCACTTCCATTTACAGGACAACTAAGGATAATAAAAAATTTTAAACAAACTGCTGTGTTATAAATCATCACTATATCCCATACACAAGCACAGACTTCAGACAAAAGCAATCCACTTGATGCATGTTTGAGGATTATGACTAGGGCCCATCCCAAATCAGACCGAAAGTCAAGCTTGGACTATTCTAATTACTTCTAAGGGATGTTAAACAGGTTGCTTACACTCTGCATTTGTTTTCTCTCCAAGGAATGGATAACATCTGAATTCCATAAACAGTATAATGCTGTAACAGCTAAGGCATTATGCATTATTCTTAATTATTTATATACATATGGCTACATCTTATCAAGCCAACAACTGGGGCCAAATAAGTAACAGCCCTAAAACAGTTTTCTTAATGAAGTAAATTCTTAATGAAGTGATTTTAATGTTTCTAATAAAGATTATCAAAAATAAGTTTGTTTCAACTATGAAATACAAACTCTTACTCACTCGCCAACTGATAGCAAGTTTTGTTTCTCATCCTTTTTTATTCGTGGGCGCCCTGGTTTCATCTTCAAAGGTGAGGTTGGAGTCTTCTGAGCAGCAGGCTGAATGAAATGTGCAAACAGTTCTGTCTGCTTTAATAAATACTCAAATCTATTTGCTCGGTCGGTTTGCTGCAAAAAGTTTTTAAGACACATTTTATCAGAATATTAATACAACTTCAGAAATCAAAGCTTCAACATGCCCCTATACAATAAACTCAGCAAAAAGGAACTACTGAGACATACAACAACATAGATGAGTTTCAAAAGCATTATACCTTATATACACACACACACACACACATAAAAAAGCATTATACTAAGTGAAAGAAGACAAACACAGACTGTGTACTATGATTTTACTTACACGAAATTATAGCTAGAGATAGAAAGCTCATCTGGAGTGTTCAAGGGGATAAGGACAAGAGCTCATTTTGGGCGGGATAATAATGTCCTACATCATGACTATAAGGTGGCTAACTAATTGCATAAATTTGCCAAACCTCATTAACTTAAAATTAAAACTGCTGTGTGTCAATTATACAGCAATTTGGTTGACCAAAAAACATTAAAAAATTAAAACAGTTTTCAAAGAAGTGAATTTATTCAGAAATGGAAAAAAATGTGTTGGTCATTCATCGGTTAAGCTGTGCCAAATTTTAAAAAGGCATCAGGTTGAAATACATCTATTAAGGTGCTCCTGACCAGGGGCGCTTGGGTGGCTCAGTCGGTTGAGCACCTGACTTCGACTCAGGTCATAATCTCACGGTTCGTGAGTTCAAGCCCCGCGTCGGGCTCTGTGCTGACAGCTCAGAGTCTGGAGCCTGCTTCTGATTCTGTGTCTCCTTCTCTCTCTGCCCCTCCTCCATCCATGCTCTGTCTCTCTCTCAAAAATAAAACATTAAAAAAGAAACAAAGAAAGAAAGAAAATGTTTAAGGTGCTCCTGACTGGCTCAGTCAGTAGAGCACGAGACTCTTAATCTCAGGGTCATGAGTTCGAGCCCTATGCTGGGTGGGCACAGAGCTTACTTTAAAACAAAAACTATTAAGTTCATGAAATACTCACTAACCCAATGCAGTTATTAATACTATTTCTTCCTTTCATTTCTAACACCTGCCATTTGAAATCTTCTCTATTACCACACTAAGAGAATGGAAGAATTTCAACCAAAAAAACTTAAGATCACTGAAATCAGCATACTTCTCTCCATGATAATTTCCTATAGAAGACAAGCTTCAGTTTTTTGTTTTTGAAAATTACAAACTATTTTATAATTTTAAGCTTACTTATTTTGAGAGAGAGAGAGAGCATGCACAAGAGAACATGCAAGGGGGGAGGGGGCAGAGAGAGATAGAGGAGACCAAGAATCCCCACCAGACTCTGCACTGTCAGCATAGAGCCCGATGTGGGGTTCGATCTCACAAACCATGAGATCATGACCTGAGCTGAAATCAAGAGTCAGATGTTTAACTGACGGAGCCACCCAGGTACCCTAAGAAGATTAAAAATTATTTTAAAGTACTGATAATATACTTATGTGTATTTTACAGTATTTCATTTCTTTATATGTATATAATAAAAAAGGCAAGCAACTAGCAGATGTTGGGCCTGAAAAAAATCTATTCACTTATTGTAATTATATTTGGAATCAAGATAAATTAAGCTATGGAAATTAATTCAGATAGGTCAGAGCTAGACATTTTAAGGGAAGTGCTATTCTGAAGTATTTAAAAATCACTAAGTATTCTTCACTTCTTCCAAAGTTTTCAATCAACATTATCTTCTTAAATAGCTTTTCAATTCAGCAACTACTTTTGTGTATCTACCAGAAAAGGCACATTTGTTCATCAAATTCCAGTATCAAAAATAAACATAAGGCATTATTTAAGATGGTCAGAAGGTAAATGCTTGGAAAATAAAGCAGGATAAAAGGAACTGGGAATGGCACTAAAATTTTAACGGGGATGACCAGAAAAGTCCTAAGACATGATGTTTCAACAGAGAAGAGGGTCCCCTCCACCCACATTCTTAGATCTTATCACATATCTCTAATGCTTAAAAACCTTTAATGGCTCTAGATGTCTTAAGATTTTCAAAGTGCTTCACAACCCATCAGAGCAAAAATATCCAAAACTTGATCTGCATGATCAAGTTTTGAAACTACAGCCTTAAGGAATTAAGTACAGAGTTCACCATAGTTCTACACATGATCAATGACTTCAAAATTCTCACTACTCATTCATTCAAGTAGTAGTAGGATTATAAACTAGTTGCAAAGAACCAAGGAGGAGTTCAGAACAACATTTACATTCAGAACAACATAACTATGGCAAACATTGAGGGAAAAACAGGCAAAGACCTTGGTTGTGAATGAAAATATTAACATAAAATGATGTGAGATCTTAAAGGGAAAAAACAGATCCTTAAAAAGTAAAAATAGAGTAAGATTAGGAACCTGAAGGACATGAATCATAAAATCAAATGGAAGATTAAAATCAATAGCTTTAAACCAGTTCCTCTCTCTGAAACAAAAGGAAATGACACAGGGTAGCAGAGGCCATACATGTTTGGAAATAGGAAATAAACTGAAGAAAAGCCTGTTAATTCTTTGTGGAGGAAGACTGAAAATAAGGCTGTGGCAGAAATGGAATAGAAAGTTTAACCAGAATAGTAAGTAAAGTTTTAAAATGGCTAAATGGGATTGTTGAGCAATAAATACCGAAAGCCTGAGAGTAAAAACCATAAATTTATTTTGGTACCAATCAGCACTATTATTCAGTTTTCTCAAGTAGTATTCAGTATCCTTGGTTCAAGAATAAAGCGTGGATACTGAGACTTACTTACCTATAGTTAGGAGCTAGCAGATGACAGGGGAGCTTGATTAAAAAAAGAAAATGTTAGTCAAGACCATGATGTTGAAAAAGGAAATGATTAGGAGACTGAAAAATTTGGAAAAATGTATGAAGAGATCTGGAAGAGGCCCGATCATAAGAAAGGAAGCAAATACAGAAGCCAACGAAATAACCCATGCAACAGAAGAAAAATGAATTAGGGCAATAAGGGAAAAAGAGAAGTATTTATGATGTTTAACTTGCAAGATTATTAAAATTATGAAGTACTGCTATAGACAGCTTGGGTATATATTAAGAGGAACTGTCATTGATTGAGGTAACACTAAGTATATGTGTGAGGCACAGAATAAATTCAATTTTGGATATTCCTAAGTAAGAGGTACCAAAGGGACTTAAATGTCCAACAAAAAATGAAAATACAGTGGTTGGAAGCATCTGGGCTAGAGGTAAATATTGAGAAGAATTCAGTTTAAAGAAAACCAATGATGAGGTCGCCTGACTGGCTCAGTTAATACAGCATTTGACACCTGATCTTGGGGTTGTGAGTTCAAGCCCCACATTGGACGCAGAGATTACCTAGAAATAAAACCTTAGAAAAGAAAAGAAAAGAAAAGAAAAGAAAAGAAAAGAAAAGAAAAGAAAAGAAAAAACCAATGACAAGGATTGAACTATTCAAGAAGAAATGTTAGAGTACAATGGTAAATAGATGCAGAATACACACATCTTGAATAACTACTTCTCTGGTCTTTTACTCTCCCCACTCTCTGATACTAAATCATAAAATAAAGGGAGATAAAATAACCCAAATATTTATATGATATTATTTTGTGCGTTTATGTAGTACTTCTATATTTGTATAGAAGTACTATGCAAACAACAAAAGTTACAGTATCCTATGTTACACACACTTCAACTGAATATCTGTACCTCAACTATAAAAATTAAATGCAGAAATTTGGTCCATTCAGTCACTTAATTTAAGTAATTATAGACTCTATTCATATACCTAGAGCATACCATTTTTTCTTCGTAAGTGGGATCTGGTTCTTGGATTTCTTTTTGCTTTCCAGGAGATGCATCATCAAATACTTCCTGGTAGGAAAGAAAAATCATGGATTGTTCTTCAAAAATAGTCAACACATCATTATTAAACTAATTTCTGCTGAAAACACATTCTAAGTAATACATTTCTACTGCAAACTTGCTAGATACTCAAATGGCTGTTATCTAACCTGATAGGATATCTTGATGAAATTAAACGCCATGATGAAAACAACCTATTTAACCCAAATATGTAAACTACATGGCTACTGGCCAAGATTTAAACAACACAAGACTATGATCTACATCATCCTAGAATAAAAGAATAACTTTCAACAAATCTGTCTCTTTTTTTACTCAATAATTATGAAACCAAATTAAATAGTATATACTATGAAGAAATCATGTTCCGGGGCGCCTGGGTGGCGCAGTCGGTTAGGCGTCCGACTTCAGCCAGGTCACGATCTCGCGGTCCGTGAGTTCGAGCCCCGCGTCGGGCTCTGGGCTGATGGCTCAGAGCCTGGAGCCTGTTTCTGATTCTGTGTCTCCCTCTCTCTCTGCCCCTCCCCCGTTCATGCTCTGTCTCTCTCTGTCCCAAAAATAAATAAACGTTGAAAAAAAAAAAAAATTAGAAGAAATCATGTTCCTTTTTAATTATAAAACTGCAGTATCTACCTTGCTTGTATGTAACTATAAACCTGAAATAAGCATCATTAGTCATGCTGATTTCCATCTTCTGGAAAAACATAAAAAAATTTCATGCATCCTAAATCAAATACTCTTTAACAATCTGATTCCTAAATTGGTAGTAAATATCCTATCTTGTGAATTTATTCACCCTGACATTCAAAATGCCACAAACAAAATACAGCAACAACTATACTGCAAAGTTCCACTCACCTATCAAAACAGCAACTAAGAATAGTTGGTAAAAGAATAATTTTCATTAACAATGTACAAATCTGGGCTTGGTACTATGTATTATAATAAAGCTACCTGTGATTAAAAAGTTGGGAGGGCTGGAGGTGGTAGAGTAGTAAAGAGGTCAAATGACCTAAATTCTAGTCTAACTTCATTGCTAAGAGCTTTAGGTACCTATGTAACCGTAACTTAAGCTCATCACAAATCTCTGGTTTCCACAAGTAAAAAGGATAAAGCCACCTGTAAGGCTACTTCACAAAATAGTATTGGATGAGGCCAAATACACCCTAAAAAAATAAAATGTGGTTTCCAATAGTAGTCATTATTTCTTCCATAGTTAAAAAAAAAAAAGGGGGAGGGGGGATTTGGACTCCAAGACTCTTGAGGTCACATGACACACATACACAGTGTGTCTATCTGCCTAGTCTGTCGGCATTTAGTGTACCTATCTATCAATCAGTCTAGTCAATAGCGAAAAAAGGCAAAGATAGGCTCAATCTACAACTCCAAAAAGATCATAATAAACAAAAACTGGAATTACTCCCTTGACTTATCAGTATCCAAGCAAAAATGAAAACTTAATTGAATACATGTGAAAGCTAGCTAACATTTCTGGGAAGATCAGCCTTGTCAAAAAAAGTTCGTGAATGCAAGATTTCATTTGTTTTCTAATTTTGAAAAACACCCACCTTAAATTCTACTTTCAAACAAGAAAAAGGCATTTAAGACTGCCAAATATATTACATATTTTTGCTCAAATCTGTTTTTTACCAGGGAACCTCAATGACTTCCAAATTCAGTTCAGAAAAGACTGAAAGTACATTTACTTAAAAAAATTTTTTTAATCACACTATAACATGCAGAGAAAAAAAATCCAGGCTAAAATTAGTCAGTGAAGAAACTTATGAAAGATGAAATTACTAATGTTCCTGTACTGAGAAGGTTAAAATAACTGTCATTCTTCAAGAAACGAAATTGTCAAACATCCTTCTTGCAAGAATATGAGAGTAAAATATGTGGGAAATGGATCAGTTTCAGAGCCAGACCTGGGTTCTACCACAGGTTCTACTTATCAGAAGACTAATTTCCTCAAAGAGCAAATAAAAATACCCTGGACTTCATTTGGTACTGGCTATCAAACACGAATGTCCATACTTAAATTCCACTTTAGTTTAAAAACAGCAAATAAAAGCCAAATTAGGCTTTATTACTCTTTCTGATATTTAAATAACATCTCTAGTGAGACACTGGTTGTTATTCCAAAATTTGAATGGAGACTCTTTTGAGAAGCTTACAGAAACTATGGACAGCACTGTCCAGAGAATTGTCCATTTACACACAACTGCTTTCAGTGTGACGGATCTTCAAACCCCCACACCATGGAGCTGGAATCCAAGTTAAACAGCCCTAGTAATCCGAAGAACCACTTTAAACCTTAAGTAAGAAAAGTAAGGCAACACTAGTGAGGAATTTGAAACAGATCTAAAATCACTTGAAAGTACAGGATATCAATGTTCTATTGCATAAAAACCTACCCTCACCACTAAAAGTTCGCTCATAAACTATTAACATGTTACTTCACTCTAGATTAGACCTTGGGTGCCCAAATAGAACTCTGCTGTGCCAAAAACGCTTCAATGGTAAACTGCACTTCCATTTACTGATTTGTTAATACTGCATAAAAGATCATTTTTTTTAGAGCAGTATTACCTTCACCCCTTGTATCTTAAGGATGGAAAAATCCCAGAAATCTTTGGGCTACGACTTTAAAATATCTCAAAACCGATCGAAGGCCAGGAATAAAATTTGGAAGGAGCAAGCAATCACTTTGTTCCCAGACATCGCACAGTCTTGGAGCATACCCAAGAGACCCGCCTGGCAACTCCCCAAACTTTCCACCCCCGCAGCACTGTCACCATACCCTGGCCGACCCCAGTCCTTAAAGCAGGCTCGGCAGCGAGCGGTACCAATTTTCAAAAAATAAAAAAATAAGTGAATAAAAAAGGCCAAGGCCTCAAAAGAGGAATTGCGCTGGACTGAAAGCTAACCGCCCCAGATTCATCAATTCATCCATCCTCCCATCCATCCCCCGACTCAAAATTAAATGGGCGTCCACGACGGCTGCTGCTACCTCGGTCGCTTCCCTCCCAAAGGAACAGTGCTTGGGAGGAGCCTCCGTTCCCTTCACAGGAGCAGCTGCGCCCCGCTTATCCCCACTGCGCACTCGGCCATCCAGCTCTAGCCATTGTTTCTGCCCAGAACAGATACCGCCCCCACAAGGACCGGGATTAAGAAAAGGAGGCCTGAATCCTCGGATGCGCAGCTTTTAAATGCCTTCCCCACCCGGTGCATCCTTCCCTGACTACTAAGGGGCATCTCCCTCGCCCATCCCGCAAGTTTAGTGGAAACTAAAACCAAGAATCAGATGGGCCAGGGAATTATGGGAGTCCACCGGGAAAAAACAAACAAAAAAAAAAAACAAAAAAACAAAAACGGGTAGATCCCTCTCTGCCTCAGTAATCACTAACATCTGTTTAATAAAAGGGGTCGAGGATTTGGCAAGGTTCGCTAAAGAGATAAGTAATGTAAATGTGAAATGCCAGAAATCCATAGGAGTCGGCGTGGGTAGGTTAAGCACAAGGGCGCAAGGGTGAAAGAATCATTCCGGTTCCAAAGGGTCTGAGGCCGAGTTTGAGTGCCGAAGGGGTGGAGTACTGCTCTGCGTCTGAGCACTAAAATCTGGGCAAGGGAACCAGCTCCTCGCCCCCCTGCACGCTCTCCCCGCGCCACAAGCCACCCTCACCTCCATCTCGGAGTCCGCGGGGCCGGAGCTGGCCGCAGAGGGAGCCGCCTGGGCCGCGACACCCTCGGGGCCGCCTTTGTTGCTGCTGTTGCTCACGCTGCCGGCGGCCGAGGCTGCTGGCTTGGAAGGCGCGCTCTCGGGAGGCGGGGGTGGCGGAGGCTCGGCCGCGGACGACATGATGTTCCGTCTGCGTCACCCGCTGCTGCCAGAGGCCCGGCAGAGATGAGGAGGCCTAGGCCTGGGTGGCTACGTCGCAACGAGCTGACGGAAGTGCGAGAGGACCACCCGAATGCGCCCCTGCGCCGCGGCTCAGCTAAGAGCCTAAGCCCTGCCCAGCAGCCTCCCGGTCTCGTCTTCCTCCTCTTCCGCGGGGCTCGGGATTCGACCGGCGCTTACCTCACGGCGGGAATCACGTCGACGAGAGTGGGCGGGGCCACCTGGGTCACCGAGGTCAGGGAAGGCGGGTTAATTTACGGGAGGGCGGAGGGTTGGGTAAGGGGAAAGGAAAGCGAAAGAGACCGACGCGAGGAACTAGTTTCGCCGCCTCCTTTTCTTCCTCTGGTAGAAATCATCTATCTCGCCAGCATCCAGGACAACTACCTACGCCACCGACTTTCAACCCTCGCGAGATTAATAGTTGGCTAATTGACTCGGTTCTGAGTGCGCTTGCGCGGTCTCCTCTCCTCACCCTTGGCCACGCCCTCTCTGGGCCCCCAGCGGGCTCTAGGACGAGGAGTGGGCGGGGCCCCGAGGGAGAGCTTGAGGACGTAGCTTTGTGCGTCGGCTCCCCGGCGTGACGCGAACGCAGTTCTTAACGGCTGTCCTCATCTGCCCTGTCTTCTGGGCCTGGCCGGGGGTCGGTGTCACCCCCTGAAAACTTGCCCAGGTTTTGCGGCGTCTGTTGAAACGTGGAGGCCTCTGCTGACTTTAACACTTGTACCGCCTCCGCTTATGGCATGACACCGTAGTGTTCACGTTATGGTTATCCCAAGTGACATCTTGTTTGTTTTCTCAGGAAAGTTGTCCGTTAGTGTGATTTTTTTTTTTTTTTTTTTGGTCTTCCCATGTTAGCTGTATCAGTCATTTCTAAATTTCTTCTACTTCGGTACATTGCCTCCAAATTTACATGCTAAAAGTAAGCAAACTGCACGCTGCCTTCTGAGTGAGAAACATGAGTAATCAAGGAAGAGAGGTGGTGGGTTGTATTGTTCCTCAACCACCAAATACTTAATAAAAAATACATTCTTTTCTCATTAAGAAATGTTGCAACTAACCACTGTTTTGTACACTACCTTAGGCTCTCAACACAGCCTAAGGGTCTTAGTGCATCCATCCAGTACAGATTTTAAGCACATTGTATTCTATTTGATAACAAATCTGCATATTACAGTAAATTATTACTTGCACTGCACAAGGTTTTATTCATTTTTGCATCCCCCTGTCAAGTATTCCATCAGTGAATGGAGGAGACATGCTTTTCAAGAATTAAGGTTTTAGCTAACTGGTTAATTATGTTAAATTTCACACACGAAGGACCTCCTTAGAACGCAAAGACTACAAACTTTTAACTAAATGATAATTCTTTGAGATCTAGAAAATGTCCACCAGTCCCTTAGAAATGCTATTTCTAAGACTGTAAAAAACTGCCTAAGGATATATAACAGAAATACCTACAATGGCATTCAACATAGTCTTCACATATAATTACATAAAGTTAGCAATAGGCTGAATTCAACATTGAACTGTTTTTAAAACTATGCTGTACACCCACAAAATTAATCGTTTAGCAATGATAAACAGAAGAATGTTTATTACATGGTGTTAATTGAAAAAAATTTAACAGTTCAAAAATATAGATAAAAATTGGAAGGATATACATCAAAGTATTGAAAGTATTGCTGGTGTATATTTCCTAAGTCTTCTTTGTTTGTATTTTTTATTTTTCTAAAATGGGTTTCTATATTATTATACTGAGAAAACTTATTTTTAATATTAAAAAATGTTCTTTGGGATGCCTAGGTGGCTCAGGCAGTTGAGCATCCAACTCTTGATCTCAGCTCAGGTCATGATCCCAGAGTCATGGGATTGAGCCCCAAGTCAGGAGCCTGCTTAAGATTCTCTCTCTCTCTCTCTCTCTCTCTCTCTCTCTCTCTCTTCTCTCTCTCTCTGTCTCTCTCTGTCCCTTTGCTCCTTTCCCCTGGTTGTGCACTCTTGCTCTCGCTACAATATTTTTTTTTTAATTTTTTAAAATGTTCTTTTACCTAAAAAGATTTGGGTGGAAGAGTAAAAGGTAGTAGTGTTTAGGGTGGTACCTGACATATAGACATGCAACAAGTAGTTATTGACAAAAATTTATTTAGTATTGTTAAGTAGGAAGAATATAACATTTGTTTAGTATTCAGTATATTTCTCTACTCTATAGTGATGGTAACTATCTTGGGTCCTGGTTTGAAAACTCTAAAAATTATATACTGAAGTATATAAATGGAAGGTTCCTAAGCCAGACAACTGTTTAAGGAAAGCAGTAAATAGCAAGAAAAGCAATAAGCAAAATTTCCTTTAAAATGACAATTGTATTTTAACATGTGCATTTATACTGTGAGTTTCTCATATGAACATATGAAAGCTATATAAGAATCTTAAGAATTGTAGAGGAAAGGTACTTAGAAGAAAGGAGGAAGAGAAGACAGAACGTTTAAATCCACTAATCTAACATTAGGGACAGAGAAATTTTGAGCAGGATCTGGAAGCAGAGAGAAAGAGGAGAGAGAAGCTGCAGAAAACACAGGATGCCTGGACACTGAGCTATAGGGACATTAGCTAAGTTAGGTATGTAGTACTTATCTGGTGGCCAAATCACAAAGACCTATTTTTCTTCAAAGACTAGTAGGTTAAAGTAATAGCTAGTTCTGGAACTGATAGTATAACATGGATTAGTATAGTGGTAGGAAGGTAACTGGGGAGTCAGGCCAACATAGATTCCAATGCAGGCTCAAGAACTTAGTAGCAGCATGAATGTCCGCAAGTTATCTTTCAACTTCTTTGAAATCAGTCTTCTCATCTTTTTATTATTACCTCAACTTTATATTGGGGTAATATTCTTGCAATGACATCAGAAAATTAAAGAGATAGTGTGTGTAATGTGTTTAATACAGTGCCTGACATGGAGTGAGCTCTGTGTTCAAGTGTTAGGTATTCAAATCCTGAAGAATCATAAGCCAAAGCATCAGTCCAGTTGGAGGGATGGTAATCTAATTTTTTTTAATATGAGGAAGGGAAGATGAATCATGTCAAGAAAATTCCAGAAAAAAAAAAAATGCTGCTTTAACCATGTTCCCAGAAATAGAATGTCATAATGTGAAAACATGTCAGTGTTCTATCTCAAATATGCAAATATATATTGTTTACACCTAAAATTTCCTCTGTTAGATTTAGTGTACCCGAACAGCATGCTCTGTGCTGGAGAGTAGAACAAAGAGATGTTGCCAGAGGACAAAAGATTCTCAAGAGCCAGGACTCAACATTTTGGCCTTGAATGATAACAGAAAGGAGTTACATTTATCAAGGACAAAGTAGGAATGCTGAGCCTCTCTTCGTCACATACTTATTTTGTGAAAGTCTAAGAAAATAAAGTCTGTTACTACATGACAATAATAAAACAGTATTGATTGAGTTTGTATCTGTGGAGATTTCCAACACAAGATACCAATGATCACATCTTCTATGTATCTTTTTTCAGAATTCTCTTACATGGGTCATTTGCCATGTAAGAACATTTTGATTAAACAAAAACATTAGCTCAGCTCTAAATAAAAAAGATAAATAACGTTTAAGTATATTTTCCTCATATTTGGTTACTAACACACAGTGGGTGACTTTGTATCCATTAGGCGTTTATACATATACTTATGTGATCATTTAAAGTTACCTTTTCCTTACTGCATACAAGTTAAAAATTCAAGTTCCCTGCACATTTTTTCCTACTTGTGAAAAATATTTTCTTCTTTATTGAATTTGCTCTAGGTAAAATACTCTAGGAAGCTAAATATAATCCAAAGGTAAATTTTAACTACTACCACTCCTGAAATATTTTCAAAAGAATTAACTATGGTCAAAACTATGGTTAAGAAATTTGGGATACCTTTGCTCAAAATACTGAAAGTAATGGAAAAATATATGCTTCCAACATTATTCAAAAGAAAGCAAGAGTGGCTACATCATTATCAAGTAAAGTAGACTTCAGAGCAAAGAAAATTACAGAGAGTGTCAATCTACCAAGAAGTGTCAAATCTACCAAGAAAATACAACAATTGTAAATATGTATGCATGAAACGACACAGCAAAATATGGAAAGCAAAAACTGACAGAACTGAAATAAAAAATAACAAATCCACAATTATAAGTGAAGACTACAGCATCTCTCAATAAGTGGTAGAACAATTAGGCAGTGGGGCACTTGGGTGGCTCAGTTGGTTAAGCATCCAACTCTTGATTTCGCTCAGGTCATGATCTCACAGTTGGTTTGTGGACCCAAGCCCTTTGTAGGGCCTCCTACTGACAGCCCAAAGCCTGCTTGGGATTGTCCTTCTCCCTCTCTTTCTGCCCCTCCCCCACTCATGTGCTCATTCTCTCTCTCTCTCTCTCTCTCTCTCTCTCTCTCTCTCTCTCTTTTAAAATAAATAAACTTTAAAAAAGTGTTAAAAAAAAAAAAAAACAACCAGGCAGCAAAACAGCAAGGATATAGAAGAGCTCAACAACACTGCCAACCAGCAGAATCTACCTGACATTTATAGGACATTCCACACAACAATAGAAAAATACACATTTTTTCCAAGAACCCACAGAAAATGTAACAAGATAGGCCATGAAACAAACCTCAACAAATTTTAAAAATTGAAATCATACAGAAGTGTGTGTTCTTCACCCGCAGAATTGAGCTAGAAATCAATAACTGAAAGTTACAAGAAATATCTCCAACTAAACAACACACTTCTAAGTAATCCATGGGTCTCAGAGGAGGGCTTAAGAGAAAAAAAAAGTAAATTGATATGAATGAAAATATAATATATCAAAGTTTGTGGAACACAGATGAAGTGATGAGAGGGAAATTATAGTACTAAATACTTATATTCAAGAAAAGGGAATAGTCTCAAATCTAAGCTTCCTTCTCTTGGGGCACATGGGTGGTTCAGTCAGTTAAGTGTCCAACTTCAGCTCAGGTCACGATCTCAGGGTTTGTGAGTTCGAGTCCCACGTCAGGCTCTGTGCTGTCAGCTCAGAGCCTGGAGCCCACTTCAGATTCTGTGTCTCTCTCTCTGCCCCTTCCCTGCTCATTCCCTGTCTCTGTCTCTGTCTCTGTCTCTCTCTCTCAAAAATAAACATTAAAAAAAATGTTAAACTTCCATCTCAAAAACCTAGAAAAACAGGAGCAAAGTAAATCCAAAGTAAGCAAAAGGAAGGAAGTAATAAAGGTGGAAGCAGACATTGATGAAATTAAATCATAAAAACTTAAATAAAATAAAATGAAACAAAGAACGGGTTCTTTGAACAGAAAAAAAGTGACAGTTTCTAGGAAAACTGACAAAGTACACAAATCACCAATGTTAAGAATGAAACAGAACTTACTTATTGCTACAGATCTGAAGACATCAAAAGGATAACAAGGGACTACCACAAACATAAATTTGACAACTTAAATTAAATAAACCATTTTCTTGAAAAATTCAAGCTACCATGATTCAGACAATATGAAATTGGCAATTTGAATAGCACTATAAATATTTAGGAAATAAAATTTATAACTTAATAATTTCCCAAAAGAAATCTCCAGACTCAGATAGTATCCTGGAGAATTCCACCAAATATTTTTGCACAATTTTATACCAATTCTACATAATCTCCTTCAGAAAATAGAAGAGGGTACACTACCCAATTCATTTTATGACACTGCTATAATAACCCTGATACCAAATCAAACAAAGACACTATTAAAAAGAAAAGAAATATCACTGATGCATATAGACACAAAAATGCTTACCAAATATTAGCAAATACAGTTATGTAATATATAAAAAAAATTGTGCACCCTGACCAAGTAAAATGTATTCCAGAGATGCAAGACTGGTTTGATATTTGAAAGTCAACTAATGTTATTTGCCTATAACTCAAATGATCATATCAACCAATGCAGAAAAGGCATTTAACAAAATCTCAACACCCATTCATGATAAAAACTCTCAGGAAAAAAATAGAGGGAAACTTCCTCCTCTTACTTGACAAAGGACATTCACAATACCTACAGCAAACATTATGCTTGATGAGACTGAATGCTTTCCCCCTAAGATCAGAAATAGGCAAGAATCTGCTCACACCACTAATATTCAATACAGAACTGGAAAGGAAAAATAAAACTGTCCGTATTTGCAAATGACATGATTATTGACATAGAAAAATCCCAAGAAATCTACATAGAACATCTTAATGCCTGGTAAGTGAATTATGCAAGGTTCAGGATACAAGATAAACATTCAAAACTCAACTGTATTTCTATAAATTACCAATGAACATGTGGACTCAGTGCAAATAGGCTTTTCAACAAATGGTCCTGGAGAAACATCGATAAATAAAAACAAACAAACAAAAGACAACACCTTGACCTAGGTTTCACAGTTTGTACAAAAATTAGCTGAAAATGGATGATACATTTAATGTAAAACAGAAAACTGTAAAAAAAACTTGTAGAAAAAGAAAAAAGAAAATACTAAGGACCTAAGGCTAAGCATAGAGTTCCTAAACTGAAACCAAAAGTATGATCAATGAAAGGAAAAACTGATAAACCAAATCACAAAATTAAAAAGATTTGCTTGGGGCGCCTGGGTGGCTCAGTCGGTTAAGCGTCCGACTTCAGCTCAGGTCACGATCCCGCGGTCCGTGAGTTCGAGCCCCGCGTCGGGCTCTGGGCTGACAGCTCAGAGCCTGGAGCTTGTTTCTGATTCTGTGTCTCCCCCCCTCTCTGACCCTCCCCCGTTCATGCTCTGTCTCTCTCTGTCTCAAAAATAAATAAATGTTAAAAAAAAATTAAAAAAAAAAAGATTTGCTCTTGTGAAAGACTGTTAAGAAGATGAGAAGACAAGCTACAGAGTAGGAGAACATATTCGCAAAATACATATCAGGCAAAGGATGAGTATCTACAATATACAAAGAACTCTGAAAATTCAACAAATAGAAAAGCAAAGAGTTTATTTAGAACACAAGGAAAAGAAATGAAGAGACAATTCACCGAAGAAGATATACACATGGCAAATCAGCACATGAAAAGATGTTCAACATCATTAGCCATTTGAAAAATGCAAATTAAAACCAAATGAGATATCACTTCACACCTAACAGAATGACTAAGATAAAAAATAATGATAACACCAAATGCTGGTGAGGATAGAGAGAAACTGAATCACTCATACATTGCTGGTGGAAATGTAGTATAGAGTTTATAGACCAAAAAACTCTGAGAATGGCTGCTTTTGGAAAAAATATTTTCCTTGAAAAACAAAAGCATGTGCACAATTATGTCTCTGAAACTATTGCTCCTAGGTATAGTTTCAATCATTTGTATTAATTGTAACTTGTATTATTTTATTATTTTAACCAAAGTAACTTTTATTTCACACAAAACTAGAAGTAAGTAATTATAAACTCTATGTCATACACTGACATTTTAGCAGACCGACAAAACTCATGAATACATATAACATGATATTTTACAGCCATATACATCCTTTATAAGGCTTCTCTAAGTGGCAAAAATAAGTACATTTATTAACAAGCCCTCAGTGATAACCTCTTTATAGCACTTAAAATACAAATAGAAGCATATAAACTAAAAACTATGCTTAGTAATCAATGTTTTAGTGTTGTATCTTAGAAATGATTTCAACATCCAATGAAAAGTAATTTAATATAAGTCCAAGGTTTTTTTTTTAAGTTGTTAATGTTTTTATTTATTTTTGAGAGAGAGACACAGTACTAGCAGGGTAGGGACAGAGCAAGAGGGAGACACAAAATCCAAAGCAGATTCCAGGTTATGAGCTGTCAGCACAGAGCCCAACCCGGGGCTCGAACCCACGAACCACAAGATCATGACCTGAGCCAAAGTCAGATGCTTAACCAACTAAAACACTCAGGTGCACCGAAGTCCAAAGTTTTAAGTCACCTAAAGAAATTACCTCCAAGCTAACATACTGTACAATGTAACTACTATTGAAAATGAGACTAATGATTCAATTTGGCTAAACACAAATTTGTATTTTTTTATAATCTTAAAGATTAAGTGGAAGTAATGCTAGCTTATTTGATCAATAAACCAGTGTAAATTTAGAAAGAACATTCCCAACCAGAATAAGATACAGACTTGTACTATACTTAACAGTGATAAGCCAGAGAAGACATAGCTGAACTTATTAAACCAAAAATATTGAACTACTTTTGTTTGCTTGAGATTTTCTTAAATTTTGTGAACTTGCCTTCTTCAAAAGTTATCTGTTAGTTTTGCTAAGAAACTTTTTCTTTCCTTTAAGATTCTAACACATTTAAAGTATTAGAATTTCATTGTTTTCTAGGAATTTTAGGAATATTCAATCCATGTAAGTGCTTATTTACCTCTATCCACCAATCAGAACAGGACTGTTTCAGAGTTTATGATCTCACATGTCAATAGCATCCTGAGATGGAAAAGCATTACATATTCACATGATGAAAAGTAAAGATCTTTCTGAATTATAGACAAATAGAGAGCGCTTACAGTTTCACTTCTAAAATTTTGGCCTCAAGGCAAGCAAGAATAAACACAACATCACAGTAAATGTCTGGTCCAAATATCAAAGAGGTATTTTTCCTAGTGTTGGGCAGGAAATTCTTTTTTTTATTATTTAAATTTTTAAAAATGTTTATTCATTCTTGAGAGAGAAAGAGCACGAGCAAGGCAGGGACAGAGAGAGAGGGAGAAACAGAATCTGAATCAGGCTCTAGGCCTCCGCACTGTCAGCACAGAACCCGATGCGGGGCTCAAACGCTCAAACCATGAGATCATGACCTGAGCCAAAGTCGACGCTTAACCCACTGAGCCACCCAGGTGCCCCAGGAAATTCTTAATTGATTTGAGCTCACAATAGATAAATATACAAAACACTACCAAACCTAATACTTTGTTGTCTCTCACCCAGCAGAGAATAGGTCTCTACAAAACCCTAATTCTTTTAGAGAAATCATCAAATGATCAGACCATAAAACCAAATCAGCAATCATTGCTGCCACCAATAGAAAGAAGTTTATCAGATGCAAACGAACCAAAACAAAGCACAAAATTAGTGGAGAGGTAAATTTTAAATAGAAAAAACAGCACCACAAATTTGTTGTTTGGGATCCACTTCTAAGAACCCAGAAAAGACATACATGGGCTTAACCCACCCATGAGGTGCACTTCTCCAGGAACCAAGTTACCTGGTCCTAATAGGAATTCATTGGACATCATGGTGGAAGACTTTTGAAACTGATTAAAGAAAAAACTTTTTTAAAGTAAAACCATGACTCTCATATAGATCTGAAAAAGAATGCATGTTAGATGTGTGCTTTATTTAACTTAACAGTGAAACAATTAATGAGGTGTTAGAACCAGTTTAAGGAAGTCAGAACAGCACAAATTTCTATGGAGTAAAGGAAGGATGACAGGAACATACAAATGGAGGTAAAACTAGTTTCTTTCACAGTGGGGGTGGAATGTCAGTTTACTGTTTACTGAATAGGACAGGATTTGCATTGCTCTGGATAAGAATTATTTTGCATTTGTATCAGTTATTTGCAATTTAGAATTCTAAAATAGTCCCATAGAATCAGAATACCTAGAGTGTTGTCCTCTACACTCTAGATAATTCATAATTGTCACTGAAGCACATTTTTCCCTATATACCACTGCCTTAGATTATTATAAATATTTTCATTTGGACTGTTAAGTAGCCTCCTAACTGGTTAATTCTTCTTCATTTTGCATTAAGTGTAAGAACTGAAATTCAACTCAAGTCCATGCTGGTAACCACTATTTTTGCCATTCTCCTTCATCTCTCTAGGATAGCTTTCTCTACTTTCTTTTTGTTTCCCTGCCCCCAGTTAAGTGCATTCCAATGGGCTATGCATTGTAGTACCTCATAGATTACTATCTGTATTCCAATTTCAAATGTTTATTTATTTTTGAGACAGGAGGGGGGGGCAGGGAGTGTGAGCTGGGGAGGGGCAGAGAGAGAGGGAGACACAGAATCTGAAGCAGGCTCCAAGTTCTGAGCTGTCAGCACAGAGCCTGATGCAGGGCTCGAACCCACGTGAGATCATGATCGGAGCCGCAGTCGGAAGCTTAACCAACTGAGCCACCCAGGTGCCTCAGGAGGCAGGTTTTCTTTAAAAAGAGACTGGTCAACACAAAGTCTGGCATCTCCAACATATGTCTACAGTCTATGCCACAGAAAGTAAATTATTTTTTATAGAAAAACCTACTAATGTTCCCATTTCAGCACTGTGGTCTTTTTTTTTTTTAATTTTTTTTAACGTTTATTTATTTTTGAGACAGAGAGAGACAGAGCATGAACAGGGGAGGAGCAGAGAGAGAGGGAGACACAGAATCTTAAACAGGCTCCAGGCTCTGAGCTGTCAGCACAGAGCCCGAAGCGGGGCTCGAACTCACGGACCGTGAGATCATGACCTGAGCCGAAGTCAGACGCTTAACCGACCAAGCCACCCAGGCGCCCCTGTGGTCTTTTTTTTAAAATGAACTTTTATTTATTTTTATTTTTTTATTTTTGATTTTATTTTATTTATTTAAAAAAAATTTTTTTAATGTTTATTTATTTTTTGAAAGAGACAGAGACAGAATGTGAGTAGGTTAGGGGCAGAGAGAGAGGGAGACACAGAACCCTAAGCAGGCTCCAGGCTCCCAGCCATCAGCACAGAGCCCGACACGGGGCTCAAACCCACGAGCTGTGAGATCATGACTTGAGCCAAAGTCAAACACTCAACCAATTGAGCCACCCAGGCGTCCCTTTATTTTTGATTTCAGAGAGAGAGAAAGCACAAGTGGGGAGGGGCAGAGGGAGAGAGAGAGAAACCTAAGCAGACTCTATGCTTAGTGCAGAGCTCGATGTGGGCCTCAATCCCATGACCATTGGATCATGACCAGAAACAAAATCAACAGTTGGAAGCTCAACCAACTAAGTCACCTATTTTTCTTTTTTTAATTGAAGTATAATTAACACACAGCGTTAAATCAGTCTCAGGTGTACAATATAGTGATTCAACAATTGTATACCTTACTCAGTGCTTATCATGATAAGTGTACTCTTAATCCCCAGCCCCTATTTCACCCATCCCCTCACCCACTTCCCCCTGACAACCACCAGTTTGCTCTCTGTATTTAAGTTTGTTTGTCTGTCTTTTTCTTTGTTTGTTCATTCATTTTGTTTCTTAAATTCCACATTTGAGTGAAATAATGTGGTGCCTGTCTTTTTCTTACTTTCACTTAGCATATTATCTAGCTCCATCCATGTTATTGTAAATGTCAAGATTTCATTCTTTTTTTATGGCTGAGTAATATTTCAGTGTGTGTGCGTGTACACATTACATAGCACTATGATCTTTTTAATTTTTATAATACAGTTTAAATTTCATTAAAGGTGTCAATTCTAAGCTCATTGGTACTTGAAAGACATTCAGCCAAATTGTATTTGAAATATGTTTTTGTGAGAGCTAGAGATTAATTTCACCCATTTGAAATTTGATTCTTAACTTTTTAGGTATGAAGTTATTATTCTATAATAAGTCATCATGAAAGACAATAAGAACTCAGTATCTTATAAATTCTAAAAAATTCTTTTCAGTTTTTGATGTATCTCAAAATAGAAGCTCTTTATAGTGTTGAACTTTATCTTCTGTCTATAGTAGATGTCCCAGGGTGCATGTAAGGGGAAAAATTCTGTTAAGTCTCTGTTACCAGTCAGAAGACCCACTGAGTTGCATTCTTAAGAAAATGGCACAACTTTTGGTTCTGCCCTAGGAAGATGGGCCACTTCAGATCCTACCTAGTGGAAGGAAGTGGAGATTTTGTAAGTCTCACATTCAGAAATAAAAGAGAAGGAGGGGATGTCAAAGGAGGCTTTCACTTACTCTTTTGCAAGAGAGTCAGGAATTACCGCACAAGGACCTTGACAATAAGAACTTTGCAGGCTGCTGCTGCTTGATACTTTGGTCACTCCTTTTCATGGCCATTAAAATCCAAGTTCTTGGGGCGCCTGGGTGGCGCAGTCGGTTAAGCGTCCGACTTCAGCCAGGTCACGATCTCGCGGTCCGTGAGTTCGAGCCCCGCGTCAGGCTCTGGGCTGATGGCTCGGAGCCTGGAGCCTGCTTCCGATTCTGTGTCTCCCTCTCTCTCTGCCCCTCCCCCGTTCATGCTCTGTCTCTCTCTGTCCCAAAAATAAATAAAAAAAAAATGTTGAAAAAAAAAAATTAAAAAAAAAAAAATCCAAGTTCTTTTACCATTGAATTTTCTTGTTTTACATTCTTTCAGTACTCTGAATTGATGAACCATTATATTTGGAAATAGACTGAATTTTAATTCTGGATTTTAGTTAAGCTCACAAGGAAGTAGTTATTTATGATGCTGTAATTTCCCTTACTAAACTAGTAAATCTTAAGTACTTTGATTCCAAATCAGAACCTTAAGGTGGAAATTGTGTTAGGAATGGTATTTTCCAGCTGGTTGGCATTTTATTTATATATTGTGTCCATGTCCTCACAGAAGCAGGCACTAGGATAGGATTGAACATGCAAAAGATTTATTGGGTAGGAAATACCTGCTAAGGGGGGAAGTAGGAGCAGGCGGGGAGCAACTTCAGGAGAAGATGCAGAGCTAATACTTGTGCAGAAGAAAGTAAAGTGGAGGGCTGGGAAGGAGGAATTCCGTTTATAGCAGATGTCGAAGAGAGTTTTGACCACACCGTGGTGGAGTCCTCAAGCCATAGTCTCCTGTTAGATAAGTCCCATGTTCCATGGTAATGCTCCTGTTACAGCACCACTGCCTGCTGGAACCCCCTGGAAGAAGTGAGCTTTAAGCAGAACACAGGGGTGAGGTTTTTCATGGGAGTTGTAGTGAGGAGAAGATGGAGGGGTTATGAAGTTTGATCCAGAAGAACAGAGGTTGGGCCTACCACAGTAGAGCTGAGGTCAAGGTGTCACGGTGATGTAGGAGGACAGAACATGACACTTTAAAATACACCACTTCAGCCTGAGGATTATTTTGAGCTAAAAGTAAATGTGAATCAAGAGATGCACACAAAAGCCATCCCAGGGCTTCTCTTCTCTGACTAAAAGCAGAAACATCTGAAAAATGAGGAGTGCTGCGAATCCCCTCTCTCCAGGGAAGTCTTATGGCTATGAAAAAGACTAAAGGTCAGCACCCAGATGGATCTACACAAAAAATATCCTACTCCGCTAGTTTCCCGCTATATATTACCTTCTCACAGTTTGCCACACTTGAAAGCCTAGAACACTTTTTCTTTGTCTTGTCACTTCTCTACAAATGTATTGTTCTTTGGTTAAGATGCTATATAAGCCCAAGTTCTAACCACCCCTTTGAGTTACTCATCATTGGGGTTTCTCCTGCATGATGTGCCCTGTGCATGTTGATAAATTGTTTGTTTTTTTTCTTGTTAATCTATCGTTTGCCAATCTAACTTTACAAGCGTCCAGCCAGAGAACCTGAGAGGTAGAAGGAAAAAGAACTTTTTTCTCCCTACAGTCACCACAAATATATATGACATATTTTGGAAAGAGAACAATATGTACTTTTAATAAATTTGTCTTCTAATTTTAATTGACTAATTTCAACTGATTTTGTTTTTTTTTTTTAATTTTTTTAACATTTTTTAAATTTATTTTTGAGACAGAGACAGAGCATGAACGGGGGAGGGCCAGAGAGAGAGGGAGACACAGAATCTGAAACAGGCTCCCGGCTCTGAGCTGTCAGCACAGAGCCCGATGCGGGGCTCAAATTCACGGACCGCGAGATCGTGACCTGAGCCAAAGTCGGACGCTTAACCGACTGAGCCACCCAGGCGCCCCAAATTTCAACTGATTTTGTTCACACATGTATTTGTACCCACACACTACACAATCTTCAGGGTGGAAAAATAAAACATAAACTTATCGTTGAACCCTTATTTGTACTCACAAAGATCCCTAAGGTACTCAGAGTTAGAAAAAATTTAGATGAAAGAAGACTTGGACTTTGATGATGATGATGATGACGACAATTAACATTTATTTGTTATCACATGTATTGTGCCATGTAGTGGTCTGGGAGTTTTGCATGTACTGACTTATTTGGCCCTCATGTTAGCCCTTGTGAAGTGGGTAATGTTTGTCCCCATTTTGCAGAAGGAGAAACAGACACAGAAGGTAGAGTGGCTTGCAGAGCATTGTACCACCAGTGTGTGATATTGCCAATTAATTAGACCAAATTGCATAAGAGTAAAGACGAAACCTCTAGCTCAGGGCTGGTAGCTTATTTTGAGTGAAGAAGTAAATGAAGGCCACCCAGATGAGAACACCCAGAGGCTATTTATTCAGAGCCTACTCTCTACCAAGGGAGAGTTAGGGAGTTAGGTACCATCACTTGCACTTGGCATGGTGGGAAAGTGGCAGAGTGGGGAGTGGAAAACTTCACGGTGATAAGCTCTGATTAGAGACTGTCGGAGGGAAAAGCTAGAGGAGAACTAACTAGAAGCAGGGCATCTTCTATGATTGGTTTGGGGAGAATGTTTGCCTTTCTCTGGTTGGTCCTGAGTTTGAGGCAAAAAATAAATAAATAAATAAATAAAAAATAGGGAAGCTGACAGTATTGACCAAGTCCTGATCATTCTGGGCAGATTACTGTAGAAGTTGTGGTTTAGCTTCTCAGACTGGTTGCTACAGACTTGTGGGTCAGAGTTACATTGTCATATTTGATCAGTTCATATATTCAGTCTCTCAGGAAGTCACCCAATTTGTGTTATTCCGCTAATAATAGTCTGGTTCTGTTTAATGGTAATGTTGATAAAATGCTATTTACATTATCATGCTATATATGCATGCTGTGAGGTTTCCTACAATAAAAAGTTAAATAAATACTACAAAGTATATGCATATACACACACACACTTGTAATATTATACATATATAGTATATACATGCATGTGTGTGTGTGTGTGTGTGTGTGTATGTGTGTATAATTGTGGAAAAAGGCTAATTCTAAGAAAAATGAAAAGTTTGGTACCTCTACTAGTTCCTATATAATTTTTACCTGAGAAGGTTCATTTTAAAATGTGTAATTATGATGGACTTAGAGTTCTTCTCCAAAAACCATTCTCCAGTACTCTCATTTTAGTTAGGCATGTGATCATGCTGAGTGAAGACACCATTTCCCATCCTCCTATGCAGCCAGGTGGCCATGTAAGTGAAGGATGAGCACAGTTTCTCATGCTCCACTTAGCTGAGAGAGAAATAAACTTCTATCTTCTGTAAGCCACTGTTATGTTGAGCCCCTGTTACACTCCACGAATCTACACTCAATAATACAAAGTTTAATTTTTCTTTTGTGCACAGTTCTGGCCTTGATACTGTGATTTTTTGTAACTAATTGAAATCAAGGGAAATAAAGTTATTTATAGATAAACACTCAAAGGTGGTTTTTTACATGGAGCAGGTACCCTTTAGTAGAAAACAAAAGATACTTTTCAAGTGTCTGAAAATTAATTTCTTTTTAAAATTTCTATATAAATGTGTATGTGTCACCTATCCAGAAAAAAGGTAAATGTTTGGTTAAAATACATTAATAATTATAAGTTTCATGATAAACTTAAAGAAAAGAAAAGAAAAGAAAAAGGACAAATAAAACACCAGGAATGAAAAAAGAATATCACTACAAAGCCACTTGGCATTGAAATGATTAAAGCTTATTATGAACATTTTGTCAGTAAATTTGAAAATTTTATTTGAAATGTACAAAATCCTAGAAAAACATGAAATCTAAAACCAACAAAAGGAGAAATAGAAATAGGAATGTTGAATAATTTTAAGTCTACATGAGGTATCTCTGCTCCTATCAAAGTCTACTTGGGCTCTGAATTCCAACTGTAGCCGTTTCAAAGAGTTTGCTCCTAAAGTTATTCTTTCTTTTCCCAATATCATAGCTATTTTTCCTGGATCCTTGCTATCAGCATGTAAACATGGGCTCATGTCTAATACCCTTTCTTTTCTTTTTTTTACTTTTTTTAAAAGTTTTTTTAGTGTTTATTTTTGAGAGAGAGAGAGAGAGACAGGGTGCTAGCAGGGAAGGGGCAGAGAAAGAGGGGGACACAGACTCTGAAGCAGGCTCCAGGCTCTGAGCCGGTCAGCACAGAGCCCAAGGCAGGGGCATGACCTGAGCCAAAGTCAGATGCTTAACCAACTGAGCCACCCAGGCGCTCCATGTCTAATACTCTGAAAAAAGGAAAACCCCACATCTTTGATATCATACACTCCCACTCCTCAATATTTCTGAGGCTTTTCATAGAAAAACTCCTTGAAAGGAGCCATGATACTGATGTCTCCACTTTGGCCCCATCTGGACCGCCATAAGCATGCTGTTGTCTTCACCGCTATACTAAAAGTGCTCTTGACAACCAACCATCTTCATGGAGCCAAATCAACTGGATGCTTCTATGTTCTTATCTTACTTTAAACTCTCTGTAAGATTTCACATTTTCAACCACTCCCTTTTTCCTGAAATACTCTTTGTCCATGAGACCACACACTCCCGGTTTCCTTTCTACTTTACTACCCGTTCTTTCTCAGTCTCCTTTACTGATTACTTGTCCTCTGCTTGATTTCTACATGTTGAATTTAGTTCTGTGACGAATTCTCTTTTCTAACTATGCATTCTCCTTAGGCACCCTCATCCATTTTTTAGATTTATACATCTATATTTTGAGAACTCCCAAATCTCTATCTTGATCCTTGCTTTCCCCCTGAAACTCTATCACATTCAGCAGCCTATTTATCTTTTCTATAAGAATATTTAGAACATATCTCAAATTTAAAATGGCAAAACAGAACTTTGTCCTCAAACCTCAAGTCTATCCCGTCCCATAAATGGGCGCACAATCTAGCCAGTTAATCACACCTGACTTCTAATCTCTCAGGACTTCCTGTTGAATATATCCTAAATATATCCTGAATCCATTCACTTCTTTCCATGTACTAGTCCAAGGCAACATCATCTCTTGCCTCGATTACTGAAACTCCTAACTAGCCTTTTTACTTTGGCTCTTGCCCTGTAAAACTGTTCCCCACATAGTACCCAGAGCAATCATTTTAAAACTTAGATCATGTCATTTACATACTTAAACCCCATCCAATGACTTCTTTAAATTTAGAATGACATCCTGTAGAATATAGTTCTTCCTGCCTACTTTTGAACATCATCGTATGCCGCTCTCTAGCTTATTCACTACACTTCACTACAAATCTCAAATTGATTGCATCAATTATCTATTTCTGCTTAACAAATTACCACAAGATCAGTAGCTGTCACATTTATTATCCCACAGTTCCCATGGGTCAATCTCATTTATTTGGTTGCCAGTGGGAATGGGGGGTAGTTAGAGTAGGGGGGAGGGTACGGAAACATGTGAAAGTGGTCCAAGGAAACAAACTTCTGGTTATAAGATGAATAAGTTCTGGGGATGTAATGTATAGCATGGTGACTACAGTTAACAATACTGCATTCTATACTTGCAAGTTGCTAAGAGAGTAGATCTTAAAAGTTCTCAAGACACACACACACACACACACACACACACACACACACGGTAGCCATGTGAGGTGATAAAAGTTTTAACTAACCTTGATGCAGTAATCATTTCACAATATATACCTATATCAAATCATCATATTGTACAGCTTAAACTTACACAATGCCATATGTCAATTATAATTCAATAAAGGTTGAAAAAATATCGCTTAAGAGATTCCTACATCCCAGTGCATGCAGAAGCAGTTCATTCATTTTTGTTTCTGTATAGTATTCCATTGCATTAATATACCACTGTTTTCTTAAACCATTCTACTGTTTATGAACATTTGGGTATACCCAGTTTTTTGGCTATTTTGAATAATGCTGCTGTGCATATTTTATCCATGTATTTTGAACAATACACGTATGCATTTCTATTCTGTAAGTATCTAAGGAGTAGAATTGCTGGGCTTCAAGGAATGCATTGCTGAGCATTAGCAAATACTATCAGATAGTTTTCCAAAGTGGCTGGGCCAATTTGTAAGAGCATTCATTATGTGACAATTCCAGTAACTCTACTCCTTGCCAATACTTGATATTGTCAGTCTTTCTAATTTTAATCATTCTGATAGGTGTATAGTAAATCATAATGTGATTTTAATTTGTTTTACTTGAAAATAATAAAGTAGGGAAAAGTTGAATGTGTTGCCATATCTCTTAAGTGCCAATTCAAGTCTTTTGTCTACTTTTCTACGGAGCTGTTTGCCTTTTCTAATTGATTTGTAGGAGTTTATTATATAGTTTAGATGTGAGTCCTTATCATTTACATATATTTCTTTTCCCTCTAGTGGCTTGGCTTTTCATTCGGTAATAGTATGTTTTAATAAACAAGAGTTCCTAATTTTAATGTATTGCAAGTTAACAATTTTATCTTTCAGTCTTTTGTTTTACAGCTAGCACTTTTTGAGTTCTATTTAAATTATAAAAGCTCTGTGATCTGGCACAATCATTTTTCATCTGAGCAAATTAAGATTAATTGTCCAAAGTTCTATGGGCAATTAGTGATCCTCTCAACACTTCAACCATTTGGACTCCAAGTCTAGTGCTCTTCTCAATTTTTAAATTATTATTTCCCTCTTCAAATTTATTAATATAGATTTTTAAATCCTAAACTTTATTGGTAAATCACTAAAACTGTCCTTTACTGTTACCACTATGAGTTGTGTTTATTTTTTTTATATTATTTAGTATAGTCTAAGTGATTCACGTTATACTAAGTATTATGTAAGACTTTATGGGGTTTGGGGATCACAACAAAAATCTCATTGGGCAACTATAGTACAATGTCACAACCAGGATCTTGACATTGATATAGGCAAGATATAGAAGATTTGCATCACCACAGAATCATCTTGTGTCTTTTCATATCCACACCCACTCTGTCCTACCCCCAACCCTTACTGATGTCCTGGCAACCATGAGTCTCTTCTCCATTTCTATGCATTGTTATTTTAAGAATGTTGTGTAAATGGAATCATACAGTAAGTAACCTTTTGGGATTGGTTTATTTCACTCAGCATAATTCTCCGAAGATTCATCCAGGTTGTCCTTACTGATGTCCTGGCAACCATGAGTCTCTTCTCCATTTCTATGCATTGTTATTTTAAGAATGTTGTGTAAATGGAATCATACAGTAAGTAACCTTTTGGGATTGGTTTATTTCACTCAGCATAATTCTCCGAAGATTCATCCAGGTTGTTATATGCACCAATAATGTGTTTTTTTGTTTGTTTTCTTTGGGTAAATATCCAGTAATGGAACGGTAGTTCTATTTTTAAGTTTTTAAGGAACATCTGTACTTTTTTCCACAGTGGCTGCACCAATTTGCATTCCTACCAACAGTGCATGAGGGTTCTTTTTCCTCTGCATCCTGGCCAACACTTGTTATTTCTTGTGTTTTTGATCTTAGCTATTCTTACAGGAGTGAGGTAATATCTCATTGTGGCTTTAATTTGCATTTCCCTGCTAATTAATTAGGTTGAGCATTTTTTCATTGGTCCATTGGCTATCTGTATGGAAAAATGTCTATTCAGGTCCTACACCCATTTTTAATCAGATTGTTAAGTTTTTTTTGATGTCGAGTTGTAGAAGTTCTCTATATATTTTGGGTATTAACCCCTTATCAGATATGTCATTTGCAAATGTACTCTCATTCAGTAGGTTGACTTTTTGTTTTATTGATGGTTTCCTTTGTTGTGCAAGAGCTTTTTATTTTGTTATAATCCCAGCAGTTCAATTTTGCTTTTGTTTCCTTTGTCTGAAGAAATATATCTAGAACAATGTTTCTACAGCTGATATCAAAGAAATTACTGATCCTATGTTCTCTTCTAGGATTTTTATGGTTTCAGGACTTGCATTTAGATCCTTAATCCATTTTGAGTTTATTGTTGGGTATGGTGGAAGAAAGTGGTCGTTTTCCTAACACCATTTATTGAAGACACTGTCTTTTCCCCATCGCATATTCTTGCCTCCTTTGTCATAGATTAATTGATCATATAAGTGTAGGTTTATTTCTGGGCTCCCTTTCTGTTCTATTAATCTATGTGTCTATCTTTGTGCCAGTACCATAATGTTTTGAGTACAGCTTTGTAGTAATTTGCTTTTTATTGTTACAAACTCTCCTAATTATTTTTGACACGAAAGGAACAATGACATTAATCAATAGGTGTCATACTTTAAGGAATCACACAACAGTGGTTTAATGATAACAGTTGTAACTTCTGTTTCATGTATGTCTGGAAACCAGTGTTGAAAAGTCATTTAGATTAAACTGAGATCACTTTAGTAGAGGAGGTGTATGACAACAATCAAATCCCCTTGGTAACAATCAGTTTACGACTTTCCATGTATACTTACAGAACTGTAAATTTTAGAAAATATAGCTTTTATTTGACATAATTGTCTCATCATTTAAAAGCCCTCGTATACATAATAATTACCAAACACACAGGCTCCCCTGAAAGTCTGAGCACTTGCAGAAGCCATGATGATGTGAAGCACTATACTGAAGAGATATCCTAAATGCTGTGTGCTCTAGTTCCTTGGAATTGCTTGTTCTTTTTTGAATGAGAATCGTATCCTAGGATTCTCTGACCACCTCAGATGCATATTTGAGTGCATTTCCTCTCTCCCTCCGTGCCATCTAAATCCCACCCTCTGGGTCAGGTTTGGATGGGACAGCCTTCTTAGGACAGGCACAGCCTGCAGTTCATCCCAGGAAGGGCTGAATAACCCTAGGGCCCCAGGAAAACCAGGGACACCTGGGGCTGTATTAAAGTAGAGGAAGAGAGAAGGGCAAGAGCATTTGGAGACATAAAAGAAAATGAGGCCAGAGAGGAAACATATTTGTATTCTATTACGACATTAAACACACACACACACACACACACAAATTTGTAGCCTTACAACAACATATATTTATTGTCTCACAATTTCCATGGGCCAGGATTGTTGACGCAAAATGAACAAACCTTTTTAAAAATTTTAAAGAGAAAGGAAAAGAGTTTTATTCCAGCCCACACTAGGACAGCTGCCAGGGATACACAATCTTCACAAAGAAGAGAGTGCTCCAGGAAAGGGACATTTGATGCAGGGTTATATATATTTTCTAGATAAAGAGTTACAAATTATCATAATGAAGGACATCCTAGAAAGTTACAGACTTTATCTTATGTGTTTAGTATATGCAAGGCTGTATGACTTTAATCTGATGGGAACAAGAGAGTTTTCTTTGTTTTTACCATCTTTATGTTCAGAAAGCCCCTTTTTGGTTATTTTCTTTTTTTTTTTTTTTTTAATTTTTTTTCAACGTTTTTATTTATTTTTGGGACAGAGAGAGACAGAGCATGAATGGGGAAGGGGCAGAGAGAGAGGGAGACACAGAATCGGAAACAGGCTCCAGGCTCTGAGCCATCAGCCCAGAGCCCGACGCGGGGCTCGAACTCACGGACCGCGAGATCGTGACCTGGCCGAAGTCGGACGCTTAACCGACTGTGCCACCCAGGCGCCCCAAGTTATTTTCTTTTTTTAACGAAGCAGATGAACAATGTGTGCTTGGGGCAGAAATGGGGCCCACACTTTGAGGTTTTGCTGAGTCATTTTGTTTTTGATAAACATTAAAGTGTAGCTTCTCTAAGAGCCCAGGAACAGGTCCCACACACATTAAAAGTTGAAAATGTCCTTTATCATTTCCCCTTGTTGACCAGTAATCTTTCCTCAGAAAGCACTGATGATCAAACTTATGTTTTGTTTTGTTTTGTTTTTTTCCAACGTTTATTTATTTTTGGGACAGAGAGAGACAGAGCATGAACGGGGGAGGGGCAGAGAGAGAGGGAGACACAGAATGGGAAACAGGCTCCAGGCTCTGATCCATCAGCCCAGAGCCTGACGTAGGGCTCGAACTCACGGACCGCGAGATCGTGACCTGGCTGAAGTCGGACACTTAACCGACTGCGCCACCCGGGCGCCCCTCAAACTTATGTTTTTATGTCCCTTGGTGACAGGGTGACTGATCTTCCCCGAGTCCATCGAGCCCCTCATTGCTAGGTATGAATACATATATTTTTTAACCTAGTGTTGCTATTGGGGGGAACTTAGTGTAACACAAATGATGGAAAGCTTAAAAGTGATATATATTCTCTGTTAAGTCCCATCGACAAACAAACATGTTTGTGTTTGTCTTAGATCATGTTTTTGCATTTGGTAAAGCATTTTTAACAGAGTGCATGGATAACAAAAGAATTCCAGTAAGTACAATGTGAAGGAACAATGCAACATTGGAATAGACTTGAACAGACAGGAGAAAAAAATCCAAAGAATCCTTTACATACATCTTGATAAAGGGTAAGGAAATTTATGATTATTTATGAGGAAAGATGGAGTATGTGGATTGAACAAACATGTATGTAATGTATATTCCCATGTTCACTTTGGGGTGGAGACTTGACATCAGAACAAGACAAAGTTCAGTCCCTGACATCAGGAGATTACTTTAGAACGGAGAAGGGGCTATGGACTTGCTCCAAGAGCTGGTATAACCTGGATGGGTCTTAGGCTTGTGGTCTAGGTTAAGGCATGCAGGGCCTTGCTTGTTCCTAGGCTGGAACCGTATCAGTGGACCTGGAGTCCAGGCCCTTGCAGAGACAGCTAATGAGTTTGTGGGTGGGGTCTGAAAAGACACAATAGCTGATCAGGGGGAAACAATTATCTGAAAAACAAACTTTAAACTTTCTGGTAGTTTAATCTCATTAACTCTATGGGGCACAGTTTCAGTTCCCCCCTGAGTTTTGATCACTTTTCAATCTTGAAGAATTGGGATGATGACCTCTCTGGCTACTTCCTCATTGCCTCAGATAAGGTAAGTTTTGGGTAAAGAGCATTTTTTGTTAAGTCTTTTTTTTTTTTTTTAATTTTTAGTTGACTTCTACTTAGTTAACATACAGTGCAATATTGGTTTCAGGAGCAGAATTCAGTAATTCATCACTTATATACAACACCCAGTGCTCATCACAAGCACCCTTCTTAATACCCATCACCAACTAGTTCATCCCCCACCCACATCCCTCCACCAACCCTCAGTTTGTTCTCTTTTTCATCTTTCCCATATGTTCATCTATTTTGCTTCATAAATTCCACATAGATGAGTGAAATCATATATTTGTCTTTCTCTGACTGACGTATTTTGCTTAGCACAACACACTCTAGCTCCACCATGTCATTGCAAACAGCAAGATTTCATTCTTTTTGATGGCTTAGTAATATTTCATTGTATATATATACATATATATACATATACATATAATGAAATAATGAAATAATGAAATAATACTATGTATAGTATATATATAGTATATATATATATATATATATGTCACATCTTCTTTATTCATTCATCAGTCAATGGGCATTTGGGGTTTTGCCATAGTTTGGCTATTGTTGATAATGCTGCTATAAACATTGGGGTACATGTACCCCTTCAAATCTGTATTTTTGTATCCTTCGAGTACATACCTATTAGTGCTATTGCTAGGTTGTGAGGTAGTTCTATTTTTAATTTTGTGAGGAAACTTCATACTGTTTTCCAGAGTTGCTGTACCAGTTTGCATTTCCACCAACAATTCAATAGGGTTCCCCTTTCTCCACATCCTCACCAACACCTATTGTGTCTTGTGTTGTTAATTTTAGCCATTCTGACATGTGTGAGTGATATCTCATTTTGCTTTTGATTTGTATTTCCCTGATGATGAGTCATGTTGAACATTTTTTCATGTGTCTGTTAGCCATCTGGATGTTTTCTTTGGAAAAGTGTCGATTCATGTCTTCTGCTCATTTCTTCACTGGATTGTTTCTTGGGTGCTGAGTTTGATAAGTTTTTTGTAGACTTTGGATACAAACCCTTTATCAGATATGTCATTTGCATATATCTTCTCCTATTCTTAGGCTGCCTTTTAGTTTTGTTGATTGTTTCCTTCACATGTAGAAGTTTTTTATCCTGTTAAGTCCCAATAGTTCTTTTTTGTTTGTTTGTTTGTTTGTTTGTTTGTTTGTTTTGTTTCCCTTGCCTCCAGAGACATGTCTAGTAAGAAGTTGCTATGGTCAAGGTCAAAGAGGTTGTTCCTGTGTTCTCCTCTAGGGTTTTGGTGGTTTCTTGTCTCACATTTAGGTCTTTAATTCATTTTGACTTATTTTTATGTATAGTGTAAGAAAGTCAAGTTTCATTCTTCTGCATGTTGCTTTCCAGTTTTCCCAACACCACTTTTTAAAGACACTGTCTTTTTTCCATTGGCAATTTTTTTCTGCTTTGTCAAAGATTAGCTGACCAAAGAATTGTGGGTCCATTTCTGGGTTTTCTATTCTATTCCACTATGTATCTGTATCCATCTATGTATCTGTTTCTGTACCAGTACCATACTATCTTGATGACTACAGCTTTGTGATATAGCTTGAAATCCAGAATTGTGATGCCTCCATTTTATTTTTCTTTTTCAGGATTGCTTTGGTTATTCGGGGTCTTTTGTGGTTCCTTACAAATTTTAGGATTGTTTGTTCTAGCTCCGTGAAAAATGCTGGTGGTATTTTGATAGGGATTGCATTAAATGTGTAGATTGCTTTGGCTAGTATAGACATTTTAACAATATTTGGTTCTTCTAATCCATGAGCATGGAATGCTTTTCCATTTCTTTGTGTTCCATTCAATTTCTTTCATAAGTGTTCTACAGTTTTCAGAGTACAGATCTTTTATCTCTTTGGTGAGGTTTATTCCTAGGTATCTGTTTTTGGTGCAATTGCAAATGGGATTGATTCCTTGATTTCTTTCTCTGATGCTTCATTTTTGGTGTATAAAATGCAACAGATTCCTGCATGTTGATTTTATATCCTTTGACTGCTAAATTCATGTATTAGCGCTAGCAATTTTTTGGTGAAGTCTTTTGGGTTTTCCACATAAAGTATCATTTCGTCTGCAAATAGTGAAAGTTTGATGTCTTCCTTGCTGATCTGGATGCCTTTTATTTCTTTTTGCTGTCTGATTGCTGAGGCTAAGACTTCCAGTACTATGTTAAATAGTAATGGTGACAGTGGACATCCTTGTCTTGTTCCTGACCAAAGGGGAAAGGCTCTCAATTTTTCCCCATTGAGGATGGTATTAGCTGTGGGTCTTTCATATATGGCCTTTATGACGGTGAGGTATGGTGCATCTATCATTACTTTTTTGAAGGTTTTTATCAAGAATAGATGCTGTACTTTGTCAAATGCTTTTTCTGCATCTATTGCCAGGATCATCTTCCACTGTTTGTTGTTGCTCTTTTTGTTGTTGTTTCTGTACCAGTTATTTCTGCTCTAATCTGTATTATTTCCCTTCTTCTGTTTGCTTTAGGCTTAATTTGCTATTCCTTTTCTAGTTCCTTTAGGCATAGGGTTAGGTTGTATACTTGAGACTTTTGTTGCTTCTTGATGTAGGCCTGTACTGCAAAATATTTCTCTCTTAGGACTGCCTTTGCTGCATCCCAAAGGTTTTGGACTACTGTGTTTTCATTTTCATTTGCTTCTATGTACTTTTTTTATTTGTCTTTAATTCCTGGTTAACCCATTCATTCTTTAGTAGGATATTCTTTTTTTAATTTTTTAAATATTTATTTTTGAGGTAGAGCATGAGCAGGGGAGGGGCAAGAGAGAGGGAGACACAGAATCTAAAGCAGGCCTCAGGCTCTGAGCTGTCAGCACAGAGCCTGATGTGGGACTCAAGCTCATGGACTGCAAGATCATGACCTGAGTCTAAGTCAGACGCTTAGCCAACTGAGCCACCCAGACGCCCCAAGTAGGATATTCTTTAACCTCCATGTATTTGTGGTCTTTCTAAAATTTTTCTTGTGGTTGCCTTCATGTTTCATAGCATTGTAGTTTGAAAATATGCATGGTATGATTTCAGTCTTTTTGTATTTGTTGAGGACTGATTTGTGACCAAGTATGTGATCTATTCTGGAAAATGTTTCATGTGCACTCGAAAAGAATGTGTACATCTTTAGGATGAAATCTTCTGAAAATGTGTTAAGTCCATCCAGTGAAGTGTGTCATTCAAAACTATTGTTTCCTTTTTTTAAAAAAATTATTTATTGCTTAATTTACATCCAAAGAGCATATGGTGCAACAATGATTTCAGGAGTAGATTCCTTAATGCTCCTTACCCATTTAGACTACCCTCTTTTAGCAACCCTCTGTTTGTTCTCTATATTTCAGAGTCTTTTATGTTTTGTTCTCCTCCCTGGTTTTATATTATTTTTGTTTCCCTTCCCTTATGTTCGTCTGTTTTCTATCTTAAAGTCCTCATATGAGTGAAGTCATATGATATTTGTCTTTCTCTGACTACTTTCGCTTAGCATAATACACTCCAGTTCTATCCATGTAGTTGCAAATGGCAAGATTTCATTCTTTTTGATTGCCAAGTAATACTCCACTTTGTATGTATACCACGTCTTCTTTATCCACTCATCCGTCGATGGACATTTGAGTTCTTTCCATGCTTCGGCTATTGTTGATAGCGCTGCTATAAACACTGGGGTGCATGTGACCCTTTGAAACAGCACACCTATATCCCTTGGATAGATACCTAGTAGTGCAATTGCGGGGTTGTAGGGTAGTTCTATTTTTAATTTTCAAAACCATTGTTTCCTTGTTGATTTTCTGCTTAAATGATCTGCCGTCCATTGTTGTACGTGGGGTGTTAAAGTCCCCTACTATTATTGTATTATTATCAATGAGTTTCTTTATGTTTGTTATTAATTGATTTATATATTGGGTATTTACAAGTTGGGGGCATAAATATTTACAACTGTTATATCTTCTTGATGGATAGACCCCTTGATTATGATATAATGCCTTTCTTCATCTCTTGTTACAGTCCTTACTTTAAAATCTAGTTTGTCTGATATAAGTATGGCTACTTCAGCTTTCTTTGATGTCCATTAGCATGATAGATGGTTCTCCATCCCCCCACCTTCCATCTGCAGGTGCCTTTAGATCTAAAATGAGTCTCTTGTAGGCAGCATATAGATTTATCTTGTTTTTTTTAATCCATTCTGATAACCTGTGTCTTTTTTTTAATGTTTATTTATTTATTTTGAGAGAGAGAGAGTGTGTGAGCTGGAGAGGGGCAGAGGGAGAGGGAGAGAGAGAATCCCAAGCAGACTCCACATTGTCACTGCAGAGTCTGATGTGGAGCTTGATCTCATGAACCATGAGCTCATGACCTGAGCTGTCAAGAATTAGTAGATTAAGCAACTAAGCCACCCACGAACCCCTGACACCCTATATCTTTTGATTGGAGCATTTAGCCCATTTACATTCAGAGTGATTATTAAAAGATACAAATTTAATGCCATTGTGTTACCTGTAGAGTTGGTGTTTTGGTGATCTAGGTTCCTTTCTAGTCTTTGTTGCTTTTGGTCTCCCCCCACCTCACTCAAAGAGTATCCCTTAATATTTCCTTCAGGTCTGGTTTAGTGGTCACAATCTCCTTAAGTTTTTGGTTTGTCTGGGAAACTCTATCTATTCTTCTATTCTGAACGACAGCCTTGCCAGATAAAGTATTCTTGGCTGAATATTTTTCCCATTTGGCACATCGAGTGTTTCCTGCCATTCCCTCCTGGCCTGACAAGTTTTTGTGGACAGATCTGCAAACATGATCTGTCTTCCCCTGTAGGTTAAAGATTTTTTTTTCCCCTTGCTGCTTTCAGGATTCTTTCTTTATTTGTGTATTTTGTGAATTTGACTATGATATGCCTGGTGATGGCTGGCTTTTGTTGAATTTAATGGGAGTTCTCTGTGCTTCTTGGATTTTGATGTCTGTGTCCTTCCCCAGATTAGGGAAGTTTTCAGCTGTTATTTGCTCAAACAAACCTTCTGCCCCCTTTTTCCTCTCTTCATCTTCTGGGACTCCTATGTTATTATGTTTTAGTAAGTCGCTAAGTTCCCTAAGTCTACCTTCATGGTAAACATATGAAAAACCTCATGAATTTTCATGTCATCCTTCTGCAGAGGCCGTGCTAATCTTCTCTGTATTGTTCCAATTTTAGTATATGTGCTGCCAAAGAAAGCACACATTTTTTATTTGTAAATCTGAGCTGTAACATGCCTATATGCAGGACTAACCAGAAGTTTTTAATCTATAGGTCTTAGCAGCAAGGGAAATAGAAGCAACAAAGAGTCAGACATGCTAAATTTTCTCCTGTTATAATTTTCCATTGTCAATCTTTATTCCATTTCTATGGAACAGGGGCAGAGGTGGCCTTCTGTAACTGCTTCAAGCCAAAATAGGGCACAGAAGGGCTTTGGAATGGAAGGATTTAACATGGTACAGGCTGTAACTCCCTTATTCTAAGGGATGGGGTATCACAGATCTTTCCTTATCTGAGAACTTGGATATTTTTCTGCATGGTTTGGCACTATATGACATTATTAGTTTTATTCCCAAGTATACTCCCAGAAATATTAAGAGTAGAGTCAAATCCAGTTTTTCATTCCCTCTAAAACTGATCTGATATTGATGGGTATCCAACAGATCAGTAAACCAGTCCCAGCCACCTTGGAAAAGGGGGAGGGAGGTATGGTAGTCAATGGTTTCTTGTAGCCAAGTGGCTTCCTGCTTGACTTTATATGGATTCTTATTTCCCAGGAGGAGTTAATATGGGTGAAGGCAAGTGGTATTAGACATCGTATAGATTCTGCCTTTTTCAGCAAGCAATCAGTAATTAACAAGATGCATTTCAATGGAAATAAAAGAAACACAGGTTAATTGTTGGAGCAAACTATAGGCCCAGTATCTGAGTCCAAGTCCTAGAGAGAAGATTTTTAGGTGTCAGGCTTGAAGCATCCTCAGAAAGAGTGGGAGCACACAGCAGCAATCTGATGGATTTTTCTGTTTTGTAGTTCAAATGTCTCTGGTGCTCCTTTTGAGTGGCTCATAGAGAACAGGCATGAACATTGTCTATACATGAGCTATTGTGGCAATTTTTCTGAAGTTTATCTCAAGTTGTCCAACTTCAGTTTGCAGGACTTCAGGAAAAAGAAAGTTTTAGTTCTTAATGATTTTAAGATAAGAGAACAGAAGATTGTAATCTTTAGTTTGGAGAGTCACGGTCAGATATTTGAGGAAACGAGAAGAATTCAGTGTCAGTCCAGTTTTATAGGCAAACAACAAACATTCAAAGATAATTAACCAGATGTAGAACCTAACATGCACAAAAATGTGTTATTGAAATACAACCTTTCTCTTTAAACTCATCTTCTTTCCTGTCAAAGATAGCCAAATTAAGGGTAATTTACTCATAAGGGGCGAAGCATCTGACTTCAGCTCAGGTCATGATCTCACGGTTTGTGGGTTCAAGCCCCACCTCTGGTTCTGCACTGACAGCCTGGAGCCTGCTTTGGATTCTGTGTCTCCTTCTCTCTGCCCCTCCCCCACTCACACTCTGTCTCTCTCACTCAAAAATAAATAAACGTTTTTTTAAAAATTTTTAAAGACTAATTTGTTTGTGAAATAAGTCTAGTTTTTACAAACTTGGCCAAATTATTTGCATATGCACAGTAAGAATAGTGATTGACCATATAGGTTTTTTTTTTTTTTTTCATTTGCTTTGCTAGACCTTTTTATAAAGAATTTCAAATGGAGACTCTAACAGCTTTTTAAGGCCAGACACCAAGCCAAATAACTTGCCATTAGATTCATCTGCAATACCTGTAGATTGGGTGAATTCCTCTCTTCTCAAGGTCCCCAAAATATCCTGAGGTTCCTGCACCTGCCAGGAAGTGACATCTTCTACTCACCTGGTAAGTCTGCTGGGAACTCTGTAAGCAAGGTATCAGGCCAACATTTCCAAGAGTTCTATTGGTTCCTTAAAATCGACCTGAGCTCCTTAAAGTCATATGGTCATATCTGAGTCTATGCATAGATCTCTCAAATATGACATTTCAGTCAAAGCCTTAGTAATATAGCCAATGTTTCCAATGGTGTCGTGTTATAAGAACATATTTTTATTGAGCTAATCCAAATAATTATAATTCCATAAGAGAAAGAAGAATATTCATTGAGAGTTTTTTAATTCTGGAGGGTTCAGTTATGGAGAAAAGGTAAATGCTTATATTTTTTTCATAAAGGAATATTTTATCAAATTTTGTAAGTCATAGATGTCTTAAGAGAAAAAGTTTCCCTGAATCTGGAAACGCAAACAGTAGAGAACCAGCAATGTTTGTTGTTTTCATACAACATACATTGTTTTCAGCAATGTTTTCATACGTTTCCTAACAGACCCAAATATCTTTAGCTTTTCTGTAATGAGACAACACAGACAAACCTTGTGGTTTAGTCATTAATGTTTCAGTATTTTATCTTATTTACAAGAGACTTAGAAATCCAGTGAATTCAACCCAATTTATCATTTAACGTAGCAAAAACCCCAAAGTTTTGGGTTACCAAAGATTTTGGAAGTTATTTAAAAGTGTATCCGTAAACTTTTTTACCTAACCTACTGGCTCTTAACAATTACCCATGAAAACTTTATGAGACAGGCAAAAATCAACCATCATTTTCAGTCACTTTTTGTTGGCAAATTGCAACTGAGATAACACAAGCTTATTTGACTTGAGTAAACCTTGGTAGAATAAAGGTTTTACATTCATGAGGATAACTCAAAAGACACGTTTATTTTCATTAAGCCAACAACCTGGAAGCAGCTTTAATACCAAATATGTTGCACCTGTGTCCGCTCACAAGTCAATCCACTGCTTCCCCACAGTCAGTGTTACCTGGGGCTTCCGCGGGCGCTTTGGTCCAGGGGAGCACGTGGGCCTCTTCATGCTGATGGAGGAGGTCCTCCAGTTTGAACCTCATAGGGAGGTGGCCCAGCGGCTTGGGGTGCTTTTTGCTCCTTGATAGTGAGGGTGGGAGGAGCGGGAGCCTGTGACGTGGAGACACTGATGATGGAATGGGGCGGGGCTGTGTGAGCATCCAGGTGCGGTGTAGGAGGAGGGGAAGGAGGAAGCATCAGGTGTGCTGCTGGCAAGGCCTGAGGCAGATTGAAACTTTGGGACTAACGACATCTTTTTTTTTTTTTTTCTTTAATAATTTCCATCTCCTGGGGCGCCTGGGTGGCTTAGGCCATGATCTCACAGTTCGTGGTTTGAGCCCTGCACCAGGCTCTGTGCTGACAGCTCGGAGCCTGGAGGCTGCTTCAGATTCTGTCTCCCTCTCTCTCTGCCCCTCCCCCGCTTGCGCCCCTGTCTCTGTCTCTCAAGAATGAATAAACTTAAAAAAAAAAATTAAAAAAAAAATAGGGGCGCCTGGGTTGCTCAGTCGGTTAAGCTTCTAATTTCAATTCAGGTCATGTTCTCGTGGTTCAGGAGTTCCAGCCCAGCGTCCGGCTCCGTGCTGACGGCTCAGAGCCTGGAGCCTGCCTCGGATTCTGTGTCTCCCTCTCTCTCTCCCTCTCCCCGCCCCCACCCCTCCCCCACTCGTGCTCTCTCTCTCTCTCTCTCTCTCAAAAATAAATAAAAACATTAAAAGAAAATAATTTCCATCTCCTCTCTTTTCCTCCTACAGAACAGGCTTTTTCTCTGGTTGACTTTCAGCCTTCTGGAAGAGCCAAGAGGAGCAGGCAGCGGGCTGGGCATTGGTTCTGGGGCTTGTGCCTGGAGGTGGGGCTGGATTTAGGATTTCAGTGTCTGCCTGTCTTCCTCCTCCTCTTCCTCATTATCCTGACTATTCGGGAGGGACAGTATTGAGGTGTCTAAAATTTTTGTTCATCTTTATCTCCTTGGACCACCAGTTAGGTCCCTTCCTGTGATGCATCTTTATTATGGAGTCACATAAAAGTCTAAATGTAGGGAGTTTTATCCCAGATTGTGTGAAAACATCATTGAAAAATATTTGGGTTTTTATCTTTTTGAGTTTTAGAATGCCCACTTTTGACATATGCTCGCCTTTAAATCAATTAAATAGAGCTCTGTTACAAGTTCATTTTAGCTACATACTACCCAGAGGTAAAGAAAATATCTCACATTTATAACATACATGGACACAAACAAGATGCAGACAAAATTTAGCCTTTGTTTCACTAATATTTGTGTAGAGGACATTAAGGACCCAATTGCCAAATAGCTCCCTTTTATTAAAACAAAACTAATAATGAGACAGCGTCATAATTTATGGAGCCCTTAATTATTTTTCATTTCTAGTTAGAACACAGCCATTTTGTGCAAAGATACCAAAAGCCGCAGGAACAAACACGAACAAACAAGCCCTGAGAATCTCTATAACTGGAGACTACTCCCCTTAAGCTGGGGGCTTCACTGACTCGACCAAGTAACTCGCTAGTTTCTGGGTACTTGGTCTTATAGCTGGGTTTCTCTGTGCATACAAGAAAACTAATTCAGACATGTCGAAAGAACATTTTTTGGGTCAGCTGAGACCCAGGTTATCCTTAAATTTTCCCATCGAAGTAACCACTTCAAGTATAGGTTCCATATGCATTGTACATATAGCCTGCTGCAGTTTTCCATGGGTGGATGCTGGTTTTCTGGGAGCTGTTCCAACCTTGGAAGCACGGTTCCCCATTTCTTTCAGTCTCAGCTTTTAGAATAAGGCTTGAATAAGATCCAAGGATATCAAGTGTGGTGAGTCAAGAGGGTGCTACTTATGACAATCACTTCCAAATGGTCGTTATAGACTTTCTTATTTGTCTCGGTTTCTCTCAGTGAGGTCTAAGACCATCAAGGGGGCTCAGAGCACTGACAGATCAATCCTTATGGGTGCATCCCTGAACTAGCCAATCATTAAGTATCTTATGAGATGGGAAATTCCTGTGGGACCACATCTCCAGGAATATCCTCAGACACTTCCACTAGGCTTTCAGTCACCTGAAAGCACCATTTGGGAGGAAGGAGCAAGTGTCCCTGCTCTTTGGAGCTCAGTGATTTAGTCTGTCATATTTCTAGACAGTAAATTTACTCAAACCTTACATTAATAACATCAGTATAATGCCACATTACAACAACCAACACACCAACTCCAACCCCTCCAAGCTATTTCCACCTACAGAACATTCCTGGTAACCCTCAAGAGTATGAATAAAAGTCAGGACCATCAACTCAAATTGAGGAGGTCCAGATAGCAGGAGAACTCACCTCATATACCTGTGAAGTACTGAGATGTCGAAGAGGCACAAAGGGCCTTTGCTGGTACCAAGCACCAAGTTCCAGAGAACCCCCAGGTGGTCTCAGGAGAGTTGTTCTATATCCTGCAGAGTATGCCAAGGAGTGTCGATGCAAAATGAGTTTTATATGAGCCCAGGTTAGGACAGATACCCAGGATACAGAATTTTCACAAAGAAGAGAGTGCTCTAATTTTTAATCTTGCACAACTACAGTGGAAAACTAAGAAGTAAATAAGTTAGGATTTATAAAGTTAGTAATTTCAATTCTTAACATGTGAGAACACATAAAAACACATCAAATGGAGCACAAGAATATATTGTATCCATGACTAGGAACAGAATTTATGGCCAAAAAGCAGAAAAGAGGAAGTACAAGAACAGGAATCTTATTTTAGGGTTATAAAAGCATTGAAGAAGGAGAAAATCATGGAAGCGGTACTAAAAATAAAGGGGTGGAGGGAAAAAGGTAAGTAAGTACTTTGGGGTGTTTGGAAATGTGCTTACAGAGAACCTGAAGTTCAGAGGTCACAACCCAAAGTTCAGAGGTCAAGGAACAGCATTTTGATGACTGTCAACCTATCACCAATGTTTTTTTAAAAAAAAGTAGAATCAGCTCTCCTCCTGCTGCCCAAGATGCAAAAGGAAAGAGGGCTGATGGGAGGAAGACAAAGGAGGCCAAGAAGGTATTCCATCCCCTGACAGAAAAGGCCCAATAATTTTGACATTGGACAGTACATCCAGCCCCAAAGGGACCTCATGTGCTGCTTTGTCAAATGGCCCTACTACCTCCGGCTGCCTCAACAGATGGCTCTTCTCTACAAGCTTCTGAAAGTGCCTGCGGCCATTCAGTTCACTCAGGCCTTGGGCCACCAAGCAGCTATTCAACAGCTGAAACTGACCCACAAATACAGACGAGAGACAAAGCAAGAGAAGAACAGAGATTGTTGACCCAGACAGAGAAGAAAGCTGCTGTCTAAGGGGATGTCCCTACAAAGATGCCACCTATCCTTCAAGCAAGGGTTAATAGTGTCACCACCGTAGTGGAAAACAAGAAGCCTCAGCCGGTAGTGATTGCACAGGATCCCATTGAGCTGGTCGTCTTCCTGTCTGCCTTGTGTGGTAAGATGGGGGCTCCCTACTGCATCATCAAGGGGAAGGCCAGGCGGGGGCGTCTGGTCCACAGGAAGACCTGCACCACTGTCACCCTCACCCAGGTAAACTTGGAAGCCAGGAGAGCACTGGCTAAGCAGGTGGAAGCTAGCAGGACCAATGATGACAATAGGTACGTTGAGATCCACCGTCACTGGGGAGGCAACACCCAAGTCCAGAGTGGGTGGGTCACACTGTCAAGATGGAAAAGGCAAAGAACTGTCCACCAAACTGGGCTAAGGGCACACTGTTGGGTTTTTGGTACATAAAAGTAATAGAAACTGTTTTTCAGCCAGTGTCAAAAGGAAAAATAAATAAATAAAGGGTGGGGGTGCCTGAGTGGGTCAGTTGGTTGAGCGTCCGACTCTTAGTTTCGGCTCAAGGTCATGATCTCACAGTTCATGGGTTCAAGCCCCGCCTCGGGCTCTGCACTGACAGTGTGGAGCCTGCTTGGGATTGGGATTCTCTTTCTCTCTCTAAATAAATAAATAAGCTTAATAAACAAACTTTCCCTCCCTCGCTTGCTCTCTCCCTCAAAATAAATAAATAAACTTAAAAAAAAAAGGAAAATCTGATGGGTCATAATTAAATCACACGAAAACTAATTGTGAGAAACATTTCTGAGCATGTTCAAATCTGAGATAAAAATCACTCTTATTTCCATTAAGTTATGGTAAGAAGGCAGGTAAGCAAGAAATGGGAAGTGGGGGAGGGAGAAAGAAAAGAGACAGAAACAGAGGGTTAGGGAGGGAGAGAAAGAGGAAGATGAAGAGGAGAAAGAAAGAGGAAGGAAGAAGGGTGGAAAGGAGGAAGGGAGGGAGGAAGGAGAGAGGGAAGGAGGTTAGGACGCCCACCAGCAGCTGGCTTTTATCGGGTGCCTTACCACAGGGAATTCTTTAGTTTTCTCTTAATTCTCTGGACACTCTTCCAACCAGGTCTTTCTTCCCCTTTCTCCACCTGACAGTCTCTCTGAATTAGCACCACTAGACTCATTAAAGACTCTGAGTCTTTTATCCAAATCAAAGTTATAAACCAACCACACTGATGACTAAAACCTTATTAAGCAGGTTATACATTTTAAAATCATGCAAGCCACAGTTAGCAGAATGTTTTTAACTTGTTTTAAACTATTGTTCCTCCATCAATAGAATAGGCCCACCTCCTACTGCTAAATATGCATGGCTTCAATAATAGTTAAAGAGCACTTTTAAATAAGACTATGTGCAACCACAAAGAGCACCCAGTCTTTCATGATGCATTAACAGACAGGCCACCTTGGTTTTCACACTTCACCCAAATGCAGCCATCTTCTAGGAAAATTGTCAGTTATTTTTAATATTCATAAAAGCAACTGACTTGTCTAAGAATCATACTTGTATAACATTGCCTAAAATAGACATAAATTCCCTATTAGTATTCCCTGTCAGTTTTATACCATACAATTTATCGTCTACTTCGGGATGCTTATGAGACACAGAAAGCTTTTTAAAATTGCACCAGTTCATGGACAGAAACATGCAGAAGAATGAAACTAGACCACTTTCTTAACTCAAAATGGATGAAGGATCTGAATGTGAGACAGGAAACCATCAAAACCCTAGAGGAGAAAGCAGGAAAAAACCTCTCTGACCTCAGCCGCAGAAATTTCTTACTTGACACATCTCCAAAGGCAAGGGAATTAAAAGCAAAAATGAACTATTGGGACCTCATCAAGATAAAAAGCTTCTGCACTGCAAAGGAAACAATCAACAAAACTAAAAGGCAACTGAGGGAATGGGAAAAGATATTCACAAATGACATATCAGACAAAGGGCTAGTATCCAAAATCTATAAAGAACTCACCAAACTCCACACCCGAAAAAACAAATAATCCAGTAAGAAATGGGCAGAAGACATGAATAGACACTTCTCTAAAGAAGACATCTAGATGGCCAACAGGAACATGAAAAGATGCTCAACGTCACTCTCATCAGGGAAATACAAATCAAAACCACACTGAGATATTACCTCATGCTGGTCAGAGTAGCTAAAATGAACCAATCAGGAGACTATAGATGCTGGAGAGGATGTGGAGAAACGGGAGCCCTCTTGCACTGTTGGTGGGAATGCAAACTGGTGCAGCCACTCTGGAAAACAGTGTGTAGGTTCCTCAAAAAATTAAAAATAGACCTACCCTATGACCCAGCAATAGCACTGCTAGGAATTTATCCAAGGGATACAGGAGTGCTGATGCATAGGGGCACTTGTACCCCAATGTTTATAGTAGCACTTTCAACAATAGCCAAACTATGGAAAGAGCCTAAATGACCATCAACTGATGAATGGATAAAAAAATTGTGGTTTATATACACAATGGAATACTACGTGGCAATGAGAACGAGTGAAATATGGCCTTTTGTAGCAACGTGAATGGAACTGGAGAGTGTTATGCTAAGTGAAATAAGTCATACAGAGAATGACAGATACCATAGTTTTCACTCCTATGTGGATCCTGAGAAAGTCAACAGAAGACCATGGGGGGAGGGGAAGGAAAAAAAAAGTTAGAGAGGGAGGGAGGCAAACCATAAGAGACTCTTAAATACTGAGAATAAACTGAGGGTTGATGGGAGGTGGGAGGGAGGGGAAAGTGGGTGATGGGCATTGAGGAAGGCACCTGTTGAGATGAGCACTGGGTATTGTATGGAAATCAATTTGACAATAAATTTCATATTAAAAAAAATTACACCAGTTCAACAGGTATAAAGCAGAAGGTAGACATCATCCTACGGTGGGATGTGGTCTGCATGTCATCCTAATCAGAGAAGCAGTTTGTATAGAACTGATGGTTTTAGAACACTTATTTAAGGGTAGCTTTAAAATTATTCACTATTTGTTTGAATGAAGTAGACAGTCAAAAAGGGAAAATGGAGTAGGACTAAAAGAGAAAAAGAAAAGAGTAAAGAAGAAACAAGATATATTAGAACCAAGAGGAAAGAGAAAAAAGTATTTATGAAGACCATCTACCATATAAGATACAGTATCAGGAAAAGAACACATTAGGTAGGATAATATAGGGGAAATATACAAATTAAATTTAAAAACCACAGAAGTTAGGAAGAAATCTTACCTATCAAACTAGTTTATTGCTCAGAGAGAAAGAAAACATCTTCTCTAAAAACACTGTATATTGTTCAATGTAACTGCTCAAGGCTGCCATGCATGGTTGTTCAAGTTGTGCACTATACAAGAGCACTACATTTACATCATAGATATTGTGGTAACCAGCCTCTAAGATGGCTTCCAATAATCCTAGCTTCCTGGTACCATGTCCATGTATAGTTTCCTCCACGCTTAGTGGGAATAACCAACCGATAGGATATTGTAAAAATGATAGTATATGACTTCAGAGGATGAGTCTTACAACATATTGAGGCATCCATGTTCTTCCTCAAATCACTTGCTTTGGAAGAAGCTAGATGTCAGGATTTTAGGATACTCACATAGACCTAAGGAGAGGGCCTCAGAGTGAGGAACTATGCCTCTCGTCGATACACATGAGAGAGTCACGTTGGAAGCAGATTTTCCAGCTTCAGTGAGGCCTTCAGGTGCCTGTAGCCTTGGCTGACATCTTGACTGCAATCCTAGGAGAGACCTCCAGCCAGAGTTAACCACCCAAGCTGCTTTCAAGTTTCTGGTCCACAGAAACTGTGTGAGATGATAAATGTACATTGTTGTCCAAGGCCACTAAGTTTCCGGGTAATTTGTTAGGCAGCAATAAATAACTAATACAGATATCTTTATTACTTTGGATGAGTTGCAAAATTATAGTGATAATTTTCCAACAGACAGCACTGATGTGTCTTATGCTAACAAAATCACTATATTATAGTCATCCAACAAATGAAGGTTAAGGGTCATTTTCTAACCTGATTGATATTTTGTATTCCATTTTATGAAAGAGGCAAGAATTTGATAACTGAAAAATCTCACTGATTTATTATCTAAAATAATATGTGCTTATCATAAAAAACTGTTTTTCTGGCTGATAGAATGATTATCAAAGATAATGAAAATTTTTAAGAGAGAGAGAGAAATCTCTTCTTGCTACTGGTTGCACTGGTTAAATTTAACAACTCATGTAGTGGTTCAGATATTCCTCTATGTTTGCTGTACCAAATGCTATTGGTGAGTCCCAGTTTAAATCAACAAAAATTTTCACTATATGACAAATCATCTTTAATGAATAAAAAAATTGGGGCGCCTGGGTGGCGCAGTCGGTTGAGCGGCCGACTTCAGCCAGGTCACGATCTCGCGGTCTGTGAGTTCGAGCCCCGCGTCGGGCTCTGGGCTGATGGCTCAGAGCCTGGAGCCTTTTTCCGATTCTGTGTCTCCCTCTCTCTCTGCCCTTCCCCCGTTCATGCTCTGTCTCTCTCTGTCCCAAAAATAAATAAACGTTGAAAAAAAAAATTAAAAAAAAAAAAAGTAACTATAATAAAAATTATGTATTCATAATATAAATATTTTAATAATATGTATGATGTTATACATATGTAAATAATATATTTTTATAAATATATATGGATACAGGGTAATTCTTTATAAATGTAGACATATATAAATATAAAATTATATTATAAAATATATTACTACATGCTATAGGTAGTGTGTGTATTATCCTAATGGAGATAATATATTACATGAAAGTATTATACATCATATACATGTATAACGTTTTTGTGTATAAATAAACATCACATAAGTAATATATATTTTGAAAAATATAACATACAACATAGATACATAATAAATATATTTATAAATATATAGCATAAATACATATTTGTATTATATATTTATAATATACTTATAATGATAACATATTATTATAAATAAATGTGTTATACAGATATATTAGTATAATAAACTATAAAGATATAAAGGAAAGGTTGGTAAGTAATTGTAAAAATTTTTTTTTATGAACTTTTCTTCAATACAAAAATTAATTGGTATTAAAATTTCACTGGTATATTGTTTGCATATTATATCAAAATGCTACAAATGCTAAGTTAAAATATTAAGCTATATGTTACATTTCCATAATGTCAGAAAGAATTTTTAAAAATATATATACATATCAGAAAAGGAAAAATATAAAGCCATCAGAAAAGACATGAAAGAAAATTACTACATTTCATTAATTCTAAGACATATTTATTCCTGTGTTTGTTATTCATGGGCTCAGTCCCACAAGACTGCCCCCACTTCAGATGCCAGTTGAAAGTCCCAGGTTGTCACTCGTACTTGTGACCAACTGGCTACACAGATCTATGAGTTGGGGATTCCCACAACCTTCTCCTCAGGGTCGATAATTTGCTATAATGGCTCACAGAACCCAGGGAAACACATTTACTGGCTTATTATAAGTGATATAATAAAGGATACAGATGAACAGCCAGATGAAGGTCTATGTAGGGTGAGGTCTGGAAAGGTCTCCCCCACAGGTGCCTTTGTCCCCATGGAGTTGGGGTGCAACACCCTCCTGGCATGTGTAGGTATTCACCAACCCGGAAGCTCTCCAAACCCTACAATTTAGGGAATTTTATGGTGTTTTCAATGATTAACGCTGTCTCCTGGGAGGCTGAGGGTGGGGCTGAAAGATCCAAACTTCTAATCAGGGCTTGGTGTTTCTCCTGACAAGACCCAGCCCCCACCCCACCCCACCCCCAAGCTCTCCAGGAGCCCATCAAGAATTGCCTCATCAGAACAAAAGATGCCCCTACCATCCAGGAAATTGTGAGGGATTTAGGAGCTCTGTGTCAGGAACTGGGGTCAAACACCAAATATTAGACCAAAAGATGCTTCTAGAGCTCTTACCACCCCAGAAATTACAAGCGTATTTAAAAACAAAAAAAACTAAGTTTATTTATTTTTGAGAGAGAGAGAGAGAGACAGAGTGCTAGCAGGGGAGGGGAAAAGAGAAAGAAGGAGAGAGAGAGAGAGACATAGAATCTGAAGCAGGCTCCAGGATCTGAGCTGTCAGCACAGAGCTGAATGTGGGGCTCAAACCCACAAGCTGTAAGATCATGACCTGAGCCAAAGTCAGATGGTTAACCGACTGAGCCACCAAGCGCCCCACGAGTCTTTTAAAAGGAGCTCTGTGTCAGGAACCTGGGCAGAGACCAAATTCGTATTTCTCGTTATTCACAGAGACTATTAAATCTTTCTAGGTAATAGTCAAGTAATTTGAATGTTAAACAACGGTGCACTCTTGTTGAAAATAATACACCTCAAGTGATAAGTTTTAACTTTTCAAAGGATAGTTCAGACTGGGATTTTTCAGAAATTTATTATAGATACATTTTTCCTAATGGTGGTGGCAGGGGCAGGGGAGGGGAACCAAGCAGGGGAAAAATTGGTCTTTATTACATTGGCTTAGAGGATTGTGTATTTTGTCTGTTTTGCAACCTCTTTGGGAATGAGGGGAAAAGCACTGAAGAATGAGAACAGACATAAAGGCTGTTAGATTTTGTATTATATTCTTAGTAAACATGAAGTGAAATGAACATTGTAAAGTGTTCAAAGTTGATAGGAATCTAACTTTGCAGCAAAACAGGTTGTACTGGTAAGACAGTGTCCAGTCTATGACCTAGATGATGTGGTTTTTGGCAAGGCCATGTTTAACCGTCAGAGAATTGTCCAATAAATGTTAGCGTGAGATACTGAGAATGTTTTTTCATATCACACAAACCACAGCAACAATTCATAACATTATGGTATATATTTATGCAAAATACAAACACTGACATGAGCTAATACGACATAATACATAGAGAGAGTGAAATAAAAAAACAACTAAAATAATAGCAACTGTGATTCGCAAAATCATTTTCAATGAAGTAAGACGTGCTATTACCTGATTATTTTTCAGTTGAAGTAGTAGATGTAAATCATGTGAAATAGTTTAAAATTATTGTTAGATTCATGGATTTAAAAGTGCCATTATTTCTACCTGGAACAGTTTTTAGTAGACTACTTAAATTTCAATCTTATTAAAAATAAATTGGGAAGCTCCTGGGTGGCTCAGCTGGTTAAGTGTATGACTCTTGATTTTGGCTCAGGTGATGATCTCACAGTGGATTCAAACCCCGCATTGGGCTCTGCACTGACGGTGTGGAGCCTGCTTGGGATTCTCTCTCTCCCTCTCTCTGCCCCTCCCCTGCTCACTCTTTCTCTCTCAAAGTAAACGAATAAACATTAAAAAAAATTGGGAGTTCAGGGATATGACAAGGCCATGCATCTGATGCAAAAACAGACACTCAAAAACATTCTAGGGATTAAGGTCCTTGTTCTATTTATTCTTTAAACTTGGTAATAAATGAAGCAACAGAAGAATGTCTTTTATACCCTGAATTTTACACACTAATTTTACAACTACTTTTTGGTTTCCATAACACATTGAAATGTATCAAAAACACATTTGCTAAACAGAAATTGAAACTACTGCCAATACATCATGGGAAAATTGAGATGATACCACCAGGCCATTAAAAACTCAATTATAGCTAATATGCAGTCCTTTTGTAGACATTATTGATGTCATGAATAAAGATGGAGATTCTAAAACTCAAGCTATAGGCATAAATTGAAAATGTCCCCTTTAAATTTGTTTTCTCAGGATAAACTTGACTATTTTAAGTAAAAAGTATGGTATAGCCAAAATGATACAAGACTTTGTAAATAATGCCCTTTATCCACAAAGATAAACACAGTGACAAAATTTACAAAGGCATACGTTATTGTGCTTGCTTTAACATCATGTATATAAAAATTGGAATATTACGGATGTTGTTAATTGGTATAGATGTTCAGATTTGCAGATAAAAAGGTTCTGGAGATTTGTTTCACAATAATGTGCATGTACTTAATACGACTGAACTATGCACTTTAAAAATGATTAAGATGGTAAATTTTATATTATGTGGGTTTTTTTCTCTTTGTAAATTTTTTAAATTTATTTTTGAGAGAGAGAGTGTGAGCGAGGGAGGGACGGGGCGGGGGTGGGGAACAGAGGATCCTATGTGGGCTGTGTCCTGACAGCAGCAAGCCAGATGTTGTACTTGAACTCATGAACCAAACCGTGAGATCATGACCTGAACCAAAGTCAGATGACCAACTGACTGAGCCACCCAGGCACCCCTATGTGTTTTCTTACCACAATAAAAAATGTTACTGGGGTGCCTGGGTGGCTCAGTCAGTTAAACATCCGACTTTGGCTCAGATCATGATCTCACGGTTTGTGAGTTCAAGCCCCACATCAGGCTTTGTGCTGACAGCTCAGAGCCTGGAGCCTGCTTCGGGTTCTGTGTCTCCCTTTCTCTCTGCCTCTCCCCTGCTTGTGCTCTGTCTCTATCTCTCTCTCAAGAATAAATAAAAACATTAAAAAAAAAAAAGAAGATCTAGAAGGGTGAGAAATCGTTTTGATAGCAAATGTCACAATCAAGCTGTCTTTGATCCAACATCAAACTGTTTACACATTTATTTGGTTTGTTTGTAAATTAGATACAGCAATATCTTTTTTTTTAAGTTTATTTATTTATTTATTTATTTTGAGAGAGAGAGTGCATGAGCAGGGGAGGGAAGAGGGTGGGAGAGACAGAGAGAGAGAGAGAATCCCAAGCAGGCTTTGGACTATTGGTGCAGAGCCCCATGTAGGGCTTGATCCCACAAAACTAAGATCATGGCCTGAGCCAAAATCAAGAGTCAGACATTCAACTTACTGAGCCACCCAGGCACCCCACAACAATAATACCTTCAAAAGAAAGATTGTGATGGTGATTTCCTGGATGTATACATACATCAAAGCTCATCATTTATAAACTTTAAATATGTACAGCTTCATATACATCAATTATACCTCACTAAAGCTCTCCTATCTTTACATAAAAAGATTAGCTTACAATACTGAAATATCATGGTTTTTCTGGTTCAGTGCTTCTCAAACTTTAGTGTACAAGTGAATCACTACTGGATCATATTAAAAAACAAATTCATAAAATTACTGTATAAGCCAGTATTTCACAACAGAATGAAAACACTAATTTGAAAAGATATATGCACCCCTATGCTTATTGAAACATTATTTACAGTAGGCAAGATATGGAAACAACCTGGGTGTTCATTCATAGATGAATGGATAAACACACACACACACACACACACACACACACACACAGTGAAATATTACTCAGTCATTAAAAAGATGAAATCTTGCCATTTGCAATAATATGGATGGATGTTGAGGGGAATATTTCTAAGTGAAATAAGTCAATCAGAGAAAGGCAAATACCATATGGCTTCACTCATAAGTGGAATTTAAGAAACAAATGAAAAAAGAAAACAAAAAAAAACCCCAAATACGTAACTATAGAGAACAAACTGATAGTTACCAGAGGGGAGGCAGGTGGAGGGTGGGTGAAATAGGCGAAGGGGACTAAGAGTGCACTTACCGTGAACAGCACTGAGTAATATACAGAATTATTGAATATTATACACCTGAAATGAATATAACATTGTATGTTAATTATATTTGAATTAAAAAAAAAGACCTTTGGGGTAAAAGAACTGCTGACCAAAAGTTAAGTTTTGACAATGTATCTAAAACATCAGAAAATAACAGTGATAATAATAATGGCTAAAGTTTGCTGAGATTCTTGTATATACTAGGCACCATGCAATGAACTTTACTTGATTATTTCCTAATGTTTACAACAATGTTTTCAACATTGTTGTAGGTAATAATCTTACATGCATTGCACACACACAAAATGCTGAAGCTTAAGTATTCATTCATAAAACTAACAGATAAAAACAAAAAAAGCAGATTCTGATGCCATAAATGTAATAGGAATAGTTCATTGATGCATACCTGAAAACCTTGTTATTTTCTAAAATCTAGTATGAATTCTGTTTAATTATTACAATATATTTATGGCAAGACTTTACTGAACACATTTCCAAATACTGTTGGAGCTCTCAGGGATATTTTTCTTTTCCAGTATTATTAGTCAGTGAGACTGGCTAAATTTGCAAAATTTAAAATTTTTGCAAACTACTTAAGCCCATAATGTGGCAAGAAAGACCATGAATCGGGTAACTATTATGGAAAATGAGATGTGAGAGTAAGTAAGCACTGAAATAGTTCTAAAGAATTTTATTTCAGGGCACCTGGGTGACTCAGTTAAGCCTCTGACTCTTGATTTCAGCTCATGGTTTGTGAGGTTGAGCACCGAATTGGCTCTGCACTGACAGTGTGAAAGCTAGTTGGGATTTTCTCTCCCTCTCTCTACCTTTCCCCTGCTTGTTCTCTCTCTCTTTCTCTCCTTCATTCTCTCTCTCATAAAATAAATAAACATTAATTTTTTTTAATTTTAAAAAAGAATTTTATTTCTATGATTTTAATAGATTATTATTTTTTAAGTTTATTTTGAGAGAGAGCACGTGTATGTGAATGGGGGAGGGGCAGAGAGAGGAAGAGAGAATCCCAAACAAGCTCCATGGAGCTTGATGCAGGGCTTGATCTCAGCATCCTGAGATCATGACCTGAGCCGAAATCAAGAGTCAGACACTGAACTCACAGAGCCACCCAGGCACCCCTAGATTACTATTTTTAAAATTATTACTTCATAGTTATTTCGAATTCTTGATTGTTATGATTAATTTTAAAAATACTGATAATTTCATGATGAATGAGTTCCCAATTATTTTAATTACAATTTTAAATATCTTTTAACTTCATGTTAAAATTTGATGTATAAATTTATTTAGAAGGTTTTGTGTTGACTTTACGTATGACTCATTTGTAATTATTATTATTGAGAGGTATGTAATAAATCAACTTGGTGATGTTACGGACCCTGCTTGGGACTCTGTCTCTCCTTCTCTCTGACCCTTCCCCACTCATGTGCATGCACTCTCATGCACATGCGGTCCTTCTCTCTCAAAATAAATAAATAAATAAAAATTTTTTAATTGGGTGAATTCTATGGTATGTGAATTATACCTCAATAGAAAAGGACAGTAACTCCTGTTCTAATCAAACAAAATATGGATGTGACAATACTTGGGAAACCAAAAAGTACCAAATACATATGAAATCACTAAGGCAAGCATGGGGACACCTTTTTTAAGGGCTTAAAAAAAAGGTCTAATATTTTAGAGCTGGCCTTAACTAAATAATTGATGTGAAGACACACCATATGACCTCAAGGAACTTTTACAACTGTAAAAGAATTTCGAGTTTATTCCACTTTTTGTCGGAACTTGACATGCAGATTCAGTTTTATACACAAGAGGGCACTGTCCACCAAATGACAAACTTGTTCAAAGCTGCAGGAAAGTAAACAAAATCTCAGAAAAAACCAAAGTGTCATAGAAAAAAAAAAAAACAACTAATATTTATAAGTACCATATATATATAAATATGTATATATTCATATATATATATGAATTTGCTTATGAGTGCACAATATCTAGAAGGGCAAATAACATGGACATGGATGAGAGGGATACACTGGGGGGGGGTTGTTTTAATTTTTATTATTTAAGTATAGTTGACATAAGATGCTATATTAGTTTCAGGTACACAACATACTGATTTGACAATTTTATGCAACTCACCACAATAAGTGTAGTTACCATCTGTCAGCATAAATGTTACTACAATATTAGTGACTATATCCCTATGCTGTACTTTTCTTATTTTTTTTTACTTAAAAAATTTTTTTTTAATGTTTTATTTTTGAGAGACAGAGAGAGAGAGCGTGAGCAGGGGAGGGGCAGAGAGAGAGGGAGACACAGAATCCGAAGCAGGCTGCAGGCTCTGAGCTGTCAGCACAGGGCCTGATGTGGGGCTCAAACTCACCAATGGTGAGATCAGACCTGAGCCAAAGTCCGACGCTTAACCGACTGAGTCACCCAGGCGCCCCCTGCCCCCCACCCCCCCTTTTTAAAAATTTTTCTTAACGTTTATCCTTATGCTGTACTTTTCATCTCCTGACATTTATTTTACAACTGTAAATTTGTACCTTAATCCCTTTCACCTATTTCACTCACTCTCCACCACCTCCAGTCTCCTCTCAATTTGTTCTCTGTATCTATGGGTCTGTTTTGTTGTTTTATTGTTGTTTGTTCATTTTTTCACGTTCCTCATACAAAAGTGAAATCATATGGTATCTGTCTTTCTCTGACTTATTTCACTTATTTCATAATACCCTCTCGGTCCACCCAGGTTGTCACGAATGGCAAGATTTCACTCTTTTAAATGGCCAAGTGAAAGTCCATTGTGTATATATACACATCTTTTTTATCCATTCATCATCTACTGATGGACATTTAGGTTGTTTCCACATCCTCGCTACTGTAAATAATGCTGCAATGAACATAATGGTGCATGTATCTTTTCAACTTAGTGTTTTCATCTTCTTTGGTTAAATATCTAGTAGTGGAATTATTGGATTGTATGGTATTTCTATCTTTAATTTTTTGAGGAACCTTCATACTGTTTTCCACAGTGGTTGCACCAGCTTGCATTCCCACCTACACTGCACATGGGTTTCCTTTTCTTCTCTTGAGAGGGATACTTTTTGTTGACTATTTTATGCTTTTTATGTTCTGAACTATGTGGTTGTATTGTTTGTGCGAAATGTTATCTTACTAGGAAAATTATTTTGTGCCTATTTAGATTAATATACAAATTTGATAAAAAAGGATGTGGAGAATATGTACAAAATTTAGACAGATGATTTTAAAATATTTTAATAAATGATTGCCAATTTATACTCGTAGCTTTTTTAAAAACATTCTTCTAATGAACTCAAGAATCTTCCCATGTGTTTATTATTGCCATTCTGTTTTCTTTCTCTTTCCCCTTCTTTCTTTCCCTTCTTCCTTCCGTTTTTCCTCTTTCTTTCCTTCCAGGTGTAGGAAAGATTATTTAATTTTTAATTATTTTTCAATTTTCTACTACCAAACTCTTCAAAGGAAAGTTTGAAAAAAGTTTACAGTAAGTACTCACCATTTTGACAATAATAATTTTTTGTTTTGTTTAAAACTGTTTCTCTACATATACTTGTAAGGTGAGCATTTTTTCAAGTTTTTTTTTTCAGATACTCTAACCTTAAATATTTCAGTATGCAGCTATTTGATGAAAGATATTCAATTACACTGCCATAATGCTATTACCACACCTGAGAAAATTAAGGGTAGTTTTTTTAAGTTTATTATTTAAAGTATATTTATTTATTTATTATTTTTTAATGTTTATTCATTTTCTGAGAGACAGAGTGTGAGTGGGGGAAGAGCAGAGAGAGAGAGGGAGACATAGAATCTGAAGCGGGCTCCAGGCTCTGAGCTGTCAGCACAGAGCCCTACGTGGGGCTTAAACTCACAAACTTCAAGATCATGACCTCAGCTGAAGTCAGATGCTTAACTGACTGAGCCACCCAGGCGCCCCTGTTTATTTATTTTGAGAGAGACAGAGAAAGGCATGAGTGGGTGAGGGGCAGAGAGAGAGAAAGAAAGAATCCCAAGCTGACTCCTCACTGCTAGCACAGAGGGCTCAAGCTCATGATACCGTGAGATTTTGACCTAAAAGCAGGAGTTGGATGCTCGACCGACTTAACCACCCAGGTGCCCCAAGGGTAGTTTTTAATATAGTTTATTATCCAGTCCATTTAAAATTTTGTATTTGTGCCTAAAAGTCTGCCGCCCAGCATCAAGGTTTAGACAAAGTACTGTGGTTGTTATGTCTCTTCAGTCTCTTTTGTTTTAGAGCATTCCCTCATTGTTTTAATGACTAATTTTTGTAGAGACCAGGCAATCTGTGTTATATGGAACATTTGATCATTTCCTAGTGGTATCATTTGAATTGTTCCTCTGCTCTCTGGAAATTAGATTCAGGTTAAAATTTTTTGACAGTTTTTAACATTTGTATTATAAAACAAAATACATAAAACAAAAAAGCAGTATAATGAATTATTACAAGATAAACACACTTTTATAGCTGCTGTCCTAATCAAAACATAGAACACTGTCAGCACCCCAGAAACCCTCCATGGACCCCTTCATAACTCTTTACTCCTCTCTCCCCATCCAACATGATCACTATTCTTTTTATGGAAATTGATTCCTTACTTTCTTTGTAATTTTACCATCCAAACACGCATGAAATGCCATTTCGTTTTCCCGGTTTTTGAACTTTATGATTAAAACCATAGATTAAGTGTTCTTTCATGTCTGGCTTCTTTTAGTGAACGTTGTCTTTGTGAGATCATCTGTGTGTGTGTGAATAGTTGTAGTTCATTCATTTACATAGCTTCGTTGTAAGAATATATAATTCATGTCTTTTCCAGTGTTCATGGACACTTGGCTTATTTCACATACTTGGTTTTTATAAATAATGCTACTATGAATGTTCTTGTGTCTTTCTCTTGGTACACATGTGCATGCATTTCAGTTGGGCTTATATTCAGGAATATCACTATTGGCCCACGGGGTATGCATATGTCCAACTTTCATAAAAGATGATAGTCTTCAAAGTAACTGTACCAGTTTGAACTCCCATTAACATTGTATGAGAATAACTGTTGCTGTATATACTTGTCAGCACTTGGTACTGGCAGTTTTAATTTTAATCATTCTGGTGGAGGTACAGTAATATGACATTGTGGTTTTAATTGCATTTCCTCTTTTTAGAAAGGTTGAACCATTCATGTTTCAGTCTTTTTGTATGTTTTTGTGAAAATTCTGTTTATTTCTCTTATCTTCTTCCTCCCTTCTTTGGATTACCGTATTTCTTTTTGATCCTTAACCTAAATATTTTTGGGGTATGAGTCTTTTGTTAATTACATGAGTTGCAAACATAATCCACAGTGTCTTTTGCTTTTGATTCTCTTCATGGTGCCTATTGATGAACAGATGTTCTTAATTTTGATGTAATCCAACCTATCAATCTTTCCTTTTTTGGTTAATTCTTCCTTGTCTTCTTTAAGAAATCTTCTCTTCAAATCATGATAAAATAATCCTATATTAGCTTTATTATTGTTTTGCCTCCCACAATGTCTATGATTTACTGGGAACTGATATTTGTCAAATATAAATAAAGAATAAAGTCAATGATCTTTAATTACATGGATATTTGGTTTTTCCACCACAATTTGTTGAAAATGACATTATTTGCCCACTGCTCTGCAGACTGCCTTGTCCTAAATCAAGTATCCATTTTTGTGGCCTTCTGTTTTTGTGTTCTGTCTTGAGTTTCATTAGTATATTTTTCTTTCCTTGTACCAATATTACACTGCATTAATTGCTGTCTCTTTATAGTAACTCACAAATTTTGTGTAGTGTATTTCACATTGTTTTTTTCAAGAGTGTTTGGCTATGCTTAGTCTTTTGCACTTCTATAAATATTGAAGAAATCAGTTTCTCGGGTTCATTAAAAAACAAGGAAACAAATAAAAATCCTCCTGGGATTTTGAATGAGATTGCACTGAATTTAAGGGTTAAATTTGGGGGAAGACTGACATCCTTACAGTACTGACTACCCAATTTCCCAATCCATGCATGTTGCATACTCCTTCATTCTGGTTTTATATATTCTTAACAGTGTTTTACACTAGAAATTTTTAACATCCTATTTTAAGTGTATTCCTAAGTATTTGATTTTTTATGCTATCATAATCTCCAACTTTTACAAAAGTTTCATATTTGCATTTTTTGTTGTAGGTACATAAAAAAATTAATTTTTACATATAGACCTTGTGTGCAGCAATCTTTAATCTGTAGATTTCTTTTGGATTTTCTACATGCACAATCATATCATCTGTGAACAAGGGCAGTTTTATTTATTATGTCCAAATATTATACTTTTCACTGGCTGGGTCCCTCAGTACAATAATGAACAGAAATGGTAACAGTGAATATACTAGTCTTGTTTAGGTCTCAAAGGGAAAGTTGTAAATATTTCACCAGTTAAGTGTGAGGTTTGCTGATGGATTTTTAAAAATAGATACTATTTTCTTTGATGTTTATTTTATTTTTGAGAGAGAGAGACAGAATGTAAGAAGGGAAGGGGCAGAGACAGATGGAGACATAGGATTTGAAGTAGGCTCTAGGCACTGAACTGTCAGCACAGAGCCTGAGGTGGGGCTTGAACTCACAAACTGCAAGATCATGACTTGAGCCGATGTCCTTAACCGACTGAGCCACCACAATTTATTTCTTTGTAATAAATTTCCCTTTTACTTCATGTTGCTAAGAATTTTGTTTTTAAAATCGTGCATAGATGTTCAAATTTATCACCATCTTTCTGCACCAATTGAGATGATTGTATAATTTTCCCCTTTTATTTTATTGATTTGGTGTCTAACCTTTCATTCTTGAACTTGCGTAAAATTGGCATTATTTATTTCTTAACTGTTTGGTAAAATCCATTTATCTGAGCCCAGAGTCCCCCCCCCCCCACCTTTTTAATGTTTTATTTATTTTTGAGAGAGACAGAGAGAGACAGAGAGAATAAGCATGGGTGGGGCAGAGAGAGAGGGGAAAGAGGATCCAAAGCAGGCTCTGTGTTGACAACAGCAAGCCCAGTGTGAATTGAGAGATCATGACCTGAGCAGAAGTCCAACGCTCAACCGACTCAGCCACCCAGGTGCCCCTGTAAAAGTGTTTAATAACAAATTCATTTGAGTTGATACAGAACTATTCAAATTTTCTTTTCTTTTTTTTTTTTTTCAGTTTTGGCAGCTTGTTTTTTTTCTAGCAATCTGTTGATTTTATATCATTTCCAAAATATTGGCCTAAGGTCGTCCATCTTTTTTTACCTTTTAAATGTCTGTAGTATCTGTGGTGATATCCTGTTGTTACAGGTAAACATAGGATTTACTATATTTAGTTACATAGCCTTAAGTTTTACACAGCAGTGTATCTTGAAAAACCATTAATGACATCAAATATTGTTTTATTGCACCACCTTGAACTTTTTCATGCCGTGGAACCTATTTTTCAAATAAAGCATTATTATCTTTCAATGTAGAAACAGAAAAAGTGGAAGTAGCCTGATTAAAGCAAAGTGAAGGGGTGTTTGGATCTCTCCAATACTTGGGCTCCCTTTCGTTGGAGGTCTCTCCTGTTGGAAGAACACGCTGAGAATTATATTCTATATTATACATATGCATATACATATGTATGTATGTGCAATTTAACCAAACTTTCATTGTTGGATGCTTCTAACTCCTTAAACTTTTGCGCACACTTTTTGTTTTGTTTTTTAAATAGCGCCACCACCTTCCCAGGCAGGAGGCTCATGGCTCCATGTCTATCCCTGGCAGGTGGGGCTCTCGGGTCACAAGAGCGTGACAGCCTCACTGCAGCAGCCAGTCTCCCCAGTGGTGGTGGAGAGAGAGTGGGAGGTGGGGGGAGGCTCCAGCCCTGGGGACTGCGGGCAACTGGAGAGCCTGCGGGGAGCGACCACACTGTCCCCTGCCAGTGTGCTCCCCACATGCCCTGTGCACCTCTTAAATTAATGCTTTAGAGTTAATTCCTGGAAACGCAATTGCTGGGTAAAAGGTTATGTACAGTTTTAAGACTTTAAGATTGTATTGATAAAGTGCTGGTTTAAAAAGTTGTACCAATTTATGATCCCAGTGTACCCTCCACACCTGAATCAACATTGGATATTATCATTGAGTATTTGAAAATACTGGAAGGAGTATTATTCAGTCTTTAAAGATGACGATTCAGATCCTTCACACCTGAGGGAATATTTGACAGCAGTCAATGCAAAGAAACCCAGAATCCAACTGCACTTTCAGGAAATGATAGTGAAGTAACACAGTTTGTGAGGAATTTTCCTGTTTCTCCCCCCAAATTTTCTTTCATCACAGTTTTACAATATGCGGGTAAGAAAAAAAAAATCCAGAATGCAAGGTTGGCCTCTCCATCACTTTCACCAGACTTAAGTCACTCCAATTAATTTTAAACAAAAGGGTATTTAAGCTACAGAATTAAGAGTTTACAATCGCTGACAGGTTCATGAAGGGTCTTTAGGGATGACTCTCAGAACAATGCCACAGAACCACCAGACATGGGAACAATCAGGAGTCTGGGTTTAGGAAACCACTGCACCAATGGTTGAATCCAGGATCACGTGCCCATAGTGTCATGAAGGTGCAGAATACCTTACCTTAGCTATGAACCAAATATCAGGAACTCATTGCTTCATTTACTAAATGCAAACTGCTAGATTTAACAAGATTGATGCCCCTACAAAGTTCTGCCTCCCTCTTCACTGACTCGGTTTCTGAGTTTGAGTGAATGCGACTAGCCTAGAGGTCAAATATAGGCAAAAGTCAAGCTGCAAGGAAGTCTGGGAAATGTAGTTTTTATACCCACAGCTCCTGTAGTACAGGATGGCACTCCAAAAAGAGCTTGGATCAACTGTTTAGCAATCCAATCTTTCACAGGCCCTTTATTTCCTTGATGGTTTGACATGATAATTATAAATATTGTTAAAGATTTTCTCTGTTTGACCCACCTGATCTGATGATGCCCTCTACCTTTCTCTGCCTTGACATGTGCCATGGGAGGCTGACCTCTATATTTCATTTCCTGGGTTATTTCTGGCTGCTAGCCAATTTTACCCAATGGCAAATCATGGAAGATGTAATCGGACTTCCTCCCTTCTGGTCTGACTTTGGTAGCGGCTGTGTCCTTCTACCTAAGAGTAAGGCACCTGCTGGTGGATAGTTCTTGCTATCTTGCTAACTGGAGATCAGTTACAGTGCCCTCCACTTGCCTTCTTACGTCTAGAAATATTAATGCCTTCTGACTGCTGCTAAGTTGTTTTTAACCACTCCTTGTTTGTTCCCTTAACCGGATCCAGATATGCAGTAATTCCTTTATTTGACTCTCTTCAATTACTTCTTTGAGTGTTCCATCTTTTTCTGCCAGGAATGTCACTGAAATAATGATGGATTAGACATAATTTTTATTCCAAGGTGCATTCGGTCAGGTAGATGAGAATATTATAGCCATCTATTATGGAACGAATTCTGTCCACACCTCTCCCCCACCCATAAACTAATGTTGAAATCCTAATCCCAAGTACCTCAGAAAGTAACTGCTTTTAGAGATAGGGTCTTTAAAGAGGTAATTAAGGTTGAATAAAGTCATAAGGGTGATCCTATGCTCTAATAAGCATAAGTACTAATCTAATGCTGCTAGTGTCCTTATAAGAAAGACACCAGGATGTGCATGAAGAGATGAATGGTCATAGAAGACAGAAGAAACCAAACCTGTCAACACCTTGATAACTGGACTTCCAGCCTCCAGACCTGTGAGAAATTAAGTTTCTGTTTTTAACTCACCCGGTTGATGATACTTTGTCATGGCAACCCTAGCAAACTAATACACCATCATAAAAACCAAATAAGAAAAATAGGTGGGGTTACCAATTTTGTTACTCTAAGAGGAAGGAGCCAAGAGAATCAATCAACTGATCTATCCATCCATCCATCGGAGAGATTTATTTTAAGGAATTGGTTCACACAACTGTGTGCCAGCAAGTTTGAAATTTGTAGGGCAGGCTGACAGGGTGGAAGTCCAGGCAGGATTTCTACGCTACAGTCTTGAGGCAGAAATCCTTCCTCTGTGGGAAACCTCAGTTTTTGCTCTTAAAACCTTCAACTGATTGGATGACGCCTATCCACATTATGGATGGTGATCTGCTTTAACCACATCTACAAAATACCTTCACAGCAACATCTAGACTAGTGTTTGAACAAACACATGGGCACCACAGCCTAGCCATGATGACGCAACCATCACAATACTGGTACTTGAGAAGGTGGGCTTTTGGGGGCATTTTTTTTTTCTTTTCTGTACACTCTGCATCCCTCACACTGCGTGTTATAAATGTTCTGGGCATTACACAGAACACAAAATCAGAGCTACATTATGCTAAGAGTTAATCACCAAGATAACCATGGCAATAGTAATAAAATTCTGTCTAATGAAGTATAGAAACACATCTTAGAAACTTAGTTTTCTATATATGTTCACCTTATTTTATTACAAAAACACTTTTTGTAATAAAACAGGGAACTGAAGGGAGGAATGTTACCCATCACGACAATTAATAAAATGCCTCCTATCATTGACTGTTTTTAAATATGCAATAACACACATTCACAGAATTGCCAAGTTATTCTCCATAAAACTCTCTTAATAAAACTGTAACTCAGAAAGTGTTTATCAGACAAAGCAGCTTTTTTCCCAAAGAAATAATATGCAAATAGTCAGAAATTTCATCATTTACAAGGTGATAGAAACACAGATGAGGAGAGAATGATCTCAGAGAAGATAACCTCACCCTCCCAGAACTTCCCAAATACGATTTAATGGGTCAAAGTTGCAAAATGCTGGAATGAGTGGCCAAAGGACTCACATGGTCCTTCTTGGGGTTTTATGAAGTAGTAGAGGTGTTTGGAAACTCTCATAGAAATGAAAAAGCCCAGCCAGTTATCATTTCCCAAGTCGTGTTTTATACATAAAAAGTATTTTCTGATGGAGAAGGTTGCATGCAGACCCTTACTTATCGGCCTTCTCTTCAACAAAAGGCTGGTTGTACTGGTTAGATGAGGGAATAACAAGAGCATATGCATGTGGCAACCGTCTCAGAAGCTTTTCCTATTTAGGGTGTGTTTATTGTACTTTAGCATGATCTAGTGCAATCTTTGTTGCAGAAAATGAGTGACCCCTATAGACATAGGGCTGGGAAGTGCAGCTGACCCTTGAACAAGACTCAGGGGTACGGACCCCTTGCACAATCAAAAATATGCATGTAACTTTTGATTCCCCTAAAACTTAACTACTAATAACCCACCGTTGACCGAATGTCTTACTGATAATATAAACAATTAACTCCTATTTTGTGTTACATGTACTAGATACCGTATTCTTACAATAAATAAGCTAGAAAAACGTTATTAAGAAAATCATAAGGAAATTACATTTAGAATACTGCTCTGTATTTGCTGAAAAAAATCTGTGAATAAGTGGACTCACACAGTTCAAACCCATGTTGTTCAAGGGACAACATATAGTTAATGGCAGAGTTGGGTTTTTGATTTAGATAAAGACTCCGAGGAAGGGTTAGAAATATAAATTTATATGTCTTTGGTTTACAATCTCAGTATCCAAACTGACTAAAGTCTTGAAACCAAACTGTTTGAAAAGTTTTATTTGGTAGCAGAAAATATCTACAATTGGATCTTTACAAAAGAAGTTGTGCAAGAGGGAAAAATAAACTTATACATAAGATTTTGCTGTTGAAATTTGGGATGATTATCAACAATTGATTCAGATTACAACAACTCACACAAGTCCATGTCTTTCTATGTTAAGAAAGTAGAAGCTACGTTAATCCATTGACTAAACAGTTTGTTGAGACTCATAACAGACATTATAATGAACCCAAAGAAAGTTACGTCTATGGAAGAGAAGACAAACTAAATTATTTCAAGTTGTAGTAATAAACATATTTAGTCAGAGTAAAAACCAATTATCTCCACAACCCAACAATCAACTTTTCATCTTATCAAGTCCATAATGTCTACATTATTTATATACACCATGGCTTTTCATCTAAGAGCTGTATTTTAAATTACATACAGATTTACATATAACGTATCAGATGTTACTGACAATAAGTCTTACCCTAGGATAGAAGTCTCTCTCCCTGTAATCACTTGATTTGGTCATATGTACAATCCCTGCTATGGAGCTGATTGCTTATCTGACAATAAAGGACAAGACCTACGGGAATGACCCAGGACAGGATTAGGAGGGACAGGCTCACCTCGTTGTCTCTATAACTTTACTGGCTTTGTATTCATTCAAAATACTACTAACCAGTACTTTCAATGGGCCAAAGAAAGAGGCACTAAGAGTGTTTGAAAGCATCCAAGAATTATGATCAGTGTCTATAGTACAGGCATAAAGTAGCTAACATTTTAAAAAACATCAAAAATACCGTTTTCACTAAAGGGGGTAAGCAGACAACTTCCTACTAGTAGAAAAAGAAAGACAAACACTGGTGTTCAATTTCCAGTTTAAATGCATTTACGAATACGAAGATTGTGACCCCCATTAATTAAATACAAAGAGTCCAGAAGAAATTGATGCATGACCTTAAGATGCAAGTATAGCAGTATTTCTGTATCAAATTTAGTCTAGGATTAAATACAATGCTACACACACACACACACACACATACACACACACACACACACATTCATAGTACCTTTATGGAATTCTCTAAAATGCTCACAGTAGCTTATATGGTATTGATGAAAATAAAGATGAAACTGTATAAACTAGAGTGTAGATAAAAATCATCTTTTATAGCTTACTAAGTGATACCTTTTGTGGCTTAAGTAGCTTAAATTATTCAAGTTTAAATTTCAATTCTTGAAAGGAGAACTGTGCTTTGGTATTCAAACCTTCATAAGATTTTACAGTTTTTCAAAATAAGGAATAGAAAGTAAGAACATCAAACATGTGGGAGAAAAAGACTTCTGACTTTTGTCACATGATTAACCAGTGGCTTTCAACTCTCACTGGGCCAAAACTCAGCTTCTTGGAGGTGATTAGGGTTTTCAAAAGGTTCGAATCAAATTAAGTTTTGAAAACTTAATAAAAATGCACATTCTAATGTGTTAAATATCCCCCCCCTTTTTTTTAAACCATACTGGAGAATGCTTATGTATTAACTTCTACTACCAGAATAATTTATTTTTTTTAAACCTTGGAATATAACTTCAGCTATCTCTAACTAAAGAACCTCCTGAGATGTGTGTTTAAAACCTGCTATTATTTACACTTACTTATGTTTGTGTGAACCCAAATTTTCTTGATAGTATGCAAATAAGATATAAAAATAAATGGGCTGCTGAGGTTTTCCACCAACTCTATAATGTCAATTACACATTTGTGTTATTCACAAATTCTATTCCTAGTAATGGACCAAAATAAACTTAAATGTGAACCCAAAATATTTATACTGACAAAACGAACTTTTCAGGCTTTATGTGTTGGGGTTACACAAAATTTTATTCAACAAATGTTTGGAAAATAATGCTCCATAAGAAACTATCTTTTAATCTGTTAATACGATGTATAATGTGATTTCATTTGCTAAAACTGTCTAACACATTTCAGTTATTAGATTACTCTGCACAATGGGAAAAACTTCGACCAATTAGAATGCTGCAGGTCTCCAAAGAGGATAACTTGTAAAAAATTGAAAAACTGCACTAAAAGTCTATTTGCCTTAGAACTCTTCTGATAAGATTCCATTTTTGAATTAATAATATACTTATTGTCTTATAATTCTGAAAATACATTCATCTTCCACATAACACAATTTAGCATCTTCACACATCAACTGTGTTGTGTGTTTTAATGGTTTAGGCACATTTCAGTAACTTTGGATTTTATTTTGTGGTTTCACTACAAAACAGCTTGTGCACACCAAATTCAAACAATCTTTTTTTATTTAAAAATCCATCTGAAAATTCACTTCTGAGTTTTAGTTTTTGTTTAAAAAGAAGCAAACATTTAAAAGCATCAAATGTTACTAGTCTACAATTCATCTTGTTATGAACAATTTTAGTTCGTGGATTGGGGAAATAAACCCATTACATTGATTAGGCACAGTACTATGGCCAAAAGACCAGAAATCAGGGCACATCTGTGTGTTCAGGCAACAGTTAGAGGTCTGAATGGAGGGAGTCATGCCTCAGCTGTGGGTACTCTTATCTCTGCCTCCTCCAAAAACTGTTAGTAAGTCCCAAATCAATACGTAAGAGATTGTTTGTAACTTAGTTAAAAAAACAAGCAAACAAACAAATTATACCTGCTTTCTAAATTACACTGCAAAGCCAAAACAGATAAATACAACTGTAGTCTCACTATATATAATTTGTGGTTTTGATATCCGTATCACAGGACCGTATTACAGGTGAGACAGAATTATATAATTCCTCTGGTGATTTCAGACATCTGGTTGGAAGAGGTTCATGACTCTAAGATTTCACATTATAACAACACTCCAAAATTTCTCAAATTAGGGCAGTGAATATAAATCACAGTACAAAATCCTTAATTCTTTTACTGGAAAAGCAACTGGTGCTACATACAAGAATCACTTATAGAACATCTATTTTTTAAAAAAAAATGTAGATATAAAATATTAATTGCATAGGGATTTAAATATAAGGCCAAGAAGAATATTAAGTAAAGTTAAAAAAATCATAGAAAGGGCACTATGGTGTCAAAAGACAGAATTTCATTCTTAGAGTAATAAATCTGAATTACTGTCTAATTAAAAAAAAATCACAGTATGTTGCTATAACTAACAGTGAATGTTTCCTTAAGTCCAAATTGGAAACCAATATTAGGACTAACAAGAACACAACTAAAGCTCATTGTCTAAACCTGATCAGTGTATTAGCACATCAGTGCCTGGTACGTACCTGGTTATATAATCTATCTTTGCAAATAATGTAAAGTTTAATACATGTTAACAAGTGTGAGAGCACATCATCACTGCATGCCGGTAAGTGATCTGTAGGCTTACTTGATAGTGTAATTATTCAGTCTTCCCAAGGTGCAAGATCCCACCTGGCAGAATCTTCACTCAATGAACCAAAAACACTGTAATTAACAAAATATAATAAAGTTCCACCATTGAAAACTAAATGTACATGAACCAGAGAATTAGTTCCTGACACCAGTACATATATTATCCTCAGCACTATGGAACGCAGTGAATGACGAGCCCGTCTATACTGTGTAGTTTAGGCTAATGGCTATCACCTGATGTTTCAGGTAGACAGGTAAATTGTAAATCTACTTCTCATTTTAATGTTGTTAGAGTGCAGTTTAAAGAGCAATTTCCAAATCTAAAAGTAGCTTAGTTAACTTAGTATTGTTATATAGAGTAGTGTGAGGAAAAACAAGAACTCCCAAAGGAATTATGTTAAGGAACATTTGGGAATACCCAAACCAACGTTTTAAATGAAAAAGTGCATAAATACAGTAATACTACAAGTGTGTTAACTATGGAACAAATGTTTCTCTGGGAGCTAAACAATAGTATTTTCCCACATTATTTACATGTTATGGATTGTTGAGATACCACAAAGCACCATTTACAGTCTAAATTGCTTGATTATGTGTGAAAAGTCCTCTGACTTCAATTCTACTCAGTTGAGGATCTACCTAGAATAGAAGTGTCAGGTCATCTCAGACAGGATTTATGTTTACAATTCAGTTCTCGTTATTCAGAAACAGCGAAGCAATATTTTCATTTCACATTCTTGGCTGGTGTTTCAGATTCTGTGGACTGTCTCCCATCTGTCCAGGCTTCCCGAGTGCTCTTTAGAGCCAGAGTCTTCTGTTGGTCAACCACAACATAATCTACTCTCTCATCAGCTACACTGCTGCCTGAGCCACTGCTCTTTTGCTAAAAAGCAAAGAAAGAAAACCATAAAACCCCACGTATAAGAGAGTTCTTCTTGGTGAAATTTAGCCTTAAAACATAGACACTCATGCACTGTGAATAACTCTTGAAGTTCTACTGGGTCACATACATACAAAAATAACATTACTTCAATTTAACAATGTTGTTTTTCTCCTCACTGTACACTGTTTTCCCCTTAAATTTAAAATCACTGTATGTGGGGCACCTGGGTGGCGCAGTCGGTTAAGCGTCCAACTTCAGCCAGGTCACGATCTCACGGTCCATGAGTTTGAGCCCCGCGTCAGGCTCTGGGCTGATGGCTCGGAGCCTGGAGCCTGTTTCCGATTCTGTGTCTCCCTCTCTCTCTGCCCCTCCCCCGTTCATGCTCTGTCTCTCTCTGTCCCAAAAATAAATAAATGTTGAAAAAAAAAATTAAAAAAAAAAAAATAAAATCACTGTATGTTAAGAATTTAGATGAATGCTCCCGACACAGATGAAATTCTTTTTTTTTTTTTTAATTTTTTTTTTCAACGTTTTTATTTATTTTTGGGACAGAGAGAGACAGAGCATGAACGGGGGAGGGGCAGAGAGAGAGGGAGACACAGAATCGGAAACAGGCTCCAGGCTCTGAGCCATCAGCCCAGAACACAGATGAAATTCTTATAAAATAAGGATCACAGACACTTGGTTCATCTTAAGATACACAGCTTGCTTCTCCCTTTAGCTTAACCTTGACCTTTTCAAATCCTCAGAACATGTACCAGTGTTGACTTGCAGAGCCGAGAAATGTTTTTTGAAAAACAGTATTTCAAGAATGGCAAACTACATAGGATGACACGACCACTTATTCTAAAATACAAGTAGATACTAACTAACTTAAAACAAATATAATTATTGGGGCACCTGGTTGGCTCAGTTGCTTAAAGCACCAGACTTCAGCTCAGGTCATGATCTCATGGTTTGTGGGTTCGAGTCCCATGTCGGGCTCTGTGCTGACAGCTCAGAGCCTGGAGCCTGCTTCGGATTCTGTGTCTCCCTCTCTCTCTACTCCTCCCCTGCTTGTGCTCTTGTCTCTCTCTCTCTCTCTCTCTCAAAAAATAAACAAACATTAAAAAAAATTTTTTTTGAACATTTATTTTTGAGAGACAGAGTGTGAGCGGGGGAGGGGCAGAGAGACAGAGACACAGAATCTGAAGCAGGCTCCAGGCTCTGAGCTGTCAGCACAGATCCCGACGCGGGGTTCGAACCCACAGACGGTGAGATCTTGCCCAGAGCCAAAGTCAGACGCTTGACTGACTGAGCCACCCAGGCGTCCCCAAACAGAATTATTAATGCATTGCTGGGCTCTCTAGAAAGTAAGAGAAATACCCAATGTGTGAGGGAAACAGGGCATGAAGAGCTGTTCAATGTAAACTTTACAGGAACTGTGGTCTTCAGATGAATGTCAATCTCAGCAATGCAATCAGGAGGCCCGCAGTGGGAGGGTGTGTCGAATCTGAGGCTATCCTGTTAAGCTAGGGACCAATGAAACAAACTGAGGTGGTCCTATAGTTGTAGCACATTGCTTCCCAGCAGAAGAAAATGTAAATCTATTCTGAAGGAAACTGAAGTCTGCAGGATTCTCAGATAGACTCAGCAAAATTAATTTGCAAAAAAATGTATAAAACATGGAAGGAAACAAGCCATCAACAGTGTGAGCACAAACAATAAACAGATTCAGACCTCCAAGGACTTCAGATATTGAAATGATTGCATAAACAGAATAAATTATGTGTGTATAAAATCTTCAAAGGAATTAAAAAATAAAACTAAATAAAAGGAATAAAATATCATGAAAGAAATAAGCTATTCAAAACAGCTATGCATATTTGAAACAAAAGAGCAAAACTCCATGTTAGAACTAAAAATAATTGAAATTAAAAATTAAACAATGGGTTAAACAGAATAATTGAGAATTAGTGTACCTGGTGATAGAACTAAAGAAATAATCCAAGTAAGAACAAAGAGATGAATAAAGAGAAAATATGAAAAAGTGAAAAGAGGCACAGAAAATAGAATATGTTCTGACTAATCTTTAATAAGAAACCTCAAATGAGAGGATAAAAGGAAGAGTGGAAAAGCTATATATTTAAAGAGATGATTGGGACTTTGCCAGAACTGATAAAAAATACAAATCCAGAAATAAGAACAGCACAACTTCCATCAAGCATGATAGATAAAAAGAAATCTACGTCTAGCTGTCTAGACACACTGTAGTAAACCTGCAGAATACCAAAGATACAGAAAAGATGTTAACATCAGCCAGACAGAAAAGACAAATTATCTATAGAGTAACTGTAACTAGATTGACAACATACTTTTCAGTAGGAACAATGGAAGCCAGATGATAGTGAATAGTATCTTCCATGTGTCGAAAGAAGTATATTGCCAATCAAGAACTGTGAATGCAAAAAAACTCTTTTTCAAAAATGAGGGCACAATATAGACATTTCCCTCAAACAAAAATTGCAAGAATTTACTACTAACAGACCTCCACAAGAGGAACTTCTAAAGAATGTATTTCAGGAGGAAGAAAAAATGATTATGACAGGAAAGACTGAGGAACAAGATGGAATGATAAGAAAGGGAAGGTGGTAAATATGTAGGACAATGTTAAGTAAGCACTACCTATATAATAAGAATACTACTGGGGCGCCCGGGTGGCTCAGCTGGTTAAGCGTCCTGTGACTCAGGTCATGATCTCGCCGTCAGTGAGTTTGAACCTCGTGTCGCACTCTGCTGACAGCTCGGAGCCTGGAGCCTACTTCAGATTCTGTGTCTCCCTCCCTCTCTGCCCTTCCCTGCTCACACTCTGTCTCTCTCTGTCTCAAAAATAAATAAACATTAAAAAAAAAAAACCCAGAATACTACTAATGTGTAATTTGTGGTTTAACAAAAGTAAAAAACCAAAACTTTGGACAAAAATAGCATGTAAATCAAAAGGGGAATAATGTGAGCTAACACTGGAAAGAGAATGAAGACAAGATTTTGTTAAGTAGGCATTTCAACAGTAACCACTAAAAGAGGAGAATGTGTATAATTTCTATTATACACCATTAGGGATTACTCTCCATGACTTTGTTAATTGTGACTTATGAAACAATATTAAGTAATAGACTTTACTAAATTTAAATTAAACATACTAATAAAATTTCCCCAAAGGAAACATGATTCTTTGGCTTTAAGAGGTGAGCTAATTTTGTCTATAGAATGAGATTTCACTTACCTTACGTGGTGGTGTGGATTTCCCAGAATCTAAATCCAGATCTAGGTATTCTACTTGTTTGTCTCCTTTGGGCTTGACCATAGGACTGCTTCTCCCATCAAGGCTGTTACTGCCAAAAAGATTCTGAAAATGGTGATACAATGAAATCTACTATTGAACATCCACGAGACCTGTTGCTTATTTTGTCTGCCATCTACCAAAGCCAAAATATTTATTTTAAGAGGCTATGGTTTAATAAAAAAAAAAATGTCTTCTGAGAAAATTAAATCTGCTTTTAGGATTGGAGGAACATATGTGATATAACAGAACTGATTACAACTAGGCTTTAGAGTAAGCTAAACATGGTTTCAAGAGTCAAACTGGGTTCAAACTAAGACCAAAACATCAAGCTAGAGTTGGCTGCAATAGCTCCAATTGAACATTATTTAAATGATATCTTTACTCGATTATATTTTTAAACTACTGGATCCTTTCACTCCTTGCTTTCTAATTAAAATTTTTAAAACGTTCTGTATTTTAAGACTTTCACGCTAAAATTTAGCTTAGAATATGTATGTTAACTAAAGCCTACAAACAATGACTGCACTGGCAAAGTCCGCTTTGTTTCAACCTGGAATTTTTAGCTCTTAATTTCTTCTGTCTTCTCTTTAGCCTTATCCCTTCTGTCCTACTAGGAATTGTACAATACAAGGGTTACTCTCCATAAACAGATAAAGGACAGATAGAGGACAGCAATACATGACAAAAACAAAAAAGCTTAAGGCAGAAAAATGCAAAATCAACAGGATGTTAGGAACTTCAAGATCAATGCTCATAAGAAGGAAAGCATGACACGAACTGACGCCCCTACATATGACCTCTATGTGAATTACGACAGTCCTTCCCAAGGTGTGCCAACAAATGCCTTATTTCTCTGCCTTGCTGCTTTGAACCTCACCCAGAAATGTTCTGGACTTCTCATAGGAGAGACTATATATTTACTAGCAGCTAGCATTCTTTTGTCTTCTATCACAGAGATAGGAATACTCACATACTTTTGAAGAAAACCTTAACGATGTGATATACTTAAAATTATACTTGTTATGATGAACAAAACAATTTGGAAACTGCATAAACCTGAATCTGCTAATCCTTTTATATATCACTACTCCTTTTGTCTTTGCTCAAGTCACACAGAGTAAGCTGTGATTTAGGAAAAAGATAATTGCTAGAATTTGCAATATTGACTCTATTCCCTCATTTGAAGCAGGGCTGCTGACAGCCCGCATGAAACATTTTTGTGAATTAGAAAATGGTGCGTGCTCCTTCCTGTGGGGCTACCCAGCTCTGTGCCAGGGCCCACAGCTTAGTGAGCAGGACATGGTCTGAACTGCATGTACTCATGAATGCAGTACTATGCAGTCTACTCGACACATTACATACTGTGTGTAATGTGAGCAAGCAACCTGCATGCTGGAATGTGAGGGCTCTATTTGTGGGAACGCAGTTTTATTTTTGAGAGACAGAGAGAGACAGAGCGTGAGCAGGGGAGGGGCAGAGAGAGAGGGAGATACAGAATCTGAAGCAGGCTCCAGGCTCCGAGCTCTAAGCTGTCAGCACAGAGTCCCACATGGGGTTCGAACCCACAAACCATGAGATCATGACCTGAGCTGAAGTCAGACGCTTAACCGACTGAGCCACCCAGGCACCCCTGTGGGAACAGAGTTTTAAACTGAATTTACCAACTACTGGTGATAAAACACTAAAAAAAAATTTTAACAATAACATGTAAGGCACAAAAAAGGTGATGTACAAATAGCCATTCCCCTCTCCCCCCCTTTTTTTTTTAATTTATAAAGAAACTAGTTTTTTGGTTTTTTTTCTGAATGACTCTACATTTCATTCTCATATAAAAATATCAAGCAGGGGAGTGGTGTGTGTGTACAATTTTGTATTCAAATGTGACTTGTGAAAGAACCCCTACCTGGAATACCCCTAATTGGAAATGCCTACGGTTGTTCATACTATTGCAAGGCTCGTGAAAGGAACACACGAGCTCATATGATGTACACATTTACTTTCAGTAAGTTGTTCCTACAGAGAAATGTCTCAGAATTGCTGGTTAAACTGTTTTCTGTCTAGCTATTATTAGAATTGGAAATTTTTCATCTTTAAATATTGTTAAAATTTGTGTCCCTGCAAGGCAGTCCATTTGCTTTAGATCTAATTTCAACTACGAACAGCCTGTCTCTGCGTTCTAGCCTTTAACCCAGTATTTTCCCAAAACAGTTTAGAAAAACCCTAAGATTCTAGGAGTTATCATAAATGTTCTGTGAATTAAGAAAAAAGATAACAGTTGTGCTTTGTTTTTCTAAAATTCTTTTTAAAATGTGAAAAGTTATTGAAGGTATTTTTGTTGTTACTGTTGTATAACAATATTCATGTCTTTAATAGTGACGTGTGGTCACTCACATTTTAGGTGTCATATTAAGGGTTCACCTCACGAATGCCTGACTTTGGATCTTTTTATAAATTAACAGGCAGCACCACCAATTCACTGTTTCATTAAACACCGCCTGCTCCATGATCACTAGTATGAGAAATAAGTCATGCTTCAAAACGTCAATGTATAGAATTTAATCTTCATTGTAGGTATAAGCCAGGTTTGATCTGATCCTGTCTCAACTTCTCCAAGACAAATTTTTTTTACTGATCAATCCAGGCACAATGACATCTTGTGAATTTCTATGGTATACCTTTAATGCACTAACTGCAAAGAGGTGTGGAAAATAATCCTGTAACTATCACATTCTTTTCTAAGGAAGAGTTGTCCGGATTATGATCAACCTTTGCAGCTGGCAGTGTGAAGAGATGGACATGGTGGCTGGTTTTTCTATTGTGAATGGTGGGCAGATATTTTCACCCAGAACATTTTTGCTTTTTCTAACACTTAGGACCTAAGTATTTCAGAAATTCACCAGCTGGCAGGCAAAAATACCTTTCTGGCTTAATGTTTTATACCTTACGAGGTATAAAAGAACAAACAATTTCATATTTTTATTTCCTTTGACTTTTTGATTGTAATATTTTTCTCTCTAGTCTTTTCCCTTCATGATAAATCACACTTCCAAACTTTCCTATTACATGCCCTTTGCAAAATTTTTATGGTAATTTACTATTTCAGGCAAAAGGACACGCTTTAGTATCTCAGAAAAAAGTTACTTTTGTAATAAAAAGTCCATTCAGCCACCTAAAGATTAAAATTGATGATAATATGTACTCTGATGTAGCACTGAGGATTTATGTAGACTTTTCCCAGTCTATTTGCTATAATGAGAAAAAAAATAAGGTAATAAAAATAATAAAACACCACTTCTCAAGTTGAAAAACAGTAAATCCCAAAGCAGAAGCCAATTAATAAAAATTGCTGTGCCTTAAAATTAGGGAAAGTGTTATTGATATAGCTGGTTTGTATTCTAATCCAGGCTGATGTAAATATTTTACATTATCTTATTCATTCTGAGCACTGCCAAAATTTGATATTTTAAAGTGAGTTTAAGCACCAAATCAAGCTTTTCAAATCACTTAATTTTGTTTCCTGACAACACAGGGTTGTGAGGAATCTGTTTTTTCCTAAAGTACATTAAAGACGTAAAACATGTCGAGAGAAATGGACTTTGTATTTTGAATCCCTAAAGAGTATTGTTTTAAAGAAAATAAAGCTGGGGCGCCTGGGTGGCTCAGTTGGTTAGGCGACCAATTTAGGCTCAGGTCATGATCTCGCAGTTTGTGAATTCGAGCCCCGCGTTGGGCTCTGTGCTGACAGCTCAGAGCCTGGAGCCTGCTTCAGATTCTGTGTGTCCCCCTCTCTCTGCCCCTCCCCTCTTCACGCTCTGTGTCTCTCTGTCTCTCAATAATAAATAAACGTTAAAAAAAAATTAAAGAAAATAAAGCCACTAAAATGTTAATCCTTCCAAATTTTGACATCAGATTTCTGCTTCTCCTGGCAGATACTACCTGGTTGTGCCCTGATAATATCTGCCCTCCCCTCTCTCACATGAATGGGATTTTTAGTCAGGTCCGCTGTCCCTCAGAAGAAAAGCTATGGTTCCCAGCCCCTTTGTGTCTCTGTGTGTATGGCAGTTTCTGGGAACCTTCTTTATAAGGCAGTTAGTCAGGCTGTACCCTTGCTTCTTCTTCCCTTCCTCTGTTTTGTAGCTTGGGATGTGAAGTGTTGGTGCAGCAGCATCTTGTTCTAGGAGCATGTGAGCCACACCCAGAAGATGGTGGACTGGAGAGCTGGAAGGGGCAGGCATCCCTAAGGGCTTCCTAGGACAGGGCTGCCACACAACCCTGGCTAGACTCTCTCTGGACTTATTTACACGAGAAAGAGATAAATGTCTGTTACTCAGAGGTGAACCTAATCATAACCAATACACTCATCTACTAAAATACAAATAGCAGAGCAAGAATTGAATTTGATTAGAGGGAAAACATAAGCAAAATATTTTTAAAAATTAAAATGGGTTTGTATTCTTAAGTATCTGAAGTATTTTCTGGCAACTATCTAATTTCTGGGGAACGCAGGCTTGCTATGATTATAAAATTCTTGTGCCTTGTGGTAATACAGCCGATATGAAACAAGTTAGGTTTGTAACAGGTCTTTAATCATTAAGCCTTATCTAAGAGTGTATTATTGAAGATTATCAAAAGACCTCCTATAGAAGATCACTTCACTATAAGAGTACCATGAAGAGGTTCTGCAGAACTGCATTATGAAATGCTTCTAGTATATTTTCTTGAACAGTTTCAAAAATCAATTATTTCTCAAAAATAAATATAACTAGAAAGCTTTTATGATTTTTAACTCATTTTTAATCTACTTTATAAATACTGGCATTACACTTTGACCCATTATCGGCTTTAAATTTTACAATGCTATTTTTAAAAAGCATTTTAAAAAGTTGTCTTCTATCCTGTTTCCTTAAGTATATAAAGAAGGATGTAAGGGCCAGATTTAGAGACTGGAAGAAAGGTGCACGACTTGGAAGGGCTGCTCAGGAAGACAGAAGTTAAGGTGCAAATTTTACATACTGAGTCTTCGCTGGATAGGTTTGGGTTCATGGGAACATAATTCTCTTCACTGTCGTGTGAGTCACTGCTTGAAGTTGTGCTATGCACTGAATCCGGTCGGGGAGACAAGGGAAATCTAGAGGAACTAATTAAAGAGATTACCGTTACAAACCTAAACCTTGACAACAATTTCTAAAATCACTTCCAAGATAAACATGAGTGATCGTTTACATTCTTTCACCAACAGTCACTAAAGTTTACAATCATTTATTGTACACATTTATTCATTACAACTTACTGCAAACCCTCAAATGCACACCTAATATTTATAGCTATATTGTAAAAAGTAGGCCTTTGGGCATCAAATTCCTGTGTAAAACAAAATAAGTATTGCTAATGATTTGGGGGACAAGTAGAAAGTCACAGACATGAAAAGGAAGATTTAAGTTTCTATTAAATACAGCTACCTATATGTAAACATAAAACATGAACACATATTTAACGCAAGTTTATAACTTCACATATCTTTTAATTACCTATATATATTTGTTTGTTTATATCTCTGTATAAATACATAATTTAAATATATAAATTTACATTTATAATCTCTGCACCCAATGTTGGCCTTGAACTCACGACCCAGAGATTAAGAATTGCATACTCTTCTGACTGAGCCAGACAGGCACCTCTTCTATGTACATTTTAGCAAATTTTGATTAAATAACCTCTGCCAAGAAACTACCGTATTTGCCAGATCAGTAGTTCTGAGAAATTTCTAGCCTCATGAATGCTTTATACCCTTGAACATTACCAGGAACCCTGAGGAACTTTTTGTTTATATAGGTTGTATCTATTTACTGTATTACAAATAATAGAACATTTTTTTCAAAACCCAGAGTACACAAATACACATTCTATTTATTAGCTGTCTCGGGGATGTGATCATACGTTACGCGGTCCCTAGAAAACTCCAGTGTGCACTCATGAGAGAAGCAGGAGTGGAAAGGCAAATGCCATCTTAGAATCTTAATGAAAATAGTTTTCACCTCACAGAACCCCAAAAAAGGGGGGGGGCCCAGACTACACTTTGGGAACCGCTGTTTCAGGTATTTTCCATCACAGTGAACAATCAAGCTACACATTTCAAACAAAGACTTACTCTCGAGCAAAACTCCTAGTGATGGGAGATCTAACTGGGGCTTGCAGTTCTTCCCATTCTGGCAAAGGTTTTATTTCTAAAGGTGCTGGCTTGGCTGAAATGAAAGAGAGAAAAAGAGGCTTCAGTATACAGACATTTGAAAAACAAAACAAGATCCTCTATGTCTCTACTTATGTGTTATAGCCAAACACACCTAAGACCAATGGTTTCATACATGAAACGAAGTTCATGGGTGTTAAGTGATTTGCCCAAGGTTACCGAGCTAAATAATTAGTGACAAAAGCTAAATCAGATAATGTTTCACGATTGTTGATTCAAAGTCTAAAGCTCTATTACATCATGTTGCTCCTTAATTTAATATTTTATGAATATAAACTAAAGAAAGGGTAATGTGACCCAATTCCTTAACAGTTAATTGATGTACAGTTTTCATTACTTCCTTCTTTCTTTTTTTTTTAAATAATTTCATTCTCAAGTATGGAGATTTAATCTATGTAAAAACATTTCTATTCAATATTGAAGCATCAGTTGTACAGCTATACGTATGACGTACAAAAAAAGTATTAAATACAAAACTCCAATAAAATCAAAAACTGAAAACAGAATTCACTAAATCTTTTAAATTAATTCAAGCCCAGTCTGAAAACAAATAAAAGAAAGCAATAATATTTTAAGACTCACACTCAGCTGAGAGAAGGCCTAATTAAACAATTACCTTGAATTTTCAGCTTAACTTAACCAACAATATCCTTTATATCAAATTAAATAATAAACACACTAATAATATTCTTATTAGCCTGATTTATAAGTGGTCTTTGTTTATTTACCTCATTATCACAATAGGCAATTACCACGCTAGTGCATACCACAGAGCTCTCATTTTTTTCATGAGAGTGAAACATTTTTCAGAAGAACTAAAACAGTATTACGTGTTAATGCTAATTATATTTTAGGAGATTATTTAAACATATTAGGTAAATATTCCAATTACATTTCATTCTGCCACTCCAAAGAAAAGTTTTCATTTTTCTAGGTTTCCTTCTTCTAGTCTTTGTCCGTATATAGACATACTTTTACTCAACTCGTATTTTTAATCAACTATGTTATAATTACAATCAAACTATAAAATAGGTGGTCATTTTAAAGGGCAATGTCGATTCACTGCGGCTTATAAGTATTTTTGTCTGTTCAACACGAAAAACTCAGTGTGATTTTCTGAAGACTAGATTAAATTTAAATCTTGCTCATCTATACCTTTAAAATGGACCAGCACAGAATACTGTGCTAAGTGAATGTATTTCTTTAACTCCTTATGTTTCACTTTTTTGCAACCCAAAGGCTAATGGCAGTTTAGCAGTCAAATTCTAAATAATGCCATAAAATAATGAATCTATGGAAGTGATTCTGTATTTTGTCTTAGAATAGAATACATACAACACTATATATAAATAAAGGACACATTTGGAACTCACAAGTAGCTAACAAGCTTAAAGAAAACAATGCACTGATGTCTAAAAGGTTAAGAGAATAATGTAAAAGAACAAGACTGAATACCATGTATTATCAAACTTAACATGCTGCTGTTAATGGCATAACAAGTAGACTTACTACGTCTATGGAAAGACAATGGGAAGACACACATTATGGGAAGCATTCACTTTAGAAATAACATGCTAGGAAACTTTATTTACAACAGCGGTAGTATTTAAGTCTCTTCTCCTTTACTTTTTAAGAAAAAACATCACAAAATAAAGAAATTCCCAATGCCCCATCCAGCATGCGGTGCTAAAGTACATACCCTTTCTTCTTGTAGCAAAGTCACCTATGGTTTGTGAATCAGTTCGCTCTAAACCAGGGGGTTTGGGTCTTAAAATTTTAGGACTTTGACCTAATTGGTAAAAAGAAGATGCTCTTAATATAATGTTATTTTTTAATTGGAAAAATGGATTCTGTAAAAAAGCCACAGAGCCCTGAGCAGAAATGTCACACCTCAAAAGCATAAACATAAGTTTCATTGTGGAGAATATTTTAACCTTGCCACACATCACTCATGCTCAGTCCAAGGGAAAGGATGAAGCTGCATGCAACAGGGTAACAAGCAAAGTGTTATAAAAGATGGCAGGGTGTTCGTGGGGTAACCAGCCTGGTTAGTGGTTATCTTTACTTGGGGGAAGGGAGGAAAGCCATGTGCCATGTTACTCTTCTAACGTGCCTTAGAAAACCGGACTAAATAAAAAATTATAAAATACCTCCATCAGACCTCAAGTACATCTTTTCTTTGAAGTCTGATGTCTGATATGAAAGTACTGGGGCATACTTCCCAATAGCATTATTTTCTTAATTTTATTCAGGTATTTAAATAACCTTAATCTGACTATTCCTTTACCTCTTGACCAAAGCCCTTTGAGAAAAGCAGGTTGATGCCATGGTGTTTGCTAGTCCAACATTAAAACCAAGACCGACATTTGTCTCCCCTGGGCATACTGGTAGCTGCCTGGTGACATAATTTTGCAAGGATCAGAAGCTAGGTTCTGGAACTGATGACTGTCTAGCTTTGATTTAAGTATTTGAAAGCATAAATTCAGTTGCCATTATTTTCTTTTCATTTACTCTCTGCCACATGTAAGTACTGCCGAAAAGCCTTATGAAAAGTACAGAGTTAACACCCAGCAGTGGCCTCACTTATTCCCACAGGAAGCTTGGACGCTAGAGCAGCAACATCGTTTAAATCAGTTATTTGATTATTAAATCAGTTATTTGATCTCTTCTCAGTGGCACCAAATTTACTTCTTTTTTGGCAATTACAAAATTTAGTCGACATCTAATAGATGGCAAAATCAGAATTTGCCGATTAAATGACAATATCTAGTACCTGATCTACCAAAGGCTAAAAGTTTCTGAAAATATGAGTCTCTAGGTTATAAAATAGGAAGAGTTCTCTAATGAGCCAATTTTCTGAGTTAGGTAATTAATACCTTGAGTTTATTCAGAAAGGGGGCAGGCTTAGTTTAAAATGTGAGTGATAAAATTTGAGGCCATGATCCTACCCCTAATGTTGACCTATCCAGGGCCCCCAATGGCAGGTCACTTTCCTAAAACAATGGAGGATGTCAGCTTTTTATAAACTCCCCAAAATAATGTACTTCCCTTCAAAAAAAAAAAAAAAGTAAGAGGCAGAGGGTAAGGTTTACTACAGAAAAATATACTTATTTTACAGCCGAAAGGCTTTTTACAGATCAAATCCAGCTTCTTCATTTTATGGATGAGATACCCTTAAAGGATGAAAGAGGTTAAGGAAAGAGGTTGCTTGGGTCACAACATTAACTGGAGGCCAAATGAAGGCTTCCCCTAACCTCCCACTGCTGGTGTATGCTCCTGTGCTGTCCACATTGTCTATCCCTTTGGGAAGAGAAAATCCGAAGAAACCAGTGTTTAGAGGTCAGTTTTGAACTGCTAAGTTCAGTTTGAGATCTTACATCTACTTAAAGCCACACATAATTGATTCGTGAGTAATGTGACATTTAATAATTACAAATTGCTTTTCAGAGCAACTTTTGGTTTGGTGGTGTTCACTCAGTGTCTTTTGCTCTGCTCCTTTTCAGCAAGACCCATTTTCATTAGCTCTCAGCCTCCTTCCGAGTTTTCAGTGTGGTTATCTCCCAGTGGTCACCCTCAGCATCTCTCAACTTTGCACCCTCAGTTATGTTCATCTATGTTTACAGTTAAATACTCGAGGTCATGTGACTGCTAAATCCACCTGCCTGTGAACTATCCATTCTTCCATTGTCTGACAAGTCCCCATAGTGATCTTTCTAATACCTGACCCTGAAATGATCATCTCTTCTCCAAACCAATTCTACTTGTTTTTTTTTAAGTATCTCAAGGGTACTCCTTGGTTTTCTTAATAAAAAATACTGTATTGGAGAGTCTGGGTGGCTCAGTTGATTAAGCGTCCGACTTCAGCTCAGGTCATGATCTCACAGTTCGTGGGTTCGAGCTCTTTATCAGGCTCTGTGCTGACAGCTCAGAGCCTGGAGCCTGCTTCAGATTCTGTGTCTCCCTCCTTCTCTGCCCCTCCCCTGCTCTGATCTGTCTCTGTCTCTCAGCAATAAATAAGTGTTAAAGAAATAAAAAGAAAATATTGTATCAAGTGCGGTTTTAAAAGTGTATTTATAAAATTTACCTGTATTTTCCACTTCATGCAAAGCTTGAGGATGATTTTGGGGATCAAGTTGCAATGTGGAAATGTGGCAGTGAAGTGTAGTGAGTCACTTAGGCATTTTGTTAGCTTTATTTCTTTACATCCCTCCAAACTCAATTTGACATTCATGTTCCGGAAAGAAATGAACGTCATACCCAAATGAGAGCCCAGTTATTGCTTATGAGGAGAGAAAGGTGAAAACGGATCCAAGGTGTTGGTATGCCTGTCGTGGCCCTGTCTTCTCTACTGTCTACTGGCAAATATTTGAATGTTTCCCTGATTGTTGGAGAAAAGTATGAAATAAGAAGAAATAAGAATAATAAAGTAAAGGCAAAAATAAACCAACTTTGGAGATACATTGATTCTCAAATGCTGAGAGTAAGCAGAGGAACTCATTTGAGCGTTAACTTTTAAATCCAAGGCAGTTTGCAACCTGATTTTAGCTACACTAAATTTGAACAGATAAAGCAACATTATTTCTTTTGCAGACAGCCCTTCACTACTGGCGAAATTCCTACTGGACTTTAACCCTTGAGGGGGTCAATCTCTGGATCATGTGACTTGTTCCCTCATTTGGAGTACAAATTAATAAATCTTCATCTCTGGTTTAGATCTTTCCCTGGAGATCCTAACCTACACCTCTGCACAACTACCCCATATGGATATTCCACCAGCATTCACACTACATGTTCAAAACGGAATTTATCCTTTGACTCAGCACCACAAACCTGCTTTGTTTTCTCTATTAGCAGCTGCCATGGCAGATCTCTTAGGAGTCATTCTAGCTTCTACTTTCTCTCTAATCTTTATTCTGTAAGTTTTAATTTATATTTATAATGACAATAGTCTGTTTTCATTTACCTAAGAAAATAAAAAAAACTGCAAGTCTGAAGTCCATTCTTTAAACCTCCCTGTTTTTAAAGTGCATTTCACTTACCTGGTTTGTTTCCCTGAAAGTGATGAGCTCACACTGTATGGCTAAATGCCTTCCACCTATATTCTAAACGCCCTTAAAACTTGTAAAAATCACTTAAGTCCCCAAGTTGAGGGACCATGAGAGCCAGGAAAGGGATTTTGTTATGCCTTTACCCATCTAATCAAACCAAGGCTTTGAGAACCTTGGATTTGGAAAACTGAGCGAAGCACTCTCTGAGGAAGATGCTCAAAAAATGTGATTTTTATAACATTTTAGAGAATACAGGTTTTTTTTCTTTTTTCTATCATATCCTTAAATCTTAAACTGAGCTTTCTAGGGGCTAACCTGATTATGTTACTTGCCTGCATAAAACCCTTTAATGGTGTACCCAGAATAAAGCCCAGACTCATTAGCATGGATTATAACACTCTCAGGATCAGGCACCTGCAAGGCATTTGGCATTCTCTCCTCCATTCATACTTTACTCGCGTCCTCCCTTCCCATCTCATTTCCTCCCTCCCACTCGCGACTCAGCCAGTCCCATCTGTCCTCTTTTAAAGGATCTGGGTATGCCATTTATTCGGACTAAAACAATCTCTGCCATCCTCCCCTCCTCTACCATCGTTTAATTGCCATTCACCCCCTCAGACTTTCCTCAGGGGAGCTTAGATAACAGTGCCAAAAGCTTACCTCAACCACAGTCCTTTCCACGCTAATTATGATAATGTGTTTACTTTTCAACCTCCTCCACTAGACAGTGAGCTTCTTCAGGGAAGCCATTTATACCTTCCTTGTATTAGAAGACCCAAGACCCAGCAAAGACTATATCCTATAATGGCAGGCACGTAAATCTATGTGGATGAACTGCAGTTCTCTTACAGCTGGTGGTGTTTAATCTGATCAACACCATAATTTTTTTGTTGTCCTTTAAATGGAAACTAAGAGCAAATGAATGTTGTTTCAAAAGTTGGTCACCCCAAATATGGTCAAGGAAGTCACATGAGGTCACGTTTCAAATAAGCAGATGCAATCTTTTTTGGAAAGTCCATACACTATCAAGTATTATTTTAATAGGCACTGCTTACATAAATTCAGCACAAAGTAGAACATTTATTTTGTGTATAATTACAGGTTTATCTTAGCCTAAAATATTTACTCTTTTGCAGTTTTATAGATCATTTTGTTTCCATTAGGCATCTTGAAAATTAAGAAAGAAGAAAGATAATTCACAACATTATTATCCTCTGCTAAATTCCAAAAAGTAATCCGGGTAGTATCGTGAAAAACTTTTACACCTGTTTTAATAGTCTCATTGTATGAAGAGGAATATAATAATGATCCTTATATATTGGAAGGTAAAGAATTTTCAGGAAAAAAAAACCCTGCATGTAAAAGTTATGCTATAAAAATGCACTCCATTGTTCTAAAAAGTGTGTATTTATTTAAGTCATCTCTATACCTAATGTGGGACTCAAATTCATGACCCCAAAATCAAGGCTCTCATGCTGTTCTGACTGAGCCAGCAAGGCTCTCCAAAAATGTACTCCATTCTCATTTCTTTTAAATTCTAACTCTAAACCAAAAATCTGACTTGAGATTCAAACTTAATACTTGTTTATTAAAAATCTAGTTTTATTTACTAGTATCATTCATCCAACTCCCAAACATTTATTATAGTATAAAAGTAGTTTTTAAAGAGCATGTTGGGGCACCTGGGTGGCTCAGTCAGTTAAGCATCCAGCTCTTGATTTCAGCTCAGGTCATGAGATCGAGCCCCGAGTCAGGCTCCATGTTCAGCATGGAGCCTGCTTGGGATCCTCTCTCTTCCTCTCTCTGCCCCTCCCTCAGCTCATGCTCAAGTTCACTCGGTCTCTAAACAGAGTGAATAAATAAATAAATAAACAGTATGTTAATTTTTAGTTACAGTCAAAAACTTTAAAAGATCTCTTGAAAAAACATTTAGAGCCCATATGTCAACTGTGCCAAAAAGACCCATCTAGGGAAGATCCTTGGGACTCATCTTCTGGATCTGGACTGGTCTTCACCTATACTGAGGTGAAGACCTGAAGATACTCTAATCAGACTAATGTACAAAAATACCAGAAATAAATCAAAATCAATACAATAACTAATGGTCAGAACTACTGCAGAAAGCCATGGATGGACAAAGCTGAAGAAAACAAACTATAAAGATAGCATCTGAGGCTCAAATGGCTGCCGCGTCATGTTAGAAGGAGACTGGATGGAAGTAGGGGGGACCTAGATCAGTGCAGTGATTAAATATGGTAGGTTCATGTAATGATTTACTTTAAGATAAGCCACAATAAATACAGAAATTTCTAAAACTTCATAAACTTGATTTTCAAGTAAAATATAAATTTTAGTTGAAGCAATCAAAACAATTTGCTCTGCATTTACAATGACTCATATGATCTTCTATATTTAATACAATCTATGTAAATTATGCTTTTTCTCCTCTATTAATATACCCAAAACTTGGTTCAAAACAAATACTATCATGACAGAAATAGTATGGCTGAAAATATAGCTACCACAAGTTGGGTGACGGGCAAAGGGTCCATGAAAATACATTAAACATAAATGTTAAGAACATCTATGTATTTCTGAAGCTTCAGTTACTCAGAAGTATTTGAAAACATTATCTGAACTGCTAACTACAGCAGCTGACATCTATATTTGGGGTTATAAACAAGGCCAGAATGTCACTCATTTGTTGCAGACTCTTCTAAAGAAGACAATCACAGAAATTGGTTATATTGGGTGTTGAAGCAGTTATATTGGGCTTTGAAACGAATCAAGCCATATTTGATAGAATTCGGTTTGCTAATTATGAAGTTTAGTTAATAAGAGATACTAGAACAATAGATTGAGACATGCATCTGATGTCACAAAATGTGAAAGTAAAACAGACTCATCTGCTGCTATGCATGAGAAGAATTTCATGAGAAGAAGAACAAAAAAGACATTTGTTTTACAGCTTAAGTTTTTAAAGACAAACTGCTCCAAGATCTTTACTTGGGTTTTAAAATATATTTTTCTTGAATCGCTTTAACTTTCTAAAGTGAGCTGACAAACTGCCAAGTTAAATAGTCTCTCATGCTTCCTTTCTTGTATATTTATTTAAAAAGTAGAATAGTACTAACGAAAAGCAAAACCTTATTTTTTTTTAAATTACTATGATTTTAGTAATCTCTTTACTGTTTTGCTAAACCAATTCTTCTTGATTTTGCCTAAACTATATATTTTATTCTGGGTGCTTTCTCAGTTCATTTTGTATCTAAGCATAGATACCAAATAAGCAACTGGCCAATGAACTCAGGATTGTCTCTCAATAGTTCACTTAACTTTTAAGACTGAAAACAACCTCCAGAAGTAACTAAGAACCTACTTTGTTCTGTTCTACTATAAAGTCACTTCAGGTTGGTTTAGAGTACTGGGGCAATTAATCTCTAATGTACTTAGAATATACTGTACTTTCACCATATAAGTAAGGAGGTATAATTATACATATATGTAATATAAATGATACATAGCATACATGCCATATTATGATATATACATAGGATAATACATATTATAAAATGGGGTACATGAGCTGTCAGACCTAGAGAATACTAAAAGATCTTAAAACTTTTCTAACATATAAATAACGGGATCTTTTGCATATTGTATGCAAAGAAGAAAATGACTAAAAATGTCTAAATAGATTTAAAGACAAATGAGGACAAAGAGAAGCAAAAGGAAAAGTTGTCAAATAAAAAGCCTGTGATGCTCACACCCTTTCTAAGGTAACTATTCCTGACTATGGCCCTGCTGCTGGGCTGTCTGGGTGGCTGTGGGTGTTGCGCATGGTTATCTTTCCAGCTGTGAGACCAAAGGTGGGCAGCTGACCAGTGGCAGCCAGTCTATGGGCTGGCCTGCAATTAATCACATGGTCTGGTGTGAAAAGACAAATAACAGGAATCGGATTATCTATGAGCACTCTAAAGTGAGTGAATAATGATCAAGGCAATTAGCAGCAGATGTGGAAGCTGCAAGGGCACTAAAAAGGGGCCCTGAGGCAGAACCAAGGCCACAGAGGGGCACTGTAGGCCAAAGCTCTAGGAAAGCAAAAAATTGTGCAGAGGATATAGAACAGGAAACAGAAAAGAAGGAAATAATGTGAGATAGAACAAAGCAGATGCAAAGACTTCCCAGAGGACAGAAATGCAGACAGCAGGACAAAGGGACAGTCCCCTGGGAGTGCCTCTGTTTCCAGTAACTTTCTCATTTCAGCACAGGACCATCCTTACTTACTTAAAGGCAAAATAAAACAAAACTCAGTTTCTTCGTATACCCTGAGTGAGTCTCACACTCTGTTCCCCACAATTGGAACTTAATTAGAATTATTATTAATGATCTAAACCCAGGTTAATGAGAAATTTACACAAATATTACATGCTCTTAAAAAGCTATATACAGCACATGAGACTTTTCAAATGTGCTGAATTCCCCAGAAATGGTGCCAACTTATCACAGAGCCAATATACTAACTTACTTCGTTGTCAAGATTAAATCACACTAACAGCATGCTGCAGCACTGCTAGTTGTCTGGGTTTTAACCACTCAAACCCAAAACCTGGGTATGTATTACCAGTTTGAGAATTTTCTTTTATATTGAGTTCTTAGCAAACCATGCTACCTTAGAATTTTATGTTACTTAGGAGGGCCAGTGTGAAAGAACAGACTAGAAGCATTTATAATAACCCAGCAAAGGCAGAATAATTTTTAAGAAGTTGTCATATGGACTGGAAAAAATTGTGCAAGCAACCTCACTATTCTTAAACAATTTTAGCAAATGCACTAATAATCTCAAATCTGATTTGATATTCTATATTCCGGAGAAGAGGTTACAAAACAGCAGTCAAAGACCAATCTAGCCTATAGAAGTGTTTGGTTTGGTCTGCAATGTTTTTACTTGGTTGTTTTTAAATTAAACTAGCTGACCGAACTCCAAAATCAAAAGATAATACTTATATGTAAGTGTTGAAATTTTTGGCTTCTTTTGATACATTAGATGATTTGCCCATATGGGCCCGTATTATTTTCACAAGTCAACAAAGGATTATAGCCAAGGAGTTAGTTATTCCATTTAGAATGGACAAGTGCATTTCAGTTTCTCCTAATTTTCTCCTGTTGCTTGCCAAACCTTGTGAGTATTTCAGTTTGTAACCTCTGCTCTAGAGACAGGAGGCAGAAATCTCACCTGGGCCATCAACATACAACAATTATTAATCTACAAATAGCAACACCGCACATGAACAGATTGATAACTAAGGTACTATGAAATACTTCAGAATTTCTAGTCCCAATTCCATTTTGGATTTAACAACAGTTAAGTGCAGATCTAAGCTGGCAGTGCCTGGCCCTTTCACTATGCCAAGGCCCTTCTTACCTTTTCTGTCGGGCTTGAGGTTCCTATCCACGGGGGGTGGTTCACAGTCTGCAACAGGAACTGGCCTTCGGGGAGGGGTCTTTGGGCTGGACCGGAAGCCCATATGAGCTGGAGGAGGAACTTGCATTCCAAACGAAGAAAAATCAAATGTTCCCGGAGTCATTGGCACATAATTTGCTTCCTGAATTGGTTCCGTAAAACTGCTGGAATGTTGTCGTGGAGGAGAATTGGGATTCATTGGGACATAATTTTCATCCAGTTCTTCACTTGATACACTTCCCACTGTCAATATATTTTTGATTTTCTAAAACACACATACATTAAACAAAAACTATTATCAAACAGGAAAACACAGTTGTAAGTCACACCTATTCATATGGATCTGAAAGGACTTTTATTTCATGATCTCATTTAGTTTCAGGGCACTAAGTGTGAAGATCCTGACAATGAAACACACTTGATACCAAGGTCAGTTATACTTACAAAGTGGTTATGGAAGCCTTCAAGTGAACTAGATCTGTCACTTGGAAATGTTCGTGGAATATCATAGCAGTCTTGAGAACTAGCATCTAAAATAGAAAACAAACTATAAGCATTTCTTCCCATCTTTGCCATCTCTTAGGATTCTCAGAATGATCTGTTCTCTTTCTTTACACGCATGCATGCAGGTAAGCATGCACATGCGCAGATTTTTAAAAAGATGCTCACAGAACAGTATCTTGAATGGGCACATTAAACCACCAGAAAACAGACACTCACTGATATGCTAACCAATACCAGCATTTGATTATGGCAATGAATGATTGTCTAAGCCTGGGATGAGATGGGTATTTAATGACGGAGAAAAGAAATACTTCTATTTTCCCATCTTTTGCACCACGTTGGGCCTAACTTATATCTCAGTAACCTATAATTAGATTACAGAGCTACTTCAAGTAGGGAATTAAAAACTGGTATTGAATGGCCAAATAAAAGTATCCATATTAGTACTATTCACGATGCATTAAATCTTCATTTTCTTTAGGACAGGTGGATAACTACCACAAAACACAGAAACGTTAGCACATAGTTTATAGGGTATGTGCCTCTTAAACTCTGGCCTTCTATTTTTTAGGACTTTAAGAACCTCAGATTGGAACCCAGACTGAATTTTTCCCCTCTCAAAGTCTGTAATTTTTGGCAGGCTCTAGGAGATGGTATAGGACTCAGTGAAGTGGCTAGGGTAAGGGGAGAGAAGATTCAGAGCTTTAAAAATAAATAAAACCAAACAAACAACTGATTAGGACTGAGTATACTCATTGGGTACAACGTATAAATTGCTTATCGAGGAAGGAAGGAAACGGAGCCCAACAGATGTGACGCGGAAGCAGCTATGATGGCACACAAATACAGGAAAGGGATGACTCGGAGAGGCTTTGTGGCTGGTCCTTTTCCTGCTCCTCTGTCCCATTAGAGTCTACACACCCAGGATACATGGAAAGCAGGAAAGAGGGGTGCACACTTCCTTTGGCAGGAAGGTATTACTAAGGCCATACTTCTTCAGGGATGGAAAACTCCACCTCTTTCTCCCTTCCAGCAGAGCATGCACACAGGCACTCGCTGCATGTACAAACACCCTTCAAAGGATCTACTGAGACTCTGCCATCTTCCTACATGAGTGGGTGACTGCAGAGCTGAGGAAAAAAAGGACTATCATTTACCATCATTCTATGCTGAAAAGAACAAATATTCAGATAAACAGATTTTCTATCGTTAACTTCTAACACAGTAGAAGCCAGTTAGAGCTGACCTTTTCGCAATTTGTTCAAATCCACAGTGGAAATGGTATTACTACGTGATGGTGGCATCCCTGCTGTAGGGATACAGTAACTACTGTCAGTATCTGAGGCCGTGCGTGTGATACTACACGTTTCCACAGGCGATCGGTCATGAGCCGGATGTGGTTTCGGTGGCCGAGGTGGAGGAATATCTGGAATAGTGTCTAGCTTTGACGTCTGTCCCAAAGTTCCTTCTGGAAATGTTCGTGGAATCTGATAAGTATTACCAGGTGTTGGAGGAATGTCATAACTAATAGATACATGCCTCATTTGAGTCTCTACACTTGATGTCCCAGATGGGGTATTAAAAACATAGAGTTCTCCATCTGCCTCGGTACTTGATGGAGACACCTTTGGTAAAACATCGTGGGAGTAACTTCTGGGCAGGTTATAAAGGCTGGAGTCTACAGAAACAGATGCAGCACGAGACGGTGGAGAGTCATACATCATTTGCTGCTGAAAAAAGCCATTCACTCCATGTTTGCTCTGGGAGGAAGCAGGATTTTTATGAGAAGGGACGTTATCATTGCAGTCTGTTTCAGAAGAGGTGGATTTTGCAGAATCAGCATGTGTTCTAAATAAAAATTGTTAATGACAGAAAATAAAACATGGTGAAGACATAAGACTACATTTTAATAAATATATTTATAGTTTAGCAATCAAACTACATGGCTTTTTTCATTAGATTTTTTTGTGTGATCCATAAGATTTAAAGCATGAATGTTCCTTAGTTTTTATGATTATACACCAGACAATAAAACCACCACCACAAAACCACCAAAAGCATTCTCCCTAATTCCTGCCCTGTACGTGCCCACACCCCCAAATCCACCTATTAAATCCATGATCCCTGAAGCACTGGAATTAGAAAGGTACAAAACTCTGAGAAAGGTAAATGATTAAGACATAGACACAAGGAAAATCATTTCCCCTGAAGAGCATGCAGAAACCTCGTGCCAATGCAGTTTATCAAGCTGGTCCATTGCTCTTTAGCCCACCTGTGGCAAATTCGTTGTTCTGCAAGACTATAAGTCTAATGATTTCCTGGTATTGAATAAATTCAATGTGACCTACAAGGAGGTGGCAACTTGAAAGGTTTGTATATCTTCCTTTCTACTAATTTTCTTTAACAAACACTCAGCCAATACTATAAAGACGATCAAAATATAACGCACAGAGTTCGCCAACTCCAAAAAATAATTAACCTTGAGAAATCTCATTAGAGTATATTTAATGTTTTGGGTACATTTCCAGTCTTTGCTTTCTGTGGTATCACAAAATTTGGGTAAAAGCCAAAATGAAGCTAATGATACCAGCACATTGCACTTCCTTAACGGTTAACAAGATACTTAACCTCTTGTGAGTGATGTCTAAAGTCTGGTAGGAACTTGAATTTAATCTTTTAAAATGTAACTTGTGAGAGTTCTTTAAGGTCTGATATTCCCTGATCTTTTAGTAACACCTAGCACTATGTATCACATGTATTTATTCAAACTCTCCACCGCTGGTGTCACGGAACCCATACTGTAACATCCTCACTGCCATTCTCCCTCGCTGATTACTCCCTTGTTTCACTGACTGGCTCCTTCTCCCCGTGTCTCCACCCGGGAACAGCCAACAGAATCCAGTCTTCTGGATTCTGATTCTTGACCACACACACCATTTAAAAACCCTCCTTTCTCATGACTTCACATTCCACTGAATGCTGATGACTCCCATCATCTCACCAAACTCTTGAGTCCCATATTTTCAAACTGTTCAAATATATTTCTATATGGTTACCCCAGTGTTAACCCTGCATAAGCATACCAAGCCAAATTCAACTTACTTCTCAAACTGATTGTCTTTTCTGACTTGCCATGAAAAGAAATGTCTTTATCCAGATTCTCTAGGCTCAAAATGCAATCAGCGTTGACTCACTCTCTTTGATCTCCACCATCCCCCTTCAGGCACTGACTCCTTCTTTCTAACCAAGTAACTATTCCCTGCTCTGTTCCCACTGTCCCCACCCCAAGTTCAGGTCTGGGTCTCTGCTAAGATCCATACCACCGAACCCTCCTAAGAAGTCTCAGTGGACCTCCTTCCTCCAGTTTCTCCCTCTTCCAGTGAACTCAAGGGACCATACTGCGAGGCTGCTATAAGGTCAGTATTTTCAGAACATGGTTTTCGTATCACTCATCTATTTGGAGAAAATACTGTTAAAGGTCCCAGCAGGCTGTGGGAACTACAAAAAAAGCCCACAAGCAACTCCACTTACCATCCCTGGCTATACCATCCCTGGCTGAGGCTATACCATCCCTGGCTCCACCTGACATGCCCTATCTTATGCCCTACTCTCCCCCAGTGGAACCCTCTACTCTGGGCAGGCTTTCCTCTCATTTGCTTCCTCTGGACCCTCACTCTCACCTCGCCTTTCTCTCAAATGCTTTTTATGCAGATTGCTAATGACAGGGTCCTTTTCTCTCACCAACAAGTATAGTTCAAATCCTACACCTCCTTGGAAACGTTTCACCTCCCATTTTAAGAACACGTGCACTGTCCCTTCTAGGAATTTCTAATGCATCTACACATATTCTAAATTTGCACTTCATTTAATTCAAACATGTGGGTTAAGAGAAGCTAGAAGCACAAGTAATAAGTTCCCTGCTCTTGACTAGCTTATGGTTTAGCGAACAATAAACTATATATATCAAACTATTTCCAATTCTGTGATAAAAGGGAGGCATGACCAGGATGCTATGAAAACCCACAGAGGCATTTAGTTCAGGCTGGGAGTTTGGAGGAATGTTTCCTAGAGGAGTAGATGTCTGAGCTGAATCCTGAGTCCTGCCAGATGAACAAGAGTTTGCAAAGCAATTCTCTTGCCTTCACCTGCAGACACTTAATGTTCGCATGTTTTGACTTCTTCATAAGCTTTGCTTGTAAACTCAGGGTGACTGTATGTGAGGCGGCTTATGTAGTTAGTCTGTTCCTTCACAGCACCTACCAAGACAGTGGGCACATAGTGGATACTTCATAAATATCTGTCAATTAAGTGTCACTTCTGCAAAATACATAGATACAAAATCTATCTGAGCAGGGATTCTCAGCATAATTTCTACTATAACAGGAAAGCTGTAACACCAATGAGATCAATGAAAGATACCATATAACAAGAAAATGCACTGAAAACTGTGACTTAGCTATTGGCTTTTAAAAAGTTGATACTGAAAAATAATTGTGAATCTCTATAAAATAAAATCTTAGTTAGTAGCAGAGGTAACAAAGTTGCGAATGTATAATTTTAAATACTCACAGCAAACAAGCAAAAAATCAAGTTAGAATTTGAGATTATTAACTAGTGTTGATTTATAAAAAGATTTTTGTTTGTTTGTTTTTGTTTTTGTTTTTTTGCTCTTACAGGTAAAATCCCATTACAACAAATATCTAGAAACCCATCTTTGGGATGTCTGTATTCCATTATCTCAGGGAATCATTCATAACAACCTAATCTATGGTTCTTGACAAATTCTATATAAAAATTGTTGAACAAGCACTTTGTACCATCTTAGTCCGGTAACAGTCACTTTCGCCATGAAAACAATCACAACAATTTTTTGTTATAAAATAATGCTTAATATCCAATCACTCCATTTAAAAAGCATCTTTCACATCTACTATGTAATTCCCACTTTTATATTCCTCAAGTGAGGACATAAATATCCCGAACATCACTAGTTGCCACCACACTGCTGATGGCAGACACGAGTTCCCTGGTCTTCATTTTCTGGCTCCAATTCTGTTACCTCTGGCCTTCCAATTAACAGAAAATGACAAGAGTGATCAAATGAAACTACTGCACAGCTTAGAAGAGAAGAAAGAAGCAGGAAGGGAGATGATGGGGAAACCAAGGGTTTGGGGAAGGCTTTATGATACCTTTGGGCAAGCACTGAAGTCCACAGATTTGTTTCTACTTAGAAATGTATAAACTCAGAGCTTGAGGTAAGCTCTGCTTCACGGCTAGGTACGATGACTGGAAAGTTTTACGGTTTTTAGCAATATACTTGATTGATTAGATTTCATCAAATTTCACTAAAACCCAATTTATATATTCCCATAGAATTTGCTATATTGGGATTTTACCTGTATAATTAATTTCTCACACAGATCCAAAGCAACCACAACACACTCACTGCAACGGAATCGTTTTGCTTTCAAAATCTTCTAGTAGTAGGTATTCCTCTCCTTCTTCAGAAACAAAAGATGACCCTTGGCTGGTTTACAATCACATAAGAAATGGAGCAAGATCACCATTTATAAATCAGTGCAATCTGTTAAGCAAGTAATACTGTGAGTCTGTAACAAAGACTATGAAACAGGAGACAGATTTCTAAAAGAGCCTTGTAGGTACAAGTGTTCTTTGCCAAAGATAGTAGAGAATGCATTTCTTCCATAAAACTCCTGAATATCAGAAACCATTAGAAGAATATAACCTGAAATATAGTAAGCCTAAACTATAACCCTAGATAGCTGGGTTTCTGTTAAGCCTTCAAATCAGAATTTAAAAAGTTTCAAGATTCTAAGTGCGCACGCACGCACGCACACACGCACAGGTATTTACCTGGTGGGTTCAGGCTTCTTGCTTTGACAGTTGATTAGCAAGAGGTAGTCTTGAGGATCCTCCTGGATGCCAACAGTTTCCAGGTGTGGTGGAAGATTAATTAGCTGATAGGGAGGAGGTGGAGCAGCGGAGGATGTATCTACCTGGGTGGACGGCGGTGCTGTGTTGACCGCCAAAGGTAAATCGGCTGGCGCCTGGGCAGAGTTGCCAGGGGGCTTCACAAGATCTGCAACACCAAAGTAGAACTGTCATCGTCTATCCCATTTTAAGGGCTGTTTCTTAAATAAAGCTCCTTGAAAGTTTGAAGACAAACTGTTTAAACACACAGGAGCGTGATAAACCATGACGATGTCAGTTAAAACAAATTCTACCTATACAGCAACATTTGTACAAGAAATTATTGGCTCTTGTCAAAGAGATATGAAGAGTAAAGGCTCTTTCTTCCAGAGGCTATAATAAAACCATGTTAACTTTGCCTTGAACAATCTTTAGTTTTGAGGTACTGGCAACGAAGATGTTATATAATCGTAGCACCAGAGGTAGATTTTTTTCCATAATAAAAAAACAGTGTTTCCCATGCCAAGCCAACTTTCCAAGGAGGCCCATTTTATTATGTGGCATTTACAGGCACGATGATCACCTCTTCGCCCCATCCTTATTTTGCTGTTCATTCTTTTCCTTCTACTCCTCAGCAGACTAAGGAGAAATAGTTCTAATTCTGGGATTCATGTTCAGGGAAAGAGATTTTCTTTAATGCTTCTCCTCTCCCCTCAGCTCATAGCCTCATTTACCATTTATTGGGTTTCTGTAATATTTTCAGGCAAAAGGGGTCAGCAAGTGAGGGAGTAATTTATTAAGCACTTAACAATGTTCTGAGAAGACATATGAAGCTAGCTAAATTGTTTACAGTTAAGTAATCTGAAAACAAACTGAAAACCTAGAGATAAAATCCCACGTTAATCACTGACACAACCAAATAAATTTTCAAGAACCCAGAAGAAAAATTCTCTGTTAGTGTGGTTAGGAATACAAGACTAAAAATCCAGAAAAAGGTAAATACTCATATATGAATAAACAAATTTATTTACTGTCTGTTTATGTTAGAACAGAAAAGGCTGGCTTCAAACGGAGATTTTTTTTAAATAACAAAACATTATCTAAAAGACACTAAAAAGTGGTAAAGGATTTAATATGTTCAACCAAATAAAATCAAATGGGAGGTCATATGACCTGTCAATTCACCAGGAAGGAGCTACATGTCAGCTCTAGCTTCCCTAGACACTACAGGATAAGTCCACATGGTTTTGATAATGTCTTTATGTATTCAACTTTAATATCTGTATATGCACCACAGCAAAATTTATGTAGTTTATATTTTATAACTGTTCTTCCTAAGCACAGAAGCTGATATCATGGGGCGCCTGGGTGGCTCAGTCGGTTAAGCATCCAACTCTTGGTTTCAGCTCAGGTCATGATCTCATGGCTTCGTGGGATCAAGCCCTAAACTGGGCTCTGTGCTGACAGTGTGGAACCTGCTTGGAATTCTCTCTCTCTCTCTCTCTCTCTCTCTCTCTCTCTCTCTCTCCCCCGTCTCTCTCTGCCCCTCATGCATGCTCTTTCTCAAAATTAATAAACTTTTTAAAAAAGCTCATAATTATAAAGCTTGAATAAACACATTAGTATGGCTAAATATAAGTTTACCTTTATATATGGGTCCCCAAAACAAACACAAAGGATCAGAACTCCTATGCATCAGTGTGCCCCACAGGTGGTAGATGCTTAAAGTGTTTCATTCACCTAGCAGAAACTCACTAAGCACTTTCTTTCTCTCTCTTTCTTTTTTTAAATGTTTATTTAAAAAATAATAAATAAATAAATAAATAAATAAATAGTTTATTTTTGAAGGAGAGAGAGACATAGTGTGAGCAGGGGAGGGGCAGAGAGAGAGGGAGATACAGAATCTGAAGCAGGCTCCAGGTTCTGAGCTGTCAGCACAGAGCCGGATGTGGGGCTTAAACTCATGAGCTGTGAGATCGTGGCCAGAGCCAAAGTCGGACTCAGCTTAACCAACTGAGCCACCCAGGTGCCCCACTAGGCACTTTCTCTACGTCATGCTGGAAGAGATTAAGGCAAGGGGCACTCCCAAATCTTCAAGATCCATTCAACTGCAAGTGCAGTTTGGAATTTGCTCAAGCATTATGTCAGCCCTACTAGGTGCTAATTTAAGTATGAAGACTTCTTTCACTTGGAGAGTTTGGCCTGAGTACACAGAAGTTGAGCTAATTTCTAACATTTTCTCTTTGTTATGCTGCATGCAATGTCAAGTCTTCATACAAGCTCATCTAATAAAATCTATACTTCATGCCAGGAGTTAATTCCTTCTTATTTATGAAAGGTGAGAAAAGAAAATGGTGAGAACAGAAAAATATTCTTTTGGACATTTATACAACATAATGCCATAATTTCAGTGGGAACTCATAAATACCTCATTATGTCTAATAGATGTTGATTGCCAATAGTGTACATAATGTACTCTGTGAAATGTTTTACTGTTTTGACTCAGTTACAAATATATAAAGATTTAGTTAAGAGGATTTTACATCAGTGATTCAGTAAATCCTTGTGCATTGTTAAATTTAAGAGAATTATGAAAAATATTTACCTGAAATATAAAAATTTTCAGAAAAAATATTTTCTGAAGAGCTTTCAGAAAAACCTATACAACTTCAAGGAAGAAAAGGGGGTGAGGCGAGAGGTCAGAAAGCAGTTACCATATCCTATAGGCTGTATTCACAAATACATTTTACATCTTTTTGTGCCATAGACATGTGGTAAAATCGTATGATCCCATTCAATTTTTAGTTCTGACCAAAACAAAATGAAACTCAACACTGGAAACACATCACTAAATAAAACAGTCTGAAACCTAATTCTCCACTGTAACTCCTAAAGTAAGTTTTTCAGGTGGATGTTTTTAGAGATACACTTTTCCTTTAATATTTTTTCTAAACTTGATAACTACACACTAAATGAACACAGTGATTCATCTTCAGTGTGGGAAAAGAATCACCCGGCCAGGCAATCCTTTTATCTGACCCTGTTTTATTAACACAATGGGACCATCTCATTTTTAACCTTCCATTTCTTCTACCTGTGAATGACTAAAGTTTTTTATCCTCTTTAGAGATGCAAGATCCTCTCAATTTCTGGAAGAAAAAAAAAAGACTGGGATTCAAAGGTTCCTTTTTAAAAAATATATAGTATCTTGTTCACAATATGGGAAAGCTTGCATCTACTTCTAAGAGGCAAGAACTGGAGAGAACTTCCACTATGTTCACTAGCAAGCTCATGAAAGAAAAGACCTTTAAACAGCCATGAAAAGCAAGCCCAACCATTCCAAACAAGATGGCATATGAAGACTTAAAAAGGAAAGGGAACCGGGGCACCTGGGTGGTTCAGTTGGTTAAGAGTCTGACTTCGGCTCAGGTCGTGATCTGGCGTTCGTGGGTTCGAGCCCCGGGGCAGGCTCTGTGCTGACAGCTCAGAGCCTGGAGCCTGCTTCGGATTCTGTGTCTCCCTCTCTCTCTGCCCCTCCCCTGCTCGTGCTCTGTCTCTCAAAAAAATTAAATAAAACATTAAAAATTTTTTTTTAAAAAAAGGAGAGGGAACACTGCTCTGCCACTTTGGCTCAGATAATGCACTATCTTCAAAGTTTTAGTCTTTGGGGCTGTTTTACTCATATTAATTTGACTATATACTCAGCTCTGCATATTTTAATGCAAGCATTGCAGTGTGTCTTAAGTACCCTCATTTCTGGTCAAAGTTAACCAATTGGTCTGAAAAACTTCTGTTCCACTTTATAAAGACACATGATTTACCCCATTCTGCCAGACAAGTAGTTGAGCAGATCCCGTTTGTTGTTTTCTGCCTCACCTGGGTCTCTAACTTACTGCTCTTTCTAAGTAATGCTGGTATCAAGTTTCTGAGAACCAAATATCAGCTTAGGGTTTGCTTATGTGTGTAAAATCATTTCCTGTGTCTTAATTCAAAAAACATAAAGAGTATAATTAGCATTCGTTAAAGGCCTAATAAGCTGCTGGAGCAAATTCTTAACTAAATTTTACTTAGAAAGGTAACAAGTACTGGTAAGGTAAGCTTCAACCAGCTTTTGGTGAAAAGAAGTATATCATTATGTGAAGAGAACTACAAATAATAAATTGGTCCACATGACCCTGGCTTAATGCACAGTTTTATCCTGGTTGGAACCATAATGCCCTGGTGTTACTGTCCCTCATAGAAGTCGGGTGCCTACGTAATGCCTCTAAACAGTCAAAATAACATATACAGATATATTTTTTCTTTTAAATTAATTTTTTTTTTAATTTGAGAGAGAGAGAGAGAGAGAGAGAGAGAGAGCGTGTGAGTCGGGGAGAGGGACAGAAGGAGAGGGACAATCTTAAGCAGGCTCCACACTCAGCAAGGAGCCTAATATGGGGCTGGATCCCATGACCCTGGGATCATGACCTGAGATAAAATCAAGAGTCGGATGCTCAACCAACTGAGCCACCCAGGTACCCCATATATACATGCGTACATACATACATACACATATATATAAAGGCACAAGAGCTCAAGCCCAGGGAAGCAATTCTACTCTTTCTCATTGATAAGGAGAATATTTCAAAGTTAATATGACAGGTCCTCTGATTTTGTAACTACTGCCATACTGTATTTAGCATGTGGTAATAAAACTGCAGTGTTGCTCATGTCCTTGTCAGGAGACTAGATGAGATCCTTTTCTCTCAAGCTGGGCTACATTTTCTGATAGGATACTTTCTGGTTTCTACAGCAAAAATTTTACCTTTATGTTTACAAACAGGTCAACAGGCAAATACGTCAAGGTTACTCTGTTTCTATTAATTACTAATTTACGTGGTCTGTTGTAGATTTTTTTTTTGTCAAGAGATGCATTTTGATTGATCTATGTCTAATTAACTTAACAAATTAAGAGTCTATCGACAAAGATTATGCATCAATTAACATCAATCCTAAAGTAACTGTTTTCTCATTTCAGAACACATCATTTTTTACAGAAGAACATTTTGTAAAGGTAAATCTAACAAATGTATACAAATGAGAAACATCAGTAGTTGCAATTTTTAGTGAAGCAACCTGCAATTTCAATTTATTTATTCAAAAATTGAAGACCTTTAATCATAGCCCCATCTATTTAATGTGTTTCAAATAGAAATTTTTTTTTAATTTTTTTTTCAACGTTATTTATTTATTTATTTATTTATTTATTTATTGGGACAGAGAGAGACAGAGCATGAATGGGGGAGGGGCAGAGAGAGAGGGAGACACAGAATCGGAAACAGGCTCCAGGCTCTGAGCCATCAGCCCAGAGCCTGACGCGGGGCTCAAACTCACGGACTGCGAGATCGTGACCTGAGCGGAAGTCAGACGCTTAACCGACTGCGCCACCCAGGCGCCCCAGAAATTTTTTTATTTTGATGATCTCCTTAATAGGTTGTGCAAACATTCTTGGAAACTTTTTAAATAAACCCCTAGGAAGTGCTGAAAATGTCTTAATTCTTAATCCAGAGGCATCCATCCTGTCATCAGAATCACTGCGGGGATTTTAAAGATCTAGGTGCTGGAGCCCCATCCCAGGAGACTCAATGAATCAAGATCTCAAGAGCAGTAACTTGAAAATGTGTAAGAAAACAAAACAAAAACAGAATAAACTCTAGTTAAACTGGTCCTCAGGGAAATGCAAATTAAAACCACAATGAGGGGCACCTGAGTGGCTCAGTGGGTTAAGCAGCCACCTCTTGATTTCCACTCAGGTCATGATCTCAGGGTCGTGAGATCCAGTCCTCTGTTGGGCTCTGTGCACAGCGTGGAGCCCACTTAAGATTCTGTCTCTCTCCCTCTCTCTCTCAAAAATAAAAATAAATAATAAAACTACAATGAGACACCAGTACACATTCATGAGGATGGCTAAAATTAATGACTGACAAGACCAAATGGTGACGAGAATGTAGATAACTGGAAGTCTCCTACATTGCTGGTAGGAAAGCAACCAGTACATATCCTACGATGTAGCAATTCCATCCATCGCTATTTACCCATAAGAACTAAGGGTTTATGTCCATCAAAAGATATATATATAACAACACTCACAACAGCTTTATTTGTATCAAAATAGAAATAACCCAAATGTCTATCAACATTCAAACAGATCCATAATTTGTGACATACTCATAAAATGGAATGCTACACAAGATGAAGAACTCCCACTACATGCTACATGGATGAATCTCATAGACTTCTATTGGAAAAAAGAAGCCAGATTCAATGGTTTTGCTCATATAAAGTTCAGATACAGGCAATACTAATCTATGGTTATAGAATCAAAATCAAAAAAATTTTTTCTGGGTTTGTACTGGAAAGAAGGATGAAAAAAACCTTCTGGGGGCTGGACATATTATCTTTTTTTAACTCTGAGTGGCAGTTACACAGATTTATGTTTCTATATATAGATATAGATGGATGTATACAACTATATTGTACTGTATACTTAAGATCTGTACCTTCGACAGTAATGCGTCATACCTGAATAAAAGGTAAATAAAAATAAATCTAGCAGTTCTCTAATTAAGAACTGCTTTTACAGGAAAAGGGAGCATATGTATATTCTTACATTAGTTTACCTACTTTTCTAAAGGGAAGAATATCAGTGACTATTTTTAAGCCACTATTATCTGGGCACTTCAAGAAAAGCAACTCAACTGATTGATAAGAGGCAACTTTCTAATCTTGCACCCTGAAATTAGACCAGGAGCCTTTGCGCCAAGTTAGTTAGCTGTTTAGAGCCCTTAGGCTGTGTTTCCTGGCACTTGTTAAGCAGATTTAACAGCTTCCACCTTGGTGTAGAAACAAAAATAAATCTGCACATTTCCAAGAAAAACAAAAGAAATTAGTCTCTACCCTCAAATCTGCTAAATAAAAGCATTCATAGGAACCGCACACAGTTCAATGAGCTACAATTTAAAAACAGATTCAGCTTGCCAGCATTCTGAGTATTCAATAATAGCAGTGGTCACCTGGGGCAGCGGAAATAACATGGTAACGATATTTTGAGAGGTTCCTGGAATCAAAACACAGGTCAGATTTTTCCCCTTTCCTTTTGTTTTCAGCAAAAAGTAGTTATTCTCATAGGGACTGGGGATAGTTATTTTCTCAGATTGTAATACCCAAGCATAGCATATTTCTTCCCACATCTTGCTTGACACAAGTATAGGGAAAAATGATTTCGTGTCATTAGTTTTAAGCCAAGAGTAAGAGCATACTCAACTTTGAAATGGGAAGAGCACAGGGCTCAGGGGACAGATTCTAGGTAAAAACAAAAACACCTATTATTTAGTGACTGGTGGGGAGATCTATTTAGAAGCAAGAGAATATAAAGCAGGTGGTAAAGCAAATGGAAGAACAAAGACATTCTGATATTTACTTTGTCATATTAAATTGTATGACTGTGATCACAAAAGATAATAGCAGTTCTTTGCTGTTTGATTCTTTAAATGTGTAGATTTTTGTTAAGGCATCTAGCAAAGTCAGCTACTACCAATGAATAAAATGCAGTGGTTAACTTTGAAGCGTTTTTGCAGTTTTGCTACTATGCATGAAAAAATCAAAATTATAGAAAAAAATTTTTTTGTGGCTCCTAGATACTACACAATGAAGGACTATTCATCTTTCACTGATATATGACCTACTAATTTATTTACAAGTTCATAATTTATGAGACACTCAAGTCTTCAACATCATAGTAAGACATTTCTAATTGTGGCTATTTGGGAGAAAGCCAGGATGAACTTGCAAAAAATTCTATATTGTAGAACTTAAAAAAACAAATGTAGTTGCATTTAGATATAGCTCATGAACTACACTTAGAAAGCACTGGCAAATTGAAGTCCTTAGCGGCCTGTTATGTGAACAAATAAAAGTGAGTTATGATTAGTACAGCTGTTTGTGGTAACCAACTCATTATATACATCAAATTTGATTAACAATACTGGAAATTTTCTCACAACCTCTCCTTTTATTGATATTGTGAAGATAAAACATTCACAAATTAAGAGTTTCATTCAAGACAAATGTATTTAAAAAAATTTTTTTTAATGTTTATTTATTTTTGAGAGAGAGAGAGACAGACAGACAGAGACACAGCATGAGCAGGGGATGGGTCAGAGAGAGAGGGAGACACAGAATCCGAAGCATGCTCCAGGCTCTGAGCTGTCACCACACAGCCCGACATGGGACTCGAACTCACAAACCACAAGATCATGACCTGAGCCAAAGTTGGACGCTTAACCGACTGAGCCACCCAGGCGCCCCTAGACAAATGCATTTCTAATCTATTTTAAAAGGATTTGGGAGTTTGCGCCCCTCCCTATATTGGTAAATTCATGAAGCAAAAAACAGACATTGTGACTGATTATGACTACAAATACAACAAAAATGTTTCACCAAGTATAAAATAAAGTTCTCGGTACATTATCAGCTATAGTACAGAGACATTTAAAACTACCTATGCTTTTCCTGACTTTCTTAAAACTAAATTAACTGCTATCTATGCTTATTTATTTTTTCTTTAACTGGACACTTATCTAACAATATTATAATTCCTAGATTATTTTCCTGTCTCTGTTAGACTGACTATAAGCTCTATGAGGGCAAGAGCTGTATTAACACAGTCTCATAGTTTCATACTTTGATATATGTATATAATCATACTTTAATAATCATATTAAATTATATATATTATATATAATTATTAAATATATTAAATTATATATATTATATATATTTTTTTCCACACACATTATGTATCTTGCACTCATCAACTGTAATGAATTATTATTCTGAGTATGAATCCTTCCCCACTAGACGCTCAGTTCCACATCTGTAATGTTTGCCATTTGTCCCCCTAACTAGTCACCTAATAATATATAGGTTGAATGAATATCCAAAGCCTAGTAGAGTGCTGGCAAATTCAGTAATTTGGTAAATTAATGAATCAATTTCCAAAACAGATAAAATCTTCCTTCTTCCCAGAGATGACTGGGTGTTCATCAAACTTCCAGATGATGAGATGAGAGTCATTCTAAGGTGGACAAATGGACCAGACTCCACGCCTTGAAACTCACAAAGTTAACCTCAGATACTTGTGCATTTGAAATTCTTATTTGGGGTTCTCAACTCTACCCACCCCTGAAAGGGCTTCCAAAAATTAGACATATTCCTTGACTGAAGAATGTATCTCCTCTTGGAGGATATCTCATTTCCTTTGGTAATATAGTTAGGAGAATTATACAGAAAACAAAAAGAGACGGAAGAATCCCTACTACTTAGTCTTTCAGATTAACTAAATCTATACAGGCAACCGATGAAGACAGAAGTCTACTTTTATGTCCCTAAAAACAAAATCTAAATTGAAAAGAAAGTCATCACCAAAAAGCGTATACAAGGACTTAAATTATTTTAACTGAAAATCCATCACATAATGAAATTAATGTGGTATCTTAATCCAAAAATTATCATTACTGCATGGTCATTAAACAGCCATTAGAGAGCTATCTTATTTGTGACTTTAACTTTAAAATCCTCTACTGCACTCAAATATAGACCTTATATGCAAGAATGGAAAGGAGTTTAACTGGAGTTAGGAGTCATACCTCCATATGCACTTAAATGTGAACATACTTATTAGTAATTTCACAAAAACCACTAAAGCTTAATTCCACAGGTGAAACAATTTCTTGGGCTTTTAATCACTAGAACTCTGCTGAAAAGCTCTAGCTCATCAGCCACCTCCTGTCTAAACTGGATGCCTCCTTGCCTGTTTCAGTGCTGCTCCCTCTCAGGATTCTGGATTCTCTCACCAAGGGGTTTCCCCACCCCACTGGGCCAATCCCAGCCCTGGAAGGCTCCTCCTTGTGGGCTGCTGACTGGCCAGAGAGGAAACAGCATGCTGACCTGAGCTAATTAGAGATGACTGCTGTTTCACTTCAATTCAAAACTTGATGTTAATTGTTGATGCAATTTTTCCAGCCCTCACTGAAACTCCAACACTCCTAAATATAGATATTTGGAAATGCACACTGTAAATGGCAGTATAACCATGAAGATGCTAAGTTCAAAGACCTGAGGGCGCCTTTCTTTCTGATTTTTGGGTTTACAGACCTAAATTTGTGTTGGGGTCCCCTAGATATGTGTTTGTTGTCAAAGTAAGAGAAGTAGAGAAGTGGACGGGGAATAAGTGGTCAAGACAGCTATATAAGCACCTGAAGAGGAATTCTGCTTGTAAAAATCTTTAAAAAATTTTTTTGTTAATGTTTATTTATTTTTGAGAGGGAGAGGGGAACAGGGTGAGCAGGGGAAGGGCAGAGAGAGAGGGAGACAGAGAATCTTAAGCAGGCTCCAGGCTGTGAGCTATCAGCACAGAGCCCTAGCAGGGCTCAAACTCACAAACCGTGAGATCATGACCTGAGCCGAAGTTTGACACTTAACTGACTGAGCCACCCTGGTGCCCCCACGTGTAAAATTCTTTATGAGACCTTTACTCAATCATTCAGTTCTTCCCAGGACAGATACTCCAGAACTCAGTGACTCAACCAACTCTCTTTTCTCTCCTCCCACCCCCACTTTTATCATTCACAGCCCCCTGCTCTAGTCACATATGATTCTGTTCCACCTCAGGGTCCTTGCTCTCCCTTGCCCCTAAGCCTAGAGGGTTCTACATCCCTTTTTTCATTTATGTAGAAATACTACTTCCTGGGGCGCCTGGGTGGCTCAGTCAGTTAAGTGTCTGACTTCGGCTCAGGTCATGATCTTGAGGTCCATGAGTTTGAGCCCCGCGTCGGGCTCTGTGCTGACAGCTCAGAGCCTGGAGCCTGTTTCAGATTCTGTGTCTCCCACTCTCTCTGACCCTCCCCCGTTCATGCTCTGTCTCTCTCTGTCTCAAAAATAAATAAACGTTAAAAAAAAATATACTACTTCCTTCAAAAACCTACAATTTACCTGAGAAGCTTTTCTTCACTACCTGTTATCCAAACCTTGAGCCTCTTCTTCCTCCATGCTGTTTTTAGGATCTTTGTGTTAAATAAACTCATTTGTTACTTTTTTTTATCATGTTTTGTGACTGATTGTCACTTGCTTTTCATAGGTATTGATAATCCTCTTGACTATTTCATAACTTCATAATCCAATATGGTCTTCTAAATTTTTTTTAATATTTATTTTTTGAGAGACAGAGAGAGAGAGAGAGAGAGAGACAGACAGACAGACAGACACAGGAAAAGCGGGGGGTGAGGGCAGAGAAAGAGGGAGACACAGAATCTGAAGCAGGCTCCAGACTCTAAGCTGCCAGCACAGAGCCCAACGTGAAGCTTGAAACAATGAACAGTGAGATCATGATCTGTGCTGAAGTCAGATGCTTAACTGACTGAGCCATCCAAGTGCCCCATAATCCAATATAGTTTTTAAAATAACATCAGAATAATTGAGTCACATAAAAATGCTGTTTTTAAAATAGGTGAAAAATAGTCAAGTATCAGCAGTGCTATAAAGTTCAACTTAGTATTTATATAGAAACTCAGGAAATGCTCTCAAATAAGTATGTCTTCTTGTCACCTTCTTCTTCAAGACATTTATTTAGATACTGCCCCACATGGTTAAGTCTCTCTTTCTAAAACCTATGAAAAGCTTCTCCCCAAAATGATTAGAGGGTTATTAGTGATTTTTCCAAATGGTGTTAGCTATTATAAAAAAGAAAATATTATACTGAGTAACTGAAATAACAAAGACTTTTATAATAGTTCTAAAAATGCAGCAATAAAGGAGAACTCAGGTTGAATAATAAAATCTTGAGCTTACCTTCCTCCGTAGGATTAAACCCACAGATGTCACAAATGCAACGAACCCACTTATTCATCTCTTCCTCACTGTCTGCTACCAAGTAGAAAATTCGGTCAATGGTGTTGATATCAAAAATGTAGCTGTTTTCAAACTCTTTTTTGTTAAATGTCAATCCAGCATCAACTTGCTGACATAAATTTAAATCAATAATACGGATAGGCTTCTTGGCATGATCATTTTTGTAATACTCCAGGACATCTGGATCTCCAGTTAAGCGACCACTGCGTAACACAAACCATCTCCTCTTCCATGCCTAGGGATGAAACAAAAATATCCATCTAGTATTAATTTGAGAGAGATTTTTCAAGAAGATGCACATTTATCAATGCACATTTCACAAATGAATTGTTGAAAGTCACATACATGTTTTCTTTGTTTCCAGGGAATAATCTACCACTCTTTACTGATGCCTCAACTTAAAAATGTGTCTATATATACGTATTTATTTTCTATTAGATCTAATAGAATATTAGAAGATATTGATCTATATTAGATGGTATTACATAATGTAACATCAGGTCAATAAATTAAGGAAGACTGAGTTTTTACTAAATATAAAAAAACAGTGGTTTCAACAAATGGTGCTGGGAAAACTGGATATCCACATGCAAAAGAAGTTGGACTCTACATCATACAAAAATTAACTCAAAATGGATCATCAAAGACCTACACATAGGAGCTAAAATTAGAAAACTCTTAGAAGAAAACACAGGGGAAATCTTCATAACATTAGATTAGGCAATTGACAGGACATTAAGAACGCAGAAGAAACACAAAAGAAAAAAAATAGGTAAACTGGATTACATCAAAATTTAAAATGTACACATTGAAGGACTCAATCAATAGAGTGAAAAGTCAGCTCACAGAATGAGAGAAAGTATCTGCAAATAATTTGTCTCATAAAAGATTAACGTCTAGAATATATAAAGAATTCCTACAACTCAGTAACAACAAAATAACCTAGTTTAAAAATGGGCAAAGGACTTAAACAGAGTCTCCAAAGAAGATATACAAATGGCCAATAAGCACATGAAAAAATGCTCAACATCCTATCATCAGAGAAATGCAAATCAAAACCACAATGTGATACAATTTCATACACATTAAAATGTCTTTTATAAAAACCACAGAAAATAACAAGTGCTGGCCAGGATGGCAGAAATTAGAACCAGTATGGAAAACGGTATGGCAGTTCCACAAAAGATTCCAGTTGTAAATATCCAAAAGAATTGAAAACAAGGTCTCAAACAGGTATTTGCACCCCATGTTTATAGTAGCATTACTCACAACAGTCAAAAGGTAGGCGCAACCCAAGTGTCCATTGATGAATGAAGAAATGAACAAAATGTGGAATATACAAAGAACACTGTTCAGTCTTAAAAGGGAAGAAAAATCTGACACACGCTATAACATGGATGAATCTTGAGATGTTATGCTAAGTGAAAAAAGCCAGTCACAAAAGGATAAAGTATATGACTCCACTTATACGAGGACTTAATCAAAATCTAGAGACCAAATGCAGAATGGTGGTTGCCAGTAGTTGGAAGATGGGGATAACAGTGTTTAGTGGGCAGCGTTTCAGTATGGGATAATAAAGAAATTCTGGAGATAGATACTGGTGACGGTTGCACAACAAAGTGAATGTACTTCATGCCACTGAAGCTGAACACTTAAAAATGGTTAAAATGGTAAACTTTATGTTAGGTACAGCTTACCACATTAAAAAAAAGGCAAGGTTTTTCATGCCTTACTATCAAGCCATCAGTACATAAAGGGCGGGGGGCACCTGGGTGGCTCAGTCAGTTAAGTGTCTGACTTCAGCTTAGGTCATAATCTCACAGTTCGTGGGTTCGAGCCTTGCGTCCAGCTCTGGGCTGACAGCCCTCTCTCTCCCCCTCTGCCCCTCCCCCACTCATGCTCTGTCTCTCAAAAATAAATAAATGTTAAAAAAAAAAGAATACATAAAGGTACTTCTTCAAAAGACTCCTTTGTATTTTAAGCTTCTCACTCACTCTTGTGTGAGGGGAATGGAGAAAAAAGAGTTTAAAAGCTTTCCTTGTTTCTCACCTGAAAAGCAAGCAAAGAAATGGGCTGTGTCTTTCTTCCGGTGAGTCTATTTTCAAAGACCACGTGGATAAGATCTGTATTCTTATGGGTTGCAATTTTCCTCCTCCTTTCTCTTTCTCTTTTCCCTTTTCTTCCCAACAAACATATACTAGCAATCTAGATCTATACTCACCATGTACTTCCTCCACAAATTTTGGTCAATTACGGGTTTCATACTATGCCTCAACAGGCCTAAAATTCTTTTACTATTACTCTCTAAAATCTCGTTGATTAAATAATAAAAACAGAACTGAATGACTGAAACAGTGCTTCAGCAGTCTTTAAATCCAACAACTCTGCCCAGAAACAATATTAAGTCTTAATCCTCCTTGAATTTTTTTTTTTCTCTTAAAAAGATTTTTTTAATGTTTATTTATTTTTGAGAGACAGAAAGAGACAGAGCATGAGCAGGGGAGGGGCTGAGAGAGAGAGAGAGACACGCAGAATCTGAAGCAGGCTCCAGGCTCTAAGCTGTCAACACAGAGCTCGAAGTGGGGCTCGAACCCATGAACTGTGAATTCATGACCTGAGCCAAAGTCAGCCACTTAACGGACTGAGCCACCCAGACACCCCGAACGCCTTCTTAAAACCTGGACAACTGTACTTATAACTGAATTAGCTTGGGCGATAACTTTAGGTTTAACATTTTAATAGACTCTAAACTGTATCCATTCAAGGAAATGTAGCTACATTAAAAGGTAAATCAGTGAGCTAACCAGTCAATAAGTTATCTATTCTATTGTAAATACCTGTGGGGAGAACTACAAGTAGGTAATTCATGATCGCTACTCTTAAGGAGTTGACTAATCATGAAGCAAATATTTACAATACACGAAAATATTTGATAATACAGCAAACCTGTCAATGTACCTGCAGAACTATTGTTAAATGGAGAGGCATTCCTTCATGGAAAAACTGGAAGCAATCCTTCAATAAGATTTAGTAGAAATATCACAAAAGCCTAAAAATATTACGTAGTTCTTTAATGTCAACAAGGTTTTAAATTAACTTCTCAGTCCAACTATAACTCCAAGCAAAGAGGAACTAGTCGTGTCCATAAAGAGACGGCAGTGGGAAGTTCTTCTAGATGCTTTAGAGAACACTGAAAAATCCTAACATGTTAAATTCACATGACTTTAGCACTGGTTTCTGGATTACAAAAATCCATTTAGTTAGTAAGTAAGACATTTATTTACTTCAAAATAAATAAATATCATCTCTTAGTAAAGTTATGCGATACCTCTCTATCAAGCGGTAAGCCTGAAAAAGTAATAGAGAAGAAAAGAGAGACGAAATATAGTATTATGTCACTTCTTTAGGGCCATCAAGGAATCATATCTTTTAGTAAGTGATTTCTCCAGATAGTAAAGATTCTGTCTTTAAATGCAGAAATGACTTTTTAAAACTTTAATGTCTCTTGTCGAAATCTTTCTACAATGCCTCACTACATAATTCATTGAACACAATCCACCCATTCCCCAATGACTCAGACGAAGTATTACAGGCATCAATCTCTATACTGCACTTTCAGGGAAGCTCTGAGAGGCTGCTCAACTATTTGCCGCTATACTAAATAGTGCCCTACTGCTGTGCCTGCGTAGTTGATCTATAATCTTTTTAATACAGTTAGCCCTGTCAGTTGTCACTTCTCTCTTCTAATAATACAGTTAATAGGATGCCAAACTGCTTCCTGCCTCAAGAGACTTTGCGCATGCCATTTCCTGAGTCTAGTATGTTCTCTTGCCAGGCGGACTCCGACCTTTGGGCCTTCCCTTCCCAGCGACCCCCAATTTAAGTAGAGCACAGTTTTAGGGACCTTATTACCCATGTAATAAGGTACCTTACTACCTAAAGGATTATTATCATTTTGCAATTTAAATTTTCTTTGTATTATTTATTTAGTATCTAACTCCCTAGGCAGACTGTAAAATCCACAAAGATAGTGACTTGTCATTACATATTCCATGCATAACACAGCACCTGGTACCTAGAAATACTTGTACGATAAGGAGAATTTCCCCTAAGACTCTGAAGTTGTAAAATTTTGCGAATATTAGATTAGATATAAGGGCCACGCTGAACAGAAGGCGTGCTTTCAAAAACTCTTCCACTTGAGAAAAAGACCTGGATACTGAACATACACATAATAACATAAACATAACTAAGACAGCTTTACCAAAACACATGCACAAAACACCTTGGAAAAAATGACAAAAAGAAAGGAAAAGAATGTGTCCTTCTGCTACAGCTTATGGGTCACTCTTTGTCTTCTGGTTAACTGTGGCTCCCCAGCCATTTCTTTGCTTCTCTGTTGAAATGATATTGTTAAAATGTAAAAGGCCCTTGGAAACTAAAATAAATAGCCAAGACATGAGTAGCACTGGGGAACAGGAGTAGAATCAGGGAGTACTAGCTAGGCTGTACTGGCGATTACAGAGGATAAGAAATGAACCCGTACAGCAGGAAATTACAGCATTAAAACACAGAATTTAGCCAACAGCACCTGCCACTTATTTATTTATTTTTAACATGGTCCAAATGTGAATGTTTGTCTCAGTCACAAAATGAGTCACTCTTATTGAATCTGGCACAGATTAAACTGGAAAACAAAAGCAATTACATAAACTACACACTTTAATAAGGCAGATACAAAGGTTCTCTGGATTATGGTACAAAGCACAATTTAGCCACAGAATAAAGCTTGATGCTCGACAAGAGAACTGACATCAGCGCCCTTGCTAATCACAGCACAAAAGCTTCTCTATGTTTTGTCAGAGCACAAAATGGGCCCACATAAATCAGTCTTTGTTATCTGAAAATATCTGGGATTCTTAAAGTTTGCCCTATTTTTATCCTCGCTGCCTTGGTAGCCCCAGAGAAAGCTGTACATTGCCTCACCAATCCTGCAGCAGTAGCAGACAAAAGAGGACAAGTTTTCTAGAAACCTTCAAAAAAAAAAAAATACTCAAAGCAATTTTCAACAAAATTCATGTGGAAAATCATTTTCACTACTGGCATTCCATTACAAGCAGGTCTACTTAAGAGGAACTATGCAAAAATCTACTTTGTTGTCTTTCCTTACGTTGCAATAATCATTTCAAGTTGAATAAATGATGCAGTAATAAGACTTCATCAGCAGGTCTGTGTTTTAAAGTAGCTTAAAAGCACCCTACTCTGGTCCCCGGGTCTTGTCTCAGGGTTTTAAGAATAACTTTGGCTACTACATTAACATCAAAAGAGAAGAGCCTGTACAGTCCATGGATGCCAATGGAAATCTATTTAGATGAGATGACAAACTAAATGTCCATAATGCATTGCCATTTACCCATTCCCTACATTCAGTGACTGCCTACAGGATAAAGCCCAAACTCTCTGGTAGGCAGGGCACATGGGGCCCTCCACGCCTCTCTCTGTCTCCCCAACCTTACTTCTTGCCTCTCTGCCTTCCAACCACATTGGAAATCATTGCAGTTCCTCTAATGCTCTGCTTCTGTCCTGCCTCTGGCCCTGATACATGCTGCCCTGTGGCACATAATCTACTTCTAGACTCAACTCAGACCCCTTCAGGGCACCATCCCTGAGTGGACCCCTCTAAGCTCTCCATTTTCACCTTGATCCTAATTACGATGTTTGACATTCCCAAAAGTGAGTTTCCTGCGGGCTGAAGCCGTATTTTTTCACCTTTCATCTTTGTTTTCCATTGCCCAACCCCAAGGAAGTACTCAGTCTACATCTGCTGAATATGCCAATCACAGGAGGCAAGGATAAAAATACAGAATTTCTCACATTACCTATGTGTCATGGGGATAATGATATAACTATACTCTGCCCAACCACTTGTAAATGGAGAACTGTCAGGCAAGGTAGAGGTATATAAGCTATAAATTAACTTGTGTTAAAAACTCTACAGATAATAGTTATTTTTAAACTTCATTTTAAAGGAGTTGTTCTTTTAAATTAAGCATATTTCTGCATTTAAGCAAATTACGTAAATTGAATATAAGCTTGTCACATTGAAGCAAGGTCTTAAAATAGGTTTATCATATACCCTACAGAGTATCAGTCTGCCTACATTGGCTAGAAAGTACAGATGGAGTCCCATTATCTAGTGGGAAGAAGAAAAAAAAATTTCAATCTAGATTAGCCTCAAACCATCACCTGCAATAATATTAACAAATTCACAAAATATGCCTAATTTGCATAATATGGCAAGTGGGCTCAGTTTTAAAGAAATACACTGTAACTGCTGCCCTGATGTTTTCTGACTTCTCTGTGGCATAACTGACAGAGAACATGCCTGGTGTAACCCTTGCCAAGACTGCCTAGTGCCTTCCTTTACAGGAAGAACTAATTATTAAAGAAATAAGTATATGCGTGGGCAAAAAAGAAGTCAGGGTGGTCCAGTGATTCTCAACTCTAACTGCTCATAAGAAATATCTGGAGAGGGGCACCTAGGCGGCTCAGTTAGTGAAGCATCCAACTTTGGCTCAGGTCAAGATGTCAGGATTCGTGAAGCCCTGCATTGGGTTCTGTGTGGACACCTCAGAGCCTGGAGCCTACTTTGGATTCTGTATCGCCCTCTCCCTCTTCCCTCCCCCACTCTCTCTCTCTCTCTCTCAAAAATAAATAAACGTGAAAAATAAATAAAGAAAAGAAATATCTGGAGAATTTTACTTAAAAAACAAAAACAAAAACGATGCCTGGGGCCTCATCTCAGATAGATAGTAGGTCTGGGACATTAGCCCTGGCACATAGTTTTAAATGCTAAAGAGATGATTCTAATGTACCACCCAGACTGAGAACCACTGCTCCAATCAATAGACAGAATTAGGTTGCTCAACGAAATGGAATTTCAAAAACAATCAGAGATCCTTTCAAGCTTACGTCTATCTAATTCCTCATGCCTTCTACTCTTGCCAGTGAGGTTAAATATACTTCCCTCCTTGTTTTTGTTGAGTATTTATCCCACTGGTGAACGTCTGAACTCCTTTCTGTTGTTGGAAACCTAATCCATTCCTTAAGATTCTATCCTAACCTTCCCCTTTCCTCTCCACACCTTCCCTCTGGACTCTTGGCAACTCATCAGTTACTGCTCTGAAATGTCTCTTGCATTGCTACAGTTCAGTTTGGAACCATCTGTTATTTTACTACATACATTTCCAAATGTTCCAAATGTTTATGAATTATTTTCCCAACTAGACATCAAGTTCCTTGAAAGTCAAGACCATTCCAAGGGGCGCATGGGTGGCTCAGTAGGTTGGGCGTCCGACTTCGGCTCAGGTCATGATCTCGCAGTTTGTGGGTTCGAGCCCCGAGTCGGGCTCAGTGCTAATGGCTTGGAGCCTGGAGCCTGCTTTGGATTCTGTGTGTGTGTGTGTCTCTCTCACTATTCCTCCCCGCTCGTGCTCTCTCTCTCAAAAATAAAGATTTAAAACATTAAAAAAAAAAGAAAAAAAGGCAAGCCAAGACCATTCCTTAAATTATTCTGTATCAGCAATAGCACTTTACAACTTGTGAAGTCCTCAGAGCCTTGATGGGATGTTTTTAGTTTTCTGTTCATCAGAATGATTGCAGAGTCAGCAAACTTAAATGAAAAGATCTCAGGGAAAGAAAAAAAGTCTAAAGTTGTTATTAGGGGAAACTCCAAACTCCTTTCATACAACAGTCATACAAGGTTCTTTAAAGTCACACTTACCTGCCGCCTCACCTCTCTAATCTCTCACCTTCACAGACAACTTGCACCAAACACCCATGTTATGTTGTCTGGAGTCTAACACACCCTCTCCTCTCTCATCCAATGAGCTCCCACACTCATTCTTCAAGACCAAGCTCAAGACCTATTCTTTGAACCTTTCCTCAGCTTCCCCCTCATTAAGGCATCTACCTGCTACACTCTTCTGAGCTCTCAGCATACAGGTCCCAAGCAGCCCATTAGCAAGCCCATTCCCTTCAGAAAGAACTCTGATGCCTGCATTTAGGTCTCTCATCATTGCCAAAGTTTGCCTGGACCCAATAAGCTGAAGAACAGCAGTTTCTACATTGTTGAGCCAACTACCTAAGAAACATCATCACTGTACTTTTATTAACCCTACATCATCCTAGGAAACTGGGAAAGCAAGGACAGTGGAACGTTCTTATTTGCAATCTCTTAAAAGATACTTATTTCACAACTGATAGTTAAGGAAAGAAAATCATTACCATGAATTCTTTGCTATAATTCAAAATTTATGTATAATCATAGAAATGTGTAAAATTTTAGAGTTGAAGACATGTGTTTCATAAGATGAAAATGCTGTTTTTAATAAGACAGGTTTTAATCTAAACTTCTTCATAAGGTTAATGGTTAAATTAAATGACGAGACTTCTATACGGTAATAAATAGATGCAAAACACTTAAAACATGAGATAGACTTATATATATGATAAACGCCCACAAGATAACTGTCAAATAAAAAAAAAGCAACTTTCTGAATTACACATATGGTATGACTTGACATTTGTCTGAAATGATTGTGTGCTTATACATACAAACTATGTTTAGATAACAAGACTGGAAGGAGACACATTGACAGTGTTAACTGTGGTTAATTCCAGGAATAGGGATGGGAAGGTCACCCAAGTTTCATATTTTCATTTTATATACTTTTGTACAGTCTGATTTTTTCAAGGAGTTCCCATTTATTACTTATAATGTAAAAAAGTTACACATTTAAAAAGCTTATGACTAAAAATGCCTAAAAAGAAAGTCTATTACTATTTAAAAATTTAGGAACGATGTACACAAAACAAAAAGGGTTTGCGTATGTATGGAAATGTATACTCTTCTTACTCTGAAATTAGTGAATGAATTTAGCCTTTCTTTTAAATATAGAATTCCAGGATACATCTGGAAGGGCTCTTAGTCAGGAAACAGCTTAGACAAAGTATAACTAACTTTGTTTCAATGACTGGAATTTAGGGGGTTAAAAAAAAGGCAAGTTGGGAGCACTTAAAAGATTTCCCATAAAGTTTTGATGGTTATAATATTCTTAATATTTTAATTTTCTTTAAAAACCATGTCAGTAAATGGTAACATACTTAGATATTTAAATATCTAAAAATAAGCACTTTAGGAATTACTTTACCTATTAAAAATATTAAATTTCCATAATAATACAACTAAGGTAAATAAAATAAAGAAAAACAAATTAGCCATGAAACAAGGACAAAAGAAAACCATTTGCTTTAAAAGACTTGAGTTGTTTTCCAGGAAACACCATCTTTTCTCATAGAGCAAAATAAGGAAAAAACAGGCTCGGTGGAAGTTTCCACTCCACTGGCTCTATCATTATGATCATCTGTTCCAAACACACACAAGCCTAAAATTTCCTGTTTTCAAACTATTGTCACCATTTTCTAGCCTGGTGCTATCTGTGCTAACTTTAGCTTAGTAATATAAACAAAAGAATACACCAAAAATAATGCAGAACAATACCTAGATGTAGGCTAACAACTGTTCCACAAACCTTTTAAATAGTTTACATATATTGCCTGGACAAAAACAAACTGCTGGACCTGAAACAACTTCATAATAGCAAAACTAACAACAACAACAATAAAAAAAAATCAAATTCAATTCAGAAAAAAATATTATAGTACCTGGAGGAAAATCAGGGAATTTGCAATTAATTAAAAGTACATATAATTTACTTGTTGAAATCATTGCTAAACTGATGCCCACCTCAAAGCCCTGGCCTAAGTCCCACATCAAACAAACAAACGAAAGAAGCAACAGCAGAAGCTGCTGAGTGTTCAGTGTATACAAAGCAGTTTTTACACCTTTTTTGGGTCATAGATCGCTTTGAGAATCTGATAAAAGCAATGGAAACGTTTCTTAGAAAAAGGCATATAAATAACATTGTACACAGTTTTAGGGGTTCACAGGACCTCTGAGGCACATGTTAAGAATGTCTGAAATAGAACAACACTTTAATATTTCTTGCTACAAAGAACAGTTTGGTATGAGACCTTGGACCCCAACCAGGGAAATGTAGTTACTGAAGTTCCACAGGAAAGTAGGTCACCTCATAGCATTAACTCTCAATACAGCATGGTGGGGCAAGTCAAATATATTTTTACTTGTGAATGCTAGTTCAAGTATCTCATCATATTCCCAACCATCAGGGTTGAGGGGACACACTCTAAGTCTGGGGGTTTTCATGGCTTCTTTACCCTGACCAGGAGCAGGCTGAAGAGGGGCAGGATCCTGGCTGGCAGTGGGTCCAAGATAAGTTTGCAACATCCTGAGTGACTAGGGGTAGAGGCCTGGGTGACATATAGCTGAACCTGTCCTGGGAAGAAAGATCGCCAGCTTTGGGTTTCATGTGATCTCATCCTTTTCCTACTATGATGTGCCCCGAGAAGGAGCAAGGGTCATAGGAGAATGGAGTCAGGAAGTCCACTCTATCTTTTGGGAATCAGACTTCAGCCTTGCCTCTGGCCTAGACAAAAAGTAGACTGCCTTACGGCAATTATTAGTCTTGTGTTCTAACAGTGATTTGGGACAGTATTTTATATTTATTTGATATTTTGCCACACTTTGTTCAGCATGAAACTAAACACAGACTAGGTAATAAATACTTGTTAAATGTAACTGGACTTCAAGAAATATTTATGTGAGGGGCGCCTGGGTGGATCAGTCGGTTAAGCGTCTGCTCAGGTCATGATCTCATGGTTCGTGAGTTCGAGCCCTGTGTTGGGCTCTGTGCTAACAGCTCAGAGCCTGGAGCCTGCTTCGGATTGTGTCTCCCTCTCTCTCTCTGCCCCTCCCCCACTCATACTGTCTGTCTCTCTCTCACAAATAAACATTAAAAAAATTAAAAAAAAAGAGAAATATTTATGTGAAATAAAATGAGAGTGTTAAATGATAAAAAAAAAAAAAAGGAAAAGGTCGTTGGAATGTCATACGTAGTCTGGCCAGTTAGCGATTTAGAAAGGGAGCCACAGCTAGTGATATAGCAAGTATATACATATCTCTGTCTTCTGCGTATCTCCCTAAGAATCTGTGGACACAGAGATAGCACAAAATGTCCAGGCAGACTCTTATCAACCTAGCTGAAAATAGAAAAAGTAAATACAATAAAGGGCTGTGAGCATTATCATGAGCTCCAAACACATCCAGGGTCACTGAGCCATTAATTCCTTTCTAGGAATCTCATCTAAGGAAATAATGCAAAATGCAGCTAAATATGTGGGCACTGAAATATTCAACACAGTGTTGTTAATGTGAGTATATAATTGAAACAATTTAAATATTCAACTGTAGGTGGGGTGTCCAACCATCCCAGTTTTCCCATGACCATTCCTGTTTTAGAACATTGAAAGTTCCACAAGTTGGGAAACCCCTCAGTCCTGAGCAGACCAGTAAGGTAGGTCACAGAAGGGAACCGAGTAAATAAGTTAGGATACATCTCCACAAAGCAGTCTTACACAGTCATTAAAATGATGCTTTTGAAAGGCATTTTTAAGACTTTCCCCTCATGGTTTATAAAGTTTCCAAAACACTGAGAGATCTTGGCAAGGAACTAATCTTTTCCTTTGGAGTAACTGGAAACTGGTGTGAAGAAATACTGGCAACTTTCCTTTGTATCATTCTACCTGTCACCTGTGCTAGGCAGAGCTGACTGTTCCAGGGTGTCCCCAGCACCTTGTGCAAACTTCTATCAGAGCATTCTCACCTTGCATGTCAGTCAGGCCTTTCTCTAGCTGCTTTCCTCCCCAAGACCTTGTCTTATTCCCCTTTAATCCAAGTGCTTAGCACAGGGTACAACATGCCAGGACTCGGAGGCTTAAAAGGTACATATGACAACTGTTACCTGAACAAATGGACTAATGTCTCCTGGTGACCCTGAGGATGCTGTCTCTGTTGTTCACTAACTTAGTCTCCACATAAATGCATGATACACCAAAGGCAATAGTGGGCCTTCTTATTCTGTAAGAGTACAGCCATAAATCCTATCAAATCTCATCCACAAGGTTCAGTCACCAAAAAGTGAAACTAGCTTAATCAAGAAATAACTCATTATGAAACCATGCCAATGTACTTAGGAAACTACCACTTCAGACAGTGCCTACAGTATTAGGAGAACATCTACTTTGCGGAAGTAGATTTAACTATATGTATTTATATTCTCTTTCTCCCTACACATACCGATATATATTCAGAACTGTCGCATATGCGTATACGTGTGTAAAATGGTATTCCAGTGCCTGAGGGTAGAATGTAATGTCATCAGAGAGAATATGGGCAAAATGCCATGGGCTACGAAGTAATGTCAATGTACATGTTTAACTGATGAACAAGATGTGAGAATTTTAGCCAAACATTATTAAGTGGTAGGAAGTTGATATCACATCTTAAAGTCACAAAAATTTCCAGCAAAGATACAAATTCAAATTGCAGTTTGGAGCAGTGCTGTCCAACAGAACTTTCTGCAACTTGGGAAATGACTGTGCTGACCATCCCAGCAGCTACTAGCCACATGTCACCATAGGAGACTTGAAAAGTGGCTGGTGCAACTGATTTTCTTTTCTTTTCTTTTTTATTATTATTTTTTTTAGTGTTTATTTTGAAAGAGAGAGAAAGAGTGTGAGCGGGCAGGGGCAGAGAGAGGGAGACACAGAATCTGAAGCAGTCTCCAGGTTCCAAGCTGTCAGCACAGAGCCTGACACAGGGCTCGAACTCATGAACTACGAGATCATGACCTGAGCCAAAGTCAGACGCTTAACTGACTGAGCTACCCAGGTGCCCTTGATTTTCTAATTTATTTAATTTAGTCACATGGGGCTAGTAACTATTATATGGACAGTGCAGTTTTAAGGTCCATTCTTTGACTTGAGAGGCAATACCAAATGCTGAAGAGGCTGTAGCTCTAAATAATAAGACCCACAACCAATGTTTAAACCGTGTAGCGCAACTGTAAGTTATTGTGCCGGAGATGGGAACAATTATGTGAACTTATTTCCTCATTTTACTGTGTTTCACAAGCTTACTATGCCCCACAAATACATGTAATCTATGTTGTTATTATTTCTTGGAAAAGAACATGCTTGCTTCAAGAGAGATTTTTTAAAAAAGTGAATACCAATAACAATCTGGATTAAGAAATTTATCTTCCATAAAACTGACACATTTCTAAACTCTATTTCTTGTTCAGCTATCCAATCCAAAATAATTAATGCTGGAATAGGGCTTGTATTTTGAGTTCCCAGCAGAACATACAAAAAATGTTCTCATTTTCTGTTTTATGTTTCTTACTGAACATTCACAATTCACAATAAAGCAAAACACAGATACGTTGAGACTTGGGGGGCGCCTGGGTGGCGCAGTCGGTTAAGCGTCCGACTTCAGCCAGGTCACGATCTCGCGGTCCGTGAGTTCGAGCCCCGCGTCGGGCTCTGGGCTGATGGCTCGGAGCCTGGAGCCTGTTTCCGATTCTGTGTCTCCCTCTCTCTCTGCCCCTCCCCCGTTCATGCTCTGTCTCTCTCTGTCCCAAAAATAAATAAACGTTGAAAAAAAATTAAAAAAAAAATCTCCAAAGAAAAAAAAAAAAAAAAAAAAAAATCTCCAAAGAGACTTGGATCACAGCTCAAAAACAACACTTTCATATTAAGAACTAGAGGAAAAGCATTGAAGTGTTATAGAAACAAATTTCAAATTTCCATAATTACATTTATACATAATAAACCAAAGTAATGCTTAGTACAATTTTCTGCTAAACATAAAACTCACACCAAAGCTTCCAGAACCGAAGAAATGTGGCAATGAGAGTTTCCCTTAGAAAGACACTTCCAAATAGATAAGTTACGCATTCTGAAGTCACTGACTATAAAACATATCAAGTTCAAAATGCAAGGAAGAATAACCTCATGCAAAGAAGGGAACTGACTACAAAGTTGAACATGATACAGAAGTTAGGCCACAGATAAATGAAATCAAGAAGACCTTTGATGCAAACGTGGAAGACTCGGCCTAAGCACTCCTGCTGCTGCTGCTGCTGGTGACTTCGCATTCCCCTCCATGGCACTGGGGGTGGGGGTCACCGTTTCACAAAACATGATTCTTTGAGTAAAATCACTTTTTCATCCATGTAACATACAGATAATGATCTCCTCATACAAGAAAAGCTATTGATCATTGACTTCTCTTTGTTTTCAACAATTCAATGCCATCTTACCTATTTCGTGATGTGCCAGCCCTAAAATGAGCCTAGCTTTCTTTTTTTCTGTCAACTTTCTATCTCCCCCTCTACACCACTCAAGCCTTATAACCTTTGACCCACAGGAAATAGATACAATGGGTTGAAAATAACAGTGACCGTAAGGACTTCAGTATGAGGATTTAATGCTTGAGGACTAGGAGAAAAGGGCTGGGGGAAGGAGAAAACGACCACCTATTTGTGCCAGAGGAGTAACAGTGCCATTTGGCAGTCCCCAAGTCATCTTTGAACTCCAAGCAAAACTGTTAGCCAAGTTACGCAGTTCATAAAAGCTTAAAAATTATGCAGAGTATGCAGAATCATACATATATAGATACACCACAGTCAACACAAGATAACTTATCTGCTTTAAATATGTTAGAAACCCTATGAGACAATCAGAGTCATTCACAAAGTGCTGCCATCTGAGGTAACAGACGACAACTGACTGTGTCTGACTTGCCAACTTGAAAGTTCAGTAAAGTCTGTAAGAGCTAAAAATAACCACACAAACATGTTTACAGCATTTTGAAACTACAGGATCCACAGTGTCTTCTAAATATAAACCTTGAGTTTGGAGGACAAGGATTGGCTTTGGGTTTTCAGGGACGTCATCAAGACATCCCACACTTCACCACAGAAACTCACATTTCAGTATTTTATTTTCAATATGCAATTGGTGGTATTTAACTAGAGTGAAGGAGGGGCAGATTTGGAATGGGGAAGATGAGCAGGAAAGGAAAAGATGGTACCTCTTCCCCCCAGTTAATTAGAGGGCTCCAGAATACCACAAACCCCCAACTCTTTATGGTGGGACATGACCTTCTGAAAAAGGATATCCTGTCTGTATTTTTCCATTCAACCTATTCATTCTCCGATCCAATCTCTTACCCCTTCCACATTCCTGTGACTTTAGATGCTGCTGCAACACATAAATGTAGACAGGAAGTCAGGTGGAACATATACATATATGAAAAAGTCCCCACATCCCAGCTGCTACATGAAAATAGGCATGTTGAAGGCATGTTGAGCATAGGCATGTTTAATTTTTATTCTATTCCTAAAAAGTGAGGTAATTCTAAATCACTAATTATTAGGGACATACAAATCAAAGCCACAATAAGATATCACCTCACACCAGTCAGAATGGCTACTATCAAAAAAGACAAGAAGTAACAAGTGTTGGCAAGGATGTGGAGAAAAATGGAACCCTTGTGCACCACTGGTGGGAATGCAAATTGATGCAGCCACTGCATCAATATGGGAAAACAGTATGGAGGTTCCTCAAAAAAAACCAAAAACAGAAGTACCATACAATCCCACCAACAGTAATTCCAATCCTTGGTATTTACCTGAAGTAAACGAAAACACTAATTTGGAAAGATATATGTACTTCTATGTTTATCGTAGCATTATTTACAATAGTCAAAATATGGAAGCAACCTGTCCATGGACAGATGAGTGGATAAAGAAGATGTGGCATATGTACATACAGTGGAATATTTCTCAGCTATAAAAAAGAATGAAATCTTGCCATTTGTGAATGCATGGATGGACATAGAGGTATTATGCTAAGAGATACAATCCAGACAGAGAAAGACAAACACCATTTATGATTTCACTTAAATGTGAAATCTGAAAACAAAACAAACAACAACAGCAGCAACAAAGAAGAGAGAAACAGACTCATAAATACAGAGAACAAGCTGGTGGTTGCCAAAGTGGAGGGAAGCAGGCAGACAGGCAAAACGGGTGAAGGGGATTAAGAGGCACAAACTTCTAGTTAAAAATAAATAAGTCATGGGGATAAAAAGTACAGCATAGGGAATACAATCAATAATATTGTAATATATTTATTGCACTGAGCATTTTGCAATGTATATAATTCTTGAATCACTATATTGCCCATCTGAAACTAATTTAATATTATAGGTCAACTATACTTCAATTAAAAACTTAAAAATTGGGGCGCCTGGGTGGCGCAGTCGGTTAAGCGTCCGACTTCAGCCAGGTCACGATCTCGCGGTCCGTGAGTTCGAGCCCCGCGTCAGGCTCTGGGCAGATGGCTCAGAGCCTGGAGCCTGTTTCCGATTCTGTGTCTCCCTCTCTCTCTGCCCCTCCCCCGTTCATGCTCTGTCTCTCTCTGTCCCCAAAATAAATAAAAAACGTTGAAAAAAAAATTAAAAAAAAAAAAACTTAAAAATTAAAAAAAAAAATAAGCCAAACACATGGAAAATTTTCCAACTAAAAACCAACTGGGATTGGTGGGGGTGGGGTGGGTTATACTAAGACTTTTGAACATTCAAAGAAGAATTTTATTGGTGCAGAAAAAAAGTCCATTTGTTCTCTGTGAGTTATGTAAAGTTATTTAAGTTTATTTATTTTTGAGAGAAAGAAAGAGAGAGTGGGGGAGGGGCAGAAAGCAAGGGAAAGAGAAAATCCCAAGCAGGCTCTGCACTGTCAGCACGGAGCCTGGTGTTGGGCTCGAACTCACAAACTGTGAGATCATGACCTGAGCCAAAACCAAAAGTTGGATGCTTAACTGACTGAGCCACCCAGGCACCGCTGTGAAATTATTTTTGATATTAATTTTTGGATAGGATTTGTTTAAATTTTATCCTCTGCCTTTAATTCTTAGACATCTTGAAAATGTAGCAGCTATTTAAAAAATAAAGAGAAAGAAAAACCTGCAACAGACTTCACCCTATACTTTCATGTCAGAAACTTCAAGTGTCTGCACCTCTATTTTATTTTTTTTTAACATTTATTTATTTTTGAGACAGAGAGAGACAGAGCATGAACAGGGGAGGGGCAGAGAGAGAGGGAGACGCAGAATCCGAAACAGGGTCCAGGCTTTGAGCGGGCAGCACAGAGCCCGACGTGGGGCTCGAACTCACGGACTGTGAGATCATGACCTGAGCCGAAGTCGGACACTTAACTGACCGAGCCACCCAGGTGCCCCTGCACCTCTTACTTTAAAGTACTGTGGTGGGGATCGCCTGGGTGGCTCAGTCGGTTAGGTGTCTGACTTTGGCTCAGGTCATGATCTCGCGGTCTGTGAGTTCAAGCTCCACATCGGGCTCTGTGCTGACAGCTCCAAGCCTGAAGCCTGCTTCAGATTCTGTGTCTCTTCCCTCTCTGCTCCTCCCCACTCATGCTTGATCTCTTTCTCTCTCTCAAAAATAAATAAACATTAAAAGAAATTTAAAGTACTGTGGTGGGATCTTTATTTCTGGAGGTTATCCAATTTCCAAGTGAAGTGTTCTCTAGAATAAAATGGTGTAAGTCACATAGGCATTTTCTTAAATTTATTATTACTAAACTACAAGGAACAATGAATTCAACTGAAAAATTAGGGAGAAATTCTATATAATCCTACCAATATCAAAAAAACATTTTTTCCATATATTCATCTAATTCTTATTCATGTACATATATACTTTTTAGGTAGCTAGCTTTTTAAATAAGATGAATGTATTTGTGTTTTTTTATTTTGTTTATTTTGTTTTTGTTTGTTTTTTGTTTTGTTTTTTTTTAAATTTTTTTTTTTCAACGTTTATTTATTTTTGGGACAGAGAGAGACAGAGCATGAATGGGTGAGGGGCAGAGAGAGAGGGAGACACAGAATCGGAAACAGGCTCCAGGCTCCGAGCCATCAGCCCAGAGTCTGATGCGGGGCTCAAACTCACAGACTGCGAGAACGTGACCTGGCTGAAGTCGGACGCTTAACCGACTGCGCCACCCAGGCGCCCCTTGTTTTTTTTTTTTGACAGAGTGCAGTAGGTGAGGGCAGGGAGAGGGGGATGGAGGACCTGAAGCGGGCTCCACACTGTCAGCACAGACCCTGACATGGGGCTTGAACCTACCAACTGTAAGATCATGACCTGAGCCAAAGTCAGATGCTCAACCGAATGAGCCACCCAGGAGCCCCGAATGTATCTCTGGTTTCACGAGCTTCATTCTTAACTTTCAGAGGTTGAAAATTCTCAAGTTTAAAATTTGAATCCATTAATATTTCACTTATTGTGACTTTTCCCAGGTCTGTCTTATCATGCTAGAATTATGGAAATTGAAGGTGAAGCCCTGGCTAAAACGTTTTCTGAAACCCGATAAAGAAAATATATTTAATGACTGTACAAACACAAGATACTTATTTACCGTGGACTTTCTTAGCACAGCATCCTAGATACATGTTAGTAATTAAGATTTAAAAAAAAATTTTTTTGTAATGTTTATTTATTTTTGAGAGAGACAGACAGCATGAGCAGGAGAGGAGCAGAGAGAGAGGGAGACACAGAATGAGACAGGCTCCAGGCCCTAAGTTGTCAGCACAGAGCCTGATGTGGGGCTCGAGCCCACCAACTGTGACATTAAGACCTGAAGCTCAAGTCAGACGCTTAACTGACTGAGCCACCAAGGTGTCCCAAGATATTTAATTATAAACTCAAAGAATGTCCTGTTAAGTCCTGTCCAATTTACGACAGCATGCAGTTTATGCTATACACAAATAATAACCAGAACAAATGTGTATAATCCTCGACAGAAAGGCTATCACTTGCTTTACCAATAATTACTTTCTCATACTGTACAGAACGATTTGTTAAATCTAATAGATGAAGAATTTATGCCACCAAAAAGATCTTTTGATATTTCACTTATGTTAGGCGTTGTAACCTAAAGACATTCCTGGAATACATACCTCTCCCTCTTGACCATTTACATGTTTATACCTTAAAAACTAAAAGATTTATAAGATTATCTATAATGAACAAAGGATAGTTTGTTCCAAAAACCGAAGGAAAGTTGGGGAGAAACAAAGTATCTCTAGTGAAAATTTGACTGACTTTAAAAAATGAAATAAACAAAAGCACTGCTCTTTATTTTGTTGAATGATTGGCCAAGAAAAGGCAAAGCAATGAGATTTTCACTTACAGATTAAATAACCCAAGGTTGGCTGAAGTAAACAACTTTTTGGTAACTAAGATGCAATTCTTGGTGGAGCAAAGACAATGGTTAAGAAGACCAAACACAACATCTCTGGCTGTCCTCCTAGACACAGATTAAGAGGAGGGGCTTGTTGTCTCACGTAACAACTGAAGTCCCCACTCCAATCCCACATGGCATTTTAATATTTATGAGCAGTTAAAAAAAATTAAGTCATTAATAAAAAGTGTCCAGCACTGTAGCCATTAAGAATTTCTTCTGGTTCCTCTCATCCTAGTTCTTTCATCAAATGGTTCAGAAGGAAACCGAAACTTACCATTTGTTTATGCCCAGTTTCCCAGGCTCTACCTCTTTTCTTCACTGCTCTATTTTCAAAACCCGACACACACAGTGCCTGACAAAAAGGAGGGACTTAAAGTTAGGTGAACAAATGAATGAGAGTCTTCATGTGTAAGGTGAACCTTATAGGGATCATCATTATGGTCATCCATAAATAATTATTAAGTGATTTGATGGTGGAAACATGCTATGAAAGCAAAACAAACATGATGACGACTAACTAAAAAATTATCATTAAACTTGTATAAAAATGTTTACATTTTAAATGTAGAAACAAGCATATTAAGAATCACTTTAGGGGCGCCTGGGTAGCTCAGTCCGTTGAGCGTCCAACTTCGGCTCAGGTCATGATCTCATGGTTCGTGGGCTTGAGCCCCACGTCGGGCTCTGTGCTGACAGCATAGAGCCTGGAGCCTGCTTCGAATTCTGTGTCTCCCTCTCTCTCTGCTCCTCCCCCACGCATGCTCTGTCTCTCTCTCTCTCATTCAAAAAATAAATAAAATATTAAAAAAAAAAAAGAATCACTTTAAATACGTACTACTATATGAAATACAGCTAAATAGAAAAACTCTCCCCCAAGCTATCCGGGAGCAGCAAACATAGGGCTCAAGGTTAGAGTCAATGCATATGGGTATGGGTTTCTTCTCCATTCTTCTGTCTGCCCCCTAGTGGAGTCCTTATGAGCAGAGAAAACAACAACCAAAAAGCAGCACAAAAATGAAAACCAAACAAAAACAACAGAACAGAACAGAACAAAGCAGGATGCACTTACTTTGGACTCCTACAAATCAGTCACTCAAGAACACAAAGTTAATTTATGAATTCCTACTAAACACCATGATCCAAAGACAAAACTCTTGTATCAACCTAGGTAGGTTCACTATTTCCTTGAGTACCTTTGGACTTCTGATCATTGCCTTTTAAGGAAGAGTTGGCATCTCTAAATTGAATCTAGGTAGTACACGGTTTTCTCAATGTTTAAGAAGACCAAACAACTTACTGCTAGTTTTCTAAGTTGACATGATCTGGCCACTATTTTTGGTTTTCAGATATCTCAGACATGAATAGCTAAAAACAAAGTCATTTCCATAACAAAGATTCTGGAAAACTATAGATTTCTGCCGTACTTCAAGTCAAGGAACAGGTAAAGTGAAACAGACACCAGGGTTCAGTGGCGGCGTGATTGAGTGACTCCTCTCAAAAAGCATGCTTATCTCCATGGGATCTGTCTGTCTAGAGAGGAGTGTGGGTTTTGGTTATGATCTCATCATCAGCAACAACCGACTCTCCTCTCAACTGTCTGCCCATATTATACTAGAGTTTCGCACTAACATGCACACTCTTTATATATGAAGATGACAGATGTAAATAACCAATCATGTGGCACCCTCCATCCCCCTGTGACTGGTGACACACATTTGCAAGACAACCAGCCAGCATATACAAATTACACTCACTGAAGAAAACATCAGAAAATGATCTCTGAAGGGGAGATGCAAGTATTAGACACAGCTTCTGGGCTACAGTGATCTCGTGGTTCCATTTCTTAACTTCTAGAGCAATAAGAATGCATAATTCATGATAATTACAAACAAAATGATTTCTAGAGAAGCAATTCTAGATTTTCTCCCATATTTAAGTACTTGAACATGTAAGACTCCTCCTGCATTAGTAGGAATTCTGTTTCCCAGAACTATATCAAAACCAAATGAGAGGATCCATTGAAAAACATTGAGATGAAGAAAGGCACGAAAACAGTTAACTTAATGACCATTTTTAACAACCTTTAAAGAAGTGCATTAGTACGTTAATTCTGGCAGGTTCTAAAAGCAGTGAGCTTCCAGTGATTTATGACTACGTTTTACATGTATGCCGTATCAGCTTAAAACACCCTCACCAGCTCTTTCATGGAGGAAACAGAGTAGCCTAAATCAGGAGAGAGAAAATGTTCAAAGGTTTATTTTAATAAGCAAATGCTCAAGATACAGGAGTACAGGACTTAACATTGTTTTTCTGTTCTCAGACTGCTGGGAAGGCTATGAAAGGCGCGAGGAAGGAGGAGGCAGCTGACATCCATCTTCCTCGTTCGCTTATCTTTCCGCTCTGGACAACACCCTGAGCGACAGGAAGTATCAAAGAAGACAGGATACAACTCTTATGCTTTTAATGCTTTCCCCAATTTCTCTGTTGTTGCTCAGATCTCTACTAGAAAAGCAGGAAAAGGCAAATCCCAACCAGGGACCCCCAAAAGACTTATTCAAATCATCAAGGTTCATATGTCAGGAAAAAGGAGGTGGGGGGGAATTTCCCTAGTCTCTGTACTTGGATATGGATCCATGGGTTAATGTTTATCTCTTTTCTGTTTTACTACCAGATTATTTATAGACGGTAAAGCAGCTAAAATAATTGACTTTAAAAATTTACTATATTTAGGCAATGATATCACTCCTAAGTTTTAAATACACTAACATTATGATACAACCCTTAAAGCATGCTTATACATCTAATTTAATGTTTTGGAGTCTGCTCCAATTATTCATTAAAATGAACAACAAAGGGACAAAACAATGAAGAGGCAGCTGTTCAATTTGTGTATCTCATTTGCAGTATGTTGTGTATTTATAGTTAAAAAGAGCAAAATAAGCTACTCAAGACAGAATTGTTCCCATTCTCAAATAATTGTATTTTTAAAATCAGTGCAGTATCCTTAGTAGACTTAAGTTTATACAAGCAACACTAACTTTTTTGTGTGCTACAAAATTAAACTTTAGCATTCATCCAATTTGTAATCATATTTATTATCTTTTCTGCTGGTTTGTTTAGCATTTTCTTTCTCCAAGTTGGACTACATACAAGTAACTTAAGAGCAGAGATTGAGTACACTCCTGCTACCAAGCTCACAGCACAACAGATAAAACAGTAATAATATAAATAAGAGTATTTATATGAAAATAGCCTATAAAATTCATACCTACAGGAGGGCAAACATCAAATTCTACACTATCAGTTAACACAGTAATCCCCACTTGTGTCATCCACATCCCCGGTTCTGTTCTAAAGACAAACATGTCTTCATTTTGGCTTCTCTTGGTAATTTCTCCAGCTGGTTATTCTTGTTTTAATCCCCCCACCCCCACCCCGATTTGCTCTATCCCTAACCATTCTCTGCCCTTCTCTGTGTTTGGGGAAGAGGTGAATGTATTTACTCTCTTTTCCCCTGGCTTTAGCTCCTAGTTTCCAGCGGTGGCTGCCTAATTCCTAAGCACAGTGCCCCTGGGCGGTGGCTCCTCCACTGTTTCAGAGCTTGCAGGTCTTATGTACGTGTTTTAAATTAGCTTTTATTATGTCTTCCCTTGTCCCTCCAGCCCTAAGGGTGTAAGGACCCTCATCTAAACCCAGCCCACAGCACCGTAAGTAGGCCTTTATTAAAATCTGCATTTGAATCTTCTGAGCTGAATTCAGCCTCTTACCAAGACACTAAAAGATACCTCATATTTCCAAATACCATGCTTATATATAACTTATTACTTTTCAACATTATCTACCCAGCCCTGCCGATCAGCTCACTTTCCCCCTACTGCTTCTTTCCTTCTTCCTCCCAACATAGAGACACCACCAGTTCCAGTCTCTCACAGAGGGGATTTCAAGCCACATACTTTAGCAGGTTTTAGTTATCAGTCCTAGAGTGTAACTTTCTTGGAACCATCAATTTTCATCCCCTCCTTTCATCTTCCCTCTGCCCCCTCCATTGCCTAGTTATCACCTGCTATACATATCCTTTTGCACTGTCAAGGCTGATAATATTTACATGCTGTTGTATAACCACCTCACTTCTCTGTTTTTTCACTCTATAGGTTGAGTCCAAGAGTTTAAAATCAGCAAAGGGTACTTACACTATCATGATGACAGGTGTGTTGTTTCCCTACAGTCTCAAGTTGGGGCTAGGACTGCATTTGCCTCTATACTTGTCCAGTGTCAGTGTCACTACCCCGTGTTCCACAACAGAGAACGCTCCTATGGCCAAAGTCTAAAAGATTCTGTTTTTTACCTCACCAACTGTCTTTCTCAACTTCCACTTCTTATCAATTTCCTTCCTTTCGTAGGTCCACTCTCCCCCCTCCTCACCCTTCTCCTTCACCAGGACTGGGTGCTAAGAGGCCTGGTTGTGGCTTTCACCTGTGGATTTCCTACACTGCTTCCCCAGGGTGGGTCCACCAACCCCTGCACGCCATGTCTTCTTGATTTAGTCCTCATTTTGTTACACTGAAATCCTCACAAAGGGCACATGGAAGGCATTCTTAAAGGAGACAGCACAGGACAGTGGTTACTAATGTTCATAATTCACTTCTATTTGAAACAACAGTTTTAAAAATTAGTATTTGTTGGGAGGGGCGGCTGGGTGGCTCAGTTGGTTAAGCATCCAACTTCAGCTCGGTCATGATCTAATAGTTCATGAGTTCGAGTCCTAAATTGGGTTCTCTGCTGTTAGCACAGAGCCCACTTCGGATCCTCTGTGCCCCCCTCTCTCTCTGCCCCTCCCAAGTTCATGCTCACTCTCTCTCAAAAATAAACAACATTTTAAAAAAATGAGTATTTGTTATGCTACTCTATTAGAATAAAGGAAACAACTATTTATAAAAGTTCTTTCAAACATTTTTTGGGGGTTGAGCTGCAACTAAAGGTCTAACTCATGTGTATCTGATAATCTTATTATTTACCATTTAAGTTACAATAATATTAACCCATGAAAACACGGACTTCATGTTCAATTTCCCTTTTATGTACAACTGTATACTTGTTAAACAGAATTCATTCAAAATCAAAAATACTCTTCTTAGCACAAAAACATCTAAAATAATATCAACTGGTGATCTACAGGAGTGTGAAGAGGGTATTTCAGTGGCAAATGAGTAACTGTATTTAATTTACTCATTCATTCACTCCTCCAAAAATATTTACTGACTACCTGCTCTGGCTACTGGAGGAATAGCAGTAATTCAAGAAACAAAAATTCACCTACCTCAGCAAACTTCCTAGTGGAGGAAGACAAAAACAAGCAAACATGGCTGATTTTAGAGTTCTACAATTGCTATAAAGGAAAACTAAAGTTGATCTGGAATACCTAACCTTATTTAAATAATCCAAAGGGTGTATGGAACTTTATAGTACTCTCATGGAAAGTATTTTAGTACTCTAAGCCACCACTACTCTTAACACAGTCCCACCGGGCAGTGACAATTATCAAGCTCTTAGGATCAGATCCTGGGAGTGAGGACAGGCTTGAAAGGTCTGCAATCTTGTCTTCTCAAAGGTTTCCATCAGCTAATGAGATGAAGTAATCAATGCGCGGCTTCACCCTGTAATCTCCACACGAGGCCATTACTTCAGTCCCTTGACATCATCGAATACCAATCCTGGAACACTCATTGCTCTGGTCCAATATCCATAAACACAGTCAACAATTCAAGTGAAAAAGAAGGAAAAAGAAAACGTGTAATAACCTTCATTACATTTTTTTGTTTCTTTTAACATTTTCTACATTTTGTAACCAACGAAGTTTGCTCTTTCCCTACCGGAGAGAGAGCAAGGGAGCGAATGAAGAGGTATTAGAGGGGCACCTGGGTGGCTCATGTGGGTAAGTGTCCAACTGTTGGTTTCAACTCGGCTCATGATCTCACAGTTTGTGAGTTCAAGCCCCGTGTCGGTCAGGCTCTGCACTAATGCGCAGTGCTTGCTTGGGATTCTCTCCCTCTCTCTCTGCCCCTTCCCTGCTCATGCTCTCTCTCTCAAAATAAATAAAAACATTAAAATTTTTTTTTAAAAAGAGGTATTAGAGACAATGAAGAAAGTTATTAAAAAAACAAATGTTGTATGATAATAAGGCAAGTGGCTAAAGATAATAACATTACTTGGCCTCAAAAATAAATAAAGTATTATAGTTTTGTATATATGGCAGGTTTCCTGAGGGAACACACCTTGCACACATGTGTTCAATAAACATTACTTGATGCTGAAATTCACTTCTGCCAAGGAAAAATAATCGGAAAGAAATACACTCTCCTTCAAATGGGAGTAATTAAATTGGGCAGAGAGAATAACTGAGGAGGGCTCCGTAGGGAAGTAGAAATGTTAACACTGGACACGCTGGAGACACCCCCAGCCTTCCTTTTCATCTAAATTTTTCTCCTCTTCTACTGACTACTTTTCCTATTCTTGTTTCTTTTTTTTCTTTCTCTTTTTATTTTTTATTTATTTTTTTTTTTAAACACAGAAACTGTCATGAGTAACAACAGCAGCAGCATTCTTTTTTTTTTTTTTTTTTTTTCAACGTTTATTTTTTTGGGGACAGAGAGAGACAGAGCATGAACGGGGGAAGGGCAGAGAGAGGGAGACACAGAATCGGAAACAGGCTCCAGGCTCCGAGCCATCAGCCCAGAGCCTGACGCGGGGCTCGAACTCACGGACCGCGAGATCGTGACCTGGCTGAAGTCGGACGCTTAACCGACTGCGCCACCCAGGCGCCCCTTCTTTCTCTTTTTAACCATGTCTCTCATCCAGTTCATTTCCTCTTACACTTTTCATATATACATCAAAGAATTTGCTTTTGTTAAGTGTCTGTCACATTTAATGTCTTTTTCTTAACTTAAAAACAGGTATCTTTATTATTTCTTTTCATGCTTTCAAGCATTTTTTTACATTTGAGTATGGGTCATCTTGACATCTTTTTTCAGTACAGCAGGCACTGTTAAAAATAAAATAGCCCTGCATTCTTTTTGTTTGTTTGTTTGTTTGTTTTAGAGACAGAACTAGAGAGCATGAGCTGGGGACAAAGTGGGGGTAGGGGCAGGAAGAGACAGGGAGAGAGATTGAGAGCAGTTGTGGAGAGGGACAGGGGTGGGGAAGGGGGAGAGAAGAGAGAGAAAGAGAGAGAACCCCAAGCAGATTCTATGCTCAACAGAGTCCAACATGGGGCTCGATCTGAGGACCCTGGGATCACGACCCGAGCCAAAATCAAGAGTCAGATGCTCAACCAACTCAGCCACCCAGGAACCCTGGCCCTTCATTCTTGATGCAGAAAATAGAAAATGATCTTTGATATTATGGACATTCATCAGTCAAAAGCAAGGACTAGTTTTGATCCTCTAAAGACTTTCCACCACCACTACAATAAAATAATCGTTAACATTTATTGAATACTAAATACCAGGCATTGTCTGAAGCACTTTACACATTAACATAGTCCTCACCACAATTCTATGAAGTCAGCACTGTAATTACTCCGGTTTACAGATGAGAAAACAAGTCACAGAGAGATTAAGCAACTTGCCCCAGGTCATACCAGATGTAGTAAAGTCGGGATTTGAACCAGTGCAGCCTGGCCCCAGAGCCCGTGCCCTTAACCACTGTTATACTGTCTATCTATGACAGGGGGCGGCAAACATTTTTGTAAAGGGCCAGACAGTAAATACTTCAGACCTTGCAGGCTACACATGGTCTTAATCTCATTGTCTTTTTCTTCTTTGTCTCTTTAAGCAATCTTTTAAAAAATGTAAAAAACCTTCTTAGACATAATCAGGGTTATAGACTGTAGTTTGCTGACTCCTGGGCTATGATTTTATTATTTCCTGCGAGCCAGTCTACTACTTTTTATTTAGACAAATTCGGACAGAAGCAACGGTAAAAGATTCCAGACAGGTAGTCTACAATCCATAGTCCATGAATGCCCAAGAGCTATCAATTGTGGGTTGCCAATGAAACAGTAAAGAAAATACAAACATCAAATTCAAAGCATTGTAGGTGGTTTGTGGACACACACAACAGCATATAGCTTACAGACATGAGCCAGGTATGATTATTACAAATGGGAATAAAAAACAAAAATCTAAGTGAGTTTCAACAACCTCATTTCATAAGTAGAAAACTCTGGATATGTCTCTTCCTTACTTCATCTGCTGGGCAGAACTACTATTGTAATCTCCTCATTGATGTCTAAGAACAACATCTGCGTATGAAAGAAATGTCTTTTTAAAAGTCCCTCCTAAATACTAATTCATCGTTGCATTATCAAAATATTCACGATCTTCCATGTCAGAAACTAAAGAAGAGTAGCTAATTGGCTATTAGCTCAAAACCCCTGAAGAATTTGGAAATCCATAAGAATATGAATTTCTTCAGTTGGTATTCCTTCAGGTCCTCTGGCAAGGTCCTACTCACATATATATATTTTTAATGTTTGTTTTTGAAAGAGAGAGAGCACATTCGCACATGAGGGGGGGCAGGGGGAGGGAGAGGGAGAGAGGGAGGGAGAGAGGGAGGGAGAGGGATAGAGGGAGAGGGAGAGAGGGAGAGAGGGAGAGAGGGGGAGAGAGGAAGAGAGGGAGAGATGGAGGGAGGGAGGGAGGGAGGGAGAGAGAGAGAGAGAGAAAGAGAGAGAGAGAGAGGGGATCTGAAGTGGATTCTGCACTGACAGCACAGAGCCCAATGTGGGGTTTGAATCCATGAACTGTGAAATGGTGACCTGAGCTGAAGTCAGACTCTTAACTGACTGAGCCAACCAGGAGCCTCTACTCACATTAACATGTTATCACCACTTAGCACTGTCTTATGATTTCAAAATTTTCTAAAATTTTTAGCCTCCATATATTTTACCACAGCTTAATTTTCTTTTAAAAAGCAAAAGCTCTATTTCAACAATGCAGTGTTCATTTTGATAAATGCAATCAGAAAGTAGGAATTTATGCACTTTATTTTGGCTTTTGACTCTACCAAACCAGATAAATCTACAAATCCCACCTCTTAGGAAACCTAACTCCTTAGAGGTAAACATCTAGATAAACCTTGGTTCAGGGACTACTGTTAATTATTTTTGCCATTTTGGTGGAGGGAAAATAAAAACTGAAAAACAGATTCACTTCTGTCTTTCCTATCAGCTTGGGACCATCTGTTTAAAATGACTGCAACTATTTTTAGCAATTAGGCAATGGGTTACTTACAAAAACAGATGCCTGCTCTTTAAGATGATGGGTTATCAAACATATGAGCATTACTTGCACACAAGAGTCCAGTGCAAGTTACCTGCCAAGCCTAAAAATGCAGATAAAATATATATATATATATATATATATATATATATATATATATACACACACACACACACACACACTATAGAGCAACTCAGGACATGATTTCATTCCTTCTAATCGTTTCTTAGCAATTGCTAAATACACACAAATAAAATGACTGGAGAAGTCATTTTTATAAGAATTTAAAAGTATTTGCTGTAACACTACATCTTTATTCCCAATTCGGCTGTCCTTAAAAATCTGTACATTTCTGGGGTGCCTGGGTGCCTCAGTCAGTTGAGTGTCTGACTTTGGCTCAGGTCATGATCTCACGGTTCATGGGTTCGAGCCCCACATTGGGCTCTGTGCTGACAGCTCAGAGCCTGGAGCCTGCTTTGGATTCTGTGTCTCCCTCTTTCTCTGCCCCTCCCTCATGCTCTCTCAAAAAATAAACATTAAAAAAAAATTTTAAAAGTCTGTACATTTCTTCTGCTGAGAAAAGTTGCTTACTTTATAGTTAATTTTTACCCGAAGCATTTTCTTCTAAATGCAAAAAACTTGTGCCTTTCACCTTTGCTTTTTCTTTGACAACTGTGACAACTGAGAGATAATTTCAATGAATTATTTATGTAATTGTTTCTTAACACAGTACAAAGGAGAACTTTTAAAGAGAAAAATCAAAGATGGAGGTTCTCCCTACGAACCTGCCTTCTTTCGTCTGCTTTGAAATAATCACCTTGCTCCTATAAAAAGTTTCTTTAGAAGCTGGTGTACTTTGTCCTTGCCAGGTCGGATAAAGGCTTAAGTTGAATTTACACATCAGGCCTTTCCAGTAGTGGCTGGCTGAAGGAAGGAGGAGCACAGTTAAATCAGCATTCACTCCTCTTTCCCACAATCCCACCCCTCAGGCTCAGTATCCACCCTTTCTACCCCTAGGCTTACCTGAATTCGAGGTTCAATACTTGAAAGACCCCTTCCCCCCAAAAAACTAGCATCTTATGGGGCAAAAAATTCAGCTGCAGCAGGTCTTTGATTCCCCTAGAACAAGGATATTTAAACGCTTACTTAAAATGTTCTTTTTAACTAACTAAACAATGTTAGCAAACTCCGAGCTGCTCACCCAAATCTGCTCTTCTATCCTTTCACAGTGAATGAGTTGTAACTGGGTACAGGGCTGTCCCAGCTAGCAGTGACACTTAGGCTCCCTAGTAGCCACATCTGGCCAGGTGACATAATTCTCCCCAGTGGAGTGACTGGCAGGGATGTGTACCACTTCAGGGTGTGGGTCTAAGGGCACTGAACACGATGTCTTCACAATCTCCCCCCCACCCCAACTTCAATCTAGGACATGCCCATGACCTTGCCTTAACCACATAGATGGATTCTGCAATGTTGAGGGGGGAGTAACAAGGCAGAAGGAACCTGGCTCCCTGAACTTCCACAAAGGGGCATGACTGTTTCGCAAAGCCTGGAAGGCTTACTTTGTTACGTGAGCAATAAATAAAGTCCTATCTCCTTTAATTCATTATAGTTTGGGGCTCTTTGTTCCAGCAGCACAGGCTTTCTCATAATTGATGCAAACACTGTATGTAGCTCTGTTCTAAGTGCTTTACGTGAATTATCTCATTAACACGCCTCTGAGGAAAGTACTGTTATTATTCCCATTTCCCAGCTGAAGAAACAGACTTGAGGGGTGAGTGCTTTTCCAAGGGAAAAGAACAGGAAGGATGGTGCAGTGGTCAACTGCAGATCTGTATGATGCAAAGTTCAGAGGCCCAACCACACCACAGTGTTCCTTAAAAGGAAACTACTAACGATCACTGTGCAAGTATCTCACTCTGAGATTTTTCTTCCGTGTTATCTCTCATATACCTAGAGCAGAAACATTATGAGCTCAAAAAGGAGGAATAAAAATTATTTTTGGCTTGTTCATAAATGCCTTTAATTTACTATGCTAAAGATCTAAATTTGTATAAAACCCCGAAACTTCAAAGGAATCAGCAGGCCAAGTTGAAACTTCTGGTTGAAACTTTTTACTCCATTTCCAAAACTCTATCATGTTACACGCAAAGCCTAAGTCTGTACACCTCAGTTCAATGCTGTTAAGACACAGGATTAATTCAAAACAAACTTTTTTTGGCTGTGTTTAATATTGTGTTTGTTATGAAAGGGCCCATGAAACACTTACACAACACTGGGGTTTTCCTTTCAGTAATATGAGGCCACACACCTTCAACCTTCACTTCTTCCAAACTTTTTGAACTCAAACCAGAAGATTTGCCAGAAATCTATGTATTAGAGAGGTCTGACAGGGTGAAGGGACAAGGGGGACTTTGTCTTTGTATTTCACGCCTTAAAAAAACCATTTTTTTTAACAATCCATTTAATCTTCCAGAAAGCTCTTATAATTAAGTGCCAGAGTCCATTTATTTATTCATTCAATAAATATGTACTGAACACTGTTTGTTGAGTCTGTATCAGACACGGACACAGAACAGTAAGTAAAAGCAGAGTGCTAGGAGACAGAGGTAAAGCCGTGACTTTCTTGTAATGGTAATGATTTTTTACCCTAACTCAAGCTTGTGTGAAAATTCCAGAATAAATTGCCTTACATTCTAATAATTGCAAAATGCAGAGACTCTAAGAAAAGAAAACCCTTCTTTGCGCCTTTTCCTGCCTCTGTCAGAGGGGCTGTGAGCACTGTGTATTTATGCCTCCAGGATCAGCTCCTGGGCTTATAGGGGAAGCCCTGCCACTTTGTCTAGGTCGTATCCTTCCTTCCAATCCTTCACAAGGTCCGAATACACACTGAAAATTCATCCTTATCCATCTGCTTCCCAACACTGGCGCCAGCCTCACTAGGTTTTAATTAACAGGAGATGAGCGAACAGTATGAGTTCTTGGCCGGCATAAGCAAGTGTTTCGTGATTTAGATGGGCCTCCTCATTTTAGGCTGGGTGAAAAAGACCGAGGAAGAAAAGAGAGTTGGCACTCCATAGTGCCAATCATTCCTATAAAAAATAAAAGCTCTTTTGATTACCAACTGTGGAAAGACGAAGCTGTGAAAATACTACTTTCTGTGAGTATTACAGGCGTGATTTTAGAGGGGTCTTCTCTGTGGTAAGGTATGTCCCTGGCAGCGCAGCTGAAAAAATGCCCCAATCCTGCACCAGGAGTGGCCTACTTGGCTTTGCTGCAGGTGGCCCATCTGCACTCAGGGATTCTGCCCACATGCTCCTCCCTTATGCCTCACAAAAGCACGGTCTCATTTTGGCTAAGCCTTGGCTTTCCAAGGAACTGTTTAAAACTTCCAAATATGACTGCATTCAAATACTCGTTCAGGTCTTAAGAAAACACTTCAAAAATACTGCGTTCTTTCACCAAAAACTAGTTAAAAATGGCTTTGGGTTTTTAAGATCTTAAGTGGCACTCATTTTGAACACAATTGTCAGAGCTCTGTGTTCATTTGCACCTAAATTTGCAGACGGCACTGTCTATAAACAGCATCACCGTGACACTGACCAACCTGTCCCGGATGAAAGCGAAGACTGCACAGCGCAGTGAGTTCTGAACCTGGCCACAGAGATGTTGCAGGCTCTGCAAAACTAGAAATACACACAGAGTAACTCTTAACACGACACAGAAAAGCAGTGAGCACCACAAGAGATAGAAACAAGGCATTCAAGGAGGAACCAAGGTTGGGAGAAGGGGGCCCAGCTAGAAAGGGAAATAGAAACGTGGGAGGTAACAGAAAGAAGTCAGTGCCCTCATCTGCTTCAGCTGTAAATGTGCCTACTGTGTGCGAGCCACAGTCTCTAGGTCTCCAAAGTCTTTCAACGGAGTGAGGCTAAGGAGACAACCAGAGGAAGTACACAAAGACAGCAGAGACAGCAAAGTGCAGAGTGGGTGTGAGGTGTTTCTCTGAGGCTATAGCCCATAGTGGAAAGCTGTGAAGAAAAGCAGGACAGGAAATTAAGATTAGGGCCAAAGTGTGGGAAGACCTGGAGTGACAACCCAAGGGGACTGGGCCTTTATTGAGTAGGTCACGGGATCTACTGGAAATCCTTTAAAGGGGAGCAGCCTAAGAGCCACACTTACAAGGTTACCTTGCAGGATATAGAAGAGGCTGAGGCGCCGGGAGACCAGTGACAAGACAGTGGGGAAAGAACACTGGACCTACAGCCCTGGCCATGGAAATACAGCAAAGCCACATGCAAGATGGAGAAGTGGTCTGCAGGAAGCGTGGGGGAAAGGGCTATCATGCTCTACTTTAAAGATGGAAGTTCACTTCTGTACCCTCCTCGTCTACTTCTACCAGATCACTTTATGCTTAGCTCCTGAAATCTTTCCTTAAATAGTGCTTCTTCAACAGTCAGTTGCATACCAACTCTCTGCTCTATGGATCACTAGACTTCGTAAGCAGAAAGTCCTGACTCTGAATTTCTAAGGCAGTGACTCATCCTGCTTACCAGGCCCCTTCCTGTGGGTAGAGACTACCAGTTGCTCCTCTTATATTCATTTCTCTTGTCAGAGAGCCCTCTTGTTCAACTACAGACACCAACTATTTCTTATGACACTTTCCTGAGGCATTGACAATTGGTGGAAGATTCCAACCACCAGTCCATAAAGGCCCTGATAGCAACGTAATGCCTAGAAGACAACAACCCACACATCCCTTTCTGTCCATGATCATGAGCTGAACACATACTGACCCCCACCCATGATCACAGTGCTCCCTGCCTGCTCTCTCACACATATCCCCTGAACCTTTCCCTACAAACCTCTAGGTATCTATCTTATGGGCAGAGAGGTTGACTGTTAAGGCTTGAATCTGCCGGCATCCAAAATAAATTTCTCTTTTTGCTTTTCCAAACCCTCATCTCATGAGTTATTGGCTTCTCTTGCAACGTTTATCCGATTTTCTTCGCCAGTGTTGACAAGCCCAGCCAGATTCTATGCTTTCTATTTACCCAACCCCCTTCGGGATTCCCCAGAGAATGAGCAGTTGGCTGGGGCAGTGTGCCAGGGCTTACCTGTTTTCTGAGTTAGCAACTGACATAGATCATTCAGTAACACTGTTTTTCGATAGTAAGCCAGCAAACTTCTTCTATAAAGGGCTAGATAATAACTTCCTTAGGCTGTGCAGGCAATATGGTCTCTGGCACAACTATTCAACTCTTTCATTGTAGTGTGAAAGCAGCAATAGACAATTCGTGAACAGATGGGAGTGGCTGTGTTCCAACACAATTTTATTTACAATGACAGGTAGCTGGCTGATTTGACACTCAGGTCATTGTTTGCTGACCCCTGTTCTACAATAACAGAAGCTTTCACGGGGAGGCTGACTTGCTAAAGATGATGTTTTCCAGCCTCCTTTACAGCTAGCTGTGGTCATGTGACTCTGCTCTGGCTAATAGGATATGAGTGAAAATGATCTGTACAACTTCTAGATCAGCCCCCTTCTCTGGGGCTGAAAGGAGATCATGGTGAGTCATCTTTGACTGTGAAGATGGGGCAATATCCTTGGGATGGCAGAGAAACAAGATGGCAGGAATCTATCTAGTGAAGAACCGTTAACTAGTCCTGGAGGAGTACGGACCATCTGGACTATTCTAAGACAGAATAAGAAGGAAAAAGCCCCCCAAACCTCTTAGCCTATTAAGCCACCATATTCTGGCTCATCTTTTTATAAAGCTTTGCATTTTCAGGTTTAGCTCAGCATATGAGATCGTATTCTGAAGGGGAAATGACTTTGTTGCACGGCTATGGAATGATCAATCACAAACCCACACACTGGTCAGATGACTACACAAATCTGCCACCATCACAGGAACTAATACCAAGTGAAAGCTTATTCTGTGGCATGCACTAACATAAGCTCTCATTTATCCTGAAAGCAAGTATTATGATGATCATGTTTATAGACAAAGTTCAGACAGCATTAAGAAATACACCCAAAGTCATACTGCTCCAAAGTAGCTGCACAGATATACAAACTTGGGGACGTGACTCTCAAACATACACTTTTCCACAAATCAGCTCCCTTGTGTCAAGGACAAGCTACGGGAGTCAATTCTAGGGTGATATTTAGAGATAGCTCTGTGACTGCAAGTTTCAATTTCCAAACCGAAAAGCACCACTAAGATCCGCTGACAGCTCCATTTGGTTTAATTACTATTCCCCTTAAAGAGCCAAGTAAACCAAAATGACACAAGTTTAATAACGTACCCAGATTCTTTTGAAAGACTCTGAGAATGCCAGAGTGCAGATTTGATGAGACGGCCATGGGGGCTGCCAACTTGGTCCCGGCTAAGGCACCACCTCCTCATCCACTGCCCATTAGAAGTTAACCGCCTGGACACCTGCTATACCAGGCTGAACGGAGCCTGCATAGTGGTTTCAAAGTATACCAGCAGAGGGGAAGATTTTCTTCTCTCCAGGAAAGGGTGAGAAATGCCACCGACATGTGCCGTTGACCCTACTCTGCCAGGTATAGCATCCGTCTCTGCTGGGGGCCTGGCACTCATTTGGGGACCATCTGGCTCCATTTCCCCGACCACATGGCCTTTCCTGTTCTGTACAGCCTAGAGGCTCAAGGAAAGTCAAATCCACCCCGAAATTAAAGCATAGCCAATGGCACCAACTGTTCATGGTAGATGAAACCAAAATTCAGTTCCAAGAAATGTTAACCTTATTTCAAATTTGAAGGCAAGAGCTACTTCAAAACAGTGTGATTTTTAATAGGATAAGTTTTGAAAACCTCACATGTTTAATTGGCTATAAAAGGCTAATTAAAAATTAATTATTACAATTAATTGTTACCGTACTAAGGATTATGTAGTTAAAAGAAAATGTTTTGTTACAGAAATGCAGTGAAGAATAAATAAGTCTATCTTGAGTAAAGGCAAAAAAATTAACATGTTCTCAGTTACTTTTTAAACCAATTATTTAAAAATAGGAAGTAAGAACCTTACCCCCAAAACAGACTTTTTTATTTGGCACATTTTTAAGTATTTCCAGAGCCAAATGGATGCCAAATTATACAGCCATTTAAAATCTGGGGCGCCTGGGTGGCGCAGTCGGTTAAGCGTCCGACTTCAGCCAGGTCACGATCTCGCGGTCCGTGAGTTCGAGCCCCGCGTCAGGCTCTGGGCTGATGGCTCAGAGCCTGGAGCCTGTTTCCAATTCTGTGTCTCCCTCTCTCTCTGCCCCTCCCCCGTTCATGCTCTGTCTCTCTCTGTCCCAAAAAAAAAAAAAAAAAAAAAAATCATATTTTCAGGGGCACCTGGGTGGCACAGTCGATTAAGCATCTGACTCTTAATATTGGCTCAGGTCATGACCTCAAGGTTCATGAGTTTGAGCCCTGCATCAGGCTCTGTGCATGGTGCAGAACCTGCTTGGGATTCTGTCTCTGCCTCTCTGTCTGCCCCTCCCCTGCTTATTCTCTCTCTCTCTCTCTCTCTCTCTCTGTCTCTCAAATCAATCAATATATTTTTTTTAATTTTTAAAAGATAAAAAAATAAAATCTTATTTTAAAAGAATATTTTGGGATTGGAAAATGTTCTCACATATAGTGCTATGCCAAAAAAAAAAAAAAAGCCGTTTTCAAAAACGTATGTAGACATTCTTATAAAAGAATGACTATGGATCTATATAAATATACATAGAAAATTAGTCTGGAAGTAAATACCTCTACATTTTAATAGCAGTTTTTCTCTGAGTGGTAAAATTACAAGTGGTTTTTATCTCCTTCTCAGCATTTTCAATATCTTCTAGAATGTAACATAAAACTACACATTTTTAAAAGAGCTGGACTATATAAAGAATATCACAACACTAAAGGCACAGGCTTCTCCTTTCATTGTGTTCTATAAGTGGATATAGAATGTGGTCTGGGGAATAGTGCAAGTTATTTTATGTCCAAATCTCTCTATATAAACATCTCGGAAACTCATACTAAACACACCAAATCTCAATGTTCCAACAGTGGACATTTCAGGAAGAACCATAACTTACAGAGAAAGAGCCACTGGGGAGAGGGTCCAGACTCATTACAACACACAGCTATTCTCCACACTTCAGCTCCACTAAATCGACATTAAAAATGGTGTGAGGAGTGTGTGTAGCACTGAAACATCTGTGACATGTCATTAGGGAAGAATAATATTTCCAGGAATTCTAATTCACAATTACTGTTTTCAAATTGAGAAAACAACTGTCAAATTAAAAAGAAATACGCACATGTCACAATGCAGCGGTAGCTAAAATCAACTAGAAATCAGTTTCTATTTCATAATGGGAGTTACTAAAACCATAGAAAATCCCCACAAGTTGGAAACAGAAGTTAGAATAAAGTCTAAAATTGGAGAAGGGATCTCCTACCCCAAGTCACAAGGCACAACAGGATCTGGGGCAACCTATTTGTTTGTAGATAATGAAAAAAAAAAAAATCTTAACGGCTCAAGCTAACAAATCACTGCCCCAAGTTTCACTCTAATGGTCATATGATCCTCCTAGTGCTGTTCTCAGAAAGTCTCTTCTTTTGTAAAGCCAAGGGTATCACCAAAAAGGCCTAAACTAACCAAACTCCTTTACTTTTTAAACGATGGAGGCTCGGAACAAAGGAAACCAGGACTTTGAAAGAAATATTTCAGGAAAAGGTGAAGGGAGGGAGTTTCAGGAAAATGTCTGATAAAATTCCATCACGTTTCTAAAACAAAAACATAAGTCTCCCCAGCCTCAAACACAAAAGCAGAGCTGAAAATAAAAATGTGTTCTCAAATTACACTATTCCTGAGGGAAACACACTTTCACTTACTATTTCAATAAATATTTCCCCACAGGATTATTTTATTTACAGAGAAAAAAAAAGAAGACAATATAGACTGTATAATTCCCAAATGTCATATATATCCTATATAGGATATATAAAATCTTACACAAATACACAGCTTTATGGAGAAATTTTACCTGCCTTAAATAAATATTTAGTTAACTGAAGAGAAGATTTTCAACAATGAAACAACAATGGAGAGAGACGCATAACAAAACAGCATTAGTCTGTCCAGGCAGAGAACAAGCAAAATGACAGCTCAGAGAGATAGACTGTAGGGTAAGACAAAAAAAAAAAAAAAAAAAAAAAAAATTACATACACTAAATAAGATTCTGATCTATCAGCATCAGTGTGACGAAGACAGCAAACACACCTTTTATGTGGGCTGCCTAAAACGACAGCTTCCCCGTACCTCTGACTTCCATCATCCTGCTCCTGCCAGAGTCTAGGAAAGTAATATATGCCCACAGAAACACTGGTCTGGCCTGCACCCAAGTCAGTGACTTCAACTGCTCCACATTAATAACAAAAGCTGTACAGAGTGGACATGCAGGGAGAGAGGAAGAGATGAAAGGCTGATGCAGACTTCTAAGAGCAAATGTATCTTGTGGCCTAGCACTGTTGGGAAAGAACAGCTTCCTCAATAGAAAATATCGGTTATCTTTATAAAGCATGTAGTCATTCCACACAATGTTTTTAAAGCTTGCATTAAACTCTAACAAAAAAAGATTTTCACTGCAACAGACTGAAGCAAACACAAAGACTTATCATATGCCAGGAACTGTTCTGAGCCTTGTACACAGATTAACACTCGTGATCTCCCAACATGATGAAACAGGTGCTATTATCCTCAGTTTACAGATCAAGAAACTGAGGCACTAACCAGATAAGTGACCTTTCCAAGATCACAGAGCTAGTCCAGTAGAACCCAGGCTCTGCTCTGAAGGCCAAGGGTTTAACCAACACACTCGGCTATCGATTTCACACTGAATCCTGCTAGTACCAGCAGCCCTGCTTGCCTAAACCTGAGGCTGGACTTAGAAGTATTACTCCCAGGGCTACTATTTTGTTCCTGCTTTCTGGCTGCTCCCTGGATGGGAGGGGAAAGGCAGAGTGTCTCCTTCGGAAAAGATAAACATTCTCATCTATGATGTCGTATCAACATTACTATTATTACTATAATTATTATTCCCATTTTACCAATGAAAAACTGAGATTCTGAGGGTTAAGTATCTTGCTTAATGCTAGTGAGCCTAAACCTGTGTGTACACGGTCCATGCTCCTGCCATTACAGAAAGCATCCAACCTCCCCAGGCAGAAGTTCATCTCCTAACTGGGCAATTCATCCGACAACCAGAGATGCTGTCCATATTGAGCTAATCGCTTCACAAACAAACACTGCCTGAACGACTGGGAGGAACACGAAGAGTGAGGGAAGAAAGGTGTGTAAAGTTCCAACGTAACAGCAAAAAAGCCTCTCAAACCATAGAAAATTCCCAGAAAGCACATTTGGCATGCACATGCTCAGCACTATGCAGACAACTATGCATCGTAAATATAAACAACCATGTATTTCTGATGCACATAAACTAAGCTTCTGCAAATCATGTTATATTTTACATGCACAAGGACTCACTACTGAAAAGAATTCTGTGGTCAAATCCCTTTGTAAAATAATATTATAAAATATTATTTTATAATAATTATTCTCTAGTTTACTTTCTAAGTCTGTGAATACTCAAAAGCAGGTATATTCTATTTTATAAAGCTAATGAGGCATATATAACAACCCAAATTATTTTGCATAGGTTTGGGATCTAGTTCTGCCTTAAAATTGAAGCTATGGACCATTATACATTCCCAGACTCCTTCCAGCCTGTGGTTCAATAAATTGTTAAGCTGCCTATCACATCAGCATATAATTTAATTAGTGTCTACATCCTGGCTAAAAATTTCTTGAAACAAATAATAGGGTTCAAGAGACTGATGACTAAAATAAAAAAGTATCATGAGACTGTGACTCACAAAAGGTATGAGATATAAGGACTTCAGAACTGAATCTCATTTTATGGCCCAAGAACGAAAACATTTCTAAGTCTTAATGAGAATCAATGGAAGAAATAAAACTAGAACCCAGAGCGCTAATATCTAATTCAATGAGTGCCACATGGTCCAGAATTAGCTCCCTCTAATGATGTAAGATAATACGGTATTGTAAGTTCTGATTTCTGGTAAGATTCTGGTTTCTCCAACCTCTACAAAATGCCTTGCTTAATAAATATTACTAATTCTCACTATGGTGGGGGAAGGGAAGGAGGTGGGTAGCCTGATACACCACCTCTGATTCCCTTCTGATCTTTGTAAACTGTTAGGCAAATCCTACGGTCCCAGTATACAGCTGTACAAAATCAGTGCCAACCTCATACAGAGAACAGAGGGGTAGTGGGGACCGACCAGATGTCAGTGTCTTAAAAATGTCCCATGAAAGCCTTTAGGATTGGAAGGCACGACAGACCTGGAAATCAGTTAACCTGTCCAGCTTAAGATTCCTCTACTCTAAAATGAATTTGTTGCATTTCCTGATCTCTAATACTTCTTCTAGTATTAAATATTATTTTGTTTCATCTTAAATTTAAAACTTTGACCCCCAAAATAATACTTTAATCAGCCCCCCTTTCAATTTGCCTCTTTGTCTGGTGTGTTAATATGACTCTTACAAGTATACAAGTAATCCCCATGCCCATCCTTCCTCAGGCAGGGAATGGGAAAGCTTTGCTGTGTGATGGCCAGAGTCCCCATTTCCTTTCCTGGTACCACTTCTACGGAGATTAGGCCCAAGCACTTCTAGCCTTATTCCTGGCATCAGGGTTCAAGACTGGACCTGTCACACCAGCAGTACTATAGCAAGGCCACGGTCCCCCAGCAAGGCCTCTGGTTGGTATCCAGTGAGACCCTAAGCAGAAGAGGGCCCCAGTCAGAGCTGGCCAACTACAGGGTCTTCGGGCAGTGTGGTGCTGGTTTGAGGCCAGAGGCACAGGTCAGAGAGAGGCCAGGCCACTGGAAGGCCAGCCTGGAGTGCGAGCCCTGGTGTGAAACTTGAGAAGGTGATTAAGAATGGGATACTCTGACAAGGAAAGAACAGAGAGATTTAGAGACTAAAAAAATGTCTGTGAGAGAGGGGGAGGGGAGGGGGGGAGGGGAGGGAGGGAGGGAGGAAGGGGGAGGGAGAGAGAGAGAGAGAGAGGTTATGGTGGGAGTTCATCAGTCTCAAAAAAGCAAATGTTACTGTCTTCCAAGTGGGCCAAAATAATATGTATTTATTTTGTCTGTGAGCTAAATGGGACCTTACTAATTATTGTTAGGCATAAAGAGTTCTACCACTACACCTATGTCAAGGAAAAGGAAGATCAGGTCATAGCATTTTCATTTTCTTTCAAGGAAAGAACCAGAACTTACACTGTATATTTGTAAAGAGCTGTACAGATTATAGATCGCCATCGTGTGCACTTTTTGTTCCGACCCTCACAATGACAACATTTGAAGAAACTGAGGCTCGAGAGGTTCATTTACTTGTCCAAGATGCCCAAACTAGCAAATGTTATATCTTTAGGCTGGTCTGGGGCTCATCTACCACATCACCAAGACTCTTTAAGTTACTTTCTGGCAGACCCATCTTTTCACAGAAATAACATTTATTTATTATTTATTTAAAAATTTTTCAATTTTAATTTCTAGCACTGAAATAGGTTGCAGTTTGAATACCATTCAACAGTGTTTTGATAAGCTATATATCACTGTCCCTTGTAGTGCAAAGCATGTTAGCATATGATGGGTTAAATAAGCTGTGAGGCCTCATCTGGAAAATTTACCAGCACACATACTATACTATTGTTTCTGTGGGAAGTTCTGTTCCAAGTTCCAATCAACTGATTTAAAAGAGATCTTTTAACACATGAACATAGTCTAAAAATAATCACCACTGCAAACTTCAGGAATTTCTTGGATTTCATTTTTCTTTTTCATTTCATTTAAATATATGCATACATACACAGAGCCTTTTCTCACTGAGCAGCATGTATGGTATGAAAAGCTAAGCATTTCAGTATAACGGAAGAAATTTCATAAAACTCCCACATATTATGATTGTGGATTACATAAAGAAGTGGGAAAGTCCCCTTCTGCCCCAAACTGTGCCAAGACATCTGACATGTTCACGTCTGCCAGGACTCTACAGTTATTCAAGTCGGAATCCACTCTTTACATAAATAGCATACTATTATAATGATTCAAAGTTCAGAAAGGACTTCTTGCCAAAATAATGAACTTTGTGAGGTCCTTCAAAAGATGTGTTTTGAGAAAAATGTCTCCCTGCCAAGGGATTTCAAGTACTAAAAGCAGAATAGAAGGTTTTGGTTATGAATTTTTAAGAAATCACCAATATGCATGATTCAAAGTGTTTTCATTGAGAATCAAGGTGCCCAGTTTAAGAATATTAAAAACAACAACAAAAATACCCCAGCTTATATAAAGAAATAAATCAGAGCATGGTTATAATCACTGTTCTTTTAATGGAAACAGGGGACAAGAACATTAGGATAAATTCAATTGGCAAGTTCAATCAGTTTATTAAAAATGGACTTATCTACAATTTTTCAGAAACATTAACTGTGCATAAGTTCATGACTGTATTGTGCTTAAACCCAACCAAAAACAAGAAAGAACCATCTGAATCTAAATAGGACACTCTCAGCAGAAAAGTTCTGACAAAAGTCTGCTAGCTGGATTTTACCCTACCTCAAACAGCAGGTATCATGTGGCCCCAGTGCCTCAGTACCCTGCTATTTTCTCTGGTGTCCTCACTCAGGACAGTCCTTCCAGCAGAATCTTAAGAAATACAGACTCAGAATGATAGGGATCAAAACAAAAGGTGGCTTACATGCATGAGAAACTCTGAATTGCCCAATTTCAGTCCCAAAGCGTCTCAGTCTGCCGATCCTCTATAATCTTTGATGAAGTACAACATAAACCTGTTTAAAGCTGTTTGTAATCAAAAGGTACAAAGTGTGAGAACCAAATTCTCTTGGTTATTGAGAGGAGTCTTAAAATAACCACAAGCAGCTAATATTTAATTTGGAGTTCCTACCTTTATGTGAGAATTCTTAGTAAGATACAAAATACCCTTATAAAACAGAACCTACAGTAGAAATATCTCATCAGGTAGGCCATTATCATGATTATCTAGATGTAAAAAGCAAGTCATTTTGAAAAAGCCAAATTATTATTACTTTAAATATTCTTCACTGTTTATTTTTAGATATGTGCACTTAAAATAGTCTAATATGAAGCCCATACAGCTTCAAAAGCCTGTGCCAGAAATCTAGCCATATCCTAGTGAGTTGCTCTATTCTTTTCAATCTGAGAAGTATTCAATGTATATCTTTAATTCTTTTTTAGTGGTGCTAATCTTTAGTTTTTCTGTGATATGAATCATAAGCTTATGTTTTCTTATTTTGAATTGCCTACAAGGAGACACTTCTTTTTCCAAGGGTCTGTGAACAAACTAAAGCCTACAGTCCAATTTCAGTATTACTTCAAATACTTCTATTGTTTCTTTTTTATATTCACTAATTCCCCTGGGTCATAGTTTGTTCAGGTAAAAAAACAGTGGTATGTGTTGGAATGGGGGTGGGGATGAGGAAAACCAGAGGAGTAATATGTGACATGATTTCTAAGTTCCCTTCCAACTCCAAACTTCCATTATTTGCTGGTTTGTCTCAGCATTTATTTGTCTCAGACAGGAGCTCCGGCACAGCAGTTCTCAAAAGGATGGGGTGGGTCTCTACTTTGCCCCCTAGTCGCTTGGCAATGTTTAGAGACATTTTTGGTCGTCAGCTGGGGGTGGGATGTGCTACTGGCATCTAGTGGGTAGAGAGCAAGGGTGCTGCTAACTCGACATCCTACCATGCACAGGCAGCCAGCCCTACAACAGAAGCATCCAGGCCAGCACTGTCAATAGTGCAGAGGTTGAGAAGCTCTGGGGCAGAGTAACAACCCTGGGAAACTAAGTGCTGTGCCCTATCTAGAAAATTGAAGAGGCCGTTTCCTAAAATATTTACTACCTTTCATATTCCTAGACAGGCAGCTCAGGTGCTTCAATTCCTAAAAGGGAAGGAGAAAGCAATAGGGCTTATTCACAGCCCCCTTTCTTCCCCTTTGTCTCAGCCGTATCTACTGAATGCTCAGTGCTTGGAGGCAAGAGGAATAAGGTATGGTCCCTGCCTTCCAGGTGCTATCATCCAGAGAAGGGGACAGATAAATGAAAAGGGTGGTCAGTATTTGGACAGAGCAAGGTGCAATGCGACCTGCAAAAGTTCATGGTTCTTTAAAAGATCCTCCATTTATGGGGCGCCTGGGTGGCGCAGTCGGTTAAGCGTCCGACTTCAGCCAGGTCACGATCTCGCGGTCCGGGAGTTCGAGCCCCGCGTCAGGCTCTGGGCTGATGGCTCAGAGCCTGGAGCCTGTTTCCCACTCTGTGTCTCCCTCTCTCTCTGCCCCTCCCCCGTTCATGCTCTGTCTCTCTCTGTCCCCAAAATAAATAAACGTTGAAAAAAAAAAAAAAAAAAAGAATTCTAAAAGATCCTCCATTTAAACAGCAGACATTACCAAGGAGTCATCATTGGCAAGTTCTCAAATAGATCCATTCAGCAAAAAAAGTTTGGTTACATTAAGAAAATGTGTTTGCAATCTCCCAAACGATGCAAGTTGCTCCTCTGCCATGAATATCATCTCTATCCTTCTAAGGAAGTATGGAATCAAATGCCCCTTCAAGAAGACAAACAGTATTCCATCGATCTTTGAGTTTTCTGGTCCTACAAGTCATTCTGGGCTCTTGTTGTAAGGAAAGGTGAGTAAGAAAGGGCCAGAGGTCAGGGCAATGATGGCATGGTGAGAAGCATGTGCTTTCTAGGATATTCTGGGATGCATCCAAAGGAACCATATAGTTTTTCTTCCAAACCAAGACACTTTGGAGAAGGAGTTATGCCAGAATAATGGTGTAAAACAGGGTTAAGTGTTGACTAAAGTATGACAGCCACGGCAGCACTCGTGAAGCAACCCCAAGGGGACAACGGTGCCACGCAAGCCTGGTTACAGCTGCAGGTACTAAACAGAAGTACAACTTCTCTTTTCAGTCAACTAAAATTCAGTGATGGTCAAAAGGAAAGAAATTTGATGCTTATATAAAACTGACACAGAACACACTCAGGGAAATGCCAAATCTAGAAAACCTGAACATGCTGTTTACAAATCTAATGTATAAGGTTCCCACAATAGCATGCACCAGATGGAGTTAGCCTTTTCTCTGCAGTACGTGAAAAGCAAGAAAAATTGTTAAATAGCTTCTGGTCTTGAAACTTAGCTAATACATGATCTTCCAATCAGCAGAGACACATACATCTCTAGTACTTGCAGTCAATGCACACCGGGAGTTAAAAGTCACTTGACTTTACAGGTCTGGCATGTTTAATTACAAGGTCCACGGCCACTTGTGTGCAAGGCAAGACACAGCTTCATTCAGTAACTCTTTCCTATAAAGTCACACTGCCAGCAAGGTGTATGTGCTCTTAGGCATTGGAGTAGAGTCAACATGTTATATATTTAAAATCTAGAAAATCCTAGAAAACAGGACATCAAACTCTTTGGAAAACGAAAACACTAGCATGAAGAATATGGCCAATACTGTCTTTTTTCCAACCCATAAATAAGGAAGCCTCTAAAAAAATACTGTAGTCTTACAGGAGCTCACAAATTAAAAACCAAACCAAAAACATGTCTTAATGCTCTAGACACATACCTAGGGCTGAATGTAAGAGTGTACTCCCTGCAAGCGCTTCAGGGAGGCTAGAGAGGGCCCAGAAGGACCTCAGGTATGGCCAGCAGCAGCAACCACAGCAACACATCCATTCTCCTTCCCACTTTCTTTTAAAATCCTGGGGAAAATGACACAACCCTCAGAAAAGTGAGAGGGTAGAATCATCTAGCTTTCGTATTGCCTCCATGTTATAGATTTGATCAAGGAAGAGACTTAAAACTGGAAATGGTAGCCCTCCCTAAAAAAGGGAACAAAGGCCACTTCTAAATTTTAGCCTCATCTCATCTTCAGGAACCAAACAATCAGCACTGGCAAGTTCCCTAGAGTTCCAGAAAAGAAGAAAAGGGTACATACAAAAAGGGGAAATTACAGACATGGATGCTTGGTATCAACTCGAACAAAACTCTACCTTGGGTTTTCGAGTAGACAGACTATAAAGACTTGGGTATGGGAAGGGCAGCGACAGCCCATTGTATTTCCAATGTCATGTCCAATTATCTTAATATGCTTTTGGATAAGCCCGGTATTAGAGAGAAACACTGTAAACAGAATATATCTTCATTTCTTGAAAATGTCTGGATAAAAGAGAGAAATATGACATGGATGACATAATTAAGGGTGTTCACAGTTCTCTGAAACACCATCCTAAGAGAATATTAATTACTGAGCTGCTATAATCTGAAGGAATGATCTGGTGTCACTGTTTTTCTTTAACTAAACAGTTATATTAATCACATAGATGAAGTGTGAGAAATATGCTTAATAATTTTGCAGAGGACCTAAAGTTCGATTAAAGACAATATTCAGGGGCGCCTGGGTGGTTCAGTTGGTTGAGCGTCCGACTTCAGCTCAGGTCATGATCTCGTGGCCTGTGAGTTCGAGCCCGTGTCAGGCTCTGTGCTGACAGCTCGGAGCCTGGAGCCTGCTTCAGATTCTGCGTCTCCCCCTCTCTCCCCCTCCCATGCTCATACTCTGTCTCTCTCTATCTCTCAATAATAAATAAACATTAAAAAAAAGACAGTATTCAAAAGAATCTCAATGTAGAATACTGTATGGACAGGGATGAGATATTTTAATAAAGATAGATATTACGTCCTATATTTGAGTATAAACATAAATTGTACAAACAGAAATGCTGGAAACCTGGCTTAACAGTACTTTAATGTTGGGAGTCAGAAGTAACACAGCTGTTTAAAAAAACAACAACAGGAAATTCAATCCTCAGCTGCATTACTAAAATTAAATAACTAGATCAAGGGAAGAAACAGTTTATTAGGCATTACCTAAGTTAAAACCACATATAGAGAACGGAGTTAAATTCTAGAAGCAGAATTTTAAGGGTAAATTAATTATCTGAGAAAGATTAGGAAGGCCAAAAGTAGACAGATGATATCACATGAGAAACTGTTAACAAAACTGGGAAAGTCTGGCCTAAAGAATACTCTGTGGCCTTCCTCAACTATTTAAAAGGCTATAATGAGGACATCTCCTGAACAAGTCCCAGTCTGTCAATGTCCCTCTAGAATGTAAATGCAATACTCCAAGTCCAGGTGGACAATAAGAAAGCAGAGGAAGGGCACCTGGGTAGCTCAGTAGGTTAAACATCTGACTCTGGATTTTGGCTTAGGTCATGAACTCACAGTTCCTGGGATAGAACCCTGAGTCAGGCTCTGTGCTGACAGCACGGAGCCTGGTTGGGATTCACTCTCTCCCTCGCTCTCTGCCCCTCCCCCACTTGCACATGCATGTACTCTCTCCCTTTCTCTCTCTCAAAACAATAAATTAACTTTAAGAAAAAAAAAGAAGAAGAAGAAAGTAGAGGAAACACTACCTCTCCAATGCTGGATATTCTATGTACATAGCCTAAAATGGAATTAGGCTTTTTTTTTTTTTTAATTTTTTTTTTTCCAACGTTTTTATTTATTTTTGGGACAGAGAGAGACAGAGCATGAACGGGGGAGGGGCAGAGAGAGAGGGAGACACAGAATCGGAAACAGGCTCCAGGCTCTGAGCCATCAGCCCAGAGCCTGACGCGGGGCTCGAACTCACGGACCGCGAGATCGTGACCTGGCTGAAGTCGGACGTTTAACCGACTGCGCCACCCAGGCGCCCCTGGAATTAGGCTTTTTGGCAACTGCATTATACAACGGACTCATAATGAATTTAGACCCCAACTCAACCAGAGTTTTCTCTTGTGAAAGATGGCTAACAGCTGACAGTTCCAGCACTTTTCACCACTGGACATCACATTATATATTTGCTCAATGTCTGTCTCTACCCACCAGAATAGAAGCTTCATGAATGCAGGAGTTTTTTGTCTTGTTCACCACTGAATATCCAGCACCTACAAGTCTTGGCCCACAGCAGACATTCAATAAATACAAGATTGATAAATGAATGACTGTTAAACAACAAAGTTAAATGGGGATAAAAGAAAAATGGGAAGAGGGTAGCCTTTTCCTGCATGGCTCCAAGAGAACTGGCAACCGCTACAAGTTACAGAAAGGTAGGTTTCAATGCAAGAAAAACCTTCCTAATAATTACAGCTGTTTAACAACAGAACAAGCTGCTTCTTGAAGATTTTGTTCTCCATAACTGAAAACATTAAGCTAGACGTTGGATGAATAGGAAGTGTACATTTTCTGCATGCTTGAACTAACGAGGCAACCTTATGTATTTTTGAGATTCAAGGATTTTTCATAGAAATGAGTTCCATTGTATCAATAGGGATGAGAGGGATACCCCAATCAATACAGAAATCTTTTATGGCATCTGTAGTAGTTGCCATCTACCGCTCCAGATCCACCCTCCATCATGTTCCATCATGCTCTGAACCTGGAGGGCTGAACTATGAACGACTGCTTCAACCCTTGTTCTCTGGCTTTCAGTCAGCTTTGGCCAATGCGGATAATAGAGAGAGGAGCCTGAGGACAGGGGACTGATTGGCTTGCATCCCTGTTTTCAATGGATGGACATGTCCCTTGACTGGAGATCTCAACTCCTACAAGGCAGCTATTTCTACATCGCCATCTTTCTGGGGGTTTGGTAACATTCCCTCGTCTGTCCTCTTCAGGAATAGGTACTAGCCCTTGCCCACCCCATTTATGTGCCCTTATATTCTCACTATACTCAGTATTTTAAGAAGCAGTCTTTTTATTGAATGTTCTCCAAATTATGGATGTTGCCACCTGCTTCTCATCTCACCAGGCCCCTAACCAATCACTACCTAAGCAGGTCCTCATCCAGGACCTGTATGAATGCTTACAGGAATGGACAGGGAGCACGCTAGATTTTGGAGAGCTCTGTTGCTCAGCTCTCATTGTTACAGATGTCTCCTTTATATTCAGTCAACTCTGTAATTCTTATTCATCAGTTTTAGTGCTATTATACTAACACTAGGCCTTTCACTTATTTGAAGCTTTTTTTTTTAATTTTTTATTTTTTAATATTTATGAGAGAGAGAGAGAGAGAGAGAGAGAGAGAGAGAGAGAGACAGACAGATCATGAGCAGGGGAGGGGCAAAGAGAGAGGGAGACACAGAATCTGAAGCAGGCTCCAGGCTCTGAGCTGTCAGCACAGACCCCAATGCAGGGCTCAAACTCACAAACCATGAGATCATGAGCCACTCAGGCGCCCCTTGAAGCTGGTTTTTAAAAACAGCCACAACAGTGGGAAGACATGCAGCCTATACAGTTTATAGTTAGCCTTGTGCCTCAGCACAACTGCTCAAGCAGTCTGATTTCCTGTGCATTTTGAAGTAGCAGTTTCCTGGTTTAGCAAGCAGTTTGGCTTCACATCCAATCATTCCTTCAGAAACAGGAAGCAATGTCAGATTATCATGCAACAATATCAAATTTTGGACACCAAAGGCAGTTATCAGGAAATCATGTATATATTATGTTTTCTCCAGATAGGAATTTGTAAAAGAACAAACACTACAAAACTTCTTTTTCATCTTTCATTATTGAGGCTGACCTTTTGCAGGAATTACTAGAGCAATAGGATATTTTCTCCTTGCCCTGATTCTTACCTTGTAAAGAATGTACCAAGTAGGAAAAAAACTGCTTTTTCTCAGTGCCAACAGAGTGGTTTAAAATGCAAGAAAATGTTAGGAAGGGTCGGTGTTTCTTTATATGTCCTCGAGTCACAGCAAATAATTAAGTAAATAACAGATCACGTGGGAAAATTACACATAAAAACAGATGAATTTAGACAAAGGAAAATAAAGATAACTTTGTAAGTTATTATTAAATGAAGAGGAACAAGGGCACCTGGTGGCTCAGTTGGTTAAGCATCCGACTCTTAATTTTGGCTCAGGTCATGATCTCACAGTTTGTGAGATCAAGCCCCACATCGGGCTCTGTCCTGACAGCATGGAGCCTGCCTGGGATTCTCCCTCTCCCTCTCTCTCTCTCTCAAAATAAATAATTAAACATTATAAATAAATAAAGAGGAACACAGTTTTGAGAGCTGCACAAAATATAACCAAAAAACCACTAAAGGAAATCTACTCCCAAGAACAGCTGCTTATGTGTTTCATAATGAAAATATTTTGATTGTATATAGTTATAGAAATTTGGCATATCTATAGTAACTTAGAAGGGTGGGAATAGAGAAGATAAAAATGAAACTTTTATATTACAATTCCTACAATAAGGAGTTTTCAAATTGTTTAAATAATCTAAGTTTTAGATATAATCACAAAATGATGGAGTACCATCACCTACTCCAAAAACAGCACAGTCCTATTCTGGGGACAACTGTCATGGGGAAAAAAGAAACTAAGTGAACCTCAAGAGTCTAGTGCTTACTTCTTCCCTTTCTCTGATCTTTGACCACATAAAGTAATAAACACTAGAAAATAAGAAATTGTTTGCCATGCTGACAGGAACCCCTGTTTACTCTTTTTCTTCAAAATCTAGACCCACCAATAACATCTTCCTTCCTTTAAAGCCCTATGGATGTGGCTGAAAGTACTAGTTCAGAATCAAGATCCCTGCCGCACCCTAGAAGAGCATTTTGTGGACTGCCCCCTTGTCGGAAAGTAAAGACCTTCATCCAAACTTACAATTGTACTCCTGACGTAAGACTGGTCCAAATAGGGCTTCAAAAAAGATGGAAGATGTACCTTCAGACCTTGCACTTACAGGACAACTTATTGCAGTCTGTTTTATTAAGTCTTATGTAGTAACTAGAATTTACTTCTCTGGAAGAAAAAAGAAAAAAGCAAATAATTACTGACATATGTAAATAGGACAGTGAAAAGCAACTCCTCCGTGGCACTCCTGCAAAGAGGTTCTCCAAGCCTTTTCCTCATTTGACCAACATATGCTCTCACTTTATCACTCTTTCTCTTTTATTTATTTTTAATTTTATTTATTTTCAGAGAGAGAGTGAGAGACAGCATGAGCAGGGGAGGAGCATAGAGAGAGAGGGGGAGACAGAATCCCAAGCAGGCTCCTCACTGTCAGCACAGAGCCTGACGTAGGATTTGATCTCATGAACTGTTGAGATCACGACCTGAGCCGAAATCAAGAGTCTGACGCTTAACCAACAGAGCCACCCAGGTGCCCCACACTCTCTCTTTTAAACTTGGGGTTTCTAAATGTCTTTATAAACAAATATAGAATTTCCTTTCTAGAGACATTGAAAATTTACCCAGTCCTGCTACCGGATACCAGGTCCAATTCAACAAACATTTACTGAGTTCCAATTATGTACCAGACACTAAGTCACTGCATTAATAATGAGAAGATAGGTTTTTCCAAAAACATAGTTATCTTCTTTAATTCCTAAGACAGTTTTTGGCATCCCAACTAGAAATAATAACTATGAATGACAGCCTTGGTTTATGACACCCAAGTGATCTTCAATGATCTCATTCATTACGTTAAAAACTATGTATTGATTTTTGGCTATCTGCAGGGTTATTTCTGATGGCAAGAGAAATGTCCCTGGTCTGATGCATTAAGATATGAAATGAGAGACACGTATATAAATAACCAAAACACAAGTTGAAACTATGGCAGAGACGAAGAGCCGTGAGAATTTGAAGGAAAGAGATTACTTATTACTCAAGCAATTGAGGAAAAAAATTTCAGAAAGGAAGTAGCATTTGAGACATTCCTCAAACAAGGAAATAGTACAGTGAAAACCCAGCCATGAAAGGTGCGGGATGTGGAGAGAGAGAAGAAAGAGAAAGAAGCCTGGGAAAGTTACAGAGGGCTTTGAGGATTGCCAAATTTTCAATTCAAAAATAATTTAATCTACTTTGGAGAAACAAACTGTGATATATCCATGCAATAGCAAGGAATGAGGTTCTAAAATATGCCACAACGTGGAACTTTAAAAACGTTATGCCAAGCGAAAGAAGCCAGACACAAAAGACCACATATTATATAATTCCATCATATGAAATATGTAGAATAGGCAAATCCACATGGATGGATTAGTGACTGCCTAAGGCTGGTGGGGGGTTAGCTGGGGGCGCAATATGGAGAATGACTGCTAACACGTATGGGGTTTCTTTTCTGAGGTGATAAAAATGTTCTGGAATTAGATAGTGGTGATAGATACATAACCCTGTGAATATACTAAAACCCACTTAATTGTACACTACGTAAGGGTACATGTACACTTTACAGTACATGATTTATATCTCAATAAAGCTGTTACAAAAAATAAAATTAATCCATTTGAATATTTATGTTTATATAGAATTGATACCTAGTTAATGCCCTAACAGATTTTTCACCAGATATATGTATTAACTATGTATAGAGGACATCACATATGCATAGAACATAATAGCAGGTTGACATTTTTAAGCTTAAGATTCAGTGCACTAGAATATTCCTGGAAGAAATGCATCTGCTTATCTTCTTAATCCCCCAACTCAAGATTCATTTCAGGTATTAAATAAATGGTAAACACAAGTTATATGAAGCTCAGTATTTGAACATAAGGTAAAATTATTAGTATAAAGAATCAGTTTCTTTTACACGGCATCAGGTGTAATTTTCAAATGGCATTGTTTTTTGAAACCTGGGAATGCTGCATTCCATTCCATTCTATACTGGGAGTGTTGTTTTCTAAGACTGCATAAAAAAAGACAAATCACATATTTTCAGATGCTGGTTTTTGTTTTGTGTTGGTAGCTGATTTATTTGTTCTTAATTACACAAAGTGGGCCTCATATTAGTATTTAATTTAATCTGTCTCCCTGAGAAAGACTCAGAGTTTAGAAAGCTCAAGATTTCCTCTTCAGGGTCATATTTGTCATAAATTTCTGATTGTGTGCTTTGCTATACACAGTGAACTTAGAAAAACTTAAGTATAAGCAAAGCTTGACTCATCACAAGCAAAAACCTAGCTTAAGCAAAAGTTCATTTTAAGAGTAAAAGCAAATTGGGGCACGGTTAAGCTTCGACTTTGGCTCAGGTCACGATCTCATGGTTCTTGAGTTCGAACCCTGTGTTGGGCTCTGTGCTGACTGCTCGGAGCCTGGAGCCTGCTTCGGATTCTGTGTCTCCCTCTCTCTGTCTCTGCTCCTCCCCCACTCGTGTTTCTCTCTCTCTCTCTCTCTCTCTCTCTCTCTCTCTCTCTCTCAGAAATGAATAAACATTAAAACAAAATTAAAAAAAAAGAGTAAAAGCAAATGAAAGAAAAAACACGAGTGCATGTAAAACGATTAAAAGCTTACCAATTTTGCACCGTGTACTCAAATTGAAGGAAAATGCCTCATGATGTGTAGATCTGTGACCTGTGAGGTGACCTTAACTTCTAAATCTGAATATTTACCTTCTCTGTCGTAAATGAGACTATTACTTATTGTGTACCTAGTATTTGCCAGTCATCAAGAAAAGCATTCCTCTCATTTTAAATGTGAATCATTACTTTGCAATGTGATTTTCTCCTAAAACAGAAACTTTAGTTAAAAACAATCTTCCAATAAACTTGTGGAAGTGCCTCTACTTTCAATTCCTATAATGGTGAAACACTAACAAGTACTGATTAAACCAAGTTAATATGCACCCAATTTGTTTTAGTAATGCAAGATTCTTGCCAACTCTAGATAATGATCTCTTTTTGTCAACAGAAGCACTGCGTTATATACCTGTATGAGTTACCATTCTGCATTAAATGAAATAACAAAGAATAAAGGACCACAGAAGCCAACTAATGAATAATTCATAAATTGTTCTTTCTCTAAAACCGAATTACTCCTCAAATGTGGGTTTTCAATCTCCTGTAATTATGGGGACCATATTCTAGCTAGTGATTGATTTTTACATTAAAAGAAACTGCTAAAATGATGAATAGGAAACCAATAAGGCAATAAAACATGTAGTTTATTAGTAGTTATTGTAGAGAAAAAAATAACACTCTAAAACGCATTTGCAAATTTAACTCTAGATACTAATTCAGGGATAACCCTGATCATAACACGGAATTCTAGAAGCTAGATATAGTACCTGTTTTCTCCAGGTGCTGGGAGGAAACAGTCATTAACTCACTTGCCAGAAACAAGTTATATTACTTGAATTACAAACTTTCAATAAAAATCAGAGATCTATCAATAAGGAAGTTTGTGGTTCCAATATTTGAAATTAACTACCAGGTAACTTTTTAAGTTTCAGGGCAGAATAAGACTGTTTTGACAGAACTCAAGTCACAAGTCAGAAAGCTCAAGAAAGTCTTATTTTTTGCTCCACAGAGTTCTTAGTATATTTTATAAATATCTATAGAATTTTTAATCTAAATATCCAAATTTTCCACATTCCAATTCCCAGAAACTAGATTTTGTTCATCAAGTTTTTTATTAAGACACATGGGTAAATGATTTGAGGAAAGACACATACCTCACTAATACGTTTACTTATCTGAAGAAATACTGCGTTGTATGCACATGAACGTGAGTATGTTCAACGATGGCGGTGGGAAAGTGACGCGTACTTGCTATAAACTGTTCAAAAATTGCAGAAGAGCATTCAGAAAAAAACAAACAAAAATATTTGTTAATCCCAACACTTATAAATGTTACCCTTGTGGAATATACATGCTTTCAAACTAAAGTCCCGGTCATTCAGTGTATTTTTATGTCAATTTCATGATGTATCTTGCTTCACTCTTTCTATGAAAGAAGCGAGAATGAAAATAAGTGTTTTTCCCCCCTAGATTTCTCATTGCTAATAATAAAAACAGATTTAGAATTACTTAAAAACTGTAAAGGTGGGTTTGCTGCCATTAATTGCTACTCGTGAATGCCAATGGTTTCTCTAGTATTATCTAAAAATACATTTTATAATAGAGCCACATATGACAAGGAAAATGGGTCAATGAATAGAGCAATTCAAAACTCAGGAATTACTGAATTTCAGACATGGAAGTGACCTTGTGGGCTCTATGAATCCAATTCCTATTTAAATGGAAACCTGGCTGTGACCTTACCAGGATACAGTCCCTATTTTATCCACATGTGAATCCTTTGTACAAAACCCAGTATGTGCTAGGCACTCTATAAATACATTTGAAATAAACTACCATGTTTGTTGGATGAATGAAATTCATTTTAATGTAATAGTTTATAATCTCAGAAAGAAAGACTTCTGGCTCTGGTCCCTCTACAAAGAAATGACTTATTGTTCATTTATATATTAGTAATGAATAAAAGTCTGAATGGGAGATCATGCAATGGTAGTCTCCAACTAATGGAAAGGTTGTAATCCAAAAGTCTGTATACAAGTAGATTCATTTGAACTCAGAATGCATTTGCCCATTGAAACAATGTTGTAAACATAATGGTTCACTTCTCTGACCAACCCACAAAAGCTTCCTTAAGTACAAAGTTCCAACAGACTAATCACTGTGCAGAAAAATGCACCATAGGAAAATGTGTCCAGCACCATACTGTGAGAGCCATCCTCTTGATGTTGTCCAGGAGGCAGGTTCCTTCAGGATTAGAGAATTGGGGGGCAGAGTAAGAAATCAGACCAGGATAGAGTTGTCAAGAATGATACTGACAGAAATAATGGTTTACTTCCATGGCTTCCTTTCTTCACTCGTTGACCAAGCAAGCACATTCCCAGTGCCTTCCAATCATCAGGCCCTATGCTAGGCAAGGGGGGGCATACCAGAGACCAAAACTGACATGGTGTGACATGGGTTTTTTTCTACCTCGGGAGCTTACATTCTAACAGGGAAGACAGATATTGAAGGGTAAGAAATAAGAATAGGGATGAGGGGGAGAGGGGAAAGGTTTGATGAACAGAAAAGGAAAAGAATTTTAAAATATTAGATATCATTTCCCTCTCTTTCTTCCTTTACCTACATTCATTTCATCACTGGGGTGAGAAGAGATGAGGGACAGAAATAACTAAAAAGGAGATGCAGGGAGAACTTTTATTTTCATCTCCCCTACTCCCTTTTAACAAATCCCAATACCTCCTAGTGTAGGGCAGAGATGACTGGCATTGACCAGAGCTAAGGAGTGAACTAGCAAACACTAGGGCTGTACAGTAACCAAAAAGGTCTGAGAGGAGGGAAATACCATCACTCTGAAACAAAGGAGAAATTGTGCTGTGATCAGGAACAGACAAGATAAGCTGTACCTCAATCAGGAAAAAAGCTATCCTGCTCAGGGCTCATCCAAAACAGACTCTGCTCTGGACATAAAACCTTATAGACATTAAAATCTACTCCAGGGGCGCCTAGGTGGCTCAGTCGGTTGAGCATCGACTTCGGCTCACGTCATGATCTCACGGGTTCGTGAGTTCGAGCCCCGCCCCGCGTCGGGCTCTGTGCTGTCAGCTTGGAGCCTGGAGCCTGCTTCAGATTCTGTGTGTGTGTGTCTCTCTCTGCCCTCCCCCCACTCACACTCTGTCTCTCTCTCAAAAATAAATAAAACATTAAAAAAAATGTTTTTTAAAATCTACTCCAACACCTCTCCAATTTTCCCCATAATTTTCTATGACCTATTCAGGAATACTTTTATTTTCACTCCTCCTATGCCTGTGTACTCTAAAGAGGTTCTCTAGAGAGGGAAGAATTAAATAAACTATAAAAAGTTAAATTTTAATCACTCATCCTTTCTGAAGTTTAATTCGAAGGATGTTTCAAGGTGACATGATGCTCCTCTGATTTGCAAAAGACAAACAAATAGCTTAAGAGGTTGGAAGATTTCACAAGTCCGCCTGAGTAGGAAGGAAAGTGGACGATTAGCTTCCATGTGGGCAGACATAAAATAACAAGACTGATAGGGAGTCAATCTAAGTCACTCTTGAGGCACGATGGCCTTTAAATAAATAAATGTGATGTAGGGAATGGGATGTAGGGAAAACTCTAGTCCACCTGGACTGTTCACTATACGGGTATGGCCCCAACGACTACCAAAGCATTATTTAAAAAGGAATTAAAAATTTAAACACAAAATTGTACATGTCTGTGGAGTATGTGAACCTAAAATACAGGATGATGTTTCCATCACTCCACTTTATGGTAGGTTAACAGAGCGGGGTAAGATTCGGAGAATATTATTCCAAATTATGAAAGGCCACCATACATTCCTGCTTGGCCAGTTCACCTCAGTGGCTATCTTCTACCTCATTCTATTTCGATTCCTGAAGCACCTGACTCTCAACCACACCCTCCTTCTTATAAACTCTTCTAACAAGTCCCTATTCTGATCTGCTCCTACCAAGTGACCGTCATTGTGTCTTTTGCTGCTTCCTCTCTTCTGATCCACCTGACAAACTAGTGTTCTGCAAGGTCTCACCAACTCCTCTCACTCAACAGATTCTTCCAGGAAGATGGCATAAATGTCCAAAGCACCCAGGGACACTTAGGCTCTTATCATTCCTGAATCTGCAGCTCTAGCCCCAGTCCCTCTCCTGAGCCGAGGAGGGTCTCCCAATTCATGATAAATGGTAAGTACTGGATTAAGGGAAACAATGCAGAAGCGCCCACAAAAACTTCTGGTTTAAATCAGGGAGGCTGTATGTGCTCTTTCACAAAATTTCTGGGAGGACAAAGCCAGAACAGTAGAAAGAAGAGGGGTTCTGGAACAGACACAAACGAGTTTGAATTTCAGCACTGACATATACCAGCTATGTAATTTGGGGAAGTTACCTTGGAACACCAGTTTCTTTACCTGTAAAAATAAGGGCAATAATGTCTACTTTTCAAGGTTGTTTTATGGATTAGAGATAAAATTAAAAAAAAAAAAAACCACCACTCAGCACACAACAGCTGTTTAATAAACAGAGTGCTTGCTTTTATGTCTGTGGAAGCTGCTGAGATGAGAATACTGAGAAATTATGGGTTTTGTTATGACATTTTTTCCTCATACCTATTATTAGCAGACATTGTAAGTTCTGTAGGAGGGTAGTTGTTGTCCGTATTTTTTTTTTAAGTTTATTTTATTCACCTTGAGAGAGACAGCGTGCGTGCGCAAGCACAGTGGGGGAGGGGCAAAGAGAGGGAGAGAGAGAGAATCCCAAGTAGACTCCAGACTCCACACTGTCAGCACAGAGCTAGATGTGGGGCTCAACTCACAAACCCTGAGATCATGACCTGAGCCAAAAATCAATAGTTGTATGCTTAACTAAGTGAGCCACCCAGGTGCCCCTGTTGTCCTTATTTTGAATCCTTCTACCTCTACCCCCAATATGCCTGGAACTGTAGGCTTATAGGATTCTTTTAGGATGTCCAGCATCTGCACTCCCCTCCCTATCTTTGGAAAATCATTAACCCTAATACTACAAAGGCAGAAAATTCCAGATAATTGGTTTCTTAGCTACCATGCAACAAAGGGCAGGTACACAATCAGGTACACTGGTTCTACCAAATTCATTCCAGATTTTAAATCTCAAGAAATCTCAAGAAATAAGAACTGCACAAAATCTGGGTCTGTGGTTGGGGCAGCAAATGCAGCTTCCAGAGGTAGCAATGGCAGTGTTCAGTATCTAGTTGTCAACGGTGGTGGTAGCAGGAGGCACAGGCCTATGGTCATGGCCTGTGAGGCAGGGATGATGTGTTCCCCCAGTGGAGGGAGTTCCTGACTGATGTGCTTCTAAGCTAGGTCCTCAGCTTTCCAGAGACACTGTGCACTACTTAATGTCTTTAATAAACTCCTTTTCTCATGAAATTAGCCAGGGCTTTTGTTGCTTACAACTGAGAATCCTGACTGATATAACAGGTCAGGTAACATTTTATTACTTTTGGTCAAAGGCCACTGTAAGATTTATAAAGTAAACAAATGTAGTGAGAGCCTCCCAGTAAGTCAAGGAGTCAGAGTGAGCTGCTGAACAAGATGTTCTTGACCATTTCTGAAATCATTTCTTAAAAGAATAACAGGAGGAAAAAATTCACATGCTGTTTTAATAGTAGTATCTAAAACATGATTTGTTTTTTCCTATCAGACTGAGAGATGCAGAACACTAGCTATCCCCTTAAAAGCATTCAGTTACTTTAGAGTATCTTCGAAGTATTTTAAAGTATCATACTGCTCAAGAAGTCCAATCACGCCCTCTTAAAAACTTGAATTTTTACCCTGCTTAATTATTCCCAAGGAAACCACGATGTCATCCCATTAAGCTGGTTCGGTTAGTGGCATCACCCTGCGTTAGCTTGATAGAAAAATCTTAAAAATATGCATCCTTGGAGGGAAAGACCAGGTAGAAACTGAAAAATGTAATTTCTGAAACTGAAAATGAGCACTCATAGTTCTTCTTCAATTAGAATTATTTCCCCTATAATAATTTAACTTCATTCACCTTGGATAATACATTTAATTCCCCCTAATCACTATAACTAAACTGTACAGAAGTCCGTATTAAATTTTCCTTTTGGCTTATTATCAAGAACTTTTGCCACTGCACTTAAAAAAATATTTTCAGTAAGAAATCACACTGCAGAAATCACATGAAAAACAAAACTCTGGCACATGAAAAAAAATATTACTAACAGTAAGCAGCAGGATTCTGAGAAAAATCAACTTGCAAGAAAACTTTTTTTAGCATGATGGCAAGGGATTGGGAAAAAGGAACTTACAGGAAAACGGGTTTGTGTTGCCAGTTATTCATTCCCTTTTTTTTTCCTATTTTTGCAATATCCAAGTAGAATTCCTTGTCCGAACCTAATTTATTTTCCATTTTATCCTCCAAAGGTCTCACCATCTTGTGATTATAAATTACGATAATTAACCACTGACACAATGGTAATTCCATGGATGTAAGTTTTAAATCTTCAGTTCCAGGGGCGCCTGGGTGGCGCAGTCGGTTAAGCGTCCGACTTCAGCCAGGTCACGATCTTGCGGTCTGTGAGTTCGAGCCCCGCGTCAGGCTCTGGGCTGATGGCTCAGAGCCTGGAGCCTGCTTCCGATTCTGTGTCTCCCTCTCTCTCTGCCCCTCCCCCGTTCATGCTCTGTCTCTCTCTGTCCCAAAAATAAATAAACGTTGAAAAAAAAAAAATTAAAAAAAAAAATAAATCTTCAGTTCCAAAATAAAAAGTTAGAATAAAAAATGTATTTCTGATTTCAAACAATAAAAGCAAATTTAAAATAGCAAAAATAACATTAAAAAAATCAGAATCAGAAGAATGTGAACTGTTTGAAAATTTTCCCAGCTCTGAGTTCTGTTTTTCTTAAGAAAATGTATGTGCTAGCCAAATTATGGAAAGAGCCCAAATGTCCACTGACTGCTGAATAGATAAAGAAGATGTGGTGTATGTACGTACACACACACACACACACACACACACACACACACAATGGACTACTACTCAGCGATCAAAAAGAATGAAATCTTGCTATTTGCAACAACATGGATGGAACTAGAGTGTATTACGCCAAGTGAAATAAGTCAGAGAAAGACAAATATCGTATGATTTCATTCATATGTGGAATTCAAGAAACACAACAGATGAACACAGGGGAAGGGAAGGAAAAATAAGACAAAAACAGAGAGGGACGCAAACCATAAAAGACTCTTAAATACAGAGAACAAACTGAGGGTTGCTGGAGGGATGTTGGGTGGAGGGGATGGGCTAAATGGGTGGTGGGCACTAAGGAGGGCACCTGTTGGGATGAGCACCGGGTGTTATATGTGAGTGATGAATCACTGAATTCTATTCCTGAAACCATTATTACACTATATGTTAACCAACTTGGATTTAAATTTATAAATAATAAAATAAAATAAAAATAAATAAATAAAATAAGTGTATGTGCTAAAGGTGGGATGATTCCAACCCTCATTATTTCAGACTAGCACACAGGGTGGTGAATCGACTCACACAAATGCAGATTCTGTCTATAAGGCAGGATTCACGTGAAGTTAGATCATTTGCACAAGGCCACAGAGTTTTATGCAACATTCATAAAAGAGCCATTTCCTCTTCTATGCTCAAACATTATTAACCAGAGATACTAAAAACTCAAGCAGGCTGCAACCTGCCTGACCTACAGAAATGAGAACCTCTTTTAGCATACTTCAAACTAAGCATGGACTCACAAGGAAAAAGCAGGCTGCTGTTAAACTGAGGATCTTCTATGTTAGGGTCCCCAGTCTCTTGGCTCAAAGAGAACCCCTGAGATTGAAACAGGTGAGAGAGTAGAGTGACTGGAGCGTGCAGCATGGCAGGGCAGGGTTGTCACCACCACCACCCACTGTAAGTTTAACAAACACCCTGAGGCACTAGGTACCGTGCAAACCTCAAAGCAGCCCTGTATGGAGAGGAGGGGCATTCCAGGAAAGACTTCCACACCCACCAGGAGATCCCAGTTTCCAGCTGGGGACCTGATGAGTGAACATGAGAAGGACGTACTCATTGCTCAAGGGGACACAGCCCTACAGAGGGTTTAGAGCACTCGCATGAGATGAATACCTTTCACAAAGTTAAACAAGTAAGGTCAGAGGATGCTTTAAAAAAACCAATAGCCCCATAAACTGGGGATAAGTTAAGCTCCATATGTTGGCTTAACCCAGTAGTGTGCAGCCATAAGAAATGCTCACCACAAAGCATGTGGAAGTGTTCTCTCATTATACACGGAGGGAGGAGGGGAACAAAACCCATCTAGTTACCTTCCTCCTTCACTGTTTTCATACTGGGCAAAGCCAGATGAAAATGGTTCTACCAGTTCGATTTGGTGGTTTCTGCCTATGTATACAAGTAATTAATGGACACAGTTACTACCTACTTTCAGAATCAGACATTTTCAGTATCAGAAATGCATGTGGGATGTCATCTGTAAAATGGAGTGGTCCTCTGGCCAGGCATTACTACAGTTTCATGTTTATTTACTGTTACCCACAAGAAAATGGAAATGGCCTGAAAGAAGGCAGACCCCAGAGCACCTGACAGCTGGGGCCCTCTGCTACATCACTCCTCAAGTACTGTTTAACTTCTAATGCCATTTAAAATGTTATCACCCATTTACTTAGCCCTGCAGTTTATAACAAACCTACCAAACAGGACAAACCAGTCTGGATTATATAATATGTAAATATGCCAGGGAGCTAGGGAGCACCTAACAGGAGGGTAAGACAGAGCAATGGTTAAATGAGCTAAACCTCACTATACCTGAAGGTAGCCTCTTCATTCACATTTCATTCCCAGCACTTTGTAACTAAAATGTGGAGAATGCAAAAACCAATGAAGAAATTATTATATGTATCCCCACAAATACCACCTAATGAGTCACTAAAATTAATTAAAAGGGACACAAAAGTCAGTATCTACATTTCATTCAGTTTTTAAAATGTTATATACCTACTGAATGACTCATATTTGGACCTAAAAATATTAACACATTCTAAAGAAACCATCAATGATTAGTATCTTTTTCACACACGCACGCACACACGCACACAAGCACATGCACACACACACGCACCCTATCAGCTTAAATGTGGGCCTAGTGCCAGAACTCAAGTTTCACTAGCGTTGTTACAGGACTTCAATAAATTGTTTCATGCATGTACTTGTTTGAGAAACAGATTTTATATCTACCACCCTCAGAGATGTTAAACATGTACAAAACATGGAACTGGTAATATTCCATAACTATTCCCATAACACAATAAACTAACATAAGAGAGAAACTCCACAAACAATATTTAACATTTTATGATAAAAAAGATACTGAAGTGATGATCAAAGGTACTCATTAATATCACATTGCTTCATGATTACATTCACCTATAAATTTTTTCTTTTAAAAGGGCTGTTATGAATCAACCAGAAAAAAAAAACAAAACAAAACTACGAAGACTCAGTTATATTTATATACTAGGTTAAGAGTAGATAGTGATTTTGTAAATATATAAATCACAGACACTATTCACAAAATTACAAGTAAATCAATGAAGTTCAACAAAAACTAGCTGAAATGTGGTAACTTCAGCCTAGAAATTTAAAAGTATATATATTTATATACACATACATGATTGGCATATAAAATATAAATACATACACTCATTATAATACTTCTTAAAAATTTAGGACTTGACAATGTACCAGAGTTCTTCCCCAGGTTCTCATTTTTTAAAGTTTGTTTTTTTTTTAATAGCTATAATCAAATTTTTCTTTCCTGTTTTCAATATACTGTATTTGTGTGATTTTAAAAAGTCAGTCTTAAGAACCATCTTTGACGAGACAAAGAAAAAAAAAAAGCTTCAAGTAGGAAAAAAACCCTCTTTTGGCAAGCCTATTAAAGGTAGATTTAACATATTATTTTAAAATCTTTCATAGGAGCAGTGAGAGTTAGTGTTACCAGGCTACATCTTTCCATTCAAAAGAATAAGAGATACAGGGTTGCAAACTGGCCTAAACTATGGAAATTACCACACAGTGGTAAGCACCCATGGTTTCAACAGATTGTAGATTCAAATGCCCCCTCATTACATTGTCATTCCACCCTTTACTGCAATAAGTGAATAGGAACAAACAATCAAGGTGAATCGTTTTTGAAAAAGCTCCCTGGTACTCTGATACTCCCCTGAGCTGCCCCCAAAATAAGAACTATAGAACTAAGCACATGTGCTGCCTCATTTTCTTACCTTTATAATCTGCTACATCACAATATCTGAGAACCCCTGGTTTTAGCTGACTACTCCCTTAACTAGTTTTAGAGCCCCAAGTTGTGGTTTCAGCCAGAAGGTGTCAACACAAAGTCAAAAAAATATTTCTGGACACAGTTGCAGGCCACAAAGCCAGAACCTTGTAAAGACCATTTCTGTACTCTATAGAGCCAAGCCAGGCTGGCACCTTAATTATCCAAGCATCCACTGGGTAGGAGTTGACTCTACATGTGCCCTAGCTTATCCTGTCTGTCCTGTTCCAACCATCTGTGTTCACATGATAAGCCTGCAGAAGAGGTTCTCCAGCTCAGCTCACAGAAAGAGCTTTAGGACTAATTTTGCAAAGAACAAAAACAGGCTGAGTAGGAACTCAATCTAATCCAAGAGAGATTACCAAAGGTATTTCTGAGACAAATCCTAAAGTACATATTCTAAAAACAATACACAAAGGTGGTGGGAAGAGAAGATCTCAAATTTCTGCGGTATTAAAAAAAAAAAAAAAAAGGGGGCGCCTGAGTGGTTCAGTAGGTTAAGTGTCTGACTTCAGCTCAGGTCATGATCTCTCAGTTTGTGAATTCGAGCCCCGCATCAGGCTCTCTGCTGTCAGCACAGAGCCTACTTCAGATCCTCTGTCTCCCTCCCTCTGCCCCTCCTCCATGCAAGCGCTCTATCATAAATAAACAAACATTTGGGGGTGGGGGGGAGCTGTTCTGTGGGAAGGGGAAGGGAAATATCCTTAATAGTAACTTCTAAAATGTTTCCCTTCCAAGAAGAAAAAGTAAACATTTTACAGGCTCATATCTCTATAGGCCTCTCAGAAATTCCCATTGCTCATTTGGCAGGCATCCAAATAGCCCAGCTTGGCTGGCAAATGTTCAAATACAGTTATTCAAAATATGTTAATGAGCTAACGTGGTGCTTCCACCATGTAACCCCACCTCTCCTTTCTTTGTGTGAAGTGAACCTGTACAGGTTAAAACAGGCGTGCCAAACACTTGCTATGTGAAATTACTGACTGCTGGCTAACCCACTGCCAATTTAAAATAAGCATTTAGGGATAGTGGCTTGTTCAAATGTATGCTGTCTTTAAAAATGGATATCGTGAGGTTCAAGTCACTTCCACTCCCATATACCTCTGTGGGTATAAAAATATAAACGTTAACGATTTATATTCTTTAAGTACCACATTCCAAGTACCTTGAAGATTACAAAGTACTTCACAAGTATTCTTTTAAAATAATTTCCCACTGAAATATTTTTCATTCTATAAAGAAATGCAAGTAGTGGTTACACATTGTATGGATAACAGTAACTGAAATGAAAAGCAGAACTCAGTTATTTTATCAGTTAATACACCTATCCAACAGTATCCCTTTAGCCCGAAATCAAGTATTTCTTTTGTGTACATAAAGAAGTAACAGAGCAACTAGTCAGTCATCTTTGGTTTGTATAAATCCTAAAAATCCCCAAATACCCCCCCACAAAATCTGACTACCTTAAAATTTTCACTCTTCTTTCCTCCTGCCTCCCAAAAAAGCATTTAACTTGTTTCTTCATCCACACAGACATTCCACACATACTCTGAATTTTAAAACTTAGGCCATAGAGACTCATTTTCAGTAGAACAGAAAGTGCTGGTTCCAAACAAACAATCTCAATCTCAATATTGCCCAGTCCCTAATTAGTCCTCCAGTCACGAGACCTTACGCAGGAAATCAGGATCTAGTATCTTAAGTTTAAAAATTAAAGGGAGGTTGGAAGGAAGGTATAAATGGGATTACATACTTCCCCAGGGTGACTCATTCTCATACGCTCAGGATTAAATTCAACACTGACTCTGGATCAGGAAAGAATTTTTCCTCAGGGGCAGAAAGGGGCATGGGATTTCCAAATGTACACTCAAGTAGGATCTTCTGTGTGGCTCAGGTGAGCAAATCCCACATAATTAACTTCCTACTACAGTGAAGGAGTAAACATAGGTGAGGTGCACAACCTCCCCAGATGGTGCTGGTATGAAGCCCCTTCTGATGTTTCTGATGCTACACAGATTAGACAGAGGCAAGAGACACTGGGGTGGCACAACAGTGGGAATATACTCACCGTTACTGAACTGTGCACTTAAAAATGGGTACGACAGTACCTTTTATGGTATGTATTTTTTACAATTAAAAATAAAAATTAAAAAGAGAGATTGCGGTGAACTTACCATATTGCCATTGCTCTCAGGGACAACTAAAATGCTCTCACAATGTCTAAGTGTTTGAATGTGAGAAATTACACCAACCTACTACAGACAGAGGGGGATATGGCAGGCTGGGAATGGCACCGGGTCAGAAGCCTGTGCTCACGCCTCTGTCTGCCGAAACCAGCTGGCCTTGGACTCAGGGTATTTCCTAGGTTCAACTGCCTAGGGCCTCATTTTTTCCCATTAGGAATAGGAAGAGTAATAAAAGTGTTTTTCCTTTCATCACATTAAGAAAACCTGGCCATTATCTTTCTTGAGTCATTTTCTTCTCCCTAAGGTTTTCAATAAAAATCTCAAAGCTATGAAAATGTATTCTGCTTTGGAAATATATCGTTTAGAAACACAACAGATTCTATTTGAAAACATACATGAATGAATAGAACCTTATTTGAAAGAGTAAAAATATTTCAATATCCATGCTCCAATTTACCTTAGTAAAAACACGGGTTTCTCAACAAGTACTATTTCTCTAAGGAATAAAAACTAATTTCCTCAAAAATTTAGTATGTACAAAACTTACCATAAAAGAGTATCATGAATTGCTTAAGAATCACTGAAATTAGTAGGGAGATATTAAACATTTAAATATGTGTGAGCATTAAAAACTATACCTTAAAACATAAATAACCAAAGTATCAACATACTATAAATTTTAAGTCCATCTATGTAGATTTCCTTTAATAATAAATCATATGTTAATTATTAAAGAAACACTTCCTTCTAGTAACTTATGCAAAGGGCAACAAATCTGCTTACCTAAGATTTTCTAATATATTTTCCAAGTTAAACCCAAACCCAAAAATTTTAATTTAAAATACCCCACTGAAACTTTATAAGCTATATATTTTTTTTATGCTGCACTTGTATGACTACTTAATGTTACAGTTCTCCCTAAGAGCATTCATCCTTGTTTTCAGCAAATACAAAATCTGAAGCATCTATCACTATGGTAAAGAACATATGGATTGGAATAAATTATAGGAAAAAATCTGAAAAAATAACTAGAAATATTAAGAGACTCATAACAAAAGAGGTTTACCAAGTATAAGGCTTAAAAAGTACAAGAAAGCAAGGAAATAAGGTCACCTGGAATGAAGAGAGCAAGTCGTGAGTCCTGCTTTCAATTCTTTGCACAGAGTAGAGGTCCCAGGAGTCTAGCCTTTCTTGGTTGCCAAGCGTTACGTGGCAGAAGCTGACTCTAGGTCTCCACCATATCCAGCAACAGCCCTTCTACTCACACTTCAGGAGCCAAGTGATCTACTAACCAAACTTACTTGGACTCACAGTGCAACGAGAGGGTGTGGTGGACACTTCATATAATAACAGTAATGATACTCGACACTTACAAAGCAGATGTGGAGGAGATTCTAGAAGATCTTGTAAGCAGATGCACAGAGTACATAAGAGGCTGAAGTATTCCTGAGCAAGTAAGTGGAGAAGGAAGACAGCATGAAGGATGGTAAAAGGGAGGGAGGAAAGATCAGCAAGCCAGTCAATATGATACCATAGTGGTGAAAAGCTTTACAACAGCCTGGGTTCCTAGCATGGAAAAATGCATACTGACACAGAGATGGTTGGAGCAGGGTAAAGAATAACTTAACAAAGGAGCACCTGGGTGGCTCAGTCGGTTGAGTGTCCAACCTCGGCTCAGGTCATGATCTCACTGTCCGTGAGTTTGAGCCCCACGTCGGGTTCTGTGCTGACAGCTCAGAGCAGAGCCTGGAGCCTGTTTCAGATTCTGTGTCTCCCTCTCTCTCTCTCTCTCTGCCCCTCCCCCATTCATGCTCTGTCTCTGTCTCTCTCTCTGTCAAAAATTAATAAACATAAAAAAAAAAAAGAATGATATAACAAAATCTGATAGCCATCATTTTGTAGGTAACTCTCCAAAATCCTTTTACTGTGGGTAGGGGGTAGAGCGGGTGTCACAAGCTTTCTGTAAGGTAACTGAATGGAATCAGAAAGTTGCCCTAAGGAACTCATATGCCAAAAAAAACAGAGACAGCTTTCTCAAAATGGATTAAGTTCAATAGGCAGCTGGAAATAAAGTAAGGGTTTTACTTTATTCCTCTAAGATTAAATAACCACTCCCACTTAGTCCACTTCTTGACCAGTTTTCTAAATAGAGTCTGTCTTGTCTGTTTGTCTTGTCTTCTCTTTCTCTAAAATGGACTTTAAAATCAAAGTTTAGATTTAAAGAGCTAGATTAGAATGTCTAGATTAAACACTCATACACACAGAGACACACACACACACACTGAAAAACAAGAGAACCTCTTTAGTCGCGTATAACTGCTTTGGCGCTCTTTTATAAATCGACCACATCTCAACTAACCAAAATTAGGGTGAACAAGACATGAATAATAAAGACAATGGGAAAGAGTGTTTGAAATTAGAACTATTCTAGGAAATCTGGACCATACTTTAATAATATGCTTTCAGATCCAAAAACCAGAATAACCAGAACTTCTGGTGAAGAGCTAATCCTTCTTCACCTTCCCTCCTTTGTCTTCAAGTCATTCATAAACGCTTGATTCGGGAATGCACATTCTTTTTTAAATCAATAGTTACATAATACCTTCCTTGATTTAATAATGTCTTTTGAGAGTCTCAGGTACTTTCTCACATGCTGACCTTTTTAAAATTTCCCTTTCACTTTTGTCTTCCACTAAATATGTCCTCTTTAGGGGACAGTTTGATCTAAGTCACTGCTAGAAAACAGTACGCACACAGAATCGCAGCATATTTCCTTTATCTTACAGTAGAGAGGCTAAAGTTACTTTCTGAGCTTTGGTTCTTACCTTCCTATCCCACTCTTTATACGTATTTACTTTTATTGGATTTTCTTTCTTCTCCCTTTTTCCCTCCATGCCCAACTCAGGATTTCTCGAAGGATAATTTAAGGGACCACCTCCATCAGAATCAGCAGGGCCTTGAGTTAAAAAGTGTTCTGGACTTCTACCTAAATTTACTAAATATCAGAAGGTGGGTAGGGCTCAAGATTCCTCACATTAAAAGTTAGCCAGGTGATTGTTAAACACACTACAAAAGTTTGAAGATCAGGGTCCCAAACCCTTGATTCTTCCCAAGACACAGGGACTCGACTAAACTATAAACTAGTACCATCAGAGCATCTGAGAAGAGAGAGCATGGTGGCAATTTTCCCTTCACCTTCCTTTTAAAAAGCAGATGGAAGAGGCAAGAAAGCACAGAGAGTAGAATATAAGCTGAATGTGAGACATCAGCACAAATGCAGACTCGTCAGCCCAGCTCTGTGGCTACTGCCAATTACAGTAGCCAGACCTGCAAGAGGACTGATTACATGTAATTTATAAAAAGTAAACAAGCTGGGCGGCTTATGAACAATGAATGAGGATATTCAAGCCAAGAGGTAATAAAAATCATGAATAAATGACTCAACATCCCCCTCCCCACCCAGACAACAATTGGTTGTATTCTGGCTAGGATTAGCAAGGACAAAAAAGAGTATTTGGGTAATGATTTAAATGACAACAGACCATTTGACAGAAATTCTATCAAATAAACCCTGGTGAAAGGTTACTGGGTAGCAGCTTCTGGTGTGTTCACAAGCTCAGCCATCTCAGTGACTGTTCTCCTCAGCCTTACTGAGGTAAAAAAAAAAAAAAAAAAGTTTGGCTCCAGTGCTACAACACAATCCTACACCTAAAATACAGTTGACTCTTGAACAACCCGGGGGTTGTTAGTGAAAATCTTGCATATAACTTCTGACTCCTCCAAAACTTTACTGAGAGCCTCCTGTTGACCAAAAGCCTTACCGATAAAACCATCGATTGACATATACTTGGTATGTTACATGTATTATATACTGCATCCTTACAATAGTACCTTTTTCTTCTTTTTTTTTGGTGTTCTAGGCCACGTGGTTTGTGTGTTTTTCAAATTGTTGCACATCTCCAAAAATCTTCCAATACAGTCACTGAAAAAATTCCATGTCTAAGTGGACCCACTTGGTTCAAAGGCATGCTGTTCAGGGGTCAACTGTATAGCTTTTAATGGACATAGGAAAATAAACTAAATAAAACACATGTAGAAACTAGGTTTTATGAAGAATTCGTCTACATAGGGTTTCTCAACTTCAGCACTACTGATATTTTGGGCTAGATAATTCTTTATTATTGGGGTTGTCCTGTGCAATGCAGAATGTTTAATAGCATCCCTGCCTCTACTCACTAGTGGCCAGTAGTACCCCCAGTTGTGACAACTAAAAATGTCTCCAGACATTCTTAAATGTCCCCTCTTGAGGCAAAATCGCCTCCCCACTCCCACTAAAAACCACTGTTCCATGCAGAAACAGCATGAAGAAAAGTTCATATTAGTAAAATAGCTCATATAACATATTTTTGACATCATAAGAAACCTTACAATTTCTGTTTTTAAATATAAATATAAAATATATGCCTTTTGAGTATATCACCCTATTTTTCCATAAATTTTTCTATTACCAGGGGCTAAAACACAAAATCTTAATATTGCTTTAATAAGCTATCCAAGCCATTATGAAAAGGGACACACAATAAAATAACTGAGTAGGCCCAAGGTATTTATGCCCATGTAACAGAGCCAACATATCCATCAGGCACAGGAGGCACAGAGCTAGGGCCCATGAAACTTTTTAGAAGCCCAGAAAAAGTGTTTTTATATTAATTTCTTTTAAAATCAGAATAAAAAATGAATATAATAACAATACCAGCTTGGAACATATCCATCTTTATATTGACACAGATACAAAGTACAATTTTTATTCCTTTTTTTTTTTTTTTTTTTTGTAGAGGAACTGGGGCCCATGAAGGCAAAATTACCTGGGGTTCATAAAAGTCACCATATGGTCCCACCATCTGAAGGGCAGTAAACAATTAAAACAAGCATGTATGATCAGGTGTCACAAGCACCATGCCATGGAAACAGCAGAGCATCAAAGGAGGATAAAGCAGATACTCACAGCCCACCCACCAGCTCTATGTGTGAGAGGAACAGCGGTGGTGGAAGTTCAGAGGAGGCTTCGGGGGCAGAGAACAAGCAGAACTTAGCCTGGTGTGAAAGCAGACAGGCGAGGACCAAGAATTTCCGGAGAAGAGCATGAGCAAAGGCCACACAGACAGGTCCCACGGCCTGGGACGCGGAAGTTCGGTACAGCTGAAGCAAAGGGCAAGAGTGAGAAGGCAGCAACAAATACTACGGGGGGCACACGCAGGCCCCTCATCACAACGGGCCTTGCAAGCTGAGAGAAAAGGTTTGGGCACTTCTAAGGGCAAAGGGACACAGCAGAGCAGCTTCAAACTGGGGAACAGCATTCTCAGATTGGTGTTTCAGAAGGCCATTCTGGCTGCCTCAATGGAGCCAGTTTGGAGGAGAAGTGAAAGAATGGAAAAGTAGAGGCCACTGGTTTCTGCAGCAATTGAGAAGGCAAAAGGCACCTTAGGTAGCAGAGGTCAATTAACTCAAGAGATATTTGAGAGGTGGAGGCACCTAAGCGGCTCAGTAGGTTGGGCATCTAACTCTTGATCTTGGCTCAGGTCATGATCTTATGGATCGTGGGATCGAGTCCCATGTTGGTCTCTGTGCTGACAGCACAGAACCTGCTTGGCATTCTCTCTCTCTCCCTCCTTCTCTGCCCCTTCCCCACTCACACGCCTGTCTCTCTCTCTCTGTCTCTCTCTCTCAAAATAAACAAACATTAAAAAAAGAGAGATCTGGGAGGTAAAACTGATAGGATTTGTCACTGGGTATGGAAAATGAGGGAAGGACAACACAGAACACCTCTGGCTTAAGCCAATAGACAAGGGTTGGTGGAGTGACTGACTGAGCGAACAACAAGAGGACCAGTTTTAATGACAGGATGATAAGACCTGGCATGGACATGCTGAGTCTCAGTTGCTGTGGGAGATCTAAGCAGTCCTCCACCTAAGCAGTTAGATCCACAGATGCGGAGTGAGAAACGGATTGAGATAATGCCTACAAAGCATCCACACGTATAATTCAGGGCAATTTAAGATCCAGAGATGGGCTTTAAAGGTTAGAAAATGTTCAAGGCTATGATAATGTTTGTGTGTAAGTTTGTAAGAATTCTGCAGAAACTGAGAGCTGAGAGCTTTTATCAAATTTTCATAGGGGTTCACAAACACACATTGGATGACAAACCACTAACAGCATATGAGGGGAGAATGGGCCATCCAGGGCTAGCACTAGAATACTGAAGAACACGCACATATAAGGAAACCCAAGCCTGGTATCAGGATGGCATGGGAAAGAACAGATTTTGGAAAGAGGGACTGGTCATCTCTTCAACAATGTAGTCAGAAGGTCCATGAAAAGAGCTAAAAAGTTCAAATCTAGGGGCGCCTGGGTGGCGCAGTCGGTTAAGCGTCCGACTTCAGCCAGGTCACGATCTCGCGGTCCGTGAGTTCGAGCCCCGCGTCGGGCTCTGGGCTGATGGCTCAGAGCCTGGAGCCTGTTTCCGATTCTGTGTCTCCCTCTCTCTCTGCCCCTCCCCCGTTCATGCTCTGTCTCTCTCTGTCCCAAAAATAAATAAACGTTGAAAAAAAAAAAAAAGAAAAAAAAAAAAAGTTCAAATCTAGTTCTGCTAGATTTGGCAACCAGGAGTCACTGGGGATCTCAGCGGGAACTGTTTAGGTAAGAGTAGTGGAAAAGGACCCAGGCTCTATTCCATTACGAAATGAGTGGCAGGTGAGGAAGAAGGGGCAGTCAACCGTACAAAACCTACTCAAGAGTCTGGCTAGAAAAGGAGCAATAAAAAGAGTCTCACTCCAGCTCCATCTTCGAAAATGGAATCCGCCATTTAAGGTCGTGGTAAGAAATCTCTTACCACCTTCATTAAGCCTTCAAGTGCCCCTGAGTTTACCTCCTTCTGCTAGATTCTTCTGGAGTCTTGCCTCAAACATCACTGATCATAATATAATTAGCAATACTGAGTGCATCCTATGTAGCATATAAACTCCCAAAAAATGAAGACAGTGCCTTCTTGGTCCACCTCTGAATTCTTCACAGTACCTTGTTCATAGTGGGTATTCCCTCGGTGACTGAAGGATGTGACCCAAGAGGTGAGAGATCTTGCTCTGCCTTAACAGTTGGTAAACATGTATGACCTGGGACAAATCAATTAGTCTCCCAAAGGCTAATTTTTCACTCCCTGTAAAATGAAGAGGTTGGGTTCTTGACTAGGGAAGAAGGAGATTTATGAAATATAGCTATTGCTCTGGTAATCATAGAAATCCAAATCTTTTGTATTAAAAGCCAAAGGACATCCAAACAATACATGAAAGAGAAATGGGTTAGAAAGGTTGAGAAACAACAAACTAGATGATTTATAAATTTAGGTTTAAAATTCTGTAATTATTTGGTCATGCTGCTCAAGAGATTATGCAAAGGATCACATTGTACATTTAGACACAGAACAAATGCCATCTTTGTCCTCTTGAAATTAATATCCTATCACAAACACTAAAAAATGATAAATGAAGGCATAATTTTCTTTGTAAGCAGATCATGTGTACACACCTTCGACTGTGTATACTGTGGGTCATTATGAAAAGCATCTAGAAAAATATATTAAATATATTAGGCTTTCTTTTCCTGTTTCGACTATTTACTTAAGTGAAGAAAAAGAAAAAAAGGAATACCGTTCAACAGCACCAGTTTAATTTTGCAGCCTGTTTTTTGGAGATAAATGACCTATATACCAAATGAAGATTACTCAGAAGGCTCTGGTTTTATGTAACAGCATCACTAGGATCAAATTACCTTCCCAAATAGTTTGCATTCTTACCAGTTCAGTATTTCCTTTTACCTTTTCTCAACACTTCAAATATTTAAACCTGAAACTGTCAGGGAGAACTTGTAAAATTTAATACTCCTACACAACTTCAGGGTCAATTATAACTTTGCCAGAGGGAAGGGGGTTCAAATAATACCTCCTTAACTGAATGAGGTTATCGTTCCTCTTCACGTTCTACCTAACACCATTGGAATTCAAAACACTGGAGGGAGCATTTTACCGAGTGTTTCTCTTTCAAGAGTGCAAGATTAAAACTCCTCTCCCGCTAATCAAATGGTCATCCCTCCACCAGAAGCACTTTCATCCTGGCTGCTCTGACTCTGGCCAAGGCACTAAAGGGAATGTGTGATGGACTGGAGTTGAGAAAGCACACCAGGTACTTAATTCTTTCATCAGGTAGTCATCTCAGGGAGGAGATCTGCTACTCGGAAAGTGGCCTGACCACATTTCCCAATACAGTAGTAACTAAAAACTGCATTTCAGGAGAGAAAAACAATCTGCATGCTGGGTTGAACATTATTATTCCCAGTCTTGATTACCAGGGTACAGGGACAGAAATAACTTCCCACTTTTAGAGAAAAGATAAAAGAAAGTGTGTGTAAAGATTCTAACACAAATACTCTCTGATACTGGTGGCCGGGCTTATATTAGAGAGAAAGAAGTGAAAACAAAGAGGAAAACAGCAAGAGGTTAGATAGAGAACCGCAGGACAAAGAGTGCCTTTACCTTTCTCCCACTTAAAAAAAAGTTAGCAAATAAAATATTATGGCAACTGGCTAATTGATGTATTAAAAACAAAAATAAAGGGGCAGGCCTAGCTGGCTCAGTTGGTGGAGCATGCGACTCCTGATCTCGGGGTTATGAGTTTGAGCCTCACAACGGGTTTGGAGATTACTAAAAAAATAAATAAAAATAAACTAAAAACAAAACAAAAATAAAAACAACAACAACAGAATTCTCAACCTTCTACTGTCCTATGTCTTCATTTCACAAAAGCAAACCCTCTTGATCACTATTATATTTACTTGCTTATTTCATGTATAATAGCTAAATATCTCTGGACAATACCAACAAATATTGAACTCAACCAAGCAACAGGAAAGTAATGTACAAAGCCTTGGCGCTAAAGGACAATTTTTCCCCTCTTCAGACCACAGGATGGATGCCTTCCTCTCACTTTTCTCTTGAAATGTAAAGTGGAATTTTGAGGTTTTCTTTTTCCATGAGTGCCATTCTTAAAGAACATATAAAACTATGTTCAAAAAAATTTCAACTACATGAGTCAAAGAAAAATTAAAAAGGGAAAAGAAAAACAATGAACAGGATAGTTAAAGCACAGTTTAGTGTTTTTCTTCCTTAAAAAAAAAAAAATGACCTAAGATTTTTACATTGAAAAGAAATGTTTGGACTCATGTTTGGACTCTCTCGTATATTGTTTTTAATTCATGGAACAATGTACCCATTTGTTTTTTTCCTTTTAGTATATTTTTTTTTTCTTTTTGAATACACAGGAATTTTTTAGGCCAAGTATGAATTCAAAGTAAAAAGCTGAGAAAGAAAAAGAAACACCACCATAAGAAAAACTCGTGGTGAACTTGGCATTCTTTCCAGGATAAAAAAAAAAAAAAAAAAAAAAAAAACCAAAAACCCTCAGTTTAGAAAGATAATAAAAATTTCTGAAATACACACAAAGGAAAGAATATTAAATGAAAAAATTTAAGATAACTCACATTTCCTCTTCTGGAAGCTCTATTTCTTTGCAACTTACATCTTCATGTGCAGTTTGCATATAGCAGCTCTGCTAAAAACAACCACATGGAAAATTTTTGTTCCAGATAAATACTGCAGGACAGGGCTTGGCAGCTACAAGTTGTAATCAGAATGCTTCAAGAGCTAATGTAACAGAGATAACAACCAAACATGTATTTCGGTGCACCGTGTTAACTATTTTTTACAAAGCAGGCTATCACACAGTCAAAAGCTGTGCATTTAACAGTGAGAATTCTTCCCTTTAGTTAAGGAGAATTTTGCACATATGAATAAAAGAACTGCTTAAATATAAAAGACTCTCTTTTCCAGTCCAGTTATTCTTGTATTAAGGTGCTCACGCGTACAAGCCTGGAATGGTCAAAAACGCCCAGTTCCTAAAGTGACTTTTCCCAGTAATTCCACAGGCCTGAACTGCCACCTACTATTCAGTAAGACTCCAGCCATCTAGTTGGCAACTGAAGAGGCTACTTATTTAATGGATGTGGAAATCCACGGTACAAAGAACCACTTTTCCCCAGGAGTAATCTAAAGAAGAAAAGAATGCTAATTTCATTTGTGCTTGTAGCCAAAGAGGGGAGGAAAAAAAAGACCTGTGACTTGATAAGTTTCCTGTACTCAAATCCACATACAGAGATAAAAGGAGTCACACAGAAACGTTGTGACTTTCAAGCCAAAGTTCAAATGGCAAATTCTGATGAAGCTCTAAGTTGGTGGAAATTAGCCACCATGTTAATTTGAGGAATGTGAAATGAGAGAACCTCTTCCATCAACAGTCAGAGGGGGTTTAATGAGACCCAGTGGTGTTCTTCTCTTTCCTCCAACACTAGCTGGCACTCACACAGCTGGGCTAAGATGGCTTCCAAAGTCCAAAATAAGACACTAGCCCAAGGCAGCGCTGGCCCTCCTGCTGGAACTCAGGAGCAAAGGAATCAAAGGCTCTTTTATTCTCCCTCCCACCAGAACATGCTCCCTCTCTGTTGTAAACTAAACGCTTGCCAGAATGAATTATTTAGCTCAAAACAGACATAAAGAAATCTTAAATAACACACAGCTCTTGAATTTGAATAAGCTCAGGTGACCAAAGGAGTTGTTTTGTCTGTTTCTTGTCTGACACATAAAATTCACTTGCGGTCAGGATCCCATCAGAAGCATTAGGTCATGGCAGAAACAGAAACTTCTCAAACTAGATGTTACAGCTGACATCCAAACTCCATGCTTGAAACTGAGGTGTTCGGAAAGCCGTCCCTTAACTAGGAGGTCTAAAATCAACACAAAGTCTTCGTTCCTCCTTTAAAGCCAGCCTTCCCTTAGGTTTTGCTATTTTTGCCAACAGTAAGTACCTCTGTTCTTCCAAGAACAGAGCCTAAAAATTCATCTGTGAAATCTTCCCTGGCAGCCCCCTTCCATTCCCTCCCAGTCTGAACTCTTAAGCAATTATTATCTGAATCATTCATCTGGCAAGTAATCATATATGGCCTTATAACATATGTCTTGGAAAATGATTTAAATGTAGGTGCATTTACAGCTTGTCTTCACAAATAGATTAGAAACTCCTTGAGGGCAGGGAGTGGGCCTTTCCGTCCATTGTATTCCACATAAGACACATTACAAAAGCTCCAGAAATACCTGTTTATTCACTCAACAGGTACTTGTTGCTCTTCTATTCTGAGCCAGGCACTGCTCTGGGTGCTAGAGTCACAACTGAGGCACCCACAGCAGGATGCAGCAGGCCTGTGTTCAGTGAGCCTGTGTTCTGTTAAAGCAAATGCTGGAGGGTCCCTAAAGAACTCTGCTTAAGCAGTTCCTAATAAATCCACTAAACTATTTAAGATGAACAAGAAATTAAAATTTATTTCCCAAAAACAGGGGCCTACTGAGAAGCTCCCCACTCTGCCTCTCATTTCCAAGCAAATATCTAAGGAATGTTAAGCCGCAAGAGTTTAGAATCTAGATTTTTACAACATTTCTCCATTTTACAGATGAGGAAACTGAAGGTCAGAATGGTCAAAGTATCAGGTGGATAATGGCAAAGTCAAGTCGAATCCTGGGTCCTGACACTCAGTCCAGAGTTCCTTCCACAGCAGCACAATTTACCCCAAACTCATAAAAAAATAAAGCAGTAGTCCACCTGCTGTATTGTCCCTTCTCCTGTGTTAGCTTCTGTAAGAAAATTAGGAGTAATGACACTTATTGTTCTGATTCTATCACCTCTTAAACTTCCTCAATCTGCAAATTATCAAGACCTATCTACATATTTTTTATGTTGACTACAAAATATGGAATTTTACTTAGTCATAAAAAGTGCTTTGTCATTTTATATCTTTCTTATTTTTAAAGCAGACTCAATGACAAAACACACAGAAATAACCAAGTCAGCTGGCAACCAGATTATCCAAGTGTAACTCTTGTCGTATTACTGTATTTTGTCCAAAGATGATCTTTTTAAAAAATTTAAAAACCAATTTTTAACACAGAACTCTAAAACCACCCTCCAAACTGATAGAACTTCCTAATGGTTATTTTGAATCCCAAAAGACAACAATCAGACTTAGGAATCCAGCAAGTTTTACATGGAGAATTTTGTACTCATCATTAAGTCCAGGCACAATCAAAGAATGAACTATTATTACCTATCATAAAGGCTTAATGTAATTGGTAGTTGATGATCTTTGTTAATAGAAACAGTGTTCCTGCCACATTAGAAAAAGTAAAAAGAAAACATTAAGAATTTGAGTGTAATGTTTACTAAAGTGAAGTTTTCCAGAAAAAAATTCCTTCAACAGAATAATTATGTTCCTGCAGTCACTACAAGCAAAAGCTTCAGAATCCCCTGATTGTTACTGGTAATTGCAAAAAAAAAAAAAAAAAAAAAAAGTGCAAGAAGAGCTTCCAGACATCACAGTCCCATTTGCTGTAGCAACAATATTGAGCAGAGACAATGCTTAGCACAGATCCTGGGCTGTCCTTAAATAGGACAGCCTGCCTGTCTGTGCCCCTCTCCTCCATGTAACATGTCAGATGCCCACCAGGAGGAAAAGGCTATTTCTGTTTCTAGGCCCATTTCCAAAACCAGGGGCATGTTCTAGACAAGAACCATCCTATTAAGTGACAGTGGAAGAGTGCAGCCCAAGCTGGGTACAGATTAACACACCCAAGAACTGGCCAAGGTCTTACTCCCAGGCTGGCTGGCAGCTAATGGGCCACCTTGGTCTAGCCTCAGAAGTAGGTTCTCCTGCTGAGATTGCATACCTGCCCAATGCTGACAGCTGGGCCATGGAGGAGTGCAAACTCAGTGTCCAGACTTGAGGCAGGCCATAGGGAAGCTCCCCCTACAGAGATATGGTGATAGCCAGCTGGCTTGAATCAATCCTTTGTTTTCAGACTTACATTTTCTCTCAGCTGAAATTTCAAGTCCTGATGAAAATCCTACCATTATTTCAACCATCCGATTTGTCTTTAAAGAACTCTTTTAAAAAATCTGAGCATCACTGTTTAGTGCATACTACCAAGAGTTTACTTGTTCTCTGTAACCCTAGTAACGGTGATCTGTAAATGATTCCATTCAGGTCCTTAAAGTAAAAAAGCAGCTGTTTAATATACAACACAGGACAAAAACCAAAACACGGTAGTAGCAAAATTGCAAGAAAGCATGAACACTTTCACCTCCGCTTTAAGTAGACTTCAAAAAATTCAGAGGATGAAATGAAACACATACAAAGGTTCTTACTCTTTTGCAAATAAATACAGAAAAAAGTAAAACGAGATGAAAAGGCTAGAGGAACTACTCACTACTCCAGTATTCCTCTTTTATGTCCCTTTTACTCTCTTTAGGAAATTCAAGAAAAGCCTTCATATCAGATGAACACACTAGTGTGCAAAGACAACAATGCTGTGTAGTTGACTATGAAACAGTAAACATAAAATGGAGTTGTATAGGGAATGCAACGGGACCATAACATGAGATGACTTTAATGATAAAACTAAAACAATTTTGCCACATAAAAGCCCTTAAGGATCATCTTAATCAATGTTTGAATACCCTATAAAAACTGTAAACAGCAAGACAACTGTCAAAATTCCGTGGGCCAAAAGTTCCCCAACAGAATCAATGCTCAAACTCCCTGATGTCTTGTTTAACAATTACAGTACCACTCATCCAAGATATCTTTTCACAGCAAATTCATTCATTAAAAACCATTATCAAGCAACATTTTGCGTACTGGATGGTCAACAATGTTTCCTTTTACCCTTTATTTTCATAAAGATTTTACATGAAAAGAAAACAAGCATAGGAAATGCATATATATATGAATGTCTTTGAGGGTCAAAGCTAGTTTAGCAAAAACAATCCGAACTGAATACCAAAGCCAAAAGATCAAAAATCTGGAAATGTCAACATCTTCTGGGCAACCAAACTGACAGCTAAAATATTAAGACCGACCTCACTTTAACTTATAATATTCTGGTCATCCTCAGGGACCTCTTAAATTCTGGTAGCACCCTGCACGCTGTCTTCCTGGGCCATAGCCATGTATAAAGAAAACACTAATGCTCAGCCAAGCAAGAAAAACCCCACCTCCCCCCAGCTGTAAAGCATATTCCTCCCCCTGTTGAAAACACAACTTAGGGATCCTGCTATGTCTCTAAAGTATTCCCACGGTTTCAGACTACACTGAGCTTGTTCCTCAAAACATCTATTTAAAAAAATAAATAACAATCAGCTTGGGCACACAATCTGAAACCACTTTATGTTGTGGGCTCACTTTTTCACATATTCTTGTCTCATTTCCCGAAGACTCAGAAAACTGCCTGAAGGGTCTTATGTTTCTTTAGCATTGAACATCTGATCCCCAGCTCGCCTCTTCCTTGCATTCTCAACTAATATTCATAGACTCCTAGAAAGCTATAATCAGAAAGGAGCTTTAGAGATGATTTAGTCTGCACTCCCCTTGAAATGAACTAGATGAGTCATTAACCTTTTATATAGCCCAGTCAGGCAGATCTGGGTTCAAATCCTATCCATGGCATATTCTGGATACAGAAACTTTTCTCATCTATAAAACTGACATAACCTACCTCATAAAACCGGTGTAATGATCAAATAAAATAATATACATTTTTTAAATTTGGACTTTTCATTTTCTTTGTCCTTGTTAAGACAATCTTTTAGGCTGATTTTCGTCCTAGGTCATTTTACATTAAATTGCAAGCCCAAAAGGCAGGGCAAAAGGCAGGGCTTCTTCCCTACTGTATTTTCTAACCTTTTGGTGCCTAGTCCAGTGCTAGGCATCTTTTGAGAGAGCCATAAACCAACCGTGTGAAAGAATGCCTTAAGTCTCTATAATCACTACTTTTTAGGCAAAGGTACTGTCCTTAAGCTTCCTCCTAGAACCTACTTAGGTCTATATGTTGCCTAACCTATGCCTCTCAAACACACCTCTCTCCCTACTCCCTCTTCTCACACATACACAACCTTCTCTTTAGAACCAAGAACTGAAAAAAACCACTTAACCCCCCCCCCCAAATTTTGCAATACAGTTAGCATCTTCACCAGAATATTCAGGCAAACTGTGGTAAGTACAAGGAGACAAGATTTGGAAGGGTTCAAGATTTCTAGAGAACTTTCTTCGGATGTGTGGCATCAAGTCCTTAAATGAGAATTACTTGTCTATAACAAAGGCTGGCAGAAAGTGAACCAGAAACTCCAGCGAGTCCCTGAAGTTAATTATTGCACTTCACTCCACCATCCAAGCAGTGACTAATAGGATTAATTTGGGCTCTAATATCAGGTGTAAAAATCCTTCAACAAGATTCAAGTTCCATTCGAAGTGCTGGTCACTGACAATGAATTTATATGTAAGGGGGCATAAGTTTTGCTTTTGAAAACACACTGTACTAGAAAAACATTGGCTCCATACGCCAGGACGAACGTGTCATTTCTTTCCTTTGCAAAGGGCAGCAACAAAAGAACCAATGGGTGAGAAGGGGATAAGATTCCAGACCCCTGAAGAGGACACAGATTTCCACCAAAGTAAGGTTGGTTCTTTCAAGGAATATTTTTAACAGCTAAAATAGCTTAACACACAATCAGTATCTTGTATCAATTACACAAATGCCATTTATGTAACCCTGGTGGCCTGGAAAAGGACCGCAACACACAGAAATCCTACTGGCCGCAGCTGTCCCCCCTCCTGCGAGGCTTGACAGCGCGTCCAACGCGCCCAAACACCAGCCGCCAGGCTCCCCCCAGTGCCCTCCTCTCGCAGCAAACTGCCAAGATTCTCCGGCCAAACTCCACGGTCCCCAGGATTCAAAACCGCGAAAATGCGAACCCTTGCTAAGCAAACGGCAGGGCGCGTAGTAACTTTTCTTTCTCTTTTGCACGGATCGGAGATGCTGGTTTCTAACACCAACTTTTCAGGTCCACAAGCCTCCCGCACGCAATGCACCTCGAGGGGTATGACTGAGAGCGCACCAGAGGGCTGCTGAGCTCTAAAACCTCAGCGGTTTTCCGATTGTGGGAAATTCAGGATACAGCAGCCCCATTGTGATTAAATGCAGATATAAAGAAAGGAGAATGCTCTTCCCCTTAACCTCTGCTACAAGGAATAATAAAAACACGCAGCAGGCATTAGGTGGAAATCTCGGGGCCTCCCACCGGCCGATGAGGCCCGCAAAGCAGGCCATCTGGAATCTGGAGGAAGAAAGTTAGCCGGCAAAGTGGAGGGAGCCAGGGCGTGAGTGTACAGCCTCGGTCACGAGCCTGCGGAGGAAGGGGCCGAGGGGAAAGAGATGGGGGACTAAGCTGAAGAACCAGTCCCGCGTGCGACCAGGGCAGGGGTGCGGGCGCGGAGGCCCACGGAGCGGCGGCCGAAGCTCTACTTACATAACGTTTCAACTTCTTCTCCGGGGGGGACTTGCGAAGCCATCCCGAGCAGACCACTTCGCCGCCGCTCATGGTGCGCGCCTCTCCGGCTCCCGGCCGGGCAGCTGAGGGGCGGGCGGGCGCGCTCCCGACAAAGCCGACGCCTGCTGCCGGCGCGGTGGCGAGGATCTCGCTCTTCCGAGGCGCAGCCGGGGCAGACGGGACGCTCCGCCGCGCGCTGGCTCTGAGTGTCCGAGTGTCTCCCGCGCGGGTCCGCAGATGTGAACAGAAGCGGGTAGAGCCGCCAAGGCCGGCACCTCCGGGCAGGGGTCGCCGCCGAGCCGAGGGCGCCCCGGCCTCCTTTCAGTGCGCCCGCCCAGCCGCCACGCGCGCCGTCCCGCCGGCCGCCTCAGCAGCGCTCAGGCTCAGCGGCACTGTGCCCCGACACAGAGCTGAGCCTCGGTCCCCTGCGCTCCGCCCCCTAGGAACAGGACCTCCCCAGAGCTCTTTCCGAAAGAGACACTACGTTGCACGCGCGCACATACACACACACACACACACACACACACACACACACACACACACACAATGCCCCCGCGTGGCGCCCACTCTGGCTCGCCCCTCTCGGCTTGGATGCGCCCGGCGAGATTCTCTCTTTCCCGCTCCTCTGGAGAGGGTGGGTCACTTCCCCGCGGCGCGGGGGGCGCACAGAGGAAAACAGGGAAGCCGCGAGGGTTTCGTGCGGGCGCAGGGCAGGTCCTGGGCCACGCAAGGAGCCGCCCGGGTGGCGGCGAAGCGCGGGGCGTCGCTGGGCGGCGGGCGCAGGGCAGGGCGCAGGTCCCGCCGGAGGGTGGGTCCGTTCTCGCCACCGCCGGAGAGGGCGAGGAGCGGCGGAGGAACGAGGTACTCGGCTGCTCGGCTCCGGGGACGGACCCCACTGTCCCGTCCCCTCACGCTCCTCCCGCGCCGCCTCCCCCACCGCGGGGCGCGCGGCAGGTTCAGAACGGCCCGTCCCCCGGTCCCGATCCCTCCCTCTCCCGGCCTCCCCGTTCCCTCTTCCTTTCCTCCTCCCCTTCCCACGTTCGGGCCGGCTCCGGTTACAGCCCAGACTTTCTCTGAAACTCCGCCGAGCGCTTCCAGCCAAAACAACAAGGGCCGGGGGCGGAGGGAGCGGACGGAGGGAGGGAGCGAGAGAGGAAGGGAGCGGGAGTCCGAGAGGCACCCTGGGATCTGTAGTTCAGGAAGCTGGAGCGGGGTCCTCGGCCACCCGGCCGCGGCTGCGGCCAGAGCCCCCAGCAGGCACCTAGTCTGGGAGGGCGGCCGAGGCCTTGGCGAGGCCGGCGCCGCCGGGGCTCGGGCCCTGGGAGGAGCGAGGAACGTTCGAGCGTCAGTTTGTGGTTTGCCATGTTGGCTCTGTCGAATGTCAGTTCAGAGTTTGTACGGAACAGAAGATCGGGAGTTGGGGGGGGGGTGGTTTCTCCACTTGACAGCCTGCAAATCAAAGCAGCCTGGAGGGAGACCGCGACCCCGCGGATCCCGGCCCGGGAGACTTAAGGGCGAGAACAGGAGGGAGAGGGCCAGGGGGAGCGTTCCATGGCGACTAGCCTGGCCGGGTGGACAAAGGGGTACCCACCCGGGCTGGCGTGGGCTGGTCCCGGGAGCAGGCCTGCCAGAGTGGTGGGAGTGCCTTGTGTGGCCAGAGTATTTGACTGATTCTGTCTATGGGACATTTTAAAGTCTCACATTCCCTCCGTTTGTTGCCAGTTTCTTCCACTTGACTTTGTTTAAAATCTACTCTTGGAATGTTGGACTAGAACGGGGACACTTACTGGATGTCCTACTTCTATTTGCCTACTTGTGTGTGTTTTACAATTATGACACCTGGTCCTGAGCTTAACATTGTCCTGTAGTAGAAATATCTTTTCCAGTTTATTTATGAAACAAATTTCAGAATATAAATAATCAAATAAAAAGCGCTAAAAATACTAGGAGATAAGTTAACACAGGGATTTGTTTATTAACATGACATTCATAGTCTGGAGTTCCTCTATTTTTGAAGATGTACAATTGCAGTGGAGAATTAGGTGCTGTGGTGGTGATAAAGATTCCTGCATTCAGGGAGGTGGCATTCCTGTGGTGGCATAGGATCCTAAACAAAGGGTCGGCATACAGATGGTGATAAATGTTGTGCCCTGAGGGAAACAAATCAGTAATGTGAAACAAATCAGTAATGTGAAAGAATACTGGGGTGGACTCAGATGGGATGAGAGGGAAGTCTTCCTTGAAGGGGCATTTAGACAGATTTGTAAAATAGTGTGAAGAAGGGAGAATCAGACTTCTTTTATGAAAAAAATAAAAGGGATAACCATGAGGAGGGCAGAGGGAAAGAACAAGCAAGGGGGCTTGCTTTTCTTAAATTGTAGGGCTTTTTAGAACACCAGTGATTATAATTTTTACAGCAGCTAATAAACCAAAGCAATTCTTTTAAAGTGTGTGAATACAGATTTTGTCACAAGTCCAAAGGAAAATAAATCATGGAATTGGTTTTTCACTTTGCCCATTGGAACTGTGTCTGTACACAGAGTCAAGAGTATTTATAATTAACATGCATTAGTTCACTGTTCTGTAGTTAATTGTTGGCTTTAGAAAATTTATCACTATCCATTCCTGTTACAAAGTCCTTTAAATGGAAAATTGTAGTATATCTTGTACTATTTAGCTTTTCAAAATTCAAATAATCTTTTCTTTATTTCAAATAAGGGATTCAATGATCTCATTTCTGTGAGAGAAGAATGTTTGAAGAAATCTTTAAGTATATTCTCTATGTTCAACTGTGTTGTTTTAGATTTGTATTTCTAGAGGTCAAATAAGGGTTGAGGAAAGGTTGAATATAGATACATCTTCATGCATGTAGTTTAGAAAGAAAATTTGCATTATTTTTACATTGTATGCCATTTTTAGATTATCTGTTAAATCACATTTTATATCTTTATACATTAAAATGTATGCTAGAAAAAATGATCATACATGAGTATCTTAAATTTCATTCATACAACAAATATTTATGGTATATCCTAGTATGTACAAGTTCTTGAGGACTGGACACAATAGGGAGGAAAGCCAGACCTACTCTTGCACTTCAATACCCTGGAAAAAATCATTTTACAGATAATAAACCCCATAACTTCTAGAATACAGTCATGTGTGGTGTGAAATGGGGTAAAAGAAAAATAGAGACTGATTCGGGCATATAAAAGGAGAATCTACCCCAGGCAGGAGAATGGCTAGGTAGGGATAGACTTCCCTGAGGAAGCGACTTTAAACTGAGGTCTTCAGGTTGAGTAGAGTTAGCTTGGCAAAGTAACAGAGTATTCCACACAAAAGAGAAACTGCTAGGTGCACAAGTCGTCAGGCTAGAGGGAGCTCCTGAGGACCTGAATGAAGGCAGCAGTGAAGCAAGTGTGAGGGACATTGGACTGGGTGAGGTTCCAGATGCTTGCAGATTAAACTTTTTCTTAGAGCAAATGATCATAGAATTTCCTGTGATTCAAATCACCTCAAACAATCGCCACTATGGACTTTGTCATTCGCCTCCAGCATCCTACTTTAACCACATACCTTCCAACTTGACCTTTCACGATCTATGTAATCTTAACAGCTTTTTAGTCTATTTCTAGCCTATTGACACTTTTTTCTTTCTCACGATCCATCCATCAGACCTCTCCTTTCTCCACTTTCCTCCCTTACCCAGTTTAAATTTCATGGTGCACATTTTTAATGACATGGTCCCAACTCCCAAAACCCAACTTTGGATGAGCCCAACTCTACTTTCTTCTGCATCCAAGCAACCAAGTGCTGTTGGAGAGAATCACCCAACAGGATAAGTGGCATCTCTATAAATTCATGTCCAAAGACCTCAAGTAGATCCTCAACTATCTGCAGGGGCAGATCTTAGTTTTCTGGGCCCTGTAGCTTTTATGGTTTGGGGAGTTCTTTTAAAGGATATAGAATATACAATAACAAATATACAGTTTGTTAGAACAGACAATAGAATATACAATAACAAATATAAAATTAGGATGAATATGTATTTGGAATGAAAAAATAAATCTCAAACATATTACTGGAGCCATGGAGATACAGAAGCCTTTCTTTTGAGAGCTCTATAATGATTTGCCAGAATCCTTACACAGATTTGATTCCTGAATGCATCCTGGCTTTGCCTCCCGACTAGGACACTCCACCTCTCCCAGCAGCTCCCTGCTGTCACGGGAGCCTGTAAAATGAGTGGCCCAGTGCTGAAGTTACATGCTACCTAGCAGTCCTACTTTCTTTAACTGGACAGTGCACTAGCCTACCCTCTGCAATAACTTGTCTTAAAAAAAAAAAAACAGCTTTATTCAGATATAATTCACATACCATAAAATTCACATTTTTGAAGGACACAATTCAGTGATTTTTAATATACTTACAAAACTCTTCAACCTTATCACTTATTTCAGAATATTTCAGTGCCCCCAAAATAAACCCCATTAGCAAAGAAATTCCCACTAGTAGTTACTCCCCATACCCCCCTCCCCCCTGGCCCCTGACAACCACTTAATCTTTCTGTTGGCTTCTTTTGGACATTTATATAAATGGAATAATACAGTAAGTGGCCTTTTGTGACTGGTTTCTTTCAAGTAGCATAATGTGTTCAAGGTTTATCCATGTTGTAGCATATATCAGTACCTCATTCCTTTCTATTATCAAATAATATTTCATTGTATAGATATACCATATTTTGCTTATCCATTTATCAGTTGATGGGCATTTGGATTGTTTCTACTCTTTGGCTATTATAAATAATGCTTGCAATAACTCTTAAACCTTCAGACTTCTCAAGTTTCCAAACCCCCCTACCTCCCCCCATCAACTGAAGAAGATCTTTCTTACAGCATCCTCAGAAGGCCAGAGTGCTTAGATGGAAACTTCTTCAACCTGTAGCCATTAAATATGCAAACCTGCATACTATCTTCACTCCTCCTACTCTCCCTTCTTCCTATGGAAAACAGAGAACATCACTTTCTTCCTACGAGAGGCCAATCCCTCCACTTATGCTTTGGATTTCATCCCACTGCACCTTCTCAAGAGCCTCACCCTATAAATGATCTCTTCTTTCTTTATCTAAATACACTCAATGCAGTCCTTTCCATCACCTTTTGTGTATGTATGTATTCCAATAAAACTTTATTTACAAAAGCAAGTGGTCAGCTGGATTTGGCAAACAGGCCATAGTTTGCCAAAGTTTGCTTTATGTGATCATGATCTGATCAAGTGTACATTAAGATGCACTACTGTTTTTAAAATGGAAATGAACCATTACTATAATGCCTTTTAAAATAGGTATTGTGAGGGGAATCTTACATGAAATTGCTGATAACATGCAATTGCAGATTATTTAGTTCTTTCCTAATGTTAACATTATTCTTCTGAATAAACTACCATCTAATTAAAATAAGAATTGGCTGCATTGTAGGTGACAAAAGGATTACAGGCAATAGACTGCAGTTCTCTTCAGTTTTAACTGATCACCAAGTTAAATTATCCATTGCATTTTAAACCTATATCTCTTCTGTTAAAACAAAACAGGGTGAGGGGCACCTTGGTGGCTCAGTCAGTTAAGCTTCCGACTCTTGATTTCAGCTCAGGTCACGATCTCATGGTTCGTGCGTTTGAGCCCCTCATTGGGCTCTGTGCTGTAAGCTTACAGCACAGAGCCTCCTTGGGATTCTCTCTTTCCCTCTTTGCCCCTTCCCCACTCACACTCTATCTCTCTCTCAAGATAGATGATAGATAGATAGATAGATAGATAGATAGATAGATAGATAGATATTAAAAACAAAACAATGTGAAAAACCTTCTACATTTTATGTTTCTTTTCAGGTACCAGCTCTTCTCTCTTCTCTCACAGCCAGACTATTATTAAGTGCTATCATGGTTTCTCTCTCTAGTTCATCTTTCATCATTCCTCAACCTCCTTGAATCTGGCTACCATCCCAATTTCTCTCTTTTAGTTGCCAACGTCACTAGTGACCCCCCACATCACTAACTCAGACCAAATTTTCAGTCTTCATATTTCTTGATCACCCCTTCCTAAAACTCTCAGTACCCCTGTTCCCTGAGACACTGCAGCTTTGAACCTTCCTGTCTCCTTGCTGCATCTTAGATCTCTCTGCAGGCTCTTCTTCTACTCCCTCTTGGCATTCTAAAGTCCAGCTCACCTCTCTTTTCATTCTATGCTTCCTCTTGTGTGGTGGTATCTGTGTCTTTATCTCCACACAGACACTTCGCAAATTTCTATTCCAGCCGAATTTTCCCTTCTGAAAGACCATTCTGTAAATCTAACTGCCATCTTTATATGCCACTTGGCTCCACAGAATCAACAAAATAAAAATCCTGATCTGCTCCCAGCTCTCACCAAATCTAGTCCTTCTCCGATTCCTTCCTTTTCTCCTGGAGTCATTCCTTACATCTCTCACCTTCCATCACCAGCCCACTACCAAATGTAGATGAGCTTCCTGTGGAATAATTTCCCATTTCATCCATTTCTGTACTACCACTCTTTTTAAAACTACTTCATCTCTCACTTGGACTTTTAGTCATGTTCTTAATGTATCCACATTTTATTTACCCTGATCAGCAGTTTCTCCACTTTTCAGCCAGAGTAATTGTTATAAAACACAAATACAATCACTTCATTGATAGCCCATTGATCACAGGATGAACCAAAACTCTTTAACATGGCCTACAGATGTGTATGGCCTCTCCCCTCCACAGGTATCCAGCCTCATCTTGTACCACTGTCCTATCTCCTTCTGTGCCAAATCACTCAGCCTTCCTCCAGTTCTGCAAATACACCCTTCTCCCTTCCTCCAACAAGGCCTATTTTCTTGCTATTCCAATGCCTGGCATGCCACCATCCCCCTTGTGTGACTTTCATTTAGTTTTATTGGGGCTGGTTAATTCTTGCCCACCCTTCAGATCTCAGGTCACCCACTTCTCCCACAGGGAAACTTTTCCTGGTAACTTGGTTCAGTTACATTCCCTATTCTACCCTCTTACCTCGCTATTTATTGTCTTCTCCTTCTGAATAAATATGGCAGTTGTCATTTTGCACCTGTTTCTGAGGTTATTTTATTGATAATTACTTTCTCACTAGACAATGGACTCTATAGAGGGAAAGGACCATGTCTATTTTGTTTACTCAGTTTCTTTGTACCCCTATCACATAGCATACAACAGATATATTATATGCTGGCATATAATAGACACCAAACACATGCTTGTCCAATGAGTTACTGAACAGATGAAGTGAAGGGCTTTCATCAGGTGGCTGAGTGAACCAGAAGTTTGCTCACTACTGACATGGTAACAAGAGATTGTGCTGGCATCAAGGTGCAGTGCTATGGTCTGAATGTTTATGTGCCCTCAAAGTTCACATGTTAAAATCTTAGTCCTCAAGGTGATGATATCAGCAGGTAGGGCTTTGGGGAAGTACTTAGGGCATAAGAACAGAGCCCTCATGAATAGGATTAGTGACTTTAATAAAAAGTCAGTAAAAGCTCCCTTACCACCTTCTACCATAGGCGGACCCAGCAGGAAGGCGTCAACTATGATCCAGAAATAGGACCCTTTCTAGATACCAGATCAGCTGGTGCCTAGATATTTGACTCTCCAGCCTCCAGGACTGTGAGAAATAAATTTCTGTTATTTATAAGCCACCCACTTTAAGGTATTTTTGTTATAGCAGTGCAAATGGACTAAGACAGGTAGACGTTGTCTCCTGAATAACCAGGCTTCAAAAAATGACAAACCATGCTTTGTATCATTATCCAAAGGTGGATTTTTTTCTTTTAAAATTCTTCCATTTATCTTATGTATATTTGATGATTTCTCTATAACAAAAATTTGTAATTGGAAGTTTTTATTTCAAGTTAAAAAAAGACATGTAATATTTTTAGATTAACAAACACTTAAACCTCAACTTTAAAAGTTGAAACTTGGGGAGCCTGGGTGGCGCAGTCGGTTAAGCGTCCGACTTCAGCCAGGTCACGATCTCGCGGTCCGGGAGTTCGAGCCCCGTGTCAGGCTCTGGGCTGATGGCTCAGAGCCTGGAGCCTGTTTCCGATTCTGTGTCTCCCTCTCTCTCTGCCCCTCCCCCGTTCATGTTCTGTCTCTCTCTCTGTCCCAAAAATAAATAAACGTTGAAAAAAAAATTAAAAAAAAAAAAAAGTTGAAACTTTCATACACCTCAGCATTTCTAAGGAAGTTCTATTTAAATACTCTTGGAATGAAAATATCCTTGGAATAAGATTTACACAGATATAATGAGAAAACAGTCTTTTGACAAAGGAATAAAATATTGTTTGTTTTTAGAATATTTCAATTATAATTATTATGGGCCATGAAAAATATAAACAGATTATGATAATACTGCCTGAATTGTGTAATTTTATCTCTAGCCTAATACTTCAAAATGTAAGTTATTAACTGGGATAAAAGAAAGTATTTATTTTGTAAAATGTAAACCAAATTACTTTCGTCATTGTAACATAAGAAACCATTACATATAATGGTACTAGAGTAATTTAATATAATAATTATATTTCACACATCTTGAGTTAAAATTGTATTTTGGATGAGCAACAATATTCTACTAAGTCAAAGTTATATATACTTAAGAAAACTCAATTTTCTTTTATTTTTCTTCTTTTCTTAATTATTATTATTATTATTATTATTATTATTATTATTATTTATTATTATCTTAATTAAGCTCAATGCCCAACATGGGGCTCAAACTCACAACCCTGAGATCAAGAGTAGCATGCCCTACTGACTGAGCCAGCTAGGCACTCCTAACTCAGTTTTCTTTTAAACTGAAAATTATCAAATGACTGCTTCATAACAGTGCTACTTATCAGACTGAGATAAAAACTGTGTGTACAGACAGTCAAGAAACAGACCCATGCATGTAGTCATTAAATTGATGACAAAAGTTGATAGTATAGTACAGTGGGGAAATGATAGACTTTTCAATAAGTGATCCTGGGTCAGCTGGACATTCATATGGAAAAAAAAAATCTTGACCCTTATCTCACAACATATGCACAAATCAATGCCAGATGATCTGTGGATTTAAAAATTAAAGTGAAAAAAACCCAGCATGTTTCAAAACAAAAACAAAAATCTATCTTTTTGATTTTGGAATAGGTCAACAGAAACAGAAAGCACTAATCCTAAAATTAAAAAAGTTATATATTGGGCAACATCAAAACTGAGAACATCTCTTCATCAAAACCCTGTTTAAGGGAATATAAAAACAAGTGACAGGATGGAAGAAGACATTTGATTGCTTCTATTTGCCATAGAGCCTGTATTCAGAATATATGAAGCACCCTCAGAACCAGTAAGAAGATGATAGGCAACTCAAAACTCCAGCTTCTAAACAAGATTGCGTAAAGGAGACTAGATTTACCTACCGTACTGAAACAACTTTTTAACAAGAGAACAAAATATGTGAAACAACAATTTTCATGACATTGGACCTCGAACATTGAAGGACAGTAATACATGGAGGCAGGAAACAAACAAGGTGATTATTACAATGGTCCTGGCTTACTGTCTGCAGATACTTTCTAGTTCACTGCACTGGGAGCTTGCATTCTGTCTGAGTTGAGAAGATGGATCTAGGCATTTGAGGAGACTATTGTGGTTAGAACTTACAGGACAGAGCACTAGACAGGAGATAGCTACAGGGAGAGAGAGCCCTGGAGATCCCCTACTCAAGTGGTCCCATCAAGTCTTCAGCTGCACACTGATCAGCAGGTACAGGTGAAGAAAGTACCTGACACTAGGGAAAGAACCATTGGAAAAGATTACAGGGAAAAATCACCAGGGAGTCACATACAGTAGAAAGAGTTCCTATTCACCCAGCCAGAGAGAAAAACATCGTAATTCACAGGGCTATAGGGTACTCTGAAGGATTTTGTCTCAATAGTGGGGCAAAATTAGACTACACCAAATGCTCTGGTCTTGTCTAAGAAAATTTAATAGCAAGACTCCATGAAATCAAACTGTTTATAAGTAACTTAACTATGTCCCAAATAAGAGTTCAATATATTTATATGTAAGCAAAAATATCCAATACTCAACAAGATATAATTTGCAGTGTTTGACATCCAATCAGAAATTACAAAGTAACAGGTAAATATCACCCAAAATGAAGAGACAAATCAACTGAAGCCAAGCAAGAGATGACGCAGATGATAAAATTAGTTGATAAAAATAGAAGTTATTAAAACTATATCCTATATGTTCAAGAAGATAGAGAGATGACATCATTTAAGTAGAGACATAAAAGATATTACAAAGATGTAAATAAATCTTCTAGAGATGAAAAATGCAATGACATGAAAAGTATACTGCATAAAATTAACAGCAGATTAGACATCATAGAAGAGTAGTGAATTTAAACACATAGCAATATGAAACACAGACAGAAAAATATTGAAATAAACAGAACATCAATAAAAATGTGACCACTTCTGGCCTAATGTACATGTAATTGGAGTCTCCGAAGGAGGGGTGAGGCACAGAAAAATATCTGAACAGATAATGGCCAAAAATTATCCAAATTTATTGCAACTGTAAACCCATAGATTAAAGATGCAAATTGGTGGGAGAAATTAAAGACCTAAGTAAGATATGCTGAGTTCATGAATCACAAGATGATATTATTATCAACTTTTCTCCAGATTGATCTATAAATTCAACACAATACCTCAGCAAAGCTTTTGTTTGTTTGCAAAACTGATAAGCTAATTCTGAAATGCAAAGGACCTAAAGTAGCTAAAACAACTTTGAAAAAGAACAAAGTTAGAGAATTTATAACACCTGACCCCAAGATCTATATAAAGCCACATTGGTAATAACAGCGTAGGGGCTCTGGGTGGCTCAGTCGTCAAGCGTCTGACCCTGGTTCGGCTCAGGTCATGATCTCATGGTTCGTGGGTTTCAGCCCAGCATTGGCTCTGTGCTGATAGCTAAGACTGAGCCTGGAGCCTGAAGCCTGCTTCAGATTCTTTCTCTCTCTCTCTCTCTCTCTCTCTCTCTCTCTGTGTCTCTCTCTCTCTCCCTACCTCTTCCCCGCTTGTGCACCCACACACGTGCTCTCCTTCTCTCTCTCTCTCTCTCTCTCAAAAATAAACATTAAAAAAAAGTAATGACAGTGTAGTATTGGCATCAAGATAAACAGATAGTTTAATGGAACAGAATACAGTCCAGAAATAGACATACGTATTTGGTCAATTGATTTTTGACAAAGGTACACAGGCAATTCAAAAAAAGAAAGGATAGTCTTTTCAGTAATTGATACTGAAGCAATTGGATATCAAAATGCAAAACAACCCCCCCCCCCAAAAAAAACCCCCAAAAATCAAAACCCAACTTTGGCAAAACATGCTCAAATGCTCACGATAGATTATAGACCTAAATGTAAAACCTCTGAACAGTAAAAGTTCTGAAAGAAAATATAGAAGAAAATCTGTGTGACTTTGTGTTAGGGAAAGGTTTCTGAGATATGACACCCAGAGTATGACCAAGAAAGACAAAAATTACTAAATTGAACTTAATCAAAATAAAAAATCTCTTCTCTTCATCAGGCACTGTTAAGAGAATGAAAAGACAAGCCACAAACTAAGAGAAATTATTTGCAAATCACATATTTGATAGAGAACATGTATCCAGATAATATAAATAACTGTCAGAACTCAATAAGAGGACAGACAACCTAATAAAAACATGAGCATATTTGTACAACACTTCACCAAAATAGGTATATGGATAACAAATAAACACATCAAAAGATGTGCTCAAGATCATTAATCATTAAGGAAATGGAAATTAAAATCACAATGATATAGTACTATACACCTATTAGAATGTCTAATATTAAAAAGATTGATCATATCAAGTGTTAGTGGGAGGCGGAGCCACTGAAACCCTCATGGACCGTTTGTGAGAGTATAAAATGGAAGACATTTTGGTAATTTCTTATGTTAAACATACACATAACATAGGACCCAGACACTCCACTCTTACACATCTACCCAAGATAAATGAAAACATATGTTAATTCAATAACTTATGCACAAATGCTCTTACTAGCTCTATTTTAAATAGCCTCAAACTAAAAATAACCCAAATGCCCATTAGCAGGTTATATCAGCCAAGTGTGGTATATCCATACAATGTGATATTACCCAGAAATAAAAAGAAATGAACTAGGAATGATCCATGTAATGATGTGGATCAGTCTTAAAATAATTATGCTGAGTGAAAGAATCCAGGCAAAAATAAGGATATACTGTATGATACCATTTATAAAAAACTTCTAGAAAATACAAATGAATCTATAATGACAGAAAGTGAATCAGTGGTTAACTGGGATTGGGAGGAATGGATATGTTCACTATCTTGATTGTGGTGTACAAATTCATCAAATTGTGCACTTTTTAAAAATATTTATTTACTTTTGGGAGAGCACAAGTGGGAGGAGGGGCAGAGAGAAGGTGAACAGAGGATCTGAAGCAGGTCTGTGCTGACAGGCTGATAGCAGAGAGCCTGATGCGGGGCTCAAACTCAAGAATTATGAGATCATGACCTGAGCTGAAGTCAGACGCTCAACGGACTAAAGCACCCAGGCACCCCCCAAAATTTGTACACTTTAAATACATGCAATTACTGCATATCAGTTATACCTCCATAAAGCTGCTTTGAAAACTAAAACAACAACAAAAACAAGATAGGCAACTTAATAGGAAAAAAGGGTCAAACACTTAAATTTAGGAAAAGCTAATCTATGGAAGTCAGGAGAATGGTTATCGTTGCTAGGTATTGGGACAGGGGAGAAATTGCATCTAGGAGGGTGGTAATGTTGATTTCTTGATGTGGTTGCTGGTTACATGAGTGTTTCCTTTTGGGAATTCATCAAGCTGAACGTGATTGGTGCACACTTCTGTATTTATGTCAGACTTCAATTTTAAAAAGCTCATTTATTATAAAAAAACAATTGTGTGTGTGTGTGTGTGTCTGTGATCATGGTACAGAATTTTGTGACAGGTTGCAGGTCTGTTTCAGGGTAAAGTCTTTGCCACTATTATTCTGGAAGATGAATCCTCTCATTGTGCTTTTCCAGGTGGTAAAAAAATTTCCTCAGAAGTTTCTCAGAAAGCTGTTTATTATTTTTATAAGTGAGGGATGTGCCTATTTTAGCTTCAAAGAAATCAGCAACCTCTTCCAGACAGGAAATTGCTGGGGAAGTGAAATTAGATTGTTCAGAATGTTAATGCAGTTAGATTCCAGTGGGGTGGTGCCTTGGCATGCTAGCCAGTTTGCTTGTTCAGCTCATGTGTTTCTTCTGTGAGAACTGCCTCCCTTCCCAAGCCCACCAGGGTGGCTTCTTTTGTCATAGTTGTGCCCTCTAATGCTGTTGTCTTTGGTGACAGCTGATGGTACCATTTGACATATGGGAAAACAACTGATAAGCTGTGCCAAGCCAATCAGATTCACTCTTGAAAAATTTGGATTTGAGACAAAGACTGTAATAGGTAGTGATGGGCCTGGGAGCTGAGAGGTCTTGCAATTCTCCAATAAGGAGAAAGGAGATGCCCCTGAGGGAAAGAGAGATGAATCTCATGAAGAACCAGAAAGACAAAGAGACAATCCTGGTTTTAGCCTCTCAAGGGGCCACCCTGGAGTTCTTGTTCTTGGACTCCATAAGAATCCATGCATGAAATTAAAACTTCCCTTTTTATTTAATATAACTTGGGAGGTTTCTCTTCCTTGTAACCAAATGCCTCCTGTCTGAGAATTTGGCAAGTAATAAATCTAAGTAAGTAAAAATCTGGGTTGTGGTGCAAAAAGAGAAGAGCTCTATCCTGTAGAATTTTAGACTTGTAAGGAAACTTTCAAGTGGTCCAAGCCACACTTTCCTCCCATTTCAGGAACTCTTTCTGTGAGATCCGCTATGTCTTTGCTTGATCACTTCAAGTCTTTTTTCCCCTCCTTCCCTCCTTGCCTCCTTCCCTTCTTTTAACAAATGTCTACTGAGTGTCTACTATTAGCTGGGCACTGTTCTGTGCGTCTGGGATTGAACAAACCAAAAATGGATAGTTATCCATTATCCATTAGTAAATATCCATTACTATCCCCAAAGAGAACCACATTTTCATTTTTATGTAGCATTCTAAACTTCTTACTATGCATACATTTACATATTTAACCCCCTCCCCCAACAATTCTTCAGCTGTTGAAGGCAGATATTCATATTTTCTCCCCTCATTATCTGGGCTAGGGTTTCTTATTTGGGGATCCCTAGATATATTCTCTTGGCCAGGGTGTCTTATTTGGGGATCCCTGGAAATATTCCAAGGTTCTAGGAACTTCTTGCAAAGGTAAAGAAAATTGTGTGTGTTTATGTAGAGGAAAACACAAGCTTCTTCAGCTTTTCAAAGAGGCATGTGACATCAAGGAAAGTTAAGAAGCTGATACAAAACATTTTGGGTATTTGCCTGCCACAGAATACTTCATTAATCATCTCCATCTCAATTCATAGTGGTGGATTTCTAGCATCCATGTTTGTCTAATGGACTCCACCCACTTGGCCACATTGATAAGGATAGGGGTAGGCACTTGACCCATGCTACATCAAACAGAATCCCTTCTATTGGGAACATGGAGCTAGGATAAAGAGAAAGCCAGTTTTTGGCAAGTAGACTAGGAACTGGAGAAAGCTGTGTCACAGAGACAAAGCATAATGAAGCAGAGGGGAGGAGGAGAGAGCCAATACTGCCTTCCCAGTGACATTCCATTTCCTGGCTCTAACCCTTCTTAAAGCTCAGCTATATTCCTACCCTTGGATTCTATGAGGCACTCCTGTTTCTAGGGGTGATATTCAAAATATTTAAAGCTTGTACTCTATGGGAACCAATGAATCAGAGCAGATGCTAGAGATAAACAACTAGCTCAGCCATACCTATGTATCTCATCTGAACGGCAGCCCTGTCTCTATCGTTAGGATTCATGACCTCCTCTTTGCCTAAACCAGCTGAGTTTTTGCTGTGGCAAAAGAGTTTTAATTGATATAGAACTCCTGCTCTGGCTAAGCAGTTGTCCCAACTGTTCCCTACGCAGTGGAGAGCTCATACTTCTCCATCCTGGTCTGCTTCCCCTGAGTTGGCTGTGGTTGCTGACAGCAACTCTTAGAGAATGGAGGTCACAACTGGGTAGTCAGCTGTTGCCTGACCAGTTGAAGGTGAATCTACTGAGATTATAGCCTTGAAGGTGAATCTACTGAGATTATTGCCTTGCGTGATTTGGACACAATCCTATTAATGCAGCCCACAGAGGATTAGCTTTTAGAGCAGCTAAGTCATATCACACTGAACTTATGATCAACAAAAAGCCGCAGTCCTTTCACATAAAATAGTCAAACCATTTTTTCCATCATCTGTATTTATGAAATGGTATTTGGAACCCAAACTCAAAATTTTGAAATCTCATTCTGTTGCTTTTGAAACAGCCTTCCAGCCTCTCAAGAGCTTCAAATATCTTCATCATATGAGCCATCTCTCCTAGCTTTGTGTCATCCACAGATTTGAAAACTTGGCTTTATTGCATCCCAGCGTGATTAGGCTTGTCTGATCCAGTCTGGGGGCATACTCAGTCAGCAACTGGAGTCTTGATTGAGTATCAGATGTTGCCCAATATCTAGAAGGCTGGACCGCGGTTAGACAGCTGAGCTGGCAACAGGTATTCTTATGAGAGGCACTGAGCTGGATTTTAGGAGGTGTCAGAAGTCTGCAGCCAGGAGCAAAGCTGAATTGCAAACCAAATGGAATAACCACTATTGGGAACTGCAGATATAAATTCTAGTAACCCAGACGGGAAGGATGAGGAAAGCAGTTATACTGATAGAGGACTCGGCCCAGAACTGCTCTTGTATATGTGAATGAGTGATCTTTTCTGCCTCATTGACCTCACTGACCTGGTCACCACGAACAACCCTCTCCCTCACCTCAGCCTTCCTCCAAGTTGTTTGATAAAAACACAGATCAGGGAAACATCCAAGCAAAACCACTAAAGACCTGGATATTGCTAGGCCTATAAATCTACAAAATGTTGAGGTCAGAAAGCATGAGAGAAAAGGAGATGCTGAATCCAAATGGAATGAGAATCCAAGGTCCTGGTCTGAAAAGTACCCATGGGAGCTCCTGAGAGTGTTTTGCTGCATTGGGGATGCTTGTGGGTGCCAGCTCTTCCTCCTCAGACTTCTAAGCCCTCTTCCCTCCCCGGTGGTTTAAAAAGTATGCTTTCCTGAACCCAATATCTAACCGTTTTCATTGTAAAAGTTATCTTGCACAAATTAGAATGGTTTAGAAACATGTTTCACTGTGGGATTCTCTTTACTTTTCTATCTTTTCAAGAAATGTTAAGTCCAGAGATTTCCTCATTGAAAAGCACTAATGTATTTATCTGGAAATAGTTACATTTTTAAATTCCTGGATAAGTGATTAATGATTTTCAGATTGCTAGTTGCACGACAAAAAGTTGAAGCTCGCGATGAGCAAAGAGTAAAACAAAACCATAGTTATTATCTTATTACAATTGTGAGCTATTTGGGGTCACTAAAAAGGAAATTAACATGTTTAAAATGTGTACACTACCAGTGATTTCCAAAAATGGCATTGCTTTCTAGTCAAGTTTTTATCATCCTCTTCTTTCATACCTTAAGATTTTTCATGCAATTACTACACAAATGTATGCTCTTGTAGTAGAGTATGAAACCATTACAACCTGTCCATACTTTCTCAGGATTTAGTTTTAACATTTTTTCTCAGGTTATTTAAACTTAGTCACGAATGAATTCCAACAACAATCCTTCTCTTTCCCCCTTTTCTTTTATCTCTGCACTTAGATACCTAAACAAACACCTTTAGTAAGTTGATGGAAACTCATACACTGCCAACAGTATAGAAAGAGAACATTCAGTAAAGGCACTTGGTCCACTTCCTCTGTTATCTGTGAGAAAAGTAGGAGCTCTGAGGCCTACTTGAAATGGCCATCATCACAAAATTCTCCATGGCCTACTGTCCATAATGAAGGCACAATCTGGATTAGGTGAGACATGGCCCCCAAATACACATTCACCAGTCCCTGTTTTCTAGAGCAACCAATGGGCCTTCTCAGGACTCACATATCTTTTTCATTCCACTCTGGGATGAAGTAGTCTTTTTCCTGAGTCCCCATATTCAACGTGCAGTTACCTAGACTTCGGGACTTAGGGGAGTATATTCCTCTTGGAGACTCTCATTAGACAACTGGACATATCCTTCCAGGGAGTATGATTTGTTCAGTTATTCATTTACCTTTCTGGTAAAAGACACCAGTGTGAGGAGATACTAAAAGGAAATGTTATGAAATCTTTGCCATCAAGAAGCTTATAGTCTAGTAGGGTTAATCTCCAGCTTGTCTAACTTTTAGACGGTGTAAATAGTGCCAGGATATTGGGATAGGATCCATCTGTCCTTGAATCATTTGTCCCTGAGGGATCCATGGTTCTAGTTGTTTTTGTGTACAGATTACCACTGAGATGTCCTTCATTCCAAAAGGGTCTGGATGGTGTTTTTAGGTCCTACAAATCTCTCAGCTACTCCCATGCTATGCCTGGAAGACCCAGGAATTATTCTGCTTCCTTCTTGCCAAACTGAGATGAAGTGTATTTGCGACGTTCATGTCCTTATTTGCTCAGGCACATCTTACAGACAGATTTCTGGAGTCCTATTGTATCCCTGGAGCTCTGTGCAGTAAGCATCCTGCAGATGACTGCTGCTTTCAGTCCCCATACCTCTCAGAGGTCTTGTTCTTCCCTGAAACAGGTGGAGAAACCCTCCCTCTTGGGGATCCACTGAGGTCTCCTGGCTTAAGGCCTCTCCATCCTTACTCTTCTATCTGGTCTGTGGGATTCTTTTGGTCATCTCTTCTTCTCTTTGACCTAATTTTTAAAACATTCTGGAAATTTACTTGTATGGGTAACAAAACCCAGAGATTTATTTTCCGATGCATCCTTCTCTGTGGTCAGAGCTCGGGTCTGATGATGTGCTTGAGTGGGTCAGGGAGAGGAAAGAATAGGGAAAATCCAGGGAGAAAATAATGGTTAATATATGAAAATCCAGGGAGAAAATCATGGTTAATATATGAAAAAATGGTTAATATATGGTAAAACATGAAGACCATGAACACAAAATGCAAAATTACTCCTGCAGACTTTTCATGCTCTTAGAAGTATTCAGAGAAGGGAGATATTAATGTTAGTTAGCTGTAGAGGCAGAGCGGGCTCCAAGGAGGAGGTTGAATCTGAGCTGGGCTTTGATGGGTGGTTCTATTTTGAGCAGATAAGGGGCCAGAATCTTGCATTCCAGTAGAAAGAATAATATCCTTAGGACCCAGATGCAGGAAGGTTAGAACAGAGAACATTGATAAGGAAGGTGGAAGGATTCTGAAGAGCCTTGAATCCCAGGAGGTCAGTTTAAACAAGTGGAACAATATTTCCTAGAATTAATGAAATTAATAAACAAATAAGTACTTCTATGGTCAAATTCATTTAAATAAATCATTAATTCTGACAAATATTTAAGTACCTAGGATATGCTGGGCTTTTTATTGGAAGTGATGACTACAGCAGTGAGCAGGAGTTAGTTCCTCTTCTAGTGAGGGAAGCAGACATTGAATAAGACATTCCAGGGACGAGTGCTATGGTAGGAGAAGGGCAGGGAATGTAGAGCCAGAAACATAACCTGGTCTCCAGTTCAGGGAATCCCCTGGTTGAGAGAAGGGAACTTACAGTTGGGACTTGGTGAATGAGTTGGGTGGAGTTCACTAGATGAGGAGGTAGAAGTGTGCCAAGCAAGGAGAACAGTACGTGCAAAGTTGGGGGAGGAAAGATGGGGTAAAATTTGTGAAGAACTGAAGAGATTTCCACATGAATGAAGTATTATCAAGGGTTTTAGGCCAGAGAAAGGATTGGATCAACTTAGGGATTTCAGACCCTGTCTTGAGGGTTTGCATAGTGAGATGACTTATGTATTTTAAGTTTGCTACAGTTTGCAGGATGGATTAGAGGGGCAAGACTGGGAAACAGGTAAATCCCATTAGGTGGCTGCTACAGAAAGTCAATAGTGACTTAAGTTAGGGGGGAGGCAAGTGAAGATGTAGAGATGACCAGAAAATTTGGGGAGAAGGGTGGTTTGGCCGGGAACGGTGTGTCTGACAGCTTCTCTTATGGGTAATTGGATGGGACGTCACTGCTCTGGGGAACTCTAACTGGCAAACTCAGGAGAGGCCTGGCATGAGCAGATTTGGTGTTCTGTGGGCTATGGGCAGAGCCTTGAGCCCAGGCCTGTTGGGCATGTGTGTTAGTTTTCTACGGCTGCTGTAACAATGTACCACAAAGTAAATGGTTTAGATCAACAGAAATGTATTGTCCCACCATTATGGAGCCCAGAAGTCCAAAACTCAGGTGTCAGCAGCGCTATTCTCCCTCTGAAGACACTAGGGAAGGATTCATCCTAGCTTCTGGTATTTTTAAGAATTTCTTATCTTATAGATGGTTTTCTTCTCCTATGTCTCTTGACTTCATCATCCCTTCCTGCAAGTCTATCCCTGTGTCCAAATTTTCCCTTTTTATAAAGACATCAGTCATATTGGATTAAAGCCCACCTTTATGACTTCATCTTAACTTGACTACATCCGCAAAGACCCTATGTCCAAATAAGGTCACATTCTGAGGTTCTGGGGGGACATATCTTTCTTGGGGGATGTAATTCAACTCATTCAAGATGAGACCCAGATTATACAAACAGATGTAGGAGCAAAGATAGAGAGGGAACCAGGAGGTTAAAAGGCCAGGAGTTCTTGGGAAAAAATTAGGAGGCCCTGGATTCACACAAGCTGGGAGTTCAAACCAAGTCTGCCTAAATCTCCAGGGGATATGGAGGCTTTCCTATGAGATCTGGACTGCAGAAGAACAGGAAGAGGCAAGGACACTGCCTCCCGGAAGGGAACACCCTCTTTGATGGAGCTGTAATGATCCTTGCACCGTGGGGTGGATTCACTGTCTACAGGAAGCCCATCTTACAATGCCATTTCCAAGTATTTTTAATATCGGTATTAAGGTGCCTTTCCAGCTGCCACCAGGAAACATTAACCTAAAATATAATCTTGCAACAACACATTACAACAACATCATTAGAGTACAGAGTGGGGAAGTGGGATGTAGCTGATGTTGTACTTAAATTGAAGGGAATCTTGAAAAAAGAGAATTGGGAAATAATTGTTTTTTCTTTAGTGCTATCTAAGGCAGAGGGTGGTGATTCTAGATCAACAATTTCAGGTAATTACTCCCAATGAAAACAATTAGATTTATTCAGCCACCCAGTGTCCCTGTCTATAGTGCCCCCAGTGACCCTCCGATGAGCTACTGGTCTCTTGCCATCTGGCTGTGTTCTGGTCAGTTCCCAGAACAATTCTGGCTTGAGGCAGGAATTATTTCAAGGGCCTCAGGTTCCCCTCAAACCAGTAAAGGATTACTTTTTAGTTCTCTTACAGGTTTATCCCAAACATAATATCCAAGTGCTGACTCTATGCTGCAAATCTTTACTAACCACCAAATTTCCTGATTTGTAGCTTGCTCGTCTGTGGGACTCTCACCCTAATTATGGGGTTGTTGTTTTCAAATTTTTGAATTTACACACACACACACACACACACACACACACACACACACACACACACCCTTCCCCACTCCCTGGTGCAAAAGCCCATTTGGAAGAACCATGCATCTACTTTGGCTTTCATTTTAAATTCCCACCCAAGTCATCTGTTTAATCCTCCAGTCCTGCAATGAGCTCTGGGATCTAGCTATTCCTTCTTCCAAGTTCCCACATGCTTATGGCCTTGTGCCCAGATTTTAGGACATTTAACCTAGATTCCCTGTTGCCACGCAGGCCATCTATTGTAATCCCTGTTAATTCCTCCGGGACCCTTCCTTGATCTGAGAATGGAGAATGTCATCTTATGCTTGTTCTTTTATTTCCTTGCTTTGGCGAGTTGGTCTAACTCAGGGATCAGCACACTTTTCCTGTAAAAGACTACATTACAAATGTTTAGGCTTTGCAGGCCATATGATCTCTATTACAATTATTCAACTCGACTGTTGTGGCATACAGTCAACCATAGACAATGTGTAAACCAATGGGCATGATTGTGTACCTATATATCTTTATTTATAAAACAGGTAACAGGCTAGATTTGGCTCAGCAGCCATAGTTCGCTGACCCCCTGATTTGTCTATAACTTGTACCTTTATTGCTTCATTTTCTACTCATTTACTTTGATCTCCTCCATTGTCATCCCCTCCTATTATATTGCTGAGAGTCAAACACCATTCCTTAGCATCAAATCCAAGATAGGGCATTAATTACCACTGGTTATACCAATCTATGTACCTGAGTAACACGTGTCTACAGGGGCTTCTTAGAGGAAGCACAGAGATTAGGATCCTAGACAGTTAATGCTTTAATCAGGTGCCAGTTAGGCCATTTCTGCCATTCCTCCCCTGGGAACCAGGACCCTGCCTTGACTTTCTGATATAATCTGGGTGGTTGTCACCATTAGTTGCCTTAGCCAACACTATTCCTTCCTTAGTGCTTGAATAAGGATCTTTTGTTTAGCTATGGCAGCAGCATGCTCAGGAAGTATATATCCGTCCCAATTATAAGGAATATGTTGTCTGGAATTCATATTTGAATACATCTCAGACCCAGTTTTGTGCAAAGGTATTTGAGGAAAGTCTCCTTGGGGCTTCTAGGAAGGAACTTTTCTCCATGATAAGAAAGACACATGAGGAGAAACCCATGTCCCTCTCTCCCTGCTCTTAAATATCATTGTGTGAGAACAATATTCTTGTAGTTGTTGTACCCATCATGCGACCATGAGGGGAGACATGACCAACACTCTAATGTTCAAAGAAGGGGAAAATGGAGTCTGTTTGATTATGGGGTGCTGCCCCATCCTCTCTGGAGAGTAGTGTATATGCCCCATATTAACCTTTTAAAAATCTGAAAGATTCCAAATTCTGAAACACATCTGGCCTTCAGGGTTTTGAATCATGGATCCTGGACCTGTACTATAATTTGTATCCTGCATAGGGTAACAAAATCTCGTTTCTAGGGTGAATAGTACCCCCACGTTCCAGGAAAACTTATTTTTCATATGCTAACAAAGCAGCAGCCTTTCGGTAACCAGCATCTCCCCAGAGTCTTCATGGCATTGAATTCAAAGCAACAAATGAAAAGAAATTACTGGCTACTACCCGTGAGAATTCAGGGGTAGCTTCTCCCTTGGCACACATTTATTTTATGTAGAAAATTCCACATAAGGGTATAACTAGCTGGAAGTCTCCTTCCTTCCTCAAGGTACAGTGGTGGAATGCAGCAAACCAATGTGGAGTCAGAGATCAATTCTCTCTCCTGACGTTGTGTGCAAATCAAGCTGAAATATGCAATGATAATATGTGACTTATCATTCTCACTGAAGCTTCTCATTTCAACAAATTTCTCCCATTTTATCATCAAAATCACTATATCTGCTTGGCTGATAAAATTCTGTTTTAATAAGGCCTATCTACTTTGGGTGGCCTACAACAAATCTGTCAGGGCAGTAAATTGCATCTTGGAAATGCAGGCTTTTTGGAAATGCGTCTGCATCAGGACTCTGGGGGATTTAAATGCTGAGGGATTTGCAAGGTTTGCATTTTTCATTCATTAAGACTGTGTTGCTGCCAAACTTCTCTTCCTGTTAGTCATACAGGGAGGAGGGCTCGACACAGCGGGCTGGTCATAAATTACTCTGCGGCTTAAGGCAGCCCAAATGTAATACCGAGGGGGCCATAGATCTTGGCACAGGTTTTGTGAATAATTTCTGAGAAATCCAAATGTATTGAAAAATCACATGTTTACAGAAGAATGAAAGACTCAGACTGTCTTTAAATTGAGCAGGCCAAGAATTAAGCTGGTCCTTTATCCAAACCAGTGTGAGAAACCCAGAATTAGATGACTGTAAATAGTCTATTTTTATAGCATTCCATAGAAAAATTACTACAATTAAATGATTCTTTAGTCCTGATCTGTGGTTCTTAACCTTTTTTTTTTATTTCTTTGAGACTATGAAGAAAGCCCTAGACCTTCTGACAGAAATTGCCCACAAATACACATGCAATTGTGTATACAATTTCAGAAGGTTCATGGATCTTCTGAGGCTCATCCGTAACCCTCAGGTTAAGAATCCCTGCTCTTTATACTGGAAGCTCCTTGATGGCAATAATTATGTCTAATCATTGTATCTAATTATGTCTAATCTGCATAATATTCCTCCTGTTCTTGCCTAATACCCCATTACATCTTAAAAATCTTAGTGTTTCCTGACGTGAGCTTACAGTAAAACAAAGTTCTATTTTTACAGTCCTCTTTTGAAAAGTCCAAGGTGTTTATTTGATTAAATGTGCAAGCTTTTCCTTTAAGTGAGTTCTACAAGGTATCATTATATTCCCCTGATATGGGAAAATTAGTAAAAGGGGGTTACCTCCTCCCTAGCTCCAGAATTGCCCTGAACCAAATTTACACTTAGGCAAAAATGAAAGTGCTATTGTTGCTGCTGAGAATTGCCCACAAGCTATTCAATTTCTGCTTCACATGGGCTTTGAAAGGTCTCCCCTTTTACTTACATCTCCCCAGAGTTACAGAATAAAATTTCCCCGCAGGCATGGCGCTGATCAATTCGAGGGAGCATCTCTCACCCATGTTACCATGTGGACGTGAGTCCTCACTCAGTACTGTTAATGACGACCATTGCTGAATCCTTACTGTGCTAAAGATGTGTATTATCTTTACAGCACCTGGCAGGTTAGATGTTACCTCCATTATTCACTTGAAAAAAGAAAAGCCAAGAAAACAAAAATAATCTGCTCAAAGCCATAAAGCTCATGAGTTGCAGAGTCACAATTTGAACCCAGATTTTTTTTTATGGTAAGACCCTTGCACTTAACTACTACACTTTGTACTTCGCATTCCTATGCACTTGTAAATGTGCCAAAGGAAGTCAAATTAGAGAAACAGGCGAGGAAGAGATCAATTATCCATCTTCCCATCCCAGGCAAAAGTTCCCAGGAGGTGTGTCTGAGGAGCTTCAAGGTAATTGACACTTCTTTTTTTTTAAATTTTTTTTTAACGTTTTATTTATTTTTGAGACAGGGAGAGACAGAGCATGAACAGGGGAGGGTCAGAGAGAGGGAGACACAGAATCTGAAACAGGCTCCAGGCTCCGAGCTGTCAGCACAGAGCCTGACATGGGGCTCGAACTCACGGACCGTGAGATCATGACCTGAGCCGAAGTCGGCCGCTTAACCGACTGAGCCACCCAGGCACCCCAGTAATTGACACTTCTGTACATACTAGCCAGCATGCCCACTGAAAGTGTGCTGTGATGTGCATGGGATGGCACCTTTATGAACAGCTTGTACTGCTGGAGAGAGCTGAAGAGAAATGGTTGAAGATTCTCAAGAGTGACCCCAGGAAAAACTGTAAAGCAGACAGACATTGTCTTGGGCCCCCTCAGCTTTTCTCTCATCCTTCTATCACTTGGTACCACCACTCTTTGCACGGGTGGAAAGTGTGCTGATGTGGGGGCTTTGGGTGTTTTCTCACTGACCTATAGGAAAGCGACAGCAGTTTGCTATACAGGCTTTCGTTGCCAGGCAACAAAGTAGGGGGTCCACGTGAGAAGAGAGACAGAGGAGACGACTGAGGCTGGGAAGTTCAAAACCTGATACGGGTGTTATGGGCAGGGGGTGGGGGATTCGGGGTATGCAGGAGAGGCACACGTGCAAGCTAGCTAAAATGAATTGATTTCTCTTTTCTCAGGTCTGACTTGTCTAGGAAGTGCCCCTGGGGACATCCCATTGGAGAAAGATTCATTCTCTAGTCTGAGAACACTAACCATATCATCTGGCTCTCCCAGCTCTGTTCCCTGAGCCACTGATTAGGCTGTTTCCGAGGAAAACCAAGAGGTCATGGGCAATAACAACATCTGGACTAGTTAGTGAGAAAGCTGAAGAATAACCAGATACTGTTCAGTTGTGTACTTCCAAGCTGGACTTAAGATAATGGAAATAGATTATCCTGGAGTTTATGCCTTAACAAAGGGGGACCAGATGGCAGTTACCTGGTTGAAGCCTAGGTTGACAGCATGTTGGGGACAGAGAGGAAGGAAGAGGAAGGAGGCTGCATTGGAAAATACTGTGAGGCAATGTCCAGGATAGAAGCATGAGAGCCAAGGGCAAGCCTCTCCTTAGCCTCACATCACCCTTGGACAGGGGCCAAAGTCTCCTGGAAACTGTGCACACTGCCGCAAATGGACTTCTCCTCCTTCAGTTGAGGCCATCTGGGAGTGCTAGCACCCTGTGCGCAGAAGGCTGGCCCCGACCCCTGATGGGTAGTGGTGGTGTGGGAGGAAAAGCCTCTGCAGCAGAACTTGGGTGAGGCTGGCTGGTGGGGAAGTCCACTCTTGCTGTAAGGTGAACCGGTAAATTACTTAGTAAAATTAAAATGCCTCAAGCGTAATCGGGCAAAATTTAAAAACTTCACGTGGAGAATCTTTCCTGATTGCCCTTTAATCGGACATTTTGATTGGGGTCAAAAGAAATCAAGCTGGTCTATACTATTGCCTGGCAAGGATTACTAAAGCACAGGATGATAGACTCTGCTGTTGAAGGTCCTCAGAAGTGAGAAAGTCACCAAGTATAATTTTTTTGGACCAGATATAAAGCCTTGTAGGATTAACCTACAAAACCACTAAGCAAGTCAGTGTGGGAGACGAATAAACAATCCTGGTTCTCTAAATTCTAGTCTCCTGTTACTTCTTTTTCTGCATGGTGAACGCTAGCCTGTGCCCACTCTTATCCCTCCGGATGAGTATTGTCATCCCTGGGCAGCATTACAACTAACTGAGGGGAAAGCACAAAAACAATAACTTGAATTTCATATTCAGGACTTTAGCCCTTTCACTTCCCTGAAATATGGGAACAGCTTAAAAACCATCCTTCTTTCCCTTTTCCAAGGGAGAAAGAAGGGAATATTCTAGGATTATTTCTCTTCCTTAGCCTGCTACTATTTTCTTCTCACTTCCATTAAAAAACACACTTATTGACTATCTTTTGTGTTCAAGACAGTGTGACAAGCATTGATGAAGGTACAAGGGTGGGGTGCCTGGGTGGCTCAGTCAGTTAAGCATCGGATTCTTGATTTCGGCTCAGGTCATGATCCCACGGTTCGTGGGTTCGAGCCCTGTGTCTGGCTCTGTGCTGACAGACTGCCTGGGATTCTCTCTCCCCCTCTCTTTCTCTGCCCCTCCCTCACCTGCACATGCATCCACTCTCTCTCTCTCCCAAAAATAAATAAACTTAAAACAATAAAATAAAAGTACAAGGATGGACAAGCCTTGGTTCCCCTTTTGGTGGGAGTTCTGGTAGGGGGAATATGGCAATATGAAACAAAAAGAACAATATATCAGAGTCCTGTTCAATAAATATGAAGATAGTGCTTGAAAGGCTCAACAGGAAGAGATATGCTCCTGTTGGGAATGACCAGGAAAGACATTCTGAAGAATGGACCTTGATAAATGACTGATATTTAATGAGTGAGAGGAAGATTGAGGGCTGAGTGTGTACCTGGAGGAGGAAAGGGCTTGAGTGTAGGCCAAGGACAGATGGGCCTGAGGTACACCAGAGAAATAGCGAGGATGCTGGTAGGACTGAAATACATGTTATGGACAGAAGAGGGCCTCCAGGGCAATCATCTGCAGTAGCCCACTCTTCCGATGTCACTAAAAGCCTGCCTTATGGCAGGTGCCGTAAGAGCCAGTGATTGGGCGGATTACAGAGTAGTGATAGAAAACAGGTGGTAGGGTTTTCTGTGACCTCACCTGCTTTTCCTCTCCCCACTATTTGTATTTACCCCTCCTTCTATTTCCAACTGTAGTAGGAAGCAAGCTTAGCTTTTACTACCGGTAAGGGACTCCACATCCATTCTGCTTTGGAAAACATACCATTGGATTTTTAAACATACAGGCAACTTTTCTTTCATAGTAAGTAAAAGACAACTTTATGTAACTTCTGCTTTGAATGTAAATATCAAGTTTAACGTTTCAGTTTCTTAAACTTGCATTGACTACAGTTGTATGTGCTCTGATGCTAAGCAAGACATACTGGCTATTCAACAATCCTAAGTAAGTAGTATGTCTGAACGGAGAATATTTTGAGTAGTTTACATAAAAAGTTTTGTGACATATATTGTTCAATGGAATACTTTGGGGGGGGGGAACTATACCATTTAGTTCTGGAACTTGGGGAAGTCTTATGACTGCCTTGACTCCAAAGGGTTTTCTTGGCATTATTCCATTTCTAGGCAGAAGATTGTTCATAGAAAGATAAAATCTCTTTATTTGGAAGAAATCACAGCAGCAGAAAGGGTCACCCAGTCAAAACCTGGTAATGTTAGATAAGACCTTAAGAAACTTTCATAAGGGGACTCCAAGTCTTGGACTGCCCATGACTAGGGAAGAGTGAAAATTGATAGAGACAAGAAGAAATACATTTTGAAAACCCTCCCAAGCTCATAAAATTCCCCATGCAGCATTAGCAACTTATTAAAAGCTGTAAAATACATACATCTCTTTGAAGAGGTGAACCTGCTTGTCATTCAGATAGCACAAACTACTTTACTCAGCCACGGTTTACTCTCATTTCGCAAGCCGAGGTAAGGAATGTGGAAGCATTGGAAGGGTTGCTAAGAGGTTGGTAGTGGGAGGGGAAGGTTCATTTTTAAGCAAGGGGCACTTGCCTCCCTACTATTGGTAGGTGGGTTTCTTCCTGTACAGTGGAGTGGATGCTAGTGTAACTACATTGTCTTGATGACATTGAATGGAACCATATCAGGGCTCTGGAAGATTCCAGGAGCTGGATGGGAACTCTCCTAGAAGGGACAATGTAGTCCCTGGGTGGCAGGAGAGGGAGGATGGGAGATGGGAAGTTTGTAAACCCAACATCACCTACTTCACAATGTCGCTCAAGGACCTGGTGGTGGGAATCATTCCTGATGCGGGGAAAGACCTGAAAACTTATTTCCCACTCAATGTCTGAGTGGCTTAATTGTAGAGCTGTTTTGAATTGTTCCCTTTCCTGTAGTTAATTAGAGGGAACTGGTGGAGAAGATGGTTACTTTTGAGTGAAACAGGCTCTGGTCCTTTTCCTGGTTCTGTCATTAATGTGCTGTGTGATGCTGGGCATATTACTTAACCTCTCTGAATGCAGAGGCAATAATCCTGACTTGCAGCATTAATGTTAGAACAAAATAATGTATGTTAAAAAAGCTCAGCAGGATACTTTGAGTAAATACTACACTTCTTTCCCATAATGCTTCATTTCATTTTGGAATTGTGGAAGGACAGTCTCACAGTGAAAAGAGCAGGGCATTAGGGTTATTCTTTATAGGTCCTCCAGATCTCCTCAGCCACAGCCCACACCTCTAGGGCCCTGAAGCTGACTCATTCTCTCAGGGGAACTGGGAGCAGAAGAAGAAATGGACTTTGGTTAACCGCCAACTGGAGCAGATCCTTTCCAGAGCTGTCCCAAGCCCAAGGCGTTTCCCTGGAATTGGACCAGCCATGAATGGAAGAGTCCTGGCTTCACTGTGTTTAGCTTGTGTTGTAGTTTCCAAAGAACTCAGCCAGGGTCCTGCCAGAGATGCTGTTCCCTTTTTCTTCAGAGCTATTTATGTTAATTAATCAAGGCATTTTGAAGCAGAAATTCGTCATGTAGAGGATATTTCCCACAAACATTCCTGTAAGACATCTTCCAAGCTAAAATTATTTTGTATATTCTAACCCCTAAAACTTTATTGATTTATTTTTATGTATTTTTACTTAAAATTTTTTTTAATGTTTATTCATTTTTGAGACAGAACGCGCGCGTGGGGGAGAGAGAGAGAGAGAGAGAGAGGGAGAGAGGTGGGGGGAGGGGCAGAGAGAGGGAGAGGAAGACACAGAATCCAAAGCAGGCTCCATGATGCTGTCAGCACAGAGCCCATCGTGGTTGCTCAAACCCACGGACTGTGAGATCATGGCCTGAGTTGATGTCGGACGCTTAACCGACTGAGCCACCCAGGCACCCCCTAAAACTTTATAAATTACCATTCAAACTGGAAGCAGTGATGATTTATTTGTACATGTTCCTTAATTGAATGTCTTTTGAGGTGAAAAAAAAATCAATAGTTATCCCAGCAACCATCTAATGCATTATAGAATTAACTTGAGCCTCTCTAATTTGCATGATTAAAAGCACTTGCAGAGACCATAGGCCTAAGAGAAAAAATAATTAGAGTTGCCATGTGTTGATGTGTAGATTCATTTTTGTGCATGTTTCTTGGAATGGTCGGATAAAATTTCTGAAAAGATATTTTTAGTAGACGTGCCAATTCCTTTACTTTATGGTAAATGTCTCTGCAAAACATAGTTCTCCTGACACAGACCGAGGCTGTAAACCTTGTTAATGGCACGACTAAGCTTAACCCTGTTCCCGCATGAGAAAGGAAGATCAATAATTAGGTCGTTGTGATAAGAAGTGGCGTTCCTGGGGGAAAAGCAAGGAGGTTAACCATTTTTTCCTACTCTTTGGAGTACTCTCTGGAAGGGGAGGAGGACTTACTTTGATCTTCAGATTGTCCTTTCAATTTTTTCTATTTCTTTTTTTTTTTTTTCCATGTGGCTGGTTCAAAGAGAGGTAAACTGAGGTAGCCTGTCAATTGGCAGGGAAGTCCTGGGCCTTTGGAAGTTCTGGAGGGAAGTGAATGGGGCTCTGAGAAAGGGAGGCATTTACCAGCTGTTCTTGCCCTGGTGTGGAAGTGCCCTTTCCTTGAATTTGTCTTGTCTCTTCCTGCTTCTGGAGATGTAGGACCCTGGAGTCAAGGCCTGAGTGTAGGTCTACAAGACTGATTCTCAAAATGTGGTCCCCAGACCAGCTACATCAATCAATATCACCAAAGGACCAGTAAAAATGCAAATTCTCAGGCCCCAGATCTGCTGAATCAAAAACTGGGTGGAGCCCAGTGAGTTATGTTTTAACAAGTCTACAAGATGATGCTAAAGCAGGTTAAAGTTGGAGAACCACTAGCCTAGGAAAGTTTAGCCTACTTCTAGGCTAAGCTTTAATTAAGTTAGAGGGGCTGTACTTACCCAGCTCAAAAGTGGAAGAGGGATTGGGGTCAGAACCTCAGTGAGTGATGAAGTACTTGGACATGGGATGACTCTGTAGATACCCTTACGGAACCTGCAGTAAGTAACTGGTGGACGAATCTGGATTTTGACTCAATTTGTTTCTTTTTTACAATTTTTTAAAACTTTTTAAAATGTTTATTTAATTTTGAAGGAAAAAGAGACAGACTATGAGCAAGGAGGGGCAGAGAGGGAGGGAGACACAGAAATCAAAGCAGGCTTCAGGCTCTGAGCCGTCAGCATAGAGCCTGATGTAGGACTGGAACTCACAAACTGTGAGATCATGACCTGAGCTGAAGTCAGATGCTTAAATGACTGAGCCACCCAGGCACCCCTGACTCAATTTGCTTCCTGAAGACACAATTTAAACACTAGCTCTGTCTTCCAAGTATATTTTCTCTACTAGCAGCTGGGCATCCTGGGCCCCATTGCTGGTTTAACCACTGCTTTGCCGACAGATCTTATATAGGCCATTCTCCACATGTCACGGGGGAGGGCTGCTAGCCAAAGCAAGCCTGGGTCCAACGGTTGGGATGAACCTTGTAGCTGAGGACGTTTTCTACTTCACCCGGGTATCCAATGCCCTTCTGTCACCACTTGTATACTGAGACCTCTTTTGACTGAGTATCTCTCAGGCCTCTCCCCGCAAAGCTGATCTGCTATCATGCCAGTTATCCCAGCTTGCTCCTGATACCAACTAGTTCTTCTAGTCAGATGACTGAAAGTGTGAAAATTTCAAGCCCTAAGTCAGCCCAGCAGTGAAGGGTTCTGGGCACTGGACCCATTCAGATTTCTTAGTCTTGTGACTTTCCATCATCCAATATTTTTGAGAGACTGAGAAGTCATCACATGAAGGGTTGTAAATACAAACAGCTCTTTGGCATAGATATTAGTGCAGTAGGAAGGAAGTGAGTATATAAAGACCTAGGTTTGAATTGAGGTTCTAGTACCTACTAGATCAGAGATCTTGAGCAAGTTGCTTAGTTTTAGTTTTGTCAACTTGATATAGGAATAATAATTTCTAATTTCTAGATAGAGCTAACATGATCCATACTTAATGGTAACTTTTATTGTTGGAATTAATAAAGTGATAGATCCAAGCTTTTTTCAAGTTGCGTCTTTTCTGTTGACTTGGAATGAATCAGATATCTTGATGTTGTTTTCCCATTTTGGTTTTATTTTTGCAATGCTATGTTTTGGGGCTAATATTAATATGATTCTTGTCAATGAGCACATACATTGACAGGGCCCTGAAGCTTACTAGATATAAGGAAAAGGCCAGAATAAAATGTAACATTTACTGTAAGTAGCTGACAAGGTGTAAGGCTGGATAATTGAGCCAAAGTTTTAACTGTTTTTAATCATGCTTTTAAAGAAAAGGAATGTTTCCCCTTCATTTCACTCTGATGTTCATTTCATTGGGAAGGGAATGCCTTACCAAAGGTAAATGTGGTTCAAGAGCCTCACTTCTGGCAACTGCTAGCTGTATGGCCTGGGGCAAGTTGCTTAACCTTTGAGACTTATTTTCATCATCTATAAAAATAGACTAATACCTAGTTCAGTGCTGGTGTAAGGTTAGAGATTCCAGGTAACCTCAATTATCTGCCTTAATGGAGGAGAGCAATAGATAATCTAAAGAGAATGAGTTTCCCTTTCGCTTTGGAGGCATCATATGCTTCCTTTTGCCTACAGATTTATATTCCTAATTCTTTGCTCATGCCAAAAGGAAAATTCTCTTACATCAAGGGACTCATCTCCTTGTATTGTGGGAATACACCTAAGTGGCAGGAGTTTGCCAAGGAGATGCATAAGCCTTTTGCAGATAACTGAGAGTTGGCTGTCAAACATTGTTGGGTTCAAAGGTCACAGGCTACTGGAAACATCTTCAGTGCTCATTTAGGTGCCAGCTAGTGTGTCTGGGTGCCAGATGGAGGGTGAGCAGAGCGGGGCAGAGCAGGTGAGTGGAGGTAAGTCTGTGCTCAGGGAACAAGACAGTCCTGGTGGGTGAGAGAGGACAGCCTTTCATGTTGGAGGGGACAGGTTCTCACTCAACACAAATGACTGCTCCAGAGACACCTTGGGGAAAACACAAGGGTCATTGAACCTCAATTTTCTCATCTGCAAAACAGTGATCTAGCATGTACTTTACATTAATGTCCTAAGGATGGAATGAGATAGCTATATACAGCCAGCTTATAACAGACTATTTTATAAAGGAGTCTCTTTAAATTCTTGTTGGCCTTGAGTAGTTTTCATGATTCTATGTTTCCCTGTTCTGTCCCAGAAAAGCAACATTTTTAATCTGTGAAGCGTAAACATACATTATTTCCCTCTGATATGTCATACTGTGGCTAAAAAGAAAACACCTTCATTTCTTGAGGAGAGCTAGCTAATTCTTTCATTTCTTCATACTGCAGAATACAGCTTTAGCCTAGTCTAGGTAAGAGAGGTGCTGCTGGGGTCTGAGTTCAAACACAAACTCACAAAAACTCCCAAGGTTCTCAGGGCCTCCTTCTGCTCCAGTGTTGGAAGAAAGAAAGACTAGGAAAAGGACCTCTGTGAGCATCCTCATACCTGCTTTTTTTGGTCTCAAGGTCAAAGTTACTTCGTCTCATTTTCTGAGACTCCTCTTGAGAGTAACTTGGATTTGTTCTTTTTTTTTTTTTTTCTTGAAATATGGTAAATCAATGTTTTCCTTGATGGTTGTTTTATCAATCTCCATATTTTAATGAGTGCCATAGTAACCTGTTTATTAATACATTTTGTTCTCTAATGCAAAATGGAGACACAGCAAAATGGCAGCATGATGCTGTGGGAATTATGCATGCTTTTAAGTTCAATAGGCTGAAGTTCAATAGATTCAGTAGAGTCTGTTGAATGCAGCTGTAGGACTTGAGAGAAATCACTTAAACTCTCTGGCCTTCAATTTCCTTGTCTATGAAAGGGAAATAATGATGCCTATTTCATAGGATTGTTGTATAAGTTAAAGACAGTATCTTAAGGGACTTTGCATAGGTAAGCAAAAACAGAGTATAGCTATGACTGATTCCTAACACTAGAAATTTTAGCACTTATCTGAAAATTTAACGTTCTCTTCACAATTACCCTTTGAGGCCCTACTGTTCTCTTTTTGTAGATGAGGGAATGAGGCTCGAAGTTAAATAATGTGCTTAGAGGTATGCAACTAGGAAATGGAAGAAGCAGGATTCAGCCCAGACTTTTCACCCTAAATTCACGGTGTCTTTTACTCTACACCGCTGTCATGATGAAAACTTAATTCTTTGTGGTATCATAGGACCAAAAATTGCGGAATGCCAAAGACACAGACTTTGTCTGTTCCCGATCACCTTTGGCCTCACAGTCTGATTACTTACTCATTTGTAAAGTAGCCTATGCAAAAAATATATATCTCAAAGCAGAGGCTGATTCTGGGCAGTTTTGTCTTCTCCAGTACAGGGCCTTGGGCCCAGTGTGTACTCAACATATGTTCATTGAATAAATATAGAGCTGAGTGGTATAAGTTTATATCCAGCTTTGCAAAATGGTTACACCAGCATGCCACCCCACTCCTCTTTTGTGCCCCTCAGAGCTCATGTTTTAAAAATACTTTTCTACACCTGTCTCGATTTCCAAAATGCTGGAGGTGGCTCATTGCTTGAATTAATCTGTACCTGATTTCCCTGACTCGGAGAGATCAACAAGTTTGCACACCGATGTGAATAAAGAAGAGGGAGGGAACAGGCATTTTCTAATTTATCAAGAGACAAGCACTGACATATCAAAAATGTTGTATGCAAATGAAACCATCTTTTACATAAATCAATTAACAGAAGTATATGTTGCAATCATTTCCAAGCAATGCCCTGAAAAAAAAATTAATGTAGTGGAAGGACTTACCAGATAACCAAATCGAAAAGCATCCGTCTGCTTGGCTAAGTCATCCTGTGGGCTCCTCCTGCACCCATCCTGCCCTAAACACTCTATAGTATCAGTGATTCTGCACATACAGTTATAGGCTTGCTGCTCGTCCATTTCATACTACATGGACGTGCCCCCTTTGAGAGAAGAGTTGGTCTCAGAAGTTCCTTAGTGAGTCCCAGGAAAATAACACCAATCAGACATACTGAACACAGCCAAGCATCCAGTACATCATGAGGGAAAATTTATATTGACCACTGAGTCCTAGTGGTTAGTGGTCAGAACTAACCAACCTGAGGAATAAATTAGGGACTCAGGGGAATAACTTAGGGACCTGCACAACTTTCCATGGAGGTAGGCAGCAGTGGTGGTAAGCGTCACCTGCTTGGGACTCAAGAATCATCATTTTCTTCTTCCAGTTTGGCCACTGTTTTCTGGCTGGTGCTGTTGTGCAAGTTTATTGACTGCTTTGTCCTTGGTTTATTCATTTAGAACAGTGTTTCTCAACTGGGGAAGATTTTGCCCTCCAAAGGACACATGGCAATGTCTGAAGACATTTTTGGTAGTCATGACCAAAAGGGAAGGGGGTAGAGGGGGTAGAGGTAGACCTCTAGGGGGTAGAGGTCAAGGATGCTGCATTGCAGGGGATCCCACCCCCCCCCCCACAACAAAGAATTAATCAAGCTCCAAATGTCAATAATGCTGAGGTTGAGAAACTCTAATTTAGAAGGACCATGGTAATTTCCTAAATCTACCCCCACCATGGAATGTTAGACGATTTTACTTTTGTAGAATACTTTGCGATCCTTGAATAAAAGTTGCTGTGTAATTTTTTTTTCTTTTTTCTTCTTCTCTTCTTTTTTTAATCATGTTGCTACAAGTCCCCAGGCCTCAGTGAAGCTTGCTGACAGGGTCTGACTCAGCCTCTTCCCACATTTTAAAGGGTTATCTTTGTTCTCCTTGGAATGTCACTTTTTAAAAAATCTTGTTTTTCTCCCCAAAGTACTTTATATTTTAAAAGTTTGGTCTCGAACCGCCTAATTATATAAGTCATTTCTGGCTTAATTACCAGGATCCTTAAAAGGAACTTTTCAAACTGGTCTTCATTTAAGAACTAACGGATACTTACTTTCCTGAGGTCAAGGAGCTAGGTGAGCTTTCAACGATAATCCCATTGCTGGCTGACTGATAGCTCACCCACAAGTAAGAAAAAGTTACGTTAGTAAAAGCAAACTGAGTCTTTCACTGACTCTTCTCTTCCTTTTGCTCCCAGAAAATTTTCTTCAGCAGCCCCTTGGAATTCACACAGAGAATGACAAAGAAGGGAAAAAAAATAAATAAATTTCCAAAGTAGACACTCACAAAGAATTGGATTTATTTTTTCTGGAACCATCTAGGAAAAAAGAAAACAATCAGACAGACAAGACAATTTTAAACCAAGCCTGCTTCTGATTTAAGTCATTTCCTTTCTGCTAGCCTGTCAAAATTCAACTGCATCATATCAAGTAGGTCTGAAAAACAGATTGGTGCGTGAGGTATTTTTGGAACTCCTCTGACTTTAGCAGACTCTAGAAAATATCGAATGTGTCAGAAATCTGGGAGGTCAGGGGAATGGAGAAATGGAGTTTATTTTCATGGAAAGTTGGTTGTATACTTAGGTTGCTGGGAATATTTTTCCCTAGGAAAAGATGATTTAACTAAAGGCTGAAGATTGGGGGGGAAATTAAACCACTAAGGACCAGGCAAAGAAGAAGAATTTCTACGTAAGAAAATTTCTTTTGGCATAGAAACTTCAATCTCATCAGCCAAGGAAGAGCTTCCTACCAGCCCATTAATAATAGTTCATTGCTGTTCAATGAATTCCTTTAGTGGACAGCAAGAGCCATAAATATTATGAACTGGAGGGTACCACTGGAAAGCATTGGGGACGTGTCCAGGGAGGCAGCTTTGAGAACTGAGAGGCAAGGGCTGCAGAAACAGGCTACCCATTTGTTGTGAAGGCAGCACTGCTCTCAGTCTTACCTTTTAAGTCCCTGGGATAGACATTTCTCTCATTTTCTTCCTTCCACTGTTTCAAGGAGACTATGAGACTGCAGTTGGATCATGGTGATGACATTCGCATTATGAATAATGCTTGGGGGGTAGAAGAAGGGTGCTGAGAACTGACTCTTGGATTCCCAGAACATTTGCACAATGATGTCTGGGATGCCAGGTCAGCAGAGTTAGTGTCAGAGGAAATGCAGGCAGCAAAAGTCTATTGGAAGAAGATGTTAAAGACTAGATATTTATACAGAATTTTGCAATAGCTTCTTTGTTTTGTTTGCATTGTGGCATGGTGATGTTTACCTTGCCATCATTTTGTTATTCTTTATTCATAGGATTATGTAGCTTGAAACAAATATTCTCTTGATGCTACTTAAGTGGGGTCTCTCTGTTGGCTTGGTGTAGGATTCCTATAATCAGTCATGGCGTTGGCAGAAATGTGTGTTTTATCAAGAAACTAGCAGTCATGTCTATGTGCTTGTTTACGGTTTTCTTTTCCACATAGACTAGAATTGAATTAGACAAGAGTTTGACTTGATCTGATTGGTAGAACATTAAGTAGGAATGAGATTTCTTTTGCAGGCTGGAGGTTGCAAGCAGGGAAATTGAGAAAAAGAGATGTGGATCAGGAATATTGGTTATGTCTACAGTGAGGAAAGAAGGCCTGTCAATGTTGGGATTATTATTTTTCAAAATGAAATTTTAAGGAAATTGCTACTACCAAATTAGGGTGCAAAGTGATATAGAGCAGGGGTCAGCAAGTGTTATTATAAGGAGTCCGACAGTAAATATTTTAGGCTGTGGGCTGTGAGGTCTCTGTAGTGGCTGCTCAACTCTGCCACTGTGGTGGGCATGCCACATAGATAGGTAAGGAAACGAATGGGCATGGCCGTGTTCCAACAAAGCTTCGTTTATGGACATTGAAATTTGAATGTCACATGCCACAAAATAATTATTTTCACACGTCACGAAATGGTATTCTTCTTTGGATTTTTCTCAGCCATTTAAAGGTGTAAAAACCAGTAGTCTGCAGACTGTGAGGTGGCCCAGTGAACTTGGCGTGTGGTCTGTAGCCTGCAGAGTCCTGGTTTAGAAGAGAGAACGGTGACTTGGGACTAAGATAGACTCAGGTTAAAAATACAGCCCCATGACTAAAGCTGCTTCATTAGCCTGAGGACAGATCAGTTTTCTAAGCTTCAGTTTCTTTATAGTAAAATCTTCTATTCATGGTTAAAATGAAGATTAATAAAAGTAACACAAATAAAATGCTTAGTACTTTGTTCTCCCTTAACAATTGGTAACAATTTCATAAAACTATTATTGTTAGCTACACATACCAAATTTTCACCCATATTTGTAGTTGGAACATACCATTGTACATTTCTTTGAATGGTAGCATAAGATCAGATTTTTGAGGTTGGTCAATTTAGTTTTATTCCACAAGGATTTTCTTCATCCAAATGCATTTCTGTGGTCTCCTGCTAGAGTCTACAGATTAAGACTTAATACGTATGAAGCCTGGTTGACATATCCTTTCCCACAACATTCAAAACATGTTTTTCCTGAACCTTCTGACATTGCTCTAGGGAGAAGCTTGTCAGGTTCATAGTGCATTTTTTTATATTACTTTTTAAATTTTATTTTAAAGAGAGTGATAGAGCAGGGGAGAGGGCAGGAGAGAGAATCTAAAGCGAGCTCCACACTCAGCACGGAGCCCAGTCCGGGGTTTGATCCCACGACCCTGAGATCATGACCTGAGCCTAAATCAAGAGTTGGATGTGCAACTGACTGAGCCACCCAGGTGCCCCTCAAATTGCAATTTAAACCTGGGAGTTGCTGTGTTTCTGTTTTGCCCTTCTCATCAGATATGGCAGGACAAGAGTCTTTGGTTTCATATTTGGGCCTTACATCTGTGACAGAGCAAGAGAGAACCAGGAGAAAATCACTTGCCTGGCTTTGGCTAGATGACATCAATGAGCACTTGGTGGAAACTTTACTCAAAGTCTTCACATCTGATTCTTCAGGTACAAGTGTTTCTCTAACCATATAATCTGAGAAAATAGCCTCTCAAGAGACCTTCCAGTCCTAAAAATCTGTGTTCAGCTCAACTGAGACACTGAATTAGACTTTCCATTCGAAAGAAGTATTTTTTCTCCATCTCATTTTCTGACAAGACCAAATCAAATTTTGAAGAAAAGCCTGGTCTATGAGGCCAGGACTAGGGTGAGGCATGAGAGGCAACCCCCTCAAGGTACAAAATTTAGGGGACACCAAAAAACACAGTAATCAGGATAAATAATATTTAAAAAATAAAAAAATCCAGGATGAACAGAATTTTAAAATATTAAAGAAAGGCAGGATCAGTAATAGTGCTTGCCAGCCCATACTGGAACTTAAGACACAAGGAAAAGTCAGTATTACTAATCTTATTTAGGATCCTTTGTAACCCCCCTTTTTTCTTCCTTGAAAGCTGTGTCTAAAATTATCACCGTGATTAAAAACATAGGATTAGAAATTGAGTTGATCTTGTTGCACTGTTTTTCCCTCTTCACTGCTTGCTCTTTCTTTCCACATTCTCTTCTTTGACTATTCTTTTCTTTCCTCTTTATTCTGTTATCATTCACTCACATTTCTTTTTGCTACTTTCTTTCTGCCCATCAGCCATGGCCTATTTACTCTCCCTCCGATTTTGCAAGGGAACGGTCAAAGAGCTCTTTCATTTATAGTAACTGAGTGGTTTCCTATAAGTCAATATGAACTCTAAGGCTAAAAAGCCTTTCATTGGTGGTGGTTTATGTCCTTTTGGCTTGAAGCCAAAATGGTGACCTCTTTAACAATTCTCATGATTCCCTGGGGGTATGGAAGTCTCCAATCTGGGAAACATTGTGCTCCGTGAAAGCTGATAAACCACAATATGGTCCAGGGATTTCCCTTTATTCTGTCAGTGGCAATCTTAGAGTAAGTGTTCATGAAAGTAGTGTAGGACTCACTCCTCTGTGATTCTTGACAGTTCCCAGCACATCCTTTAGAGAGGAGGGCTTGAAAACCAAATGTTTGAAGTAAGCACCATTGGGATGTGCAGGACAATTAATGTGGCAGGATCTGGCATTTATAATCTGAACAAAAGCTCCCTCCCTCTTTCTTAATATTTATCCCAGATGAGAGCATGGCTCAGTACCAAGAAAGCATCCAGTTTTTCTTCCCAGGGAAAGCTAAGCCAGAAGCACAGAAAGCCACAGGGAAGTGGCCATGGGAACAGGGGCCAGGCTGTCATATATTCCATGCAGTAGTTAGAGCACCATGGGGACATAACCTCTGAGGAACAATTTTAAATGCAAGCAATTACATGAACACTGATTCAATCCAGCCCTGGGATTCTACAGCAGATAATCGGGCAGAATCATGATTTGGGAGTATTTTCACAATTATACAGTGTTTAAAAATGTATTTGGCTCCTCTGTTGCCCAAGAGTAAATATATGTTATTGTTCCTTGAGTCCAGAAGTTTAAGTTCTAAAGCAGTAAAATAAACATGTCACATGTTTACTCACATATCATCTAAACACACACCAAATGCTTTCTGTGGTTGGTTTGAAGTTTTGATTCTGGTTTTCTGTATTTATTTATTTTTGTTTAAAGAAACAATGTGAATATCCTCTGCTGGGTCAGGGCGGGAGTCAGAGAGGTGACTCTTTCCAGATGATGGGAGAAACCAAATTTAGTTCTTCCAGGCTTGGAAAGCTTCCTGCATTAAGTAGCATTAGAGATGAGCCTGAAAAAGACAAAAAAATGGGGGGGAGGGTGGGGAAGAGGGGAGGGGGGAATGTGTTCTCAGAAGAGAAGAGAGGAAGACTTTCTTGTTCAGATGAGAACTAGTGGCTTTCTGAGGTAAATCCAAGGGCGGTATAGAGATGTGTCTTCAAACTCTGCACACATCCAAATCACCCAGGAGAACTGGTAAAAGTGAGAGTCACTGGGCCCCACCCTCAGAGTTTCCGATTCAGCAGGTCTAGATGAGGCTTGAGAGCTGGTATCTCTTTTTTTTTTTTCTTTCAGAGAGGGAGAGAGAGCATGCATGAGTGGGGAGAAAAGCAGAGAGAGAGAGAGAGAGAGAGAGAGCGAGAGAATACTAAGCAGGCTCCACGCTTTGCATGGAGAGAGTAAAAATGTTATGTCTATAATTCAGTTTATTTCTTTATATTTTTGTCACCAATGTTTGCATGTTTAAATAATATATTTTTTAGTTTTGCCTTGCTTTGTATTTTCTATAAATACAACCATAGTTTATGTATACTTTTATACTTGCTTATTTTATTCTACATTATGTTTGTGATATTCAACAGTGTAGATGTAGTCCCTTCCTTTTCATTGCTGGTCAGTATCTATATTTTATTTACCCAAATGTTGGTCATAGGCTTTGTGTTGTTTTAAGTTTGGAGCTATTGTGAACAATCCTGCTTTGATTATTCTTACACTTGTCCCCAGGTGCTCATGGGCATGAATCGATGATCTAGGGTACATATGTTGGAGTGAAATTACTAAAACTGCAGTGTATGTACAAATTTACATTTACTAGTGATGAAAAATTGGTTTTCAAAAACAGTTATACCCCATTTCTACCCCCTAAAATGCATGAAAATCTCCACTGACTCACTTCTTTGCATTTGGTTGTGCCAGATTTTTAAAATTATACAAACCTTAAGGATATGTAATGATATTTTATGATTTTTATTTGCATTTATCTAATTATTCATAAAGTTGAATACTTTTAACATGTTTGTCATTTGAGTTTCTTCTTTAATGACACACATGTACATATCTTTTGCTAAATTTTATCTTTTTTTCCTTTATGTATTAATTCAATAGCATTCTTATATATTCTTACCCTCCCTCCAGTGGCAGCAGACCTTTAATTTATACCAGTACAGGAATATGAGCCCAGGAGGTACACCTGTCTTTTCCCTAGGAGCAGGGCTTTTATTTCTTCTTCTTCTTTTTTAATTTATTTATTTGGGGGGGGGGGAGAGGGAGAGAGAATGAATGAGCAGGGGAGGGGTAGAGAGAGAGGGAGAGAGAGAATCCCAAGTAGGTTCCTCATTATCAGAGCAGAGCCCAATGCAAGGCTTGAATCATGAACCATGAGATCATGACTGGAACCAAAATCAAGAGTGGGATGCTTAACCAAATGAGCCACCCAGGTGCCCTGCAGGATTTTTATTTCTACTCTCCCTTCAGGAAGTAGGTCTCAGCACGACGGTTTGCTTCCCCTATCCAAATGGTATAGAGCTTTTGCTTCATATGAAAGAAGGGTTTAGGGAAGCAGGCAGTGTTTCTTACCTTTTCCTCCAGCATCATCCCAGACCAAGAGGTCCTGACCTGACCTGAAATCAAGTCAGACGTTCAGCAGGCCGAGCCACCCAGGTGCTCCCCCACTACATATTAGTTATTAATTTCAAAGAGAAACATTGCTTTTACCACAGAGAAATCTGGCAGAAACTACCTTAGCCAAATGATCAAATTCAGCATTACCACAAACTGACCCTATTTGCCCATGATATGGTTCACTGAGAAGGCTCCACTTTGTCTAAATGTTATCCTTTCCAAAATGTTTTACCTGCATCCAATCATGAGGAAGCAATAAAATGAATCTAAACTGAGGGACAATCTGCAACAATAACTGTCTGTCCTGAACTAAAAAAAAAAAAAAAAGTCAATGTGATGAAAGGAAAAAAGTCATGTTGGGGAAGGAGAAGAACATATTTTGTTAGGTTCATACATTAGCTTGTCCCTGGGTTTTATTTCAAGTCCCCATTGTGGGTTTAACAGAAAGAAAAGTCTTGAAAGAAGCAGTTTTGAAAGCATAATCGAATTTAAATATTAAAATTAAAATTAAAATTATTTTAAGTGAAAATATTTCTTTTTTAATTTTAATTTTTGTAATTATTTAAAATTTTAGTTTATTTATTTATTTTGAGAGAGAGAGTAAGCATGAGAAGGAGAGAGGTAGAGAGAGAGAGAGAGAGGGAGAGAATCCCAAGCAAGCTCTGCACTGTCAGCATGGAGCCTGATGCAGAGCTCAAACTCACAAACCCTGAGATCATGACCTAGAAACCAAGAGTCAAGACACTTAACTGGAAGACGGCAAGATGGCGGCTTAGGAGGACGCTGGGCTCACCGCACGTCCTGCTGATCACTTAGATTCCAACTACACCTGCCTAAATAACCCAGAAAACCGCCAGAGGATTAGCAGAACGGAGTCGCCGGAGCCAAACGCAGACGAGAGGCCCACGGAAGAGGGTAGGAAGGGCGGCGAGGCGGTGCGCGCTCCACGGACTGGCGGGAGGGAGCCGGGGCGGAGGGGCGGCTCGCCGGCCAAGCAGAGCCCCTGAGTCTGGCTTGCAAAAGCTGAGGGGCCTGACGGACTGTGTTCCCACAACAAGCGCGACTTAGCGTCTGGGAGGTCATAAGTTAACAGCTCTGCTCGGAAAGTGAAAAGGCTGGAGGACAAAGGGAGGGAGAGCTGCTGAGCCCCTGGATGACAGAGCTCAGTTTGGTGGGGAACAAAGGCGCTCGCCAGCGCCATCTCCCCCGCCCATCCCCCAGCCAAAATCCCAAAGAGAACCAGTTCCTGCCAGGGAATGTGCTCGCTCCGCGCAAACACCCAACTCTGCGCTTCTGCGGAGCCAAACCTCCGGCAGCGGATCTGACTCTCTCCCGCTGCCACAGGGCCCCTCCTGAAGTGGATCACCTAAGGAGAAGCGATCTAAGCCTGCCCCTCCTGCCCCCGTGCACCTTGCCTACCCACCCCAGCTAATACACCAGATCCCCAGCATCACAAGCCTGGCAGGGTGCAAGTAGCCCAGACAGCCACACCACCCCACAGTGAATCCCGCCCCTAGGAGAGGGGAAGAGAAGGCACATACCAGTCTGACTGTGGCCCCAGCGGTGGGCTGGGGGCAGACATCAGGTCGGACTGCGGCCCCGCCCACCAACTCCAGTTATACACCACAGCACAGGGGAAGTGCCCTGCAGGTCCTCACCACGCCAGGGACTATCCAAAATGACCAAGCGGAAGAATTCCCCTCAGAAGAATCTCCAGGAAATAACAACAGCTAATGAGCTGATCAAAAAGGATTTAAATAATATAACAGAAAGTGAATTTAGAATAATAGTCATAAAATTAATCGCTGGGCTTGAAAACAGTATAGAGGACAGCAGAGAATCTCTTGCTACAGAGATCAAGGGACTAAGGAACAGTCACGAGGAGCTGAAAAACGCTTTAAACGAAATGCATAACAAAATGGAAACCACCACAGCTTGGCTTGAAGAGGCAGAGGAGAGAATAGGTGAACTAGAAGATAAAGTTATGGAAAAAGAGGAAGCTGAGAAAAAGAGAGATAAAAAAATCCAGGAGTATGAGGGGAAAATTAGAGAATTAAGTGATACACTAAAAAGAAATAATATACGCATAATTGGTATCCCAGAGGAGGAAGAGAGAGGGAAAGGTGCTGAAGGGGTACTTGAAGAAATAATAGCTGAGAACTTCCCTGAACTGGGGAAGGAAAAAGGTATTGAAATCCAAGAGGGACAGAGAACTCCCTTCAGACGTAACTTGAATCGATCTTCTGCACGACATATCATAGTGACACTGGCAAAATACAAGGATAAAGAGAAAATTCTGAAAGCAGCAAGGGGTAAACGTGCCCTCACATATAAAGGGAGACCTATAAGACTCGTGACTGATCTCTCTTTTGAAACTTGGCAGGCCAGAAAGAATTGGCATGAGATTTTCAGGGTGCTAGACAGAAAAAATATGCAGCCGAGAATCCTTTATCCAGCAAGTCTGTCATTTAGAATAGAAGGAGAGATAAAGGTCTTCCCAAACAAACAAAAACTGAAGGAATTTGTCACCACTAAACCAGCCCTACAAGAGATCCTAAGGGGGACCCTGTGAGACAAAGTCCCAGAGACATCACTACAAGCATAAAACATACAGACATCACAATGACTCTAAACCCATATCTTTCTATAATAACACTGAATGTAAATGGATTAAATGCGCCAACCAAAAGACATAGGGTATCAGAATGGATAAAAAAACAAGACCCATCTATTTGCTGTCTACAAGAGACTCATTTTAGACCTGAGGACACCTTTAGATTGAGAGTGAGGGGATGGAGAACTATTTATCATGCGACTGGAAGCCAAAAGAAAGCTGGAGTAGCCATACTTATATCAGACAAACTAGACTTTAAATTAAAGGCTGTAACAAGAGATGAAGAAGGACATTATATAATAGTTACAGGGTCTATCCATCAGGAAGAGCTAACAATTATAAATGTCTATGCGCCGAATACCGGAGCCCCCAAATATATAAAACAATTACTCATAAACATAAGCAACCTTATAGATAAGAATGTGGTAATTGCAAGGGACTTTAACACCCCACTTACAGAAATGGATAGACCATCTAGACACACGGTCAATAAAGAAACAAGGGCCCTGAATGAGACATTGGATCAGATGGACTTGACAGATATATTTAGAACTCTGCATCCCAAAGCAACAGAATATACTTTCTTCTCGAGTGCACATGGAACATTCTCCAAGATAGATCATATACTGGGTCACAAAACAGCCCTTCATAAGTTTACAAGAATTGAAATTATACCATGCTTACTTTCAGACCACAATGCTATGAAGCTTGAAATCAACCACAGAAAAAAGTCTGGAAAACCACCAAAAGCATGGAGGTTAAAGAACACCCTACTAACGAATGAGTGGGTCAACCAGGCAATTAGAGAAGAAATTAAAAAATATATGGAAACAAACGAAAATGAAAATACAACAATCCAAACGCTTTGGGACGCAGAGAAGGCAGTCCTGAGAGGAAAATACATTGCAATCCAGGCCTATCTCAAGAAACAAGAAAAATCCCAAATACGAAATCTAACAGCACACCTAAAGGAAATAGAAGCAGAACAGCAAAGGCAGCCTAAACCCAGCAGAAGAAGAGAAATAATAAAGATCAGAGCAGAAATAAACAATATAGAATCTAAAAAAACTGTAGAGCAGATCAACAAAACCAAGAGTTGGTTTTTTGAAAAAATAAACAAAATTGACAAACCTCTAGCCAGGCTTCTCAAAAAGAAAAGGGAGATGACCCAAATAGATAAAATCATGAATGAAAATGGAATTATTACAACCAATCCCTCAGAGATACAAACAATTATCAGGGAATACTATGAAAAATTATATGCCAACAAATTGGACAACCTGGAAGAAATGGACAAATTCCTGAACACCCACACTCTTCCAAAACTCAATAAGCAGGAAATAGAAAGCTTGAACAGACCCATAACCAGCGAAGAAATTGAATCGGTTATCAAAAATCTCCCCACAAATAAGAGTCCAGGACCAGATGGCTTCCCAGGGGAGTTCTACCAGACGTTTAAAGCAGAGATAATACCTATCCTTCTCAAGCTATTCCAAGAAATAGAAAGGGAAGGAAAACTTCCAGACTCATTCTATGAAGCCAGTATTACTTTGATTCCTAAACCAGACAGAGACCCAGCAAAAAAAGAGAACTACAGGCCAATATCCCTGATGAATATGGATGCAAAAATTCTCAATAAGATACTAGCAAATCGAATTCAACGGCATATAAAAAGAATTATTCACCATGATCAAGTGGGATTCATTCCTGGGATGCAGGGCTGGTTCAACATTCGCAAATCAATCAACGTGATACATCACATTAACAAAAAAAAAGAGAAGAACCATATGATCCTGTCAATCGATGCAGAAAAGGCCTTCGACAAAATCCAGCACCCTTTCTTAATAAAAACCCTTGAGAAAGTCGGGATAGAAGGAACATACTTAAAGATCATAAAAGCCATTTATGAAAAGCCCACAGCTAACATCATCCTCAACAGGGAAAAACTGAGAGCTTTTTCCCTGAGATCAGGAACACGACAAGGATGCCCACTCTCACCGCTGCTGTTTAACATAGTGCTGGAAGTTCTAGCATCAGCAATCAGACAACAAAAGGAAATCAAAGGCATCCAAATTGGCAAAGATGAAGTCAAGCTTTCGCTTTTTGCAGATGACATGATATTATACATGGAAAATCCGATAGACTCCACCAAAAGTCTGCTAGAACTGATACAGGAATTCAGCAAAGTTGCAGGATACAAAATCAATGTACAGAAATCAGTTGCATTCTTATACACTAACAATGAAGCAACAGAAAGACAAATAAAGAAACTGATCCCATTCACAATTGCACCAAGAAGCATAAAATACCTAGGAATAAATCTAACCAAAGATGTAAAGGATCTGTATGCTGAAAACTATAGAAAGCTTATGAAGGAAATTGAAGAAGATTTAAAGAAATGGAAAGACATTCCCTGCTCATGGATTGGAAAACTAAATATTGTCAAAATGTCAATACTACCCAAAGCTATCTACACATTCAATGCAGTCCCAATCAAAATTGCACCAGCATTCTTCTCGAAACTAGAACAAGCAATCCTAAAATTCATATGGAACCACAAAAGGCTCCGAATAGCCAAAGGAATTTTGAAGAAGAAGACCAAAGCAGGAGGCATGACAATCCCAGACTTTAGCCTCTACTACAAATCTGTCATCATCAAGACAGCATGGTATTGGCACCAAAACAGACACATAGACCAATGGAATAGAATAGAAACCCCAGAACTAGACCCACAAACGTATGGCCAACTCATCTTTGACAAAGCAGGAAAGAACATCCAATGGAAAAAAGACAGCCTCTTTAACAAATGGTGCTGGGAGAACTGGACAGCAACATGCAGAAGGTTGAAACTAGACCACTTTCTCACACCATTCACAAAAATAAACTCAAAATGGATAAAGGACCTAAATGTGAGACAGGAAACCATCAAAACCTTAGAGGAGAAAGCAGGAAAAGACCTCTCTGACCTCAGCCGTAGCAATCTCTTACTCGACACATCCCCAAAGGCAAGGGAATTAAAAGCAAAAGTGAATTACTAGGACCTTATGAAGATAAAAAGCTTCTGCACAGCAAAGGAAACAACCAACAAAACTAAAAGGCAACCAACGGAATGGGAAAAGATATTCGCAAATGACATATCGGACAAAGGGCTAGTATCCAAAATCTATAAAGAGCTCACCAAACTCCACACCCGAAAAACAAATAACCCAGTGAAGAAATGGGCAGAAAACATGAATAGACACTTCTCTAAAGAAGACATCCGGATGGCCAATAGGCACATGAAAAGATGTTCAGCGTCGCTCCTTATCAGGGAAATACAAATCAAAACCACACTCAGGTATCACCTCACGCCAGTCAGAGTGGCCAAAATGAACAAATCAGGAGACTATAGATGCTGGAGAGGATGTGGAGAAACGGGAACCCTCTTGCACTGTTGGTGGGAATGCAAATTGGTGCAGCCGCTCTGGAAAGCAGTGTGGAGGTTCCTCAGAAAATTAAAAATAGACCTACCCTATGACCCAGCAATAGCACTGCTAGGAATTTATCCAAGGGATACAGGAGTGCTGATGCATAGGGCCACTTGTACCCCAATGTTCATAGCAGCACTCTCAACAATAGCCAAATTATGGAAAGAGCCTAAATGTCCATCAACTGATGAATGGATAAAGAAATTGTGGTTTATATACACAATGGAATATTACGTGGCAATGCGAAAAAATGAAATATGGCCTTTTGTAGCAACGTGGATGGAACTGGAGAGTGTGATGCTAAGTGAAATAAGCCATACAGAGAAAGACAGATACCATATGGTTTCACTCTTATGTGGATCCTGAGAAACTTAACAGGAACCCATGGGGGAGGGGAAGGAAAAAAAAAAAAAAGAGGTTAGAATGGGAGAGAGCCAAAGCATAAGAGACTGTTAAAAACTGAGAACAAACTGAGGGTTGATGGGGGGTGGGAGGGAGGAGAGGGTGGGTGATGGGTATTGAGGAGGGCACCTTTTGGGATGAGCACTGGGTGTTGTATGGAAACCAATTTGTCAATAAATTTCATAAAAATAAAATAAAATAAAATAAAATATTAAAAAAAATAAATAAAAACAAATAAAATGATTTTAAAAGGTTAAAAAAAAAAAGACACTTAACTGACTGAGCCACCCAGGCACCCTAAGTGAAAATATTTCTAAAATATTTCCCTGTCATATTTAATAGAGATTATCAAGCATAATTTAACTTTTTTTGTTTACTCAGAATAATCGTTGTGAGTATTCTTGGACTTCTAATCATAACAATAACCCTACCAGGAAGATATTATTAAAATTGTTCTTTAAAAAAACCCATAAGCCACTAAACTGAAGTTCTGAGAATACCAGAGAGGGAATAAGAAATAATAAAAATATTCCCAGATGATAATTTTTATTATTGGTGAGATCCACAATTATTACATTTTAAAGGATGTATTCTCTCATTGACATCTTTTGAGGACATTCAGTCTTGCCTTAAGAGACCACTGGGGTGAAATACTAATAGCTTATGTTTATTGACTTCTTTATTTGCCAGCATCACTTTGTATACTTTCACCCTCACAAAAACTTTATGTGGTTGGTGCTAGTTTTATTCCCATTTTATAGGAAACTAAGGAACAAGGAAGTTAAGTGATTTGTTCAAAGCCACAGAGTTACTATGCAAAAAATTGCAATAGGAACCCAGGAAGTTTGGCTCCAGAGCCTATTCCTTTACCACAATAGGTTCAGCTAGCATCCACCCTCTCATATAGATACAATAAAAAGAAAAAGAAAAAAGAAAAGAGAAAAAAATTATTTTTGTGATGAGAACTCTTAGGATTTACTCTCTTAATAACTTTCCTACATATCATACATCAGTGTTAGTTATGTCATCATGTTGTACATTACATCCCTAGGATGCATTTTTTGTATGACTGGAAGTTTATGCCTTTTGAGAACCTTCCTCCTTCAAGCTGATCTCTTTTTGTGTGAGTTTGTTTTTTTTTCTTCTTTTTTGATTCCACATATAAGTAAGATCAATATTTGTCTTTCTCTGTCTGACTTATTTCACTTAGCATAATGCTTCAAAATCCCTCCATATTGTTGCAAATGGTGGAATTTCCTCTTTACCACCACACCATGCTGCCTTTCACCATGCTATTCTGCACAGTGACTGAATGGAGAAAGCTGTTCTCTACTCTTAGAGAATAAATATTAAATAAATAAAATAAATCTCCACCTCTGGAGACAGAGCACTTGCATTGTTTTCTTTTCATTGTTGATGATGAGATTTCAAATCTCCAGAACATTTGCAAGATGAGAGCAATGAGCAACTATATATTTATCTATTTATCTAGGCTAGCTCATTTTTAATCCTTTGCTTCTCCATTTCTCTCTTTCTGAGCCATCTGAAAATACCATAATCCACCAACCCTTAGGAGGTACAAGTAGCTTTGTATGAAACTATTGTCTTATATATGGCCCATTATCAAATTTCTGTAATTATCTGAATGATATCCTCTGTAGCTTTATTTTTTAAATCCAGGATCCCAAAAAGAATAACTCATTGCATTTAGTTGTTGCACTTCTTTAGTCCACAATCCAGAACAGTTTCCTATCCCTTTTTTTTTAAAGGCTGAATAATATTCCATTGTATATATATCTTAATCCATTCGTCCATTGATAGACACTTAGATTGTTCCTGTATCTTGGCTATTTTAAATAATACTGCTATGAACATGGGGTGCAGATATCTTTTTGAGTTGATATTTTTGTTTATGTTGGATATATTCTCAGAATTGGAATTGCTGGATCATATGGTAGTTCTATTTTTAATTTTTTTGAGGAACCTCCATACTGTTTTCCATAGTGGTTATACCTATTTACATTCCCACCAACAGTGCACAAGGGATCCCTTTCCCCCATATCCATGCCAGCATTTGTTTTCTCTTGTCTTTATGATGATGGCCAGTTTCAAAGGCATAAGGTGATATATCATTATGTTTTAATTTGCATTTCCCTGAGGACTAGTGATGTCGAGCATCTTCTCATGTACCTGTTGGCCTTTCATATATCTTTGGAGAAATGTCTACACAGGTCCTTTGCCCATTTTTAAATTGGGTTATTTATTTATTTTTGCTATTGAGTTGTATAAATTCTTTATATATGTTGGATAGAAACCCCTCATCAGGTATATGGTTTGGAAATATTTTTTCCCCATCTTATAGGTTGTCTTTTCACTTCATTGATGGGAGAAAAAGAAGGGGAAGGAGGAGAGGGAGAAAAAGAAGAAGGAGGAGAAGGAGAAGGAACAATCCCTAAACTCTAAAGTAACCACAGATTTTATAGTTGTAAGATAACATACATGCAATAGGTCATCAATAATTATTAGTTGAATGAATAATTCATAATTTCTGTTTCCATTTTAATTTTCTTAGTGTTATCTGAATGCTGTTTTTTTCTCAAGTTTTGATAATCACTTACTCATAGTTCAAATGAATGTGTGTTGAAACTACGTTGTATGCTCTGTGTGTTTCCACAGTTTCCTGTACTTTCCTTCGTGCAAGGGATATCTACCAGCGCAGTTCATTGAACTCCTCATGAACGATGAAGCTCGTACACGTGTTAGCACAAGCAAACACTGGACTTCAGAAATATGTAGAAAGACATTCATTAAAAGGAACAATCAACAAAGCTGGGGCATTGGGGGTTAGAGTTGCCTCCTCCCCATCCTAAAGCCTCAGGGTGCCTGTTGGGACCTTTTCATTTTAGTGCATACACAGTCTGAGTGTGAGGCTCACGTGATTCTTATCAGACTCAAAGACAAGGAATTGACATCTGAACTCACCCAGCTTTCCATGAATTTATATTCAATCTCATATGGAATGCTACTGAACAAACTACACTTCAGGTATTCATACCCATGAGGTATTCATAATGCAGGCATGCCACGGAAATGAGCCCTCCTTGAACACCTCAACTCCTATCCCAGGATGCATGGCATTTTGTTATTGCTTATTCAATTGTATCTCTTATACATTCTAGATTTTAAGCAGGAGGCAAAGAGTACTGTACTAATTTTGTTGTCCATTTTCTGTCTGGTAGCTTACACAATGCCTGACGCATAGTACAAGTTATTATTAACTATTCCAGACACTGTGGGGGCAAGGAGGAGTCAAAAATGTGAAAGAACTGGTTGTTTCCTCCCAAGAACTTGTAACTTTGGTGAGGAAGATTGATGGGGAAATAACTAACAGTAGTGTAAGTTAATAACATAAATGCTAGGAAGAGATTAAAATTATCAGCCCTGGTAGTCTCCAACACAGGGAAGTTAATTGCTAATTTATGGGATCAAAAAAGGTTTTATAAAGGAGTGGTTTTCAGTTGCATCTGCAAATAATGTAGTCTAATATATAGTGAATTCCCCTTTTCCGGACTTCCAGTCTTTTTCCTGAAAGGAGAAATTTTTAGAAAGTCTTCCTGTTACTAAGGGTCTGCTTCCTGAGGAAAGTCCTGAATAGCAGTTAATGATTTAAAAAACAAGAACCTCTGTGTGACAATAATGGATCCAGATCTGGGTGCTTCAGTCTGGAAGGAATATATTAACCAAATTTTCAACCCAAATGCTATTCCAGAGCCTTTGGGTGTCTGTCTCTCTGCTTTAGTTTAAGCAATTGGTTTTTGACTCACGAATAGTTTCAGATAATAGCATTTCTAATTGTATTTTAGTCCTCCTTACTATCATTCATTCAAGGGTGTGAACATTTATTTTTCTTAACTGGATTCATAGTGTTTCTTGAATGCTCTGATGACCAAGATAAAATATATAGACTTTAGTAATTGGGTTTTCCAGCTGAAGAGCTATTACCTCTCTCAAAAAAGAGAGAATATACAAGTCCATTTGAACTCTGGTATTTTCTTAAAAGAACTACACATTTTCATAAAATATTTTGCTAAAATACTACAAGTTTTGGTGGCCTATTTCCCTGATTTACATCAGAAACTCAGTTGAAAAGGTGAAAAAGAAACAAATCCTATTATTTTTTCCTTTAAATGATTTCTTCAGCACAGAAAATTTAAGAGACTTGCTCTTTATCACACAGAAAACCAAAAGCAGAATCATTAACTGAGTCCTATATTATGTGTTTGCTTCGTGGCTATAAAAGAGATTAGAAAAATTTTGTCCCTAATAATATAGTTTTCACTAACCACTCAGAAAATGACAGTGAGAGGTGGAAGGAGTTAAAATGAATGTCCTGAAAAAGGCAAGAAGAGGTGGAAAAGATGAAGGCTGCCTGAAAGAAGCAGGATTTCTTGAAGCAATCTCTAAGGCCACACCATTGGCCCATGCCATCAAAATGGTGGGCTATATAACATAAGAAGAGGCTGAGACCCTGGGTGACCAGTGACCAAGAAAGAGCTGTGGCACAGCTGACTACATGAGGGTTGTTGAATGAATTAAACATTTCCAGGCCTTTTCTCCTTTCACCTGAAATCGTTTATGTGCCATTCTCTTTAACAAAGTTGTTAGGGTACAAAACATTTATGGTCTGTATCTTAAAATTAGCTCTCATCTATTCCCTGTAGTGCTATCTATACTCCTGAAATGGATTGTAGTCACTTTAGGGACAAGGACAAGGGGATATACATTGCATCCCCACAGGATCTGGTACAATTTCTTCTACAAGTTAGGGAATCAATAAATATCTTTTGATGGTATTTGGTTTAATTTAGATGTAAGGGATATACATTGTGCTTATTGCTGTTTAAGACAATTCCTTTTTTTTTTTTTTTTTTTTTTAAGGCTGAGGCTCTCCCCTTTCCCACCTGTGAATCATCAGATGAGGCATCAGAAGCCATACTTTCGTTCTGAGGTGCTGTCTGAAAGGCAAATGGAACCAATAAGACTCTTAGACATTTGTAGTTTGATCTAAGAGAAAAAACAGACATTTGAGTTTCTTGTCAATGAAAACCCACTTATAGAAAAAAAGAAGGTTCACAAACTCCCTGGTTCCCATATGTGTCACACAATCTGGTTGTCTACCTAGAGGCATAGCTTCTATTCTTATCCATTATCAAACACCACAATTTCCCTCCAGTGTTAGCTGAAGAGTCCTTGATCTCATAGAAAGTGGTCCTAACTTCCAGGCTAGGGATGGTCATAAACAAGTTCAGTCTAATAAGTCTAATAGTAATCATAAACTCAGTTTTATCTACTGTGACACAATAGGAAGTGTGCTAAGTGTCTTCTGAGAAATGCTTATTACTCCTTGAGAAAAAGAGAAAGAATAAGTTCCTTTCTACCCTAGCCACCATCCTCACCTACTGCTTCCTGTCTTTGAATGGAGTACCTGGTGTCAAGGCAACCATCTTGTGACCATGAGACAACTAAGCCCCCAAATGGCTGGCATACTGAGGCTGGTGAAATAAAAGGATGGAAAGAGTCTGGCTCCTTGATAACATTGTCAAGTGGCAGAACCAGCCCTGGAATATGTAGAATATTATTTTGCTAGATAATTAAATCTCTTTATTTATAAAGCCACTCTTAAATTTTCAGTTACTTGCAATAAAATATATCCTAAATGATAGACCATATGACCCAGAATCTTCCTTATATTTTATTAGATTCATTAGTATACTGCCTACAAATTCTTTTTCTCACTTGGGTAACTAATGTAAATTTATATTTTGTGCAGCCAAAGAAACATTAACTTATTATACAGGCTTATTAACTCATATATAAGCTTTTCACTAAATATTTGAGGGTTTTTGGTTTGTTTGTTTTTTTTTTTACATCACAGGAGAAAGTCAGGAAAGGGTTTATCAAAACACAAAGGATAAATGATACTTCCTCTGTCTCCTTTGAGTGTTTTCCTCTGCAATTTGATTTAAATTTGGATGAAAGGAACACAAGCTCATAAACTGCTATTGCTCTTATACTTTCTACTGTAAGAGTCGCGAATGAGGGGCCCCTGGGTGGCTCAGCTGGTTGAGCCTCCAACTTCAGCTCAGGTCATGATCTCGTGGCCCCACATCAGCTCTGTGCTGACATCTCAGAGCCTGGAGCCTGCTTCGGATTCTGTGTCTCCTTCTCTCTCTGCCCCTTTCCTTTGCATACGCTGCCCCTCTCTCTCTCAAAAATAAATAATAAAAACATTTAACAAAAGAATTGCAAATGAGTAGGGAGGTAATTTGAGCATAGCTTAATCAAAGGTAGGTGCTCTTGCTAATAACCAAAGAAATGCAATTGAGAGTTATTATTTTATGTCATCTGGGTTGAAAGTAAAGTAGAGATATAAATATGTAGCGATGAGCATTTCAAATGGACATATCTCCTTTTAAAAGGTATAAGGTAACCCTAAGTAAAACCTACAAAAACATTCATCTCATTTGACCAAGTAATCCTATGCTAGAGAATTTTTCCTAAGGAAATATTTTGACAGATGTAGGACAGATGTTTTTATCTGTAAGAGAAAAAAAGAAAAAGAAAAACATTAAATATTCAACAATAAGAAAAGAATGTAGCTAATTACAGATTATAAATGAGAGGGACTCTAGTACCACCATTAAATATAGTAATGGTTATGTAAGCAAATAAGAATACAGAAAATGTGATGTACTTTTTAAAAGCACAATAAGTAATGACATGTAAACCGATTGCAATTATAGATAGGATCTATACAGGAAAAAATAAAAAATAGTTTTTGGAGTGAGGTGGAATTGAGGGTGATCTCTTTCATTTGTTTGGTCTTATTCCAAAATGCTTTACTGTTCATGGCAAGCATTATGTCATGCCAAGATCACCACCTATGCATCGAAATAAATGTTTTACCTCTCTCCAAACATCATGTGGACTTAAGGATTTGCTTTTTCTATGTTCTCATGCTGAATAATCTGACTAATGGAAAATTCTTGATGAGGACAGACCTGAGAACTGATAAGACCACCATCACAAGAGATAGAAATGTTCAACACAAAGCTCTTCAAGGCCTTAGCATGATTGATGAGATAGTATCTAGGTGGTATCAGAGTGGCCTACTTTCTTCCTAATCCATAACTTCTCCCTGTTTCCTACCAGGCAGCTGTTTGTCTCTTATCTTTGGGAAGGTTCCTGAGCCTAAAAAGCCCTTTCCTAGGCCTGCTGAAATTCTTTCATGTGGCTGAGGTTGCACCAAATATGCTGCTGGGAAAAGATCTCAGTGAATAAAAGTAGTTCCTCTTACTAGAACTGAGAATCCTTTTCTTGAAAAGAATGTAATTGGTGCAACAGCAATATCTAGGGAACACTTTCTTTTTTTAAAAAAATCTTTCTTAATGTTTATTTTTGAGACAGAGAAAGACAGAATGTGAACAGGGGAGGGTCAGAGAGAGGGAGGCACAGAATCTGAAGCAGGCTCCAGGCTCCGAGCTGTCAGCACACAGCCAGACACGGGGCTTGAACTCACGGAGTGTGAGATCATGACCTGAGCCAAAGTCGGATACTTAACTGACTGAGCCACCCAGGCGCCCGTAGGGAACACTTTCATTTGTCCTTTCGGATGAGGAAGTGGTATAAAGTGATCAATGTGTACAGAGCTGCGCTGAGAGAACTTGAGAGGGAACTCCTAGGTGAAGAAAATACATTTACTTCTACTTCCACATTGGTCTGTGTCTTTATATAAGATAGGAAAACACTAAACAACACTGATCATGTGTAATGGTCAAAATGGGCCCACGTTCTATAGGAACCATGTCTTCAGCAGAGAGGAATACATCGATGGAGAGAAATCACCACATTCTGAGAAGAAATCTTGTGTCCCAGCCACAAGAAGTATAAATTGCCTTTTGGGATTGGGAGAGATAGTAGTTGTCCGTACAGAAGCATGTATTAGAGGCATTAGTGCTTCTCAACCAGAGGAGTACCACCTCCTGGTAGGCATTTGGAAATGTGGGGGAGAATGTGTGATGTCAGAATGACTAGGAGGTGTTACTCAATGTAGTGAGTGAGGGCTGGGAATACTAATGTTGTCCTATACTGTCGAAGACTGTCCTGAATAGTGAGGAATCATCCCCCATAGAATTCCAGTAATGACCCTATAAGAAAACGCTAGAAGAGCAAAGCTGGGAATGATCATGAAATTATCATCAAAAATGGAAGGAGGAGGGGGACTACAGAAGAAAAACACACTTCTCTGAATATCAAGTTTTGTTTTGATGGTAATGATTCCACAGTGCAGGAATGTACCTAGTATATTAGGAAGGGCTTTATTAGATACCCTTATGCAACATCATCCAGGGAGAAACCAGCTGCTTTGGAATTCTCCAGTTAGAGTCTGAAAGTGGTAACACTGTGAAATTTATTTTAGAGAGAAGCTTACAAAAAATCAGGTTTCAAAAATATACCTGCTGGAATTTTTATCAGCCTTTATACTTTTTCTGGGCTTTATAATTTTATCTAGACTTCTGGGATGGCAAATTTGAATACAGAGAATGCCAATCAAACAGATAATACTTTTCATTTACATTTTTCATTTTGAGGCTAATCCTTACTCGAAACAATCCAATAGATAAAGAATATCCAATGCACGAAGATGTGGTATATATACAATGGAAGATTACACAGCCATAAAAAGGAGCAAAATCTTGCCCTTTGTGGTAACATGGGTGGACCTAGAAGGTATTATGCTAAGTGAAATAAGTCAGACAGAGAAAGACAAATATCCTATGATTTCACTTACATGTGGAATGTAAAAAAAACAAGACAAAACAAATGAACCGACAAAACAACACAAAACAGAAACAGACTAATAGATACAGAGACCAATCTGGTTTGCTGGAGGGGCGGGCCATCTTGGGATGGGTGAAATAAGGGAAGAGAATTAAAAGGTACAAACTTGAAGTTATAGAATAAATCAGTCATAGGGATGTAATGACACAGGGAATATAGTTAATATTGTTACAACTTTGGTAACAGATGGAAGCTAAATTTATCTTGGTGATCATTTCCTAATGTATACAAATGTTTAATCACTATGTTGTACACCTGAAATTAGCATAATATTATATGTTAATTATACCTAAAAAAGTCCAATAGTCTATTGGCCTAATATTTATTGATTGATGACTGATTGATTGTCATTGTCGTTGTTCCAATTTGGGGAAAGTTGGGTTTGTACTAATGTGTTTAGCCATGCAGCATGATAGACTTTGAACTAAAACTGTCACATAGGGGCGCCTGGGTGGCTCAGTCAGTTAAGTGTCTAACTTCGGCTCAGGTCATGATCTCACAGCTTGTGGGTTCAAGCTCCACATCAGGCTCTGTGCTGACAGCTCAGAGCCTGGACCTGCTTTGGATTCTGTGTCTCCCTCTCTCTCTCTCTCTCTGCCCCTCCAGTGCTCATTCTTTGTCTCTCAAAAATGAATAAACGTTAAGAAAAAAAACTATTGCTTAATGAACTGATTGAGCATAAGGACGTTTCTGTAACACATATTCTTCATCTATTGGCTTCACGCAAAGGTATTCAGGCAATCACACAACTGCAGCTATGTGCTCAACCTGTAGTTTTAGGATTTGACTAAGCCTTTTATTTTAATCTTCTTTTCCCTGTGACTGATTATTCATTATTACAGAAGATTATTATAAGGGAAGGTTTAGTCTACTGATGACCCTTCCTTAATTGCATTTTATACTATATAATGAGGAAAAGCACAAATCGAAGCATACCACCCACTAAGCTGAGAGCAAGTAAACACATTGAAAAGTGATGTATTATCAACTTATTTTCAGTCTTTTCTGTATGCCACTGATATATTTGAAAGTGTTTGCAACCCTAAATCTAGGCTTCCTCATATAAGAGACTTTAGTTTCCCCTAAAGAAAAATTAAAATCTTCTCTCTCTCCTTCATCCACTCATCACTCTCTCTCCCTCCCTTCCTTTTTCCTCCTTCTTTTATGAAGAGGATTCTAGTGCTTTGGCTACTTCTCAATGTGTTTTTGTTCTCCAAGTGCTTCATTTTTATCCATCTTGAGTAATGGAACCCAGTGAAGAAGAAATAACTTTAAAATCTTAACACACCTTCTCACCCCTCTGCTCCTCTCCTGGCACGGCTCCTGCCATGTTGCTTTTGGCTAAGTCCTCCGGTATATTACTGCTGGGTCTTGAGGGGTGTGGGTCTTAAGTTGGCCATGGGTTAGCTTCCTAGGTGGCTTTTTGGAGCCTGAACTTCCACTGCACTTACAGGAGAAAAACTCTCTAGGGTCTGGTGGGAAAAAAGATAAAAGAATGTTTTTCTTAGTTTACAGATCAGAATAAGAAACTGATACTTGAGCTTTGTTTTGGGGGCTCCCTAACCCAAGGAAACTGGTCAGAAGAGGGAGGGCAGGGAGTTTCTCTCCACTTAGGAGGCCATAATCCAGTTCCCAGAGGCATTCCCTCCAGAGCAGAATACTGCTCACAGCCTGGGTGGCCCGTAAGTTCCTCCTGGAGAGATGAACTGAGAGTAAGGGAGTGGTCAGAGCAATGGGTAGGTGAGTGGTTTGTGCTCATTCTTCCCCACACTGCCCAGGGGGGTTTTGTTTGGAGCTTATGTTGGGAGGGCTGCTGGAAATAATTTCTTTTCTGTGTTGTTTTAAATGAGAGAAATATGATTGTATTATTCCATTCTTTATCCTTTCTTCAGCCCTACCTCTAGAGTATGCCCTTTTTTTTTTTTTTTCTTTTTCCTCAACAGATATCACTAACTTAAAGAGTTTGTAATGTAGGTTTCTTAAGCGGATATGAGAAAACATGCAAGGTGGTCAGGGGAGACATGTTTTCCCCCTTCTGTTAAATTCTAGGACAGGCTTATCACACCCTGTTTCTGTTGCTTTCACTGTCCACTGCTTTCTTGTCTGTTCAGCAACTGCTACTCTGCAAAACCTTCCCTGAGAGCATTTCCTTTCCATCTTGTTATGACCTCCCAGTGACTTACCCTGGTGGAAATAAAACTTTATTGAAACAGCATTCTCTGAGCAACCTATAGGCAAGCTGCTTAACAGGTTTTTGTCCCTTCTGGGACAAGTGGGAACAAGTTGGGCCCACCCAGTCCAATTGCTTTCTGTGATGGTACCTAGAGGGGTTCTTAAATGAGATTTTTAGAAAGACAACAAACACAACAGAACTACAAAAGGAAGATGACTGAATCTACATGATGAATGAAAACAATTTATATTTAGCTATATTCTTTTTTTGGGGGGGTTGGTTTTGGTTTTTTGCTTTTGGGTGTTTTGTTTATGGTTTTGTTTTGTTTTCTGTTTTTTGTTTGTTTGTTGGCTATAGTCTTAACTTAAATCTTTGTGTCGGATTTTCTGTTGGGATCTAAGCAACATTGCAACTCCTCTCCATTCCTCCCTGCATTGTACGTTTGGAAGCCTGGAAACTACTTTTTAAAAACTGCTTTGTCATCAGGCTTCCAGTATAGGTTCCAGAAATGAGAAGGCACTCCTTGAGATTTACAACACAACAGAAGGAAAAAAGAGAAGTAGAAGCCATCATTGACTCAGTTGCTGTGGATAAGCATGTGAGCTCTAGTAACGGGCAGACATGAGGCTTTGCCAGAAGTTTCTAAGTATTCTTCTAGAAATCACCCACTTTGGTGCTGCAGAAAGCTGAGATCAGTGGCAGAGATTTCTTCTGATCCCTGTACTTTTTGAATGCTGTGAGGAGCTTCCCTGACCTTTATTCTCTTCACCCTTAAAGTGGTTTTGTGTAAGAGCTCTGACTGTCTGTATTAAATACCTTACTGCTTGAAATACCTAGAGTGGTTTCTGTTTTGTTGACCAAATTCTGACTGGTACAATCTATATAACCAAGCAGAGAGACATTAAGGGTAAAAGGGTAGACTTTTGTTATGCGATTTTAGTTACTACTCATCAGGGCTCAGATGATTAAAACAAGAGTCATTCTTTTTCTTATGCTATCCACTGTGCTCATTCTCTTGTGTGTTCTACTCCTGTTTTGTCTTATACCTGTATTGTGATTTGCTTTTCACATAGAGCTCTTACTTTTATTTATTACGATGGTCTGCACAGAGTAGGTCCACAATGACTTATTTGTTGAAATAAAAAGATAAACTATGCTTATGCTTTTGCTTTGAATTCATTTCAGATATAATATTTGGTAGCTGAATAGCAAGTGAAAGAGGCAACTATACTTCTAAAACATTTTGCAAAATGTCTGATAGTTACACCAAGGAATAGTTTATCCATCAGTGCAAATACTGTTGAATCATTGCTTACTCACTTTTTGCATATATCATTCACTCAGTAAATATTTATTGGTCATCTGCTAGGTGTCAGGAATTGTTATAAGTACTTGGAACATATCAGGGAACAAAACAGGGAGAAATCCCTGACCTATCCAACGCACTGCTCTGATGTGAGTTTTGAAACTTGAGATAGGATGTTGTTTCCTTTGCTTCTTTGTGTTAAGTGCTTCATTGTGACTAAGGCAGTTACTCTTGGTGGGATAACAAGTGTCCTGATTGTGGATCCAAATGGAAAACAGAGTCTCCATATTAAGAAGCATAGAGTCCAAAACCCTGTTGGTGAAACTCATCTTCCTGGGATGCTTAATAAAGGGATGGCACTTTCTGTCTTCCTTGCTACTCAATGTCACATGCATATCTAGACAAATTTTTTTCCCGTGTGATGATCCAAACTTCTTCCCCTTTATTAGTAGCGAGTAAAGCATAGTTTCTCCCCAAGTCTTGGCAAGTTGTTCTCCTGAGATGGATAATATGCAGAAGCACTCACTCAAGTTCTTACTTGTCTATGGTTTATAATATTGCTCTTATTGTTTATATTTAGACATAAAATAGTTTGGAGTGGTTTCTTATTCTATATCTTATTTTTGGCATGTCTCCATGAAAAAGTCCTCATTATCTTTGCTCGTATGCCACTTCTGAGTGATTTCTTGGATGAGACTGACTTATTACTTATGACTATCTTCAGTAGATTTTCTTTGGAAAGGATTATAGTTAATCCTAATACATCTGAAATATTAAGTAATTTAATTGTGGGTAAATGATGGAAATGTATTGGCTTCATGTATATATGTGTTATCCTTCTTAGTAAATTGAATACATGAGGAAGAGAATTCACCCAAATATCATTTAGGTTAATTTTACTTCTTTTCATGAATAAAGGAGGCTGACATGGTCACTATACTCCCAGTGGTCTCAAAGAGTGGCCAGAAGGAAACCAGGGACTGTTAGCATTTCAGGATGTTAAAGAGTCCTGAGTCCTTGACATAATGTCTCTACCTTTATTTCCTTATTGAGTCTTTAGTTCCTACCTTGCACCAAAGGCGCGATCCTCTAACGAGGGCTGAGAAGGGCAGGGCTGGGAGTGGTCAAGGTATGATCTGTGGATCTGAGCCAGAAAAGCCACGGGGATCCAGGCAATAGCATGGATCCAGCCTAAAAGATGGTTGATTTGGGCAGCTAGAATTTGGCTCTATTCAAAATAACCTGTGAAAGTCATAACATAGGCCAACTGAACTTGAATTTAAAAAATTTAAACCAATTGGTACAGCATGGCTTTTCAGAAGGTGGGAAACCTATGCTTCCCAAATTTTATTCTGTGTCCAAACATAAAGATAGAAAACAGCAAGTCAGGACAACTGTCTTTTATAGTGTGCATATCATGCTGCCTGCATATAGAAACTGACTGAACTAGATAGCAGAAAGACCAAAAAATTGAGAAGGGAGTAGGCAGAGAAAAAAAAAAAAAGAGCAAGGTATTGGGAAGACTTATAAATCATTTATAAAAAAAAAATACAAGGAAAGGAAATACTAAAGGCCTACTATCATCAATCCCTTGAATGGTCTTAAGTCAATAAAAGAACCCAAGCAAAAAAAAAAAAAAACAAAAAAAAAAACAAACTAAAATAAAAACAACAACAACAAAAGAAACCTGAAACAAACTTTGTAGGATGGTATACCAAAAGAGAAATTAATTTTACTGTGTGTCGTATAAATAAAATCATAATCAACAATTTTTTAAAACTCAGGAAAAAGAAGTGTTCCAAGCCTGAGGCAGAGCTGGAAGAAGCAGAAAGATGAGGCTTAATGATTGCTCTCTCTTTTGTAGTGTGTTTCCACTTTAATCCGATCTATTAACATTCTGTGTGTTATTTATTCAAATAGGGGAAGGTATGTAAATACACTAAACATAGGAAGGCATAGGTGGAGATGTGCCAGCTTTGAAAATGTGGTAGGTAAAATGGCAGTAGATCTCTCCTGGCAGGCACATTCCAGTGTCCTTGGCTAACCAAAGGGCGGTACTGCAAAGAAATCCTAAGCAAATATTTTTTCAGTTAATGGGAACAATTACTGAAATTTCACACAACACTTCCATCTTGCTCTGCAGTTCAATTTCCCTTCCATACTTAATATCCAACCTTTAAAAATAAACATTTACAGAGCTAAGTTTACTTTAGCAAGTAAAAGTGAAAAGTCCCACAAAATGGGTGGAAACATGCTTTGGCTTGTTTCAGGATGTGAATTTCTTCTCTTTCCCATCTCTTCTTTCTCCAAAATTTCCTGTCCTAGTTTAGGGAATGTGTTGAGGCAGGGAAGCAGGTGGAATCTAGAGGCAAGACTAGGTAAGGGAGGTTCCTGGGGTACTTGGGTGGCTCAGTTGGTTGAGCCTCGACTTTGGTTCAGGTCATGATCTTGAGGCTTCTGAGTTCGAGCCCTGTGTTTGGCTCTGTGCTGACTGCTCAGAGCCTGGAGCCTGCTTCGGATTCTGTGTCTCCCTCTCTCTCTGCCCCTCCCCTGCTCATGCTCTGTCTCTCTCTCCTTCAAAAATAAATAAATGTTAAAAAAAATTTTAAAAAGATTAGGAAAGGGAGGTTCTGGGGTATCTTTTCTTATGATGAAATCTTCTCAGGCAGCATCTTTTAGATATCAATCAATATATCTTTAATATCTTCTTTATTTCTACCAAGATTATTTCTACTAAGAAAGATATGAGAGAATTAAAATTACAACCATATACAATTTATGGAATAATAAGATTAGAAAGTAAACTTAATGGCCATCTGCTTTAGGAAATGAAAATATAATGGACTATTGCTTATATTTAGATCTTTAGAGTAACCAAAACAAGACAAGAAATATATGCATGTATTTATGGAGTGAGATTTTGCAATTTCCCCAACTCTGTATTTGAACACAGAAAAGCACTCATAATAATGCACAAAATGTCCAATTATATTATCTTTGGTATCTTCACCCCCAAAATTTGGTGATAATTAGTTTTATTTTGGCTATAGTTACTGTGATAATCAAAATATACATTAAGCAATAGTCATGCTGAGAGAGTGAGAGACTATTTGTAAACATGTCTAGGGACATGAAAAGGTGATGTTAGCATATGTAATTGAGGAGTCTGGCTCCAGACCAGAATTCTATGTATGATCTTTCAAGCCCAATCATAGGCAATTAGAAAGGTTTTATCTGGTAGGCTCCTTGGGGGAAAGCTGTCCTTGCCTACTTGATAACAGTCTGGAGGGAGTTTCAGACACTTGGCACCTGCCCCCACAGGCCAGCCGCGCTGTTACATGTTTCAACATTCCTAGTCCAAAGGCCTCTATTCAGAGGCCTCCTTCTCAAGGCGACTTCAGGATGCTTTCCTACACCCTGACTCAGTGTTTAGTGCTTTTCCACTCCTTGTCCTCCTTCCCATCCAGAGCTTCCCCAGCAGTGAGACAATCCCCTAAGCTGTGCTGTTACATTTGAACCTCACCTGGAGCTGACCTATGAAAGGAAAATAGAACACTGTGGGAGCCAGTGCTTTTTATTATTTTGCCTCTTTGTTATGCTATTGCAACAAGTAAATGCAGGCTTAATTGTTACTCTCGGTTTGGCTTGTTGTCTTAGTTGACCACTTCAGCATCTGTCAGCTCAGTTTTTTCCAGTTTAGCTCTTGACAGTAATTAGACCTCAAACTTTAGAACAGAGATACAATTTGTAGTTCTAACTCTGGGCTAAATGTATGTTTATCCATAACAATTGAGCAGCTTCCCTGAATTCCAGAGTCCTTCTGCTCATTGAGAGGAATTGAAAAACATAATGGTTCCATGGACAAGAAACAGAACAAAATGTCGAGGTCTTGAGTTCTAATATACCTTGCTCTGTAATTTGGGCATAAAACATCATCCAAATTTCTGGGTTTCAGTTTTCTCAATTATAAAATGGAGACTTGGGACAAGTGGATATCTAAGGTGCCTTTCACTCCTGATTTTATGAAGAGAGTGATTGCTGGGGTCATCACCACTTCATTCATGGATGTAGGTCATAGTATCTATCGCTAAACTTTATTAGGGTGTGGGACAGATGGAGAAAGGAGGTTGGGGCAGAGGGAATAGTCCTCAGTGTCTGGTCCTTGATCATTCAATGGGGAGCTTTAGAATTTAGATAAGAATTTGGGTTTCTCTGAGGACAAGAGTAATTTGGCCTGGGAATTATACAACTTTATACATATTTTCCAGAGCAGACAAGCCCATGATTTAGTTTTAGGGCATCCTCAGGTTAGTTTCTAGACATTTGGTAAATGATACTTTATTTATGGACATAGGGGATTCCTATTCTAGTATTTACAAAATATGTAGATTTTGAACAGACATGGAGGTTATGGACTGGATTGCATCCTTCCAAAATTCATACATTGAAACTCTAATGCTCAGTGTAACCATGTTTAGAAATGGGGCCTTTAGGGATGTAACCTTCATGTAATGAAGGTTAAATGCAGTCATAAGGGTAGGGCTCTAATTCTATAGCGCTAGTGTCCTTATAAGAAGAGAAAGATCTCCAGTGATAAGGTCATGTGAGTATACAGTGAGAAAGTGGCCATCTACAAGCCAGGAAGAGAGATCTCACCAGAAACCAACTCTGTTAACACCTTAATCTTGGACTTCCAACCTGCAGAACTGTGAGAAAATATGTATCTGTTGTTTAAGCCACCCAGTCTTTGGTGTTTTATTATGGGAGCCTGAGCTGACTAATACAATAGGAGAAAACAATCATCTGTATAAAACTCATTGTCCAAATATGAAGCAAACAAAAAATGTGGCATAATAGTGAGTGATTAATGGAATATAAGAAAAGAAAATTTGTTTGATCTTGACATTGATAGAGGTTTCTTCATGTAGCACAGGTTTACTGACATAAGCTTACATTTCACTTTTTCATTCGTTCTGCTGAAAATAGCATTTCCTTAATCACATTTTAAATATTTACAGTTGTTTTTTAGTTTTCATAATTTGGCTTTCAGACAAAGTTTAGAACAGTGAATTATAATAATTGTATGCATGGGCATGTATGTAAATCTATATAAAATAAAAATACTCTAAACTTCAATACTATAAAATTAAACATAGAGCTGATAAGCTGGAGGATAGTGTAGAAGGAGAGTTGGAGCAAAAATGTAGGGAATTAATTCCTCATATATTGGGCAGTTGAGAAATACTATCTGAAGCAGGTGGGTTGAGAAATAGAAGATACTGTGTTTTTTTTTTTTTCTTTAACATTACAAAGATTACAAGTAGTATTATGATAAGTACGTGGCTTTGGAGTTTCTGAAGAGAACTAATCAATGGAGCTCCTCTTTCTCATCCGGTTTCTGAACAAATTGCGGAATAAGGCAAGGAGTAGGGTTGATGGGAGATTCCAGGGTTACTTTATTATTCATAAAGGCTGAACTGGAGTACCTGGTGGCTAGGAGAACTAACAGGCTTGTTTAATGCATGTCAGGAGGAGGAACTTGACCCATGCAGTGATAAAAGGGCTGGACCGGGGCAGAGCCCACAACTGGGCAGCAGCAGAGCATGCCTTCACCCTGAAGCTCTGGTCTCTAGTTTCTCTTTCTCAAATTCACCACTCGGATTAAGCCATTTTAAAATAAATTCCAGGGTGGAATGGAGAGAGGCCAGGACTGACATCCCCACATAGAAGGAAAAATCAGGAACGGGGAGTTTTTCCTTTAGCAGTTGTCTCTGGGGAGTTGAACATGTGTAGGGTGTGGGGTGGGGGCAGGAGAAAAAGTTTACTTTTCACTATATACCCCTTTGTTCTCTCTCTCTCTCACTCTCTCTCCATCTATCTATCTAGATATAGATATAAAGAAGCAATTGATATCTTTATACATATATATAAAGATATATATATATACACACACAAAGATATATATATAGCTACTATATATCTATAAATATATAGCTACTATATATATATATATATATATATATAAATATAAAGAGTGACTCATAACAATATAAAAATAACTTGGAAGACTAGCAATAAAAGGTAAGAGGTGAGTGAGGGCTTGGTGTGTGTCTTACCTTCACTGTGGCCGATTTTTGTTCTTATTTTGCCCTGTCTTAATCCCCCTGGATTTAGGCTGGGCCAGGTGAGAGGAGGAGATGATGAAAGACTAAAGAAGAGAGGAACAAATGCCAGCTCAGTACTGTAAGTCATTCTCCTGAATATTTATCTCCACCCACATCACCTCTAATGTAGAAGCCACACCTCAGTCTCTTTCAGTAGATTTACCTTTATTTTGTTCACTAAGACATGGGCATGAGGTGACATCTCAGCCACCGTGCCCTGTTTTTTGGATTCTCAACAGCCTTGCTTTCTTTTCTTGCATTTGAATAAATTCTAATAAGGGTGAGAATTAAGGCAGGACGCTCAGACCCTTTGAACAGACTGAGGTGGGCTACTCCCAACAACATACATCTTCCCTGACTTAAGATGGGGGTTATGTCTTGATAAAACTATCATAAGTTAAAAATATCATTAAGTCGAAAATGCATTCAATACACCCAACCTACCAAAGATTATAGCCTAGCCTAGCCTATGTTAAATGTGCTCAGAACACTTACATTAGCCTACAGTTGGGCAAAATCCTATAACACACAGCCAATTTTTATAATAGTGTTGACTATCTCATGTAACCTACTGAATCTGTGCTGGAGTGAAAAGCAGAATGGCTGCATGCATGCAGAATGGTTGTGAATATATCGGTTATTCACTCCCTTGATCACGCGGCTGATTGGGAGCTGTGGCCCGCTGTCCCTGCCCAGCATCACAAGTGAGGATTGCGCTGCACATGGTGTTGGGCAGCTGTGGCTAGAAATGTTTGACACGAGAATACTTAATAATTTATGTTCTCAGAAACCAGGAAGTGCTGGACTTGAGGATTTCATTTTTGAGGAGGTTTTCTTTCTGGTGACGCTGCCTGCAACCCACTTACTTTATCAAAATAACAAGGTTTCTGAAGGAAAAGAAAGACCTCCTTCAACCTTCCACCAAGAGACAAAGGAGAAGAAAACATGAAATCCTTGAGAATGTTGCAGAGTACAGTTGCCCACCCCCCTCCATTAAGTGGAGTGAACATGATGCAGGAGGATAGGAAAGGGTAGGAGGAAAGAGAGGGAGTGAAAACCTCCCCAAAACAGAGGAAGGAGAAAGCTCAGAAATGGAGGACATCTAGGGAGGAATGACAGAACTCAAAGGAACTGCAGGCTGGTCTTCGTGATAAGGCAACAGGGCCCTGAACCCTCTGCAGTCCGTCCGTATAAGCACAAGGAGTTCACACTTCAAAAAGAGGGTAACAGGCAAACAACCCAATGTTCACCAATGAGGACTAGTCCAATGAACCATTGTCTATCCACACAATAGGATGATTCTGGGTCCAAAAGGGAGGGAACACTGTCTCTCTGTACTATTGTGGAGTGATCTCTAGGATATGCTTTTTTAAAAAGTAAGGTGGATAAAATCATGGATAGTGTGCTATTATCTATCTAAGTATCTATCTATCATCAGTCAATCATCTATCATCTCTCTATGTACCTATCTTTAATATATATATCTTTAATATAATAATATGTGAATAATAATATCCATATATTTAATATATTAATATTTTAATATATGTATCTTTAATAATATAGTAATTGCTTTAAAAAACCAGGAAGATAAACTATAAAATGAAACAAAATGGGTCACTATTAGGGAAGACCCTAGAATGGGGAAAAGGGTAGAAGTTGATCTTCTTTGAATACACCTTGTTTTATACTTTTGCTTTTGGAATCATGTATATGTTTTACATAAGTATAAAATAAAATAAATGTTTTTAATTCACAAAAATAGAAATTAAGAAAAAGACAAATGAATCTAACTGTGAATCAAGTTAGAGGCACAATCATACAGTAAGTAACTATTCTAAATGACTTTTTGTAATAGTAATTTGATTGTAATCCCAGAGGGATACTCTCTATAAGAAACTATAAAACAGGGAAACTAGTTTATTTAATGACAACAAAAAATTTGCAAGGAAATTAAAAGGCAGAGGAATGGAGAGTGAAACCCATAGACTTAAGTCTGAGAGGGCGTATCTATGTCCATTGCAATGTATAGATTATATTTAGATTCTGATTCAAACAAAAACAAACATTCTAAGAAAAAACATTTCTAAGTAATATATAAAACAAAACATTCTAAGACACTAGGGGAAATGATACTGACTGGAAATTTCATGATGTTAACAAGCAATTATTAATTTTTTAGATATGAAAATTTTATTGGTTAAATTTTATTTTAAAAAGAGTTCTTAGGCCTTAGTGATACAAATGGAAATATTTAAAGACAAAATTATGCCTAGCATTGCTTCAAAATAATCCTAGGAGAGGGAAAGTGGTGATAAGTATATAGAGGCTCATTTATACAACTTTTTATGTCTTTGAAATTTTCCAGTCTGAAAAATAAGTTGTATACAGGGCAGCAGGAGACATAAAATTCTCCCTGAATGGTACATTTACAAGTTTTGTGAGTGAAGTTTTCTTCACACAATTGAGGTCGTTAGCCAGATTTGGATATTTGTGTCCTCTTCTGTGAATTTCAAACCCCTCCAGATAATGTACTCTTTCAGACCACAAGAGAATGATGAAGGCTTTGAGGAGATCAGTATTCAGAGGTTCTTGGGGTTGATTTTAAAACTGGCCTCCACATTTGCTTCCTTCATTCATCTTTTTTTTTCCCCTTCTGCCACCAGCCTAATTCTGTCTTTGCCAATTATGCCTAGGCTATTATAGTCACTACCTTATTAGTTTTTCCTACAGCATAAGGCTAACAGAAGAGAATCATCTCTATAGCAGATTTAGAAGATCTTCCTAAATATAAATGTTTAAAGAAGTCTAACCAAAAAAGTCATAGAATGGAGATTCACTATTGATGAAAAACATTTACACCAATGATCAGAATTTATTTAGGCTTTTTGTCTAGTTAGGTAAATGATGATTTTTTTTTATTTTTATTTTTATTTTTTTTAATGTTTATTTATTTTTGAGAGAGAGAGAGAGAGAGAGAGAGAGAGAGAGAGTTCAAGCAGGGGAGGGGAAGAGAGAGAGGGAGACACAGAATCTGAAGCAGGCTCCAGGCTCTGAGCTGTCAGCACAAAGCCCAATGCGGGGCTCAAACTCACAAACCGTGAGTTCATGACCTGAGCCCTTTTATCTCTAGTCCCCCAGTTCTCTCTCTGGAAGCATTAATACTAACAGTTAAGGGGTGCCTGGGTGGCTCAGTCATCCTACTGAGTAGTTAATCATCCTACTCTTGATTTCAGTTCAGATTATAATCTCATGGTTTGTGGGTTTGAGCCTTGTGTTGGGCTCTGCACTGACAGTGTGGAGCCTGCTTGAGATCCTCTCTCTCTCCCTCTCTCTCAAAATAAATAAATAAATAAATGAATAAATAAATAAATAAATAAATATTTAAAAAAGAATATTTATAAAAAATACTAATAGTCTATTGTGTATTTCTTGAGATATAAATATATTTGCAGAAAATATAATTACATATCACAAATGGTAGATAATTAAATATAATTATTGAATAGTCTTTAACTTTTCCCACTCTGTGATTTTTCAGGGCTTCTTTTTATTTCTGGACTATCATTTGCATAGCCAGCTCAGAAAAACAATTCTGAAAAAATGTTTGCCTCACATTTGTATTTTTCTTTGGTTTTGAAAAACCCACAAAATGTCAGATACAATCATAGACATTGGGATGCAAAGATGAAGAAGGCATTCCTTCAGAGGGAATTCAATCTAGTTCAGACAGTCATGTTTTCAAATAAACAGAGCTAACGGGGGCGCCTGGGTGGCGCAGTCGGTTGAGCGTCCGACTTCAGCCAGGTCACGATCTCGCGGTCCGTGAGTTCGAGCCCCGCGTCAGGCTCTGGGCTGATGGCTCGGAGCCTGGAGCCTGTTTCCGATTCTGTGTCTCCCTCTCTCTCTGCCCCTCCCCGGTTCATGCTCTGTCTCTCTCTGTCCCCCAAAAAAAAAAAATGTTGAAAAAAACAGAGCTAACGACTGACTGTCTTCATGTACTCAACACTTTAATGGGGATGGTGTTAAATATATATTTTTAAAACCTATAATGGCAAAAAAAAAATCACATTACTCAATTTACTTGAAATATGAAAATTAAAAACAAATTCCCCCCTAAAAATGGTGTACTAGAGAATGTTTACAAATAGCTCAATACATTAATGATTGATGTTTAACGTTATTTGACAACCATAAAAATACCCTCATTTGTTAACAAATTTTCCTAGTGATGAAGAAAACCAACTCACTCTTCTAAGTGCTTGATTATTGTTGTTAACAAATTTTCCTAGTGATGAAGAAAACCAACTCACTCTTCTAAGTGCTTGATTATTGGATCTATAGATGATTCAGACCCTTAATTTTTCCATTTTTCTGTGGCCTATTTTTGGGATACTTTATTTCTTAAAATCTCTCTTTAAGATGGCTAGGAGGAGACAGGAAATGAAGGTTAGAGCAAAGCTCAAGTGCATTTAGGTTAGTCATGCAACTCCTTGCTAGCAGCTCCGTTCAATTCCTATGGAGAGAGTCAGGAAAGTCACCAATGACTGTGAGCCTTTGGGACTATCACTGAAGTCTTGTCAATTGTGCTCATGTGTCTTTTTATCGAGATCCTCTTTATAAAAAACACTGTTAACTCTTTCATTGTTCTTTCTCAAAACCAAGCCTCCAATATACTAGGTGTTGTTAATCGACACTGGGTTGCCTAGAAAATGGAGATACGGATTGTTTAAGGCACTTATCTTGAGTCAGTGATAGATCTGGGAAGATAATTTGCCAAATGGCAGCCAATCTCTTATTTTGTCTCTAGTATCTAATACAAACTTAGCCCATACATACTTTATATACTTACAAGTGTTTAACTATGATGTTCCAACAAGGGATAGTGACTATTCTGTAACTGTTTCAGACAATTGCTGACCTGTTTATATTGGTAGCCAGTGTCCTTGCTGAAGACAAAATAGACAAAATGGCAATCATTTCCCAAAGCAAGATTCTTAGTTTAGCTAGGAATGTTTTCTTTATTACTATTTTGGCAGGATTTAGGGGAGGCCAGTGGTGACTGAAAGGCAAGTTTTGTATTATTATCATTATTATTATTTCACTTTTAGTTTTGTACTCATTTTAGCTATGGGTGAGGAAAATAATAAACCTGCCTCTGGCCGTTGGCTAGTTTGATTATGCTGTTGCTTTTTGTTATTACTGAACATCAAGAGAGTGGACATTATCCAAGGCAAGAAATAATTCAACAGAGATATACAGAAGTGTACCAAAAATTACCATAGTAAATTACTTTTCCATGTTTTGAAACTCAATTTCAATATTTTCCTCATTAACTCTGGACAGTGTTTGAAAACAAACTGCTCCTGACAGAACCAAATGAAGGTCAAGCCTGTCTTTCACACCTGAAAATGAAGTTCTCTGGAAATATAAGCTGTCAAAATATAGCATGAGTAGTATTTATAATCAATCATGTGCTTTGGACTTGGTCAACTATAGACCATTCTAGAGAAATTGAATGGTGGCAGTGCTCTCTACTGTCATGCTGTGATTTTGATATCACAAAGCAGACATCCTGAAAAATATTCACTTCTGTTTTTGTCTGCTTAAAGAAACTAGGATCAGCGCTAGGAAGTGGAGGAGAGAGTATAACTCCAAACCCAAAGAAATAAAAATAAACTTAAAAAGAGGACAAGATGTTCTAATAGGGAAAGCAAGCATTATGAGCTATTTCCTTTCTTGTAGCCATGTGCAGAATGGTTAATAAGTGGTCAACAGAAGCAGCACTATAATAAGTCTATTGCTTAGTAGCATTAATACTTGGGAAGTCATTATATTGTTATAAGTTCCTCTTTTAGAAGTCATATATGGTCCATTCTCTAAGTAGGATTGAGCCTGAAATTTCCAGGAAGATGGGTACCCAGAGTTATTTTCTTAAGTATTTTGATTTATTTCATAATTAGAGAATAGATATGTATTTAATTTTTTAAAAGGGTACCCAGATAATGGATATTCAGGTTGGGAATGAGGCATAAAATTACAAACTGTAGTTTACCACCATTAAGTCATGTCCATTATGGTAGCCATGACCACATGGGGCCACCATCACTTAAAATATGGCTAATGCACCTGAAAAACTGACATTTTAATTTAATTTAAATTTAAAAATACTCAATTTAAATATATGTAAACAATTCATTTTCATCCTCTCCAATTTTCTGCAACTCTCCTCTTAGTTCGAACCCATCATTTATCATTGGGGTTCTTGCAATAGTTTCTTAACTGCTTTCTGGCCTCTAGTCTTTTTTTTTTTTTTAATGTTTAGTTTTTTTTGAGAGAGAGATAGAGTGTATGAGAGTGAGGGGGACAGGGAGAGAGGCAGAGAAAGAGGAAGACAGAGGATCCAAAGAGGGCTCTGTGCTGACAGCAGAGAGCCCCATATGTGGGGCTCAAACTCATGAACCTGAGATCATGACCTGAGCCAAAGTCGGCATTTAACCAACTGAGCCACCCAGGGTCCCTTGGCCTCTGGTCTTATACTCTACCCTGCTAGGCCAGTCTCAAAAGAACTTCCAAATATAATTAAATTTTCAAGCTTTTCTTGAGGTATAAAAGGCATACAGAAAAGTACAAAATTATAAGTATACAGTTTGATATGTTATATCATAAAATGAACACAACTGGTAAATGAACAACCAGATGAAATCACACTGCAGAAGTTCCTTCCCTTCCATGATCCTTTTTGATCACTTTCCTCTTCCTTTTCTCCAAAAGTAATATCCTTACTTCTCACACCCACAAATGACCTGTTTTATATAAATGGAATTGTAAGATTATGCATTCCATTATGTCTGGTTTATTTTCTTCAATATTATGCTTGTGGAATTCATCCATATTATGATGTATATCTGGACTTCATTCATTTTCACTGCTGTGCAGGAATTTAACATATGAATATACCATGATTTACCTATTCTACTCTTCATACAGCCTTTGGATATTTCAAGTTTTAGGCTATTATGAATAATACTACTTAGAACATTTAAAATTTTGTTTTGTGCAGACATTTCTATTTAAAAAAAATTTAGTGTTTATTTATTTATTTATTTTTTTAAAACATTTATTTATTTTTGAGACAGAGAGAGACAAAGCATGAATGGGGGAGGGGCAGAGAGAGAGGGAGACACAGAATCGGAAGCAGCCTCCGGGCTCCGGGCCGTCAGCCCAGAGCCCGACGCGGGGCTCGAACTCACGGACCGCGAGATCGTGACCTGAGCTGAAGTCGGACGCTTAACCGACTGAGCCACCCAGGCGCCCCAGTGTTTATTTTTTGAGAGAGAGAGACAGATAGAGACAGAGCGTGAGCAGGGGACAGGCAGAGAGAGAGAGGAAGACACAGAATCTGAAGCAGGCTCCACACTTCAAGCTCAGCGCAGAGCCCGATGTAGGGCTCTAACTGTTGACCCATGAGATCATGACCTGAGCTGAAGTTGGACACTCAACCAGCCACCCAGGCGCCCCTTGTACACACATTTCTGTACAATCTATTCGTAGAAGTGAGTTACTGGCTAGTAGAGTATGCATATGCCCAGTTTTGGAAGATAATGCCAAACAGTTTTACAAAGTAGTTTTTATCAGTTTACATTCCTGTAAATAGCATATGAAAGCTTACATTCTACATCCTCATCAATGTTTGATTTGTCAATCTTTTTTTTCAATGATTATTTTTGAGACAGCAAGAGCGGAGGAGGGGCAGAGAGAGAGGGGGACAGAGGATCTGAAGCGGGCTCTGTGCCAACAGCAGAGAGCCTGGCGCAGGGCTCTAATCCATGAATAGTGAGATCATGACCTGAGCTGAAGTCGGATGCTTAACTGACTGACACACTGAGGCATCCCTGATTTGACAATCTTTATTTATTTATTTTTTTACATGATATCCCCCAAATTTCCTTTTATTAGTTTTTTTGTGGGGCTTTTTTCATGTTTAAAATTTTTTTTTAATTTAATTTTTTAATTTAAATTTTACTTAGTTAATATGCAATGCAATATTGGTTTCAGGAGTAGAATTCAGTGATTCATCACTTATGTATAACACCTAGTGCTCATCACAAGTGCCCTCCTTAGCACCCATCACCGTCTCTCACACATCTCCCTCCATACCATAGTTTGTTCTCTATCATTAAGAGTCTCTTGTGGTTTGTTTCCTTCTCTTCTCTTCCTCCACCACCCCCACTTCCCATATGTTATCTGTTTTGTTTCTTAAATTTCACATATGATAGTGAAATCATATGGTATTTGTTTTTTTCTGATTTATTTCACTTAGCATAAAATATTCTAGCTCCATCCACGTCATGGCAAATGGCAAGATTTCATTATTTTTGCTGGCTAATATTCCATTGTGTGTGTGTGTCGTAGGGTAGCTCCATCTTTGGTTACCTGAGGAACCTCCATACTGTTTTCCAGAGTGGCTGCACCAGTTTGCATTCCCACCAACAGCACAAGAGGGTTCTCCTTTCTCTGCATCTTTGCCAACACCAGTTGATTCTTGTGTTGTTAATTATAGCCATTCTGGATTTATCAACCTTTTTAAGTTTATTCTGTGAACATTTAAAGGATTACTGTTGTGCTTTTATTTACATTTCTTGATTAATAAGTTCAGCACCTTTTTGTATTAGAAATTCGTTCTTTTGAACTGCCTGCTGAAGTCTTTTTCTCATTTTTCTATTAATTGCCTGTTTTTTTAAATTGATTTGCAGCAGTTATTTATATATTCACTTATGAGCTGCAAATATCTTCCATTCCATGGCATTCTTTTCTATTTTTTTTTAAAGTTTATTTATTTTGAGAGAGAAAGCGAGAGAGAGAGAGAGAGAGAGAGAGAGAGAGAATGCACGCCAGCAGGGGGAGGGAGAGAATCCCAAGCAGGCTCCACACTGTCAGGGTAGAGCCTGACTCAGGGCTCAATCTCATGAACTGTGAGATCATGACTTGAGCCAAAATCAAGAGTTGGATGCTTAACTGAGACAACCAGGCTCATTTTTTTTCATTCTTAATGGTGTCTTTGATGAACATAAGTTTTTATTTTGTTATCCATTTATTACTGTTTTCCTTCATGACAAAGACTTTTTGGGTCCTATTTAAATCTTTCTATATTCCTAGGTTTTGAAGATATTCTAAGTAATCTTTTAGAAGTGTTATCTTTTCTGCCTTCTAGATTTACAATATACCTGAAGTATATTTTTGTATATAGTATGAGGTAAAGGCTAAATTTCTTTCATTTTACCTGATTATCCAATAGCCCCACTATAATTTATTGTAAAGTTTTCCCTACCACTCTAAAGCACCACTGTTGTCTAGGGTGACCAACTCATTCCAAATTTTCCTAATTTTAGCTCTGAAACTCTGAGACAGCCTCAGTCTCAGGCAAACCGGGATGTATGTCATCTTACTTTTGTTATAAATCTTATGTGCATGTAAGTATGGGTCTATTTCTCAATTCTTTCTCCTGAACAGAGTAATAAGCCCACTTTGTCTTTATTTTAGCTTTATAATGACTTATTATCCTGTAAAGAAGGTCATCCTAACTTGTTCTTGATTTTCAAGAATCTTGGTTAATTTTTATAAATTTTCCATTTCTATTTTAGGACCAGCTTCTCAATTAATACAAAAGAAAAAAGAAAAAAAAAAAAGAATCCCAAGATTGGGAATGCATTGATTCTATAGATCAGTTTGAGAAAAATTAGATTTTTATAATATTGAGCTTTCTAAGCCATAATTTATTTGGGTCTGCTTTAATTTCCTAAATGTTTCATAGTATTTTGTGTGGAGGTCTTATACATGTATTGTTAGGTTTAAAAAAATTTTTTTTATATTATTGTATATAATACCGTTGTTAAATTGTACTTTCTAATACTTATTCCTGTTGTATAGATATACACTTGAATTTTATATATTGGCTTTATATTCAGGGAACTTAAACTTATTAATTCTAAAAGTTTCTATGTAAGCTATATGTAACATTCTTATATTATTTTGGATTTTCAAATAAGTGGCTGGCTCTCACAGCGTATAGTTTGCTGAATTCTGTTTTAGTCCATGTTTAGACTTCTTTTCCTGGCAGGGAGTCTCTTGTCTCTATGGTGTGTGCTAGATGCATGGTAGATGCAGCAGAAGATCCAAATTGCTGCTCATGGGCACAGAGTGAGCCTTGAGCTATTCCAAAGCTGTTCCTCCTTTCCTCGATAGTCTGTAAATTGAGTCAATGGTGCCAAATCTATTCCCAGTACTCGTCATTCATTTATGTAGATCCAAGGTTCCATCTGGTATTCTTAAGCCTGAAGATTTTCTTTTTTTCACATTATCATGGGGTGTAAATATTCAAGGAAAAATTCTTGCTGTTGTCTACAAATATCTATTTCACCTTCATTTTGAATGACATTTTCACTGATACAGTGAATATTTACCGGTTCACAATTTTTTTCCTTCTGCACTTTTTAGATCTGAGTCATTCCATTACCTTCTAGCTTGCATATTTTCTTATGACTTTTTTTTTAAAATCAGGAGTCACTATTTTTTAAAAATATTATGTTCTAGTAAATATTTTTGGCATTCTGACCATAATAGTCTCTGTCAAAACTACTCAACTCTGCCCTTTTAGTGTGAAAACAGCCACAGACAATAGGTAAACAAGTAGGTGTAGCAGTGTTCCAATAAAACTTTATGAGAAAACTGGAGGCAGGACAGATTTGGCTTGAGGGTTGTATACAGTTTGCTGACCTGTTTTATATGTAATGTGGGTTTGTTTTTTTTTTTTTGGCTGCTTTTAAGAATTTATCATTGCTTTTAAGTAATTTGCTTATGATGTCATTGTATGATTTATGTTATTCTGCTAGGGTTGAGCTTCTTGAATTTTCCACTGTCTTCATTGTGTTCACGTTTTTCTTTACATTCTTTTTTTTTAAGTTCATTTACTTATTTTGAGAGAGAGAGAGAGAGTGCGTATGGAGTATCAGTATGGAGACTGATGTGGGGCTCAATCCCACGTACTGATCTGAGCTGAAACCAAGAGCTGATTACTTAACCCAGGTGCCCCTACATTCTTTCAAGCTCCTAGTTTGTCAATTCCCTTTCATAATTTCTGAAACTGTTTTTTTTTTCCCCCTTTAGGTGGTATATTTTCCTCCTTTGAATGCTTGATAATTTTTTATCAGATGCTGGAATTTTACTTTTTTTTTTTTTTTTAATTAGTTTTAGAGAGACAGCAAGCATGCTCAAGCAGGGGAAAGGGGCAGAGAGAGAGAGAGAGAGAGAGAAATCCTAAGTAGGCTCCATGCTGATGATACAGGGCTCCATCCCATTACCCTGGGATCATGACCTGAGCTGAAATCAAGAGTCAGAGGCTCAACTGACTGAGCCACCCAGGTGCCCCTGGAATCTTACTTTCTTAAATGCGAAGTTTATTGTAAAGTGCTGCAGTTAGTATTTGTACTGCCATTAAATTACTCACAGATGAGTTTGATCCTTTCAAGTCCCGCTTTTAATCTTCGTTGGATGTAAATGATCAGCTTTTTCCCTAGGACTAATTTCATTCCACAACTAAGCCATGGTCTTTTCAAGCAGAAGCATAAGACACAACCCAAGATAAAATGGGAGAATAATCAGTTTGGCAGCTTAGAATGAGAAGACTTGAGCATAGTGAAAGGTGAGTAGCAATGAGTCAACAGAAAGCAGGGAGGGGAGAGTAGAGCAAGGGGAATGGTATGCTAACTGACATTTGCATATACAAATGCTTAGAGATGGCAAGTACATGATTTTGAATAAGAACTATGCAAGATCCAATAGGATTGAGGGAGGACATAAAGGGAAAAATGGAAGAGATTAAGCTAGTAAAGGAAGTGGAATTTAACTTCCTTTACTTTAGGAAATGAGTTTGCTCAACTGTTTAGATCATTACCTGTAAGTTTTAACAAAGTAGATCTCACTTTTTTTTTTTTTTTGAATCATATTTGAAGGGTATAAGGAGAAGTGAAACAAATTTTATTTCATAAAATTTATTGGAAGCCTTTATTAATATGTAATTTGCATAAGTCTTTTGCTCACATTTTTCTCCCACTTGTTACTATCTCTCCATTAGAATACCAACTTTGGAGTCCTTAAGCCTTGAGTTAATATCTCAATTCTGATGTTTAAAAATCTCAATTTTTAATTTTTTAGCTGCGTGATTTTGATCAAATTCCTTCATAAGACTTTATTTATTCAAGTGTAAAGGGCTTAGGGAGAGCAAAGTTATGAGAAAAAACACACAGAAATGTCAACCAGTCTCCAGCACATGGTAGAAACTCAACACATTAGTCCTTTTGGATAAAAGCACTAGGAAAAAACTCCTTTTCTAGCCCAGAAGTTCTCAACCAAGGAGGCACATCAAAATCACATGAAGAACTTCAAAAAAATATTGATGTTCAATCCTCACATAATTTAATTGGTGTGGGGTGAAGAATGGATATGCTATTATTTTTTATAAACTCTCCAAGTGATTTTAACATGAATGCAAGGTTGAAAACTGATCTAGCTAGGGACAACTTTTTCATCTCTCTGAAATTCAAAGGCTGTGTGTTTGTGTGTGTGTGTGTGTATGTGTGTCTAGCACACAAAGCAAAATGTGAAAACATGAGATCTATTACGAGAAAAACAACTGCAGGCCATAACTGACACTGAGGAGTGCTGGCAACACACTTGGCTGACTTCTTAGATTCTGTTTTCAATGTCAAATCCACACTGGTTATATAACATTGGGGCTAAAGGTTTTACATAACAAATCCCTTTGAATTTGTAAAACCCAGATTGTTGATTTTATAAAAATCTTTATTTCATTTCTTTAAAAATTATTTCTATAGCAATTTCTTTACAAGATAGCTTTTTTATAAATCCCTGTTTACTTTATATCTTTGTTTTTTAAATCCCCCATTCATTTTGAGATTCTAAAAAGAACTCTATAAAAAAATTAATGTAAAATGAAATAAGACTAACACTATGATGGAAAGTGACGGTTTGGTATATGGAGCAACTTCTATTTTAAATTTATTTTTTAAGTTTCATTGAGATAATGTTTAATTTAAATTTGCTAGCTGTTGTACTTTAGCTTCTTAGATTACATTACCCAAGTTATTAACCTTACTTCTCCAGATGACGTTACTGAGTTGTTAACAGAAGTCAGCTAATACTTCCTAGTAAGTTTTTATAAAATGTGAATAACTTATCCTTCTTTACTTTAGTAATAATTTTAGAAATCTAAACTCATTAGCAGAGGATGAAAGGATATAGAAAGTATAGCATTCATATAAAAAAATATACCATACATAAGTGTGCAGTATTATTTCTTCTGAAACAATCACTTAAAAAGCTCTTTGTATAGAGTATATTATGTGAAGTGCACAATCTCAGGAAAAAGATATACTGAGAATTAAGAACTGTAACAATGTATATGACATCAAAATGGTTATTTCCATTAAGATTTGAATACTAGACAGACTGTGCCAATTTTGTTTTTCTTCAACTGTCCTGCACACTCAAGAAGCATTCAGAAAGCTTTTAAAGAGGAAGTATACAAAAAGACAACTACTTTTGTAAATAAACATTATCATAAAAAGAACAAAACTAATTGAAGAAGATTTAGATGAGCTTACAACTTCGTTTTTAAATATTTTTTGTTCTTTCTAGATATGAGTTAATAATAGGCTTTTGGAACCTGTTACAAGGACTCCCAATACCTCTAGACATCATGAGGGATCTTTATTTCTACATCCAAAAGATTCTTCTGGAATCTTAAGGTATGGAGACAAAAGTCAGATCTCTAGCCCAATGTTGCTTTGTTTCTGATTATTTAGCGAGAAGAGAGGTGGAGATAGAATTTGCAAGAGGAAGAAGAAAGCACAAGGGTTAGGAAAATGGGAAATGGAGCTTCTGGTTATTCTGGTTTCAATTTCAGCAAATGATTAATGTTATTACATTTTTAATCTTAAAAGTCTTTAATTTCAAGTCTTTGGTACTGGTATGAAATTATCATCTGCATAGTCCCAGTATTCTTATATAACTAAAATTTATATCTTAAAAATTTTTTTTAATGTTTTATCTATTTGAGAGAGAGAGGGATAGAGAGGGAGGGAGAAGGAGGGAGAGGGAGGGAGAGAGGGAAAGAGGGAGAGGGGAGAGGGGAGAGGGGAGAGAGAGAGAGAGGGGGGAGAGAGAGAGAGAGAGAGAGAGAGAGAGAATGAGCAGGGGAAGCACAGAAAGAGAGGGAGACACACAATCTGAAGCAGACTCCAGGCTCTGAGTTGTCAGCATGGAGTCCGACGCGGGGCTTGAACTCACAAACAAATCATGACCTGAGCCAAAGCCGGACGCTTAACCAACTGAACCACCCAGCCGCCCCTAAAATTTTATCATTTTCTCATTTTGAAAATTCTATATTACCTTGACACATAAAATCCTTGAATTGTTTGGTATTCATAAATAAAATCATGTGTAGGTCTGTCTTTAAGAAAGTTCCTAGAAGTAGCTGAGCCCAGTATTAATACAGCAAGTATTAAATGACCTCACCAATTTCAATAAATACTAACACTGATTAATCATTAATAAATCATTAATTACCCAGTGGATAACTGAACACATAGGGTAGCTTAGGAATTCACTATTAAGATAAGAGGAAGCTCACAGGAAAGACAGTGTGATAAAAATTTGTCTGTTTCATTCATTTATAGAAAAGATAAATCTCAACAAATGCTGCAAAGAAGGTCCAATTTTAATCCAATCAGGTTTCCTAATTTTCCTGGTGACTGGAAACAAGTTAGAAGTGGGACATAGTGGAGGAGTTCTGCTTTTAACTACCCCATTAAAAGCTTGGGAAAAAGATAAACTCCAAATCACCAAAGAACAGTCTTTCCTTAAAATGTTTTCAAAATAAATATGAGACCAATTTCAGAACAATGATTGTACAATCATGGATAAGTTAAAAACCTTTAGGAAAGGGGACAACTGGGATAACTCTTGAATATGTACAATCAAGACCCAGGAGAACTGACTTGTTTCCCATTCCCTGGTAAAAGAAAATGTGGGATAGTAGGGTCTGACATTTTACCATTTTATCTGAAACTATGAGACAGAAACAACTGTGCAAAACACAAGATTCAAATGGAAAAAAAAAAAACCCAAATGTACAACTCTAGAAATATGCAATTGATGTTTAATAATCTGAAGATTAACAAAATCAAAGATTTTTTACTTGACTAGGTTCATTTCCTCTGAATTCTTCTAAGATTTAAAAATAAGCTATCACACTTATTGATTTAGAACCATCATATTTTACTTCAGGAAAATCTAATACCTTTCAAAAAGTTATAATTTTAATGTTAACACAAAAAATTACTTCCTAACATTTCATTTTTAAAAAACTTTTCCGCAGCCAAAGATTCCTATTTTTGAATTACAGTACTGCAAGGCACATACAGAACTCACCTCCTTCAAAACACAGAGAAGATATACTCCCTGAAATAGAATTTTAAAATCCTTAAACAATTAGAAATACTACAAAGTTAGCAATTTTTAGGTAAAAATGTTGTTTCTACAGGATCATGCACCTTTCTTAAAATCAATTCAGCATATATGTATAAATAATCCTTTTTTTAAAACATTTGTACTTGAAATGCAGATACAGTGATGCTGAGGACAGCACTAAACAAAAACCTGAAAAGTACTATAGTTGATAAATTTTATGTTATTGCCTTCATTAGAGACTGTATTATCTTTAGCATTTTAAGAGATCTGAATTTAATAATGGGGTAATATACAGGAAACAAAATTTTTTCCATCATTTCTAGCATCAATTCTTTTATAAAAGAGGCTAAATGAGTTATACTTTTTGTTTAGTAAAACTGAGAATGAGATCATTTAAATGCCTCTACTAAATTTAATGCAGCTTAATTAGGGACCAGGTACATACTTTCCTCTGAAAATTTTTGGTCAAGCATGTCTAACCATAAAAGTAAATGGAATTTTAAGAGGTAGTTTTTTTTTTTCCCATGATGCATCTGTTAATAAATGTATTGTCAAGAAAATAAAAACAAGCACTGAGTGTGTTTTCTTAAAGTAAAAGGGTCTAATGAAAAGAAAAATAAAAGATAGGTATGATATTTGTTACAATCTGACATTTTAACAGTCATAGTAATAGATGTTTTGTGAGCAGTGCATTTTGGATTCTCTCAGGATTAAAATACGAGTCTGCCAACAGTATTAAATCCTCCTCCACCCCCTCCACCAGTTGGTCCACAGCTTCCTGGTGGGTCATTGTCATCAAATCCATTGGGCCGAAATGAACATGAGGCAGATGCAGCTTGTAGGGCCCGGGCACGAGCGTTCAACTCTTGTTCCTAAATTTAAAAAGAATTTTTATAAAATTAAAACCCTAAACACAGTGGATGAGTATATCATCTACATACATTTTAAAACTGACTTAATCCTTAATAAGCATCCCTTATATTTCAGTATTTTAAAAAATATTGACTATATTAATCCCTGTCAAATCTTACTAAAGTACATAATCACAGATGGAACAAATAAGAATGCAAAATCCTGGGGTAACTCTACAGAATGACAGATCCTAAAGGCCATTCTGTTCAATACCTCAGTTTGCAGAAGAGAAAACTGAAGCCCCACATCCTAAAATTCCTCTTTGGAAATATTAGTGTTCTTGCAAATACTCATCAACACATATGGGAATAGATTTCCTTTCTAATATACTGAATGTAGAATTTAAAGGTTATGATGATGGATTATCTACTCTTTATCAAGTGGGGCTATTTTGTAAGTGGGTGATAAAAGGCATAAATAATGAAAAATGGCTGAATGTTTCCTACCCTTAGAATACTTCTCAGTAAATAAAAGTAATATTTCAATAACATTCTTAAAGGAAATGGAGCCTATCTTCTTACAGTATTACTTAAAACTTTTCCCTACCAGTATCAGAACTTTTATCAAGAACCAGTCATACTCATTTATGTGCCAGACACATATTAGGTGCTCAGTAAATATTAATGATCATAGATTAGAACACTATTAGCTACTTAGCCTCCAAAGAAGCAAATGTAAATAAATAACGGCAAATTCATTTGGCAAGGTGTCAAACCGCATTCTATAACTGGTACAAACTCCTTGGAAAAAAAACACAAAATATTCTGGCATATGCCCATTTTTCTGGGAAACAGTCTATAACTTTCAAATGAAGTCAATGTCAATAAGGTCTAGAAGACACTCTTAATGTGTTAGGCATAATTATCCTGAAGAACTTAAAAATACATTTAACAGTAATCATGAAAACTATACTATTTCCAATTTTCAAATAAGCCCAGTTACTTTGCTCCAACTGGCAAGGTAGTGTTATAGTTTTTAGCTACTTTTTTTAGTTAACTGTTCTCTCTTCACAAGATGCCCAATTTTTTATTATGGGGTAAACGACCAGGCTTACTTGGACATCTATTTTTCACATTATGAACCCCTAATTTCTCAGTAGCATATAGCAACAGCTGTGTGATTCCCAATAGAAAAAATGATAAAGAATCACATACTTTTATAGCTGAATTTGACCTTACATAAAAAATCCTTGTAACAGAATGGTCTAATTAACCAGTCTCTGGCAGGGCTTAGACAGGCTTTTAAAACTTAATTTGTAAGATACTTCTCAAAAACCTTTTTTTTTTTTTTCCTTTCCATTTACTGTGCTGGTTCCTCTGTATAATGTTTTTCAAGAGACAGTTTATTTTTTAATCTGTAAAAATAAAATAAGAATTTTAAATAGAATAAAATTTTTAGTTTTACAGATAGAAAATAAAAGCTATGGATATGTAAGAAATAGATACAAAATAAGAAACAAAATCCTCATTGCTCTAGCTCTATAACCTACTGAAGTATCCAAACAAGCAATGAAAATCTGACTCTGTGTCTAAGATCTGGTTTCAGATATAGATCATGCTCCCTAATGAAATAAATAAAACTGAATATGCAAGGTAGAGTTCAAGAAGTTCTGCTCCCAAAAGATAAGGCAAATTTCATTAAAAAGTAATCCCACCCCCCCAGAAGTAGTGTTAAAGGACATACATAATACAAAATTAACTTCATTGCTTCTGAGACACATGAAAACTCTATTATATTTCAAGACAGAGATTTCCAAGGAAGGGATATTCCTTTTTTGCTTTCTTATCTACTTATATAAATACACAGCTGACAGACAAAAATGTAGGATATTCTGTTTTCAGAAAATAAGCTTAATGGATAGAAGCAGGGAAAACTGCCTTTCATTTTCTTTTAATATAGATGTGAGCATTGTGTGACATTGTGACATTGTATGTAAAAAAATATGATTCTCATAGCATCTAGAATTTATATTCCAATTTTACATCAGGTATTAAAATCAGTTATTTCAGTAGTGGACTATCAGCTTGGAGTTAGTTACTGTTGCTTTGGGACAAATAACTTTCAGAATATTTAGATTCTCTCACTCAAGTAACTATGTTAACATTACAATAATCCATCTTTTATCTTTCTTTAAACTACACATATATATTACATATACTCTTCTGTATGTACAATAAAGAAACATACTAAGACATTAAGCTACCATGTCCTCTAAAGAAACAGGAAAGAAACCAAACAGGAAAGGACAGAAGCTCTGTCTGTAGTTGATGCGGGACATGTGGGGATAGCTGGTGATCTTCACAGTGCCATGCTGGTGCTACTTTCACAATCTTTGTCTCACTGGATCCTAAACAAAAGCATAATTTTTATAGTCCAGACACTAAAATAATAGAGATACTCCTTATGGAAGTTGGACTGAAGGGAAAGAAAGAAAGAACGAAAGAAAAAAGCCCTTCCCCAAATTTACTTCGAGATCCACAATCTGTACTGCTATCCTATGTGCACACACAGGCTATGACACACACAGAAAATGGTTTGGTCATACAGGATTTTTTGCCCAGGCTTTTCAAAACTACTCATCTCACCAAGTTTCTTTCTAACACATGTCAATCTAGATGTGATTTTAGTAAAATTTAAAAATGGAATCCCAAAAAGAGCTTGTTAAAATGATACAAGATGAGGGGCGCCTGGGTGGCGCAGTCGGTTAAGCGTCCGACTTCAGCCAGGTCACGATCTCGCAGTCCGTGAGTTCGAGCCCCGCGTCAGGCTCTGGGCTGATGGCTCGGAGCCTGGAGCCTGTTTCCGATTCTGTGTCTCCCTCTCTCTCTGCCCCTCCCCCCGTTCATGCTCTGTCTCTGTCCCAAAAATAAATGTTGAAAAAAAAAAAAAATGATACAAGATGAATTTCTAATGTAATGTGAAAAACTAGAAAAGTAGCTACCCTGATATGTACTAAATTGGTAAATTCATTTGCAGTACTACTTAGTAGCAAAGGAACTCAAAATGTCCACTCCACATCCTTACTTTACTTAGACTGGATTAAATTTTTATAATTGTTTTACAAATAGGTATAAAGCTGTATCTTAAAACTAACATATTCTTGACACAGCCATCTATTTTAAAGCATTATTACTATGAAATGAGCACAGACTTTGAACTATATCTCAAAAATGTAAAAAAAAAAAAAGAACAAAACCATATATATACACGTTCCACGTGTTCAAAACAACATAGTCTCTTAACACAAACTTAAAATACTAGGATGATTCAGTTAAATAGTATGAGTAGTGAGAACCATCACAATTCAAATCAGCACATGGGGCGCCTGGGTGGCGCAGTCGGTTAAGCGTCCGACTTCAGCCAGGTCACGATCTCGCGGTCCGCGAGTTCGAGCCCCGCGTCGGGCTCTGGGCTGATGGCTCAGAGCCCGGAGCCTGTTTCCGATTCTGTGTCTCCCTCTCTCTCTGCCCCTCCCCGGTTCATGCTCTGTCTCTCTCTGTCCCAAAAATAAATAAACGTTGAAAAAAAAAAAAAAAATTCAAATCAGCACAAATCAATTACATGATTGTATTTAAAAGCAAATAAGACAAATATAAATGTTTAAGTTTCTAAATAAGAGTTGAGTATTTATAATTTGCTTTAAAAAGGTACTTTGGTAATAAGCTTTGACTTAATAGCCTGTCTTAATACTGGAACATAAAAATCTTAATGTAAGATTTGGCAGTATCATTTTTACATTAAACAACTTGCCAATTTGAGACTTACGGTGAAATTTAGAACAATTGCAAACACTGAAAAACTGAATTAACAAAGTACATAATAGTTTCCTGTATAGTGACATAAAGGCCTTAAAACAATAATGAAAAGAATGGCTCCTCACACTCAGATATTGTAAATATTGTAATGGGGTAAATAGTAAGAATAAGAAAATCATTTAGAGGTAGGCTGTAATGAAGTAGTTGTTATGGTTATAAGAGTTTTTGGCAATCCAATCACAGAAACAGAGCAGTTCCTCATCTTTTTAAAACCCATGTCCCCCCTTTGATAAATATGCTATTTTACTCAATCATTGATAAATAATCTGCATATTGCTATAAATCAAGATTGCACTGAGTCTTATTTTCTACATTTTAAATTACAGAAAATTCCTATTCCAACCTAACCCTCTTGCCCTTACTCCTATTCTCTAATCTTCAAGAATCATGACTATTAATATCTAGTGCTTATTTGAAATCTAGCAAGAAGGATAGGGTTGAATACATTCTATTACCTTGATCATAAGCCTTCTGACTGGATGTAATAATCTTTGGTGGTAAATCAGGTTTAATAAATATTCTGAGTTTCTAATTTTTTTCTGTGAAATTTATTATTTTTGTGTTACTCTAGAACATTGCCATACTCGTTTAACAATGTATCATGTATCATTATTTGAATATTTTATAATGCAGTCAATTTGAAGACCTTTGAGAAAACTTTCCTCTCAAAATAAATACTATAGCGACCCAATTCTTCTCTTACTCCATCTGTATTTTTCAGCTTTCTGAGTTTCAAACACAAGATTTTTAGAGCTTACTTATGTAAACTCATAAAACCACTTGGACTACCCAATGAATATATCTACAATTTCACTAATAATTTAGTTTTGGTCCTTATGCTGGTAACAAGTTGGCAGGCTTCAAAGAAAAACACTTGCAGCAAGGTCTTTATTAACTTTTAAGTAGTAAAATCACTAACTTCCTGCAAAAAGTATATTTGTAAGTAAGTTCAGCTCACATGAAACCTTTGTTCCATGGCTTTTATACACTAATTATTCTATTATCTTCTTGGTTTTATTGCTTAAGTCTTTAAAGAATACAAATACCTTTTTTTACATATTCTACCTTGCAGTGTCTTTTATCCTACTCACCCGAATGTTAATAATTACCCTTAAAATATTTATACAATAGTCTAGAAGGAGTAAATACCAAACAGTTGTTTCCCCCTGGTACGTAGGATTGAAGGGAAGAGGGAACTTCCTATATTTCAGTATGGAATGATTTTACAATGATCACATCTTTTGTAAATTAAAGACAAGTGAGGTCCTTCACACTGCATCTAATTGCAACTATTCATAATTAATTCATAACATTAGAAAGCAAGATAATTTATATAGGCTGAACCCATTTCACATAAACCCAGACTCAAATTTCAGAATTACTACTCTGTAAATTCCTTGAAAATGTCTAAGTTGGGTTTTAAAATTAGGGCACTCATTTCACCACTGTCAATTGCTTCACCACAAATGATGAAGCGTATGTTTCCAACTTACCTGTAAATATAGTTTATTGTCTTTTGTTATAGCATCCATAAGTTCTTTCTGTAGAGGTGGGTCGCCATTTACCCAGAGTCCACTGGTTGAATTGTTACCACTTAAACTATTAGTGCTACTCTGTTTTTTATACAAAAGCACATAAGCTGTGTCCTTTGGAAACCTACTCGTAATTTTCTGCACTGACTGAAATGAAGTAAATGTCACTCTGCTGTCATTAAATAAAAACCATTCTTTTGACATTTCCTTATTTTCTAAATCTTGTTCAATAACTGCACTGGGACTATTTCTCCCGAGTAAATGACTCTGGGAGGACGCTAATGCCAGAGTTTCAGACTGGTGGCACATCTGGTATGAGGACTCTGTACCCGTGATGTTTCTGGCATAAGAATAGTAATGCCCACTTTCAGAGGAGATACCAGAGTGAACGACAACAGAACTTAACAGATACGGCACCAATCTGGAGCAGCAAGCTTCTTCAGTTCCAGAAGACTTTAATTTTTTAGCTAGGTTCTCACTAATATCAGTGAAGTCAACATCTATCGACCAACTTTCTGACAATGAAGAGAAAGTAGTTCTTTTAACTGGCAACTCCAAAACCAGTGGCAGGGACACATTGTCTAAGATTTTTCTTCTCACATGATACTTCTGATCATATGAAAATCTCAGGAGAGTAAGAATAAGGTATTCAGGCTCCTCTGTGATTTGCATAGTTTTCTCGGCATTCTGCAGAGAGGCACAGTTTTCACAATAATACTGGTTGTCGCCAGTAAGAATCTCTGGAGCCAAAAAATAATTTAGTAAGTCGGTGACTGAAGGTGTGCTTCCACCTCCTGGTCTCTGAGGTACATCTTTATTAACAAGAATCTTGCTAGATTCATGAGGGACAGAAGTGTTATCAGTACAGCAAAACTCATCAGGAGGACTGCGTGACATTCTTTCATTCACAGCTGAATCACAAACAAAGGCAGCTGTTGCTGGACTATAAACTCCTGGTTCTTCTGAAGGTATACTGGCTTGCATTAGATCGCCATCTTGTGTATTGGGTGATGATGCTGCATCTTGAAAAGATAAATTTTCGATAGAAGAGGAAGGACAAAAGGCCAGTGAAAGATCAGTAAAGGCTTCCACTTTTTGTGAGGTACTCCTGCAGTTCAAACAACATATGTGAGTTCGTAGTTTTCCTCCAAACATTTTTTCTATTAAAGTCTTCTCACCCTCACTTGTGCAAGGGCTCTCTGTTAGTACAGCTGCCTTGCTCGCCACTTCCTGGAAAGAAGTTTCATTGCATCCCAGACTTGAAGGAGGCTTGTGTGAGGACTGAACTTGCAAGATCTTTTCTTCTTCATGTAGCCTGTAGGAGAGTATATCATTATATAGCTACTTCACTTAAGTTTAAATGTCACTTATTTAAAAATATTGGGGCCTTACATATACAGCCAAATTATTTTCATCAAATGTAATGCTTCATGTAAAAAATCAAGTTTCTCCTCTTTCAATCAATAGGACCACTGAATAGTTTGAGAATGTAGATTACAAGTTAGGGGTTATCACTACCATATATTCTCATACTTTCTTTAGTAAATTATATATGCCTATTATTTATCTTCTGTATCTTTGTCTGCCTGACATCTCATAGAAAGCCTGGAATAAAGAAACCACTCAACATGTCCTTACCTGAATCAACAGAAGATTGCATATGTTGAGTTCAACTAACTTTACTAGTCATTTACGTAACAGAAGGGAGGCAATCACAAAGAGAAGGAAAAAGATATAGGTTTTATTAACTAAGTGGTAAGAAGACCATTAAATATACCAAACCCATCTAAATATGAACTGGTCTAAAGGAGCAAATATTAAATTTTTTGGTCTCAGGACCCCTTTATACTCCTAAAAGTAATTGAGGAACCCAAGAGCTTTCATTCGTGTGGTTATATCCACCAGTATTTACTGTATTCAAAAGCTGAGAATAAAAGTAATATTTAAAAACAATAATAAAGCCATTACATGTTAATGTTAATAATATTATGAAAAAATTATATTTTCTAAAACCAAAAAATTTAGTGATAAGAATGGCATTGTTTTATATTCTGCAAATATTTCAAGTATCTGGCTTAATAGAAGGCAGCTGGATCCTTGTATCATTCAATCTATTGTGATATGTTGTTCTGGATGAAGCATATGAAGAAAATCTGGCCTCAATTACAGATCTACAGATACAGAGTTAGAAGGGAAGACCCCTGAAAATGTTTGACGAACCCACAGGAGGTCTTTGTACTACACTATGAGAACAGCTGTTCCAAAGTAAGAAAATCAACAAAAGAAACCAAATTAAAAACAAAAGAACACTTAAATACATACAATGAATGCAAGGTATTTTAAAGATTAGCACTTGAAATATATTTTTAAAGTCAAAACCAATATGCTATAGAAATAATCTGTTATGAAAGAAAATTTAAATCATAACTTTAAAAATGCTTTTTACCTGTCTAGCAGAAACCTGAGGTATTCAGAACAGTCTTGCTGGGATCTGGGGGTAAACCATGGAGGTCTGGAAGCCTCAAAGAACACCCGAGGTGCATATGCTTCTCTCTTTTGATATCAGTAGAGAAAATACAAGGAAGTGATTCTCACACCATGAATCAAATAACTGAAATCTTAATATAGGTTTAATAAAATTACACTGTACTTAACCTTACTACAAAGTGCTACAACTAAATTTAGGTAATCTTCAGCCACAACTTCTCATTCTGCAGGTAAGAATTATCATCTAAAGAAACATGTGACTTGCCCAAGGTCATACAGCTAAATTAGTGCCAGAGGGAGCCAATTAGAACCCAGATCTCTCGAACACTTAATATAATGTTACTGGCATTATCCCTCCTATGACAGTCACGTGCTTGAGTCCATAATTTTTTGAAAAACCAAATTTGAAAAAGACATGTTAATATCTATATATAATTATATATCTATATATAAATATATCCAATATATATTTTGGATAAAGTAATAAGGGGACAACTCTACAGGGCCATGCATATCTACTTTGGGTGAAAATTTCTTTGACCAGGTACACTTTTCATAAATGTACAGAATGTAAGCACTATGTTTAGGGTCCTTGTTGATTTTACTTTTTTAGCATGGAGTTTAGTGAAATGGTTGCTCATGGACTTTGTAGCAATCTTGGTTCAAATCCTAGATTCTGCGACAACAAAAAGGAATTAAAAGGGCATCTGAAAAGATGTGATTATAACTTGAAACTTTAGAATTCTGACATTTTGAATGTATGTGGTATATAGCAGAGTCCTCAGTTAAGAAAAAACTTATCAAAGTATGTGTATTGATAGTATTTTAAAGGAACGAACTTTAGCATACTGACTGAACATGAGTTCTAGAGTCATTTAGTTCACATCCCCACTTGTCACTTGTTAGCATGTCCTTGAAAAGCATGTGACATAAACTCCCTTCATCTATAAAACAAGGATACTATCTATTACCTCATAGATGGTTTTTGAGGATTAAGAGATAATACATGTAAACTACTTTGCACAGAAGCTAGGCAAATTTAAATGCTCATTATATGTTGCTTTATCAACTAAAAAAAAAAAGCCTTTTCAATTATATAGGGCAATCTACCTACCTAAAATAATCCTTGTTGGCTTGCTATCAGACAGGGTCTCAACTGTGACAGAACTTTAGGTTCTCTTGTGTGTTCTTTCTTCTTTTCTAGGGAACATGGAACCCTCCTATGGTGTTTTCTAACAACTCTGGTTTAATAATGTAATACAGTACACAATATAGTATATGTAATGTATTTACATCTACATATACACAGATATATATCATATACGATATGCAGTAAATGTAGACTAATGATAAAGCAAATATATAAGTCAATTTACTTGGAAAAATACTATTTGCCAGTTGGAGGGTAGAGATTTCATCTCCCTTGGTCCCGAGATGTTAAATTTAATTTGTGAACATACTTCCCTCAGAAAGTGAATAAAATTATTTCTGAGTATATTGCTACTTATAGGCCATCGCTCATATGTTAATTTTTTTCCATTTATTTTTTTTATTTTTTTTTCAACGTTTTTATTTATTTTTGGGACAGAGAGAGACAGAGCATGAACGGGGGAGGGGCAGAGAGAGAGGGAGACACAGAATCGGAAACAGGCTCCAGGCTCCGAGCCATCAGCCCAGAGCCTGACGCGGGGCTCGAACTCACGGACCGCGAGATCGTGACCTGGCTGAAGTCGGACGCTTAACCGACTGCGCCACCCAGGCGCCCCAATTTTTTTCCATTTAAAAAGTTATACTTGAGCTATTTCATAGCTTGTAGATAGGAAACAAGGCATTCTTATCAACTCATCCCACCAATCTTGAAGCTATCTTTCTGCCTCTATCTACCCACTCCTTTAGACCTCTGTGAAACTAACATAATCAGAGCAACACCAGGAAATAATATACATCATTTATAAATGATATATATGTATCATTCATATGTATTGCTCAAAACTTAAAGTTCCTTGAGCATAAGGATTCCTCTTTGAATACTTATCAGACTCCATATTGTGTCTCTCAAAAATGTCTATTGAATGAATGTTTACTGTATGTGACTTTCTTGCCAGTAGCATAAATTCACTTCCTTGGATTAATGTGTGGATATAAAAGATCATCTTAAAATTTTAGGCCCTAGAACATAACAGATGTAGTTGTTTATCCATTAAATTCAAGAGCTTAACATTTTGGACATAGTGAGAAGGTACATATTATTAGAAACAGGAGAAAATGAAGCCAATGTACCATAAAATTATTTTAATTGTTCATTATTATGAAAAATATATCCATTTAGTATCTATAACCTATTAAATATGCATTTAAAAAGACTTATGTAGAAGCTTATTTATTGGATAAAAAAATCAGATTTTATCTATAATTAGAACAAAGGGTCAGTATAATATTCATCTACAAGAATGGAAAACAGGAGGAAGAAATAAAAACTTCGATCATATCGTGATTTTAGGCAGGATCTCTTTAGTATATCTAAGTGGATTTAATATATGTTAAATGGTCACATATGTATTAAAAAGATTCACCAAGTTTGGAACAATGTGCAAGGAAGTTAACATATATATAACTACACACACAACTCACCTGTGTATGGGCCAAAAAGGCAAAAAGATGCTGTAATTTTTTCATTAATGAATTGCACCCATTTAGATTTAAAGATAATACTTGCCTCCTGAAACTGAAAGAGAATAAAACATAGTGATTTTTGTACACATGTGTACACACACACGCATTTATTAAAAGCTAAAAGGAAGTTAGTTCAAGAACTTATTATCCTCAAAGTAAAATTTGATTCATTTGATGGCCCTTCACTTAGCAAAGTTACTACTTACAGTGAAGTGAAGAAGGAAGGGAAGAATGACAATAAATTAACAGTTACTATGGGACTGGGCAATGGCCCATGTACTGTTGTAAATTATTCCTATTTTCTGGATTAGCAAATAGAAATGAATTACGGTATCAGTTAATAACTTAAATTCTTTCATACCAGCATGAAATAAAAAAAATGTGTTGTCAACAAAACATACTGTAAAGTTAGAGTTATTTAATGGGTGTGGTACAAGTACAGGGTGGGAAAAGGATAAATTATTCAAAAAAGAACAGAAACAATTGGGTATCCATTTTGAAAAAAGTGGAATTAGATAAAAGTTTACATTATTACAAATGACACAGAGGAATAATGAGCTAAATGTGAAATACAAAACTACAGAAGTACTTAAAAGGAAAAAAAGGGGGGGGGGATGGAGAGGGGGAAGACTTCTTATAATTCAGACCCCACAAATGACAAATAACTGATCTCGCTGTATAAAACAAAAGCTATAAATGAAGCACTCTACAAATTTGAATCACACTGATACGAAGAGAGAATGTAATGAAAGACTATCATCCAGAGTACATATAAATCAATATGAAAAAGAAAAAGACCCAAAAGAAACGTGCACAAAATTAAAGAATAGGTTATTCAGAAAACAAACACAAATGAACAAAGAAAAATAGGGAGGGAAAACTCTGTAATGGTCAGCGATGTTGCAAATTAAAGCAAAAAGACATTTTTCCCCCAATTAGAAAATATTTCAAAGACTAATTATATCAAGTACTGCTAAAGGTATGGGGTCACAGGTACAATTATATATTAGTATGCAAGTTCAAATGCCATAGTCTTTCTGGAGAGCAATTTGGCAAACCCTATTCAAAGCAAATCCTATACATCTGCACAAGAGCAGAGAGATGTTAATTATGAGTAAAATAACTTAATATTCACCAATAGGAGTATGGTCAAATAAAATATACAGTAAATCTATTTACTCAGAATGACAGTTCTGTCACTACCCTATCACGGGAATACTTCCAACCGGAATCATTAAAAGATAAAAGCAAGTGCTGGGAAAAAGCATATAAATAGGATTATGAATATTTTTTAAAAAACATTTTAAAAATAAGATTATAAGTATTTAAAAAAACTTTTTTTAAATAGCATTTGTTCTTCTTCTAGATGAACTCTTATAACTAAAAAAATGGTCTCAAATGATGCACACAAAACTGCTAACAAATGACCTTTGGGGATGGGAATTTTTTTTTCATGTCTAATTTTTATTTTATACACTTCCAAATTTAATTTTTTAAACCACAAAGAATTTACATTATTACCAAAGGAATAAAATATACTATCTGCCTTTTCTTAGACAGTATCATAGTATCATACAAAAAGATGATACTCTTTGAAGCTCTTTGAAGCTCTTTGAAGCTGTTCCTGGTTATAATTGCTTTGGGTCTCTCCTTTCACTATCCTCTGTAAAATGAGACAGCAGGCCTAGATGACCTCTGGTGGTGAGATACAGATTTGAATTTAGTTTCATGCATAGTATTACTTGTGAGGAAGAGTATACATTTTTTTTTTAATTAAAAATTTCAAATACAAACAAATTAAAAAAATAAAAGAAAACACTAAGCCAAACAAAAAAACACCTTAGTGTTGGTAGTAGATTCTGGGGCCAGAAAATAAACCTAACTCTTCATCTTTTAGTTTGTGATTCCTCTAGGTAGGCATAAAAACTTACAAAGGCTTGGAACTCAATTGGTAAAGATCTGTGGTCAAGTTCCATAAATACTCTATTGGTACTGAAGAGAAAAATTCAACCAAGTTTTTGCCTTTTGGAAAATTTTATCATTATTTTGTACCTTTACAGATAGCACTCACATAGCTAACAACCTCTGATTTCCTATTTGCTTGGCTGCAAAAGAAAGTGAATTTGAAAGTAAATCTGTACGAGGACAAAGATACACATTTATACATTTGTTTATTATTTATCAATTTGAAGTGGGAAATAGAGCTTAAACTTTAGCAGCAATGAAGAAGTTATTAATCTGATAAACAGCAAAATACCTGCAAGCAGGAAAAACTAAACATAACTCCCTTAAAAGACATATAGGTTAAAAATACACTGTCTTACAGGATAATAATAAATTAGTACTTGAGGACACTTAAACTCTTTGGAATATGCTCACTTAATCCCTGTTATACTAAAAAATATCATCATTCAGAATATTCTAAATGCAATACATAATATAAATGTAAAGTAGAATTTATATAAGTTAACATTTAATAGTTCCTGAGCACTAAGAGCAATTTCATTTCTGAGTAAGGCAATTATATAAAAATATTAAAATTTCTGCCATTTATAAGAAATAATGTGAAGACAAACCCATTATCTTACATTTCATCACTATGTATCAATTTCTAGAGTTAAAAAACAAAATGTTCAAATTTAAACTTACTCTGTGGCCATAAACAATGCTTGTATAACACTGTTCATATAACATGTATTTCCTAGATTAATGAGGCCAGTTTTCCCAGTTTCAGATTTTCCAGAAAGTCTAGACAAGCAAGATGCCAAAGAATTGGATTGAGAAGTCCAGGCACTTTGATTGAGAATTAATTTAATCTTCTCTTCACTGGGCTTAGGAAAATCCTGTAGATCATAAAGAGGAGAAATAGTTTAAAAATATAAACCATTTTTGTTATTAACACCATAAAGAAGATTCTTCTGCTGACATTTAACCTTTCTTTCCTTCCACTTATTTTTTTTTATTTTTTAAAATTTACATCCAAATTAGTTAGCATAGAGTGAAACAATGATTTCAGGAGTAGATTCCTTAATGCCCCTTACCTATTTAGCCCATCCCCCCTTCCACAACCCCTCCAGTAACCCTCAGTTTGTTCTCCATGTTTATGAGTCTTGTCTGTTTTGTCCTCTCTCCCTGTTTTTATATTTTTGTTTCCCTTCCCTTATGTTCATCTGTTATGTCTCTTAAAGTCCTCATACGAGTGAAGTCATAGGATTTTTGTCTTTCTCTAATTTCACTTAGCATAATACCCTCCAGTGCCATCCATGTAGTTGCAAATGGCAAGATTTCATTCTTTTTGATTGCCAAGTAATGCTCCATTGTATAGATATACCACCTCTTCTTTATCCATTCATCCACTGATGGACATCTGGGCTCTTTCCAATAGTTTGGCTATTGTTGATAGTGCTGCTATAAACATGGGGGTGCACGTGTCCCTTCGAAACAGCACACCTGTATCCCATGGATAAATGCCTAGTAGTGTAATTGCTGGGTCGTAGGGTAGTTCTATTTTTAGTTTTTTGAGGAACCTCCATACTGTTTTCCAGAGTGGCTGCACCAGCTTGCATTCCCACCAACAATGCAAAAGAGATCCTCTTTCTCTGCATCCTCGCCAACATCTGTTGTTGCCTGAGTTGTTAATGTTAGCCATTCTGACAGGTGTAAGGTGGTATCTCATTGTGGTTTTGATTTGTATTTCCCAGATGATGAGTGATGTTGAGCACTTTTTCATGTGTTGGTTGGCCATCTGGATGTCTTCCTTGGAGACGTGTCTATTCATGTCTTTTACCCATTTCTTCACTGGATTATTTGTTTTTTGGCAGAAGCTTTTTATTTTGAATTTTTTTAAATTTTATTTTATTTTTGAGAGACAGAGACAGAGTGTGAGCAGGGGAGGGGCAGAGAGAGAGAGAGAGAGAGAGACAGAGACACACACAGAATCTGAAGCAGGCTCCAGGCTCTGAGCTGTTAGCACAGAGCCCGAAACGGGGCTTGAACCCACAAACTGCGAGATCATGACCTGAGCCGAAGTTGGATGCTTAACTGACTGAGCCACCCAGGCGCCCCATCTTTCACTTACTTACTTTTGAAATCACCTATAGAACTTGACCAGTCATCAAAAAATTACATTATTTTACATGGAAAAAATAACTGTGTCCTAAAATAAATATATACATCCTAAGGGTAGAATTTATTAAGTTGAGGAATATTCAAGAACAAGGAATTCAAATCACATTTGAACTATTTGTGTTTCCAATTTGTCAGAAGAATGTTTCAAAACTTTGAGATCAAGGTATACTGTAGTGCTATTCAAAGGCAACAGAACACGGACATAATTGAATAAATAATTTGCTTTCAAATTTTCTAGTAAAAATAAAAAATATCTTTTTCATTCACTAATATTTATTCAATATTAACCCTTAGAAATAAAAGCTCAAAGTAATCTGCGCATAAAAAATGAAAATCATCTAAGCACAATGACCGCTGACTTTGAAAAATAAAACTCAATGTCGTGTTTAACAATATAGAAAATTATTACAAGATACAGATTCTTTTATGTGCTCTATGACATATGAGATACAATTTTAAATCAAAGTGAATTCAAGCACGAATAGAACAATGGAGAATAATGAAAGTTGGTAACATCATTCAACCTTTTTTGGACTGCTATTACCATCTGGTACTTAGACCTTAGAAAACAAATATTTTCTGAAAGAATTTTAATCTCTTGATTTTCTTGCTATTGTTGCCAGCTAATAGAAAAGTGCTTCCCTTGGGTTTAGAGTGAGAACCTTGCTTCTTCTGAGCCTAGTTCAGTTATCAGAATTCTCAATATGTAAACCACTGAAAAATAACAAACAGCAAGAGGTTTCATCTATGGACACAGAAAGACATCGTAGAAAGACATTAACATTACTAATGAATCTATGATAAAAAGCTCCTTTACACAAAGACATATATAAATATCAAAGTGCCATACCAGCGGTATACATTAATTGTGCAAGAATCTTGTGTTCTGGGTTCAACCAAAATCAATTTGACTTCACCCATATAGTAAAAAGAATAAGCTTTGCATTCATTTCAGATACAGACGAAGTAATAAAGATATTGAGATTTATCTTGTATTTAAGATCTCAAAATTTAACATTTCAAAAAAAAACATTACTAACACAACTGATTTCTAATAACTTCTGATTAGTTCTGGCTGAGGCAAGTTCTCCAATTCTTTTGCTATACCCTGATCATGCAGTAAGTTTACTGAGTAAAGTGTACACATTGTGACCCATTCTTTAAGACAAACAGAATCAGTGCTTTTTAGGTCTAATAACTATACAAAGTTAAAAAAGGAGGGTAAGTTCACTAATAACTCAAGTAAAGATTCTATAAAATATGGATATTCGTGAATAGTCCACAGCAAAAATCGAATAAAAACAGGTAAGGAAACAAAGTCAAATATTTTATTAAACTGCCTTTCTGGATTCTAAGATATTCTTAATGTATTTTAACACTTCTGATATTGGAATACAATGGTGATGTATGTATTTACATAATGTAGCATTTCTTTTTACACTTGATCTTTGCCAAAAGTCTGAGAAGCGATTGTGTGCCATTTCTTTTTAAACAAATTTCCCCAAGAGTTGTTATAAAATTTTTTTACGTTTATTTATTTATTTTGAGGAGACACAGAGAGAGAGAGAGAGAGAGAGAGACGGGAGTAGAAAGAGAGGGAGAGACAGAATCCCAAACAGGCTCTGCAGTGTTAGCACAGAGCCCAACACAGGACTTGAACTCACGAACCCGTGAGATCATGCATGACCTGAGCCAAAATCAAGAGCTGGACGCTTAACTGACTGAGCCACTTAGGTGCCCCACAGGCTGTTACAAATTTAAAGATATGCCTCATAATTGATGGCATTGTAGAGCTAAAGAAACATGGTTATTAACTCAGATTAGTAACAGCAAGTAAGAGATTACTTCCTAAATATTAATGAATCCTGATTCCAATTACATTTTTCAAACAAAATGCATATTATATAGAATAGTAAATTGAATAGCTGGTCATAGAAATCTTTCACTACATTCATCTATCACATCATGGTCTGCAGCTGCATAAATACTGGTGCAACTACCATCATACCTTTATTGCTTCCAGAATAGGTTCGTAGAGATCTGGAAATCCAGAATAATGATACATCATACACTGTATCAATTCTGTTAACTGCACTAAGAAGGCTGTACTGGAAGGCAGACCATCGCTTTTGAAGGAGTGAACCAAATTAACTACATGAGGAACAATCTGAAGAGAAAAAAGACAAACATTCTTCAATTTATACAAATTGGCAACAAATTCTCTAGCCTACAAATGGAATGCAAATGTTACATGATCAGCAAATACTTTTCTGTATGTTCAGTCACAGCCTTTTTCTAAAAAAGCCAAGAAGTTAAAAATTTCGAGTATCAAAGTAAATCTAGTTTTGAAGTCACATATAATTTTAATTCCACGAGACCCCTCTCCTCATCCTTATGCTCCATCTAAAACAAACTAAGGTACAAAATAGAAGGCTTAGTCACTCCTGCCATTCTGAAAAATGCCTTAAGTTGAAAAATGTTAGGATTATTATATTTACCAGATTGTTTACAATAGAAACAAATTTTTAAAAGATAAACTGAGAATTAGCTTAAGGGCTCCATCTAGTGTGAACTTTAGATTTTTCACTTGAAAGAATTAAATGCTGTATATACTTTGCACATTAAAGTTTACTTCAAGAAAGTAAAGTAACTAAAATTACAGCTCAGGCTATAGGATTACCTTTCTTTTAGATAAGCAAATAAATGATGTCTTATGTTAGCATGGTTATCCTTATTAACAACTGCCATTCTCCACCTCCTAAAAATAGGAGATGGTTCTAAAAGGGAATCAGAAATTTCTAAGAAACTGGGGTTAAAAATAAAAGGGAAATCTAAAATGCTCATTGCTCAAAAACACACAGAAAACAGCACTGATAATAAGCACAAGAGTGTCCATTCATTATAAAATCAGGCTAAAGTCAATACACTGCCATTACGTATTCAAGATGATATTAACAAATAAACCCTGTTTTGCTTAAATGGTTCATTCCATTAGTACAGTGGTATCCTTGTTCCAACTAATTATTAATTATAATCTATTATTATACATTTATACTTCATATGTAAAAGGTATCTAAGAATATTATGTTCTATTTCTAAGACAATTTTTTGGTTGCCTAGTTGTAATAAAAGTGAAGTTAAAGTTTTATGGTCTCCAAATGGCAAATTATAGTAGTATCACAATCAACTTTCTTTCCTTCCTCCTAAAAAGAACAATCATATTCTTAAATTAACGCTGCTATTCTCTTTTTGCTCTGATTCTATGCTGGAGATCTTAAAATTACATTTTAGCTTTTGCACTACCTTCTTTAATCTTACCTCCATCAAAGGTTTTAATTTGATCATGAAACCATCAGTTCCTAATGAGTTCACTCTGCTGCTATTATCTCTACATTTCTACGCAAAGCTGAGTTATAATTTTGCTCCATAAGGCTATTTCTATCAGATACTCTCTTGCTAAAATAGTCAGAAATCCAAAATTATTTTGTTTCCTCACAGGTGAAAAGAAAGAGAGAGAGAGAAGTGGAAGAGAAGAAGAGAAAATAACTAAAAAAATGATTATTTAATTTATTTCCAAATCTTCCAAAACCCTTCCTAGTGTAGACCTGGTCTTTGCAATCAGGTAATACAGTTGTCTGCTATACATCCTATATGGTTAGAATTATCACTGACATAGAAATGAGACTAAGTTTTTCATAGGCATAGATATATATGTGCAAGTGGGCTATTACCTTCTAAATGCTTGGAAGTTGATATTTTTTGAATGAGAAAACTTAAATATTTGTCAACATTACTGTAATACTCATTAAACCTAAGTTACTATTTGAGACAATGTATATAACTTATTAGAAGCTTTGATATTTTTCTTTTGTATAAATTTCTTTCCACTTATAAAAAGCATAAGAAAAGTAATTTGATCTATAAATACACACATTATAACATCAATCTTGGTTTGCTCTAAAATAGTATAAACAGGTAATGTAATGAAGAGTGATGGTGATTCCAGATTATTGCTTATACTCAACAACTTCTAAACCTGAATCCTTCACTGAATTAGTTATAGCTGATTTAACTACCACATGATTTAACTACCACTAGATGCTCAAGTTCATTTTAGTTGAGTAGCTGGTCTGGCTATACAAATATACATATATATGTATGTATATATACATACACCATGCTTATAGTATGGAAGCAATAATTAGATATCAGTTTTTAGAATTTACTAAGCCAGATGACAACTTTTAATTTCAGATCTAATGATTTCTTAAATAAATGATTTCATATTTCAATAAGCTAAATATTTCAGTCAACCATTTTTTTAAACTATATATTTTTTTCAGAATATAAAAGCAATACAACAATATGGAGTATCTTCCATCTTTTAAAAAACTGTGAACAAAGAAATGGGTTTAGAGTATGGCATAAATGACTAATCAGACAGATTAAGAAATGTCCTCAGTTTGAGGAGCAATGAACATTAGAATGGATGACTAAGTTATGTTAGAGAATCTCCTTTCCAGAAATTCTGAAAAGAAAGCTTTTCTCAATTGGCCTACACGATTGTGCCTGAAGAGACACAAATAACTGATGTTCTTTACCTTGTTAAACTTTGCTAGTTCACCTGATGTATTAGCTCAAGTTTTGAGCTTTGCTTGTATAACCAGCAGATATAAGGTTATTGGTTGATGGTGAAGATCACCAATTAAACAATTAACTGTAGAAATTCTCACTAGACTCTGCTAGCATACCTGCTATATTAGCTTAAGTTTTGAGTTTTGTTTGTGTAACAAATATAAGGTTACTGGTTGATGGTCAACATCACCAATTAGGCAATTAACTGTAGAAATTCTTGGAATAACACAACCTAAGTGACAATGCATAATGTAATTACTTGTTGGTAAGGTTTACTTTCTACAAAGCCTGCAGATTTTCCTTCAGTGGCAGTGAGGCACTGAGCAGCCTATGCATGTATATGGTTCTCGGAGGCTAGTTAGTTATATTTCTAGCTAACAATGAACAACTGGGATTCAGCACTTATTCATCAGTCTCCTTTGAATCTGCTTGTAGTGGGTCCGCATTCCTAAGATTTTTACATTGTGGCTGGATTGATAATGAGGTTCTAGTCCTATTAAACTGAGGATCAGACCCTGGAGGAAGCAAGTAACCAGATAAAGCACTGCCTTTCTGTGATGTGCTAGATAGGTAAGTGGACAGGTTCTTTGAATAACATTTTATCATTTCCACCTGTTAATAACTGATAATGAAATAACTGAAATCAGATCAAATCAAAACCAGTGATGTAGCTCATTAAAAGTGGTAGGATTCCAGATATATTTTAAAGGTGGAGTCAACAGGATTTGTAGGTTATACGCTGGGAGAGAATGAAGTCTTAGTTCTGGGGCTATAAAGCAATTGATGTTTTCACGTTTCTGAAATTCTAGAGCAGTCAGTGGTTTTAAACCATTTTTCTTCTTCTACACTGTTCATACATGAAAAAGACAACCATTAGTGATGTGGACATGTGACATCTCTCGTGTAGAACAATAACTTTCAGTTGCTGGTAGTGGTTGCAAGTGGAGCAGTTTTGGTGAGATTCAGACATTCCGGAAATATATTCTTTGGAGGGAAATCCCATCACCTCAATTTTCTAAGAAATCATAAAGCTACAAGAAAATAGATTCAGGACTAACTTACGATCTTTTGACTACATGTAAATGTGACTCAATATTAAACTAAAATTTTAAAACAAAGCTTTTCAATGTAGAAAGCTTGTGTCCCAACTTACCAAATGGAACGCTTCTGGAGAATGCTGAAAACTAAGCAGCATATGTGAAAGAACTGCAAGAGCACCAGGTCTCACAAGAGGAAACCAAAGTCGATTAAAAACCTTCAAAAAAGATAAGACATCCGTCTTAAAGAGTTTGTAGGGAAATCATTAACCCAGTCAGCGGTTATTTTCCTTGGACCAAAAACACGTACCTGAGTACCCCCTTTCTGGAAAGTTCTATCATAACATGTTATTAAACTCTGGGAGAGAGAAAGGTGGGAGATAACAACATGACTGACATCAAGGGAATGCAGTGGCCTAAATAACTCTTAAAACCCCTTGATCAAATAAAAATCTGTCAAACCTTATTTACAAAGTGATAGTTCCTTGACCCACGCTTCATTCAATTCATTCAACAAATATTTACTGAGTACTTACTACTGCTCGGCATTGTTCTAGGCACTGAAGATACAACGGTGGATTAAAAGAAAAACTCTGATCCGATCAGGCTTACTGTCTACAGGGTGGGTAGACAATGAAAAGTAACATGGAGACAAGTGCTATGAAGAACAGGGACTGAGTAGCAAAGGGGTCTGCTATTTTATTATGATACTCAAAAAATTACTCATGTAAAAGATGACATCTGACTATGAAACGCTGAAGGAAATGAGAATAAGCCTGGCAGATACCTGGGAGAAAAGCATAATAAGCAAGGCAAATGCCAAGCACTACAAAGGCCCTGAGGCCTGCAGCTTGCTGTACTAGAGATACAGCAAAGAGAGCAGTGTAAGCAAAGCACAAAGAATGAGGCAGTAATAGATTTGATGAGAGAAGCAGCAGTGGGCGAGATCACGTAGGAGTTATAAGACACCTGTGGGGGACCAAGGGCAGGAGCAGGGAGACTACCGCAATCAGTACATCAAGGCATGATAATGGCTTTGGACCAAAGTGATAGTGATGTAGCTGGTTAAAAGTGATAGGCTTCTGGATATATTTTAAATGCGGCATCAACAGGATTTGTAGGATAACAGCTGAGAGAGAATGAAACGAGAGAAGGACAGCTTCACGGTTTTGGCCTGGGCGAGTGGAAGGATGAATTAACTATATAAGATGGGGAAGACCAGTCTGGGAGGGAAAAATCAGAGATTATCATGAAAAAGTTGAATTTGAGACCGAAGTATAGACAGGTGGATACGTAAATATGGAGTTCATGGGAAAATAATGAATGAGAAATAGAAACCTGGCAGTCGTTAACTTAGAAACATTATTTAAAGCCATGGAACATATTTGCTCTGAGTATGGATTGAGAAGAAAATGGATCAAAGGTGAAAGAAACTCTAAAGCACTCTAAAGTTAGAAAGATCCACTATAAGAGACTGAGATGCTAGTGAACCAGGGCAAAAAGAGAAGTGAACTGGGACAAACACTAAGTGAGGAAAGTATTTCAAGAGGGAGTGATCAACTGTCAAATGCTGTTGATAGGTTAAATGAGAGGAGGCCTGAGAAATAACTCTGAGTTTAGCAATACTGGAAAGCACTGGTGTCAAAGATAGTTTTGGTTGAATGATGGTGGCACAAGCTTGATTAGTTGGATGCAAAAGATAATAGGAGGGGCGCCTGGGTGGTTCAGTTACGCATCCTATTCTTGACTTTGGCTCAGGTCATGATCTCAGTTTGTGAGTTCGATCCCCACATAGGGTTTTAGTGCTGACAGTGTGGAGCCTGCTTAGGATTCTCTCTCCCTTCTCTCTGACCGCCCCCATGTGCGCACATGTGTGTGCACTTGCACAGGCACTCTCTCACTCAAAATAATAAACATTTTTAAAAAAGGAAGATAATGGGAGGAAATGTTTTCATATTCAATACTTGAAAACAGCAAAACTATTTTAATTACCTATACTTAAATACCATTTTCAGTTTCTAAAGGCTGTTTCAAAATTATTATTCAAAACAAAACCCAAAATAAGAACATACTCAACATTAGATACTTTACAGGGGACAACTCAAAGATAAAACCATTGATTAGGAGACCATTCATTTTAAGAGATTTAAATACTCCCACTTACCAGTTCTATTTTCAGTAAAGTAACATCTATCAAAATAGTAAACTTCTGGACAGCTGCTAGTCCTTTCAGGAGTGCAATTACCCATGTGTCCACATGCTGAGCCAATGGCCAGGACAGCCAGTCAATCATTCTGAAAATTGAAAAACAAAACTATTAATCTTGAAAATATTTTCAACATCTTTTAGTTGGAAATAACAAGGGTTAGAGTAGATAACCACTCCCTTTGTGACTCAGTATTTACTGAGTTTGCTTATGAAAAGCATTGTTTTAGATGTAGAAATGAGGGGTGCCAAAGTGGCTCAGCTGGTTACTCGGCTCAGGTGATGATCTCATGGTTGGTGAGATGGAGCCCCACGCCAGGCTCTGTGCTGACAGTATGGAGCTTGCTTGGGATTCTCTCTCTTCCTCTCTCTACCCCTCCCCTGCTTGTATACTCTCCCTCTCTCAAAATAAATAAACATTAAAAAAATAAATAAAATTATAAGATGTAGAAATGAGTATAATGGGTGCTTGTACTCAAAGAGTTTCCAATCTTGTAAGCTGATAGTTTCTCACATATTTCAATAAAAAGAATTTCTGATAAAGGGTCATTTCACATAAATGCAAAGTTTTAAGTTGAAGTTACATAGTGGAATCTAGAATTTATTAGGCAAACTTACTCTAAGAACAGTTCAAATGTAGTTCTCTAAGATACAAAGGAACAAAATTTCTCTTTTCTAGTAACTGCAGTCTAAATATGAAATGCACTTTTAAAAAAGACTGTATTTTGAATTGTGAAACAGGTCTCTTCACCCTTTCAGTATCCTACCGTACCAAGAAAAAAGGAAACGTCAAATAGATAAAAGGGTACTGAAGTGTAAATATACCATATATTGAATTACTGTTTATATTGAATTAGTGTTTTTCTTCTTGAGTAGCAACCCAGTTTAATGGATGTAACAGCAAAGTAAGATGGAGTTTGACAGAGACTGTCCCCAACGTTAGACATCAATCACAATGAAGAGTGGTACAACTCTTTTGGAAAGCATTTGGGCCAACTGTTCATATTATTTGATCCAATGATCCAATTCTGGGGATTACATAAGAAGAAAATAGTAGTGGATAAACAAGTTTTTAAAGTCAGAGTGATCTAGTTTCAAAATCTCAACTTACCATTTATTAATTGGCGGGGGGCTCTAATACCTGATTAAGTTACTTAACCTTTGTGTCTCAGTTTTCTCATCTGGAGACTACAGATAAACATGCTTATTTTACAGAGCTGATGTGAAGACTACATGAGTTAATGTATGACACTGGAAATACTCAATGTGCATGCTTCTCTTCTACCAAATATTAACATATGTGGCAATAAATAATTGAACAAAATGTCCAATATAAATACTAAGTATACAAACATATGACCAAAAGAGCAAGGAACATGTTTAAAAAATGGCCTTCTAAATTGACTTGGTCATTTTCACAACAGTTACGTTGTAACTACCTACATTAACACTGGAGTGTTATCTTTTTTAAGGTTTTTGCTCTTAAGATTAAAATGTTCCATCCGACATCAAGAGTGGTCCAAAGTCCAAATGCACATTAACTACTAGTTATCTGTATGTTCCCTATGCTCTCTACACATATTAATTTCTCCTCTTGTTTTTCTAGCCATCTTCTTCTAACAATGATGGTTATAAATCATTTAAGTAGTCCCTGACAGCTGTTCCACATCTTCCAACCATTGTTAAGCTGATTTTCATAAAAGTTTATAGTCACTCTACACACATAGAGAGACACTTGCATTTGTGTACAACGAGTAAATTCACTGTAGCACTGTATTTAGGATATGAAAAACATGCAAACAATATAAATGTCTATAAATAAGGAAACAGCTAAATATACTATGGAACATTATGTAGAGTTTTAAAGAATAAGATGGATGTATATGAATCTATCCATGGGGGTCCAACATGGAAAGATCTGAAATACTGTTCAATTAAAAAAGAAAAAAAGTGCCAGTTAAGTCTTTTAAAAACTGTTTTTGTTTAAAAGAAAATCACGTGAGTACATATTGTACATTTTTTGAGTGCAAATATGCACACAAAAAAAGATGTGGTTCAGAGAAGGGGTATATGGGAGCACATCTCCTGGGCTCTATGGACTCTGCCCTGTAGGGAATGGCACTGCTGGAATAGAAACTAGGCTCCCTGGAACACAGGGCCCTGGGCCAGAACTCCCCTTAGGTCAGGTCTAAGGGGGCACAGTAGAAAATTCCACTTAGCTAAGGTTCTTCATTATACCTAATCACCCTATCAGCTTTTTCCTCGCCTCTCCATTTCTAGCTTCCCATCTCATAAGCCTCTACTCTTTACCTTATCCCATATGTCCCCAAACTCCTGACCATCCTAAAGAAACTTCAAGTCAGAAGTAACATGAATTAGAAGCCATTCACTCAACAAATATTTGAGTGCCTATTATAAAACAGGTATTCTATTAAATGCTGAAAATATAATAGTAGTTACAATTTCTGCTTTCAAATTGCTAAGAAAAGTTAGGAAATTTGTCAACAGTTACACAATTAACAAACAGTAAGTAGTACTGCTATTTGAACTAAGGTCTGCTGGTAAGTAGCGGAACACTTTTAGCTACACTTTAATTATATTCCAATTGTGCTTCAATCTGACAAGACTAGCATATGCCCAAATCCTTTCAGGCACAGGCATTGTGAGATGAGTTATTTTTATGGTTAACGACAGTAATCTTGTCCACCATGCATTGGTTACTGCATGAATTTTAAGGACACTTAACCTTGATATATCAAGTTAATTTCTTACCATTTAAGAACATTTAACTGTAGTTGTAATTTATGTACTTTGAAGTCTTTCTTCCTCCATTAGGCCAGGAGCTTAAGAGCAGTGATCTTACTATTGGGTTTTTGTTTGTTTGTTTGTTTGTTTGTTTTTCGATCTTTAATCTTTGGACCCCCAATATTTAGCACAGTGCTTGGCACTGAGAAGGAGCTCAAATTTGTGGAATAAATAAAACCATTTCTTTCTAGAGCTAAAAAATATGCAACTTGAAAACCCTTAACATTAAAATTAACAATATTATATAGGACATAAAATAGATTTATTCTTAATTTGTGGAGAATAAAACCAATTTTCACTTTTAGAAGGCAGCTTCATGGCTAGATCCAGCCTCAGTTGCGTATTTGTTACACCGTTTTAAAAACCGGGAAATTTCACATAAAAAACTTTCAGGTTTCTTTTGAAAAATCAGATCAGCCACACTGAACTCAAATTTCCTTGTGGCTCAAGAAAAATGGAGTTGAGGATCAGCTTCCCCTTTTGGAAGGTGATTGTGCACCCCATCCCTTATTATTTCAGTTACATACAGCCTATTTCATACTTTAATGTTACTTATCTGGTCCTGGTATGGTATTTGGATTTCTTCAACGTTTATTTATTTTTGGGACAGAGAGAGACAGAGCATGAACGGGGGAGGGGCAGAGAGAGGGAGACACAGAATCTGAAACAGGCTCCAGGCTCTGAGCCATCAGCCCAGAGCCCGACGCGGGGCTCGAACTCACGGACCGCGAGATCGCGACCTGGCTGAAGTCGGACGCTTAACCGACTGCGCCACCCAGGCGCCCCTGGATTTCTTTGTATTATAGAAAATAACTGTTAAAGCATGGTAAGTTGTCTGTGTGGGGTAGTACGGAGTATGGGGAATTATAAGGTGGGAGTATGATAAACTAATCATAGCTATTCTTTTCAGTTACATTTGCAACATAAGACTAATTACTACAGATACACTGTAGGTTAAATAGGATCATGTACGATAAATCAGAAATCCAATACAAAAACTGGATCACAACTTCCCATCCAAATAGGCAAAAATTAATTATTGATTATATTTTATTTTAAAAAATTTATTTATTTATTTTAAGCAATCTCTATGCCCAATGTGGGGCTCAAACTCATGACTCCGAGATGAAGAGTTGCGTGCTCTTCCTACTGAGCCAGACAGGTGCCCCACAAATATATTTTAAAAACAAAACAAATTCATGGGGCACCTGGGTGGCTCAGTCGGTTGAGCAGCTGGCTTCGGCTCAGGTCATGACCTTACAGTTTGTGAGTTCAAGCCCTGCATTGGGCTCTGTGCTGACAGCTTGGAGCCTGGAGCCTGCTTTGGATTCTGAGTCTCCCTCTCTGCCCCTCCCCTGCTCTCTCTCTCTCTCAAAAATAAATAAATAAACATTAAAAAAAATTTTTTTTTAAACAAAACAAATTCATAAGTTGGATACTATGACTGTTTGAAAACATTGAAAAATTAGGATTAAGAGTGCTGACTGCCAAGAATTGGAATTTGCACTTGATGTAGCAAGTGGTGAAGTCATTATAATTTGTTGATCAGAAGGGAAAAATGAATAGGTCAGGATGATTTAGAGAAGAGAGCTAAGTCAACTGATGGCAAAAAGACCAACTAGAAGGTTCTGTTGTAATGACTTAGGGCATATAATGAAAAATCTTGAATATTATTCCCTATGCAATGAAGGTGACAGACCAATTGATATCTAATTTCACTTTCAGCTCTGAAATCTATAATTCTCTGAATCTTCCCATCTTATTTAGAAGACCACATAATTTATGATATATTCATCTCAAAGAGAAACAAATTTTAGTGCAGTGTAGTCACACTGACAAAGGAATATTACTGCTAGGCAGGACACAGAAGGAATTTCATTATGGAGAGATGGATGAGATATGAGTGTTTCTTAAAAATAAATGAACAATGAGAACTTTACATAAAGACTTGGAATTCAACCACGTATAGAAGAGAATTGATAAAATGATAAGAATAAATGGAGAAGTAAAAATAGAAAGGACAATATGAAGAAAATCCTAATAGAGTGGTGTCACCACATTTCTAGAACTTTAAGAACTATGAATATAAAGATACCAAGAAGATGAAAACAACAATACAGACCACCAAATATGGCAAAGAGATCACCATAAATTGAAAGTAGTGGGGATAGGGGTACCGGGGTGGCTCAGTCAATTAAGCACCTGACTCTTGATTTTGGCTCAGGTCATGACCTCATGGTTCATGGGATTGAGCCCTGTGTTGGGCTCTGCTTGGGATTCTCTCTCTCCCTCTCTCTCTCTGCCCCCTCCTGCTCTCTCTCTCAAAATAAATAAATAAACTTAAAAAAAAAAGTAGTGGGGATAGAGGCCATACAGCAAGAACGATTTATATAGATTTTTCTTCAATATACAAAGCAAGTTCACGTATCTATGGAAATTAAGGAGAGAATGAGCAATGAGAATCTGAAAGTAATAGTTACAGATAAATTGATTCAGCTAAATTTAAGAGCACAACGAAGAAAGAAGGAAAGCAAGAACAGAAAGTCCTTTTTAAACACTAGACATAAAAGGGAAAAAGGTAGAAAATATCAAAGTCCTCAAAGTTTGTGTTACAGACAGTGAGATATGTATACATGTAACTTTCTGAGAAACCAACATAAATACTTAAGTTTATGTCATGTCTGTAATTTTATAGCAGGTACACAGAAACCATTTTGTTCCAAATCCCTGTATTTTATTTAGATGTGCTATAACACATAGATACACACAGATACACACACACACACACACACACACACACACACACACACAAATTACAAGAAACCCCAGGCAGATATGAAACAAAAATAGGTAGAGAGGAAAAGCTCAATTAAAAAGAGTCGTTGAAATAAAGAAACATAATAGTTGGAATAAGCTCTATAAATGGGTACCTTTGAAGAAAAAATTATAGCAAATTGTAAGACAGTTCTGATGTTTTTCCCCTTAGCTCTTTACAGGGTTTGCTCCCTTATTTCATTTACATCTTTACTTCATCAGCACTGTCTCATTGAGGCTTTCCTAATCCATCCTATTTAAAATTCCAAGCCATTTCCTCATATTTTATGTCTTTCCTATCTACTTTTTTCCCAAAGCACTCATCACTATTCAACATACTAAATTATAATCTTACTTATCATATTTAATAAAATCTAAAACAAAATCAACTTTAGGATGTATAATTAGTTTACGTATCACTAAGGCAGGAAAAATCATGTCTACAGCAAATGACTGCGTATTTCCACATTTCAACATCTCTGAAATCAGGATGCATCTTGGAATCAATAAAATGTTATTAGTTTACTGTATGCCTTTCCATCTAGAAAGTAAGCCCATGAAGACAGATAATTTTATCCATTTGTTCAAGGAGATTCTGAAACACTGCCTGGCACTTATGATAAGTGTCCAATAAATGTGATTTGAATAAATAAATGAATGAGTTAATAAAAGCATGAAAATGTTGGGAAGGATAAATAATATTAAGTTTACACCTACAGATATATGAATAAACTGCAAAACATCAAGAAGGAGAAAAACAAACATTAGCAGAAAAGCCTAACTACTGACAAAGGAATGACAATTTGACTGACAGCAGACTCCGTATCAGCAACAATAGTTGCCAGAAGACAATGCAGTATTATTTTGAAAACACGAGGAGAAAATGACTATCAATTAGAATTCTATATCTTGCCAAGTTCTCTACTGAAGATTAAGGAAGAAAAAATGTATTTCAAGCAAAGGTCGAGTGCATTACCCAGAAATTCCAGTTGAAAGAGAAAGTAAAAGTATATACTTAGCTTAAAAACAAAACAAAACAACCCAGAGAGAAGAAATAGGTTCCAGAAACAATAATGAGTAAATAAATTAGTAAAATATATTGATAATCTAATATACAGTAAGCATATATGTCTATATTTTTGGAATTAAAGTTTAATTGAAAATGTTCTTTGAATTACTGGAATGCCTGTCAAATCTATAGTATGGTAAATAATTCATTCCAATTACTTTGGAGAATCTTTATGCATTTGATTCTATGATTTCAATTTTAAAAATCTAAGTTTTTCATTACCCACACAATACAACAAAATATCTCCTCCTCCCAAATCTACAACACCATCTATAGTGTCATGAAGAAGTACCTGCAAAGAGCTTGGGTCATACTTGCATCTTTTACATTTGGATCCGTAGTTAGGCTCCTGATGAGAACTGTAATCATCTGAAGAGGAATATGCTGCACAAGGCTTGCCAATGCTACAGAAGGTTCAAATGATGCATCTATTTTTTTAATTAAAAAAGAAAAAGGAATATGGCAAGAAAATTCAAGTAAAGTATTTAGAGAGAAACAATTTACCAAAAAAAAAAAAAAATGTTATTGCAGCAAAGGTGTTAATCAGGAAGCAGTTGTTAATGTTCTACCTCATGCGTAGATGTTAAATTACAGAAATGAGAGATGAGGGTGAATAGCAATGACTGTTCATTACACAGAAAATTACTACAATATAAAAACTATGGTTCGCTATTGCCAGATTCAGTCTGTAAGTTACTTTGTTTTCCTGTATTATTTAATATTAAGTTACTGTTGTGCTAAAATTTTCATTTGTAAGTCAGCAATGAAAGGTATCATTTAAATTCCCACTTTAGACCCTTCAATGTAACTTATAACCATGAATTACAGTAGTCATTATGTTGTTCTAAGGAAGATTTAAAAAATATCTTAATGAAGTGAAAATTAAGGTGAATTTTGAGGGAATTTGCTTAAACTACATAATAATTGAACAATTCAAGGTGAGCACCTTTACTGCTACAGCTGACAAAGTTCTGGGGAAATCTTACAGTTCTAGCTACACTGGTAATACAAGAAAAATTACAATCAAAAGAATAAAACAACTAAGATGCTGCAAATATACACTTGGTAATTCTTTCCTAAACATATTTAATTCATCACAATGCATGAAGCTTGTTAAAACTCTACTCTTATTTCTCTCTGGTTCTCAAGATAAAAGGAAGACACCTCCTTAAGAAGTTGATTCAAACAACAGCCAGGGAGAATGACTGTACCAAGAAGAGAGGAAGTAAACACAGTTTTGGATCTAGTTTCACAAATTACAGAGCTGAAAGCTCCAAGTCCAAAAAGGAATGTAGATACAAGGTAAAATCCCTGGTGAGAAAGCATATTCTTGCCAATTATTACTTGGCTCCTTCCCACTTTCTAAGGATGTAGTTCATGGGCTATACCCTGAGCACAAAAACACCTATTTAAGGCCTCATACTCTTTCCTTTCCCTCATTCTACCTGCACCCTTTCTTTCCTACACTACAGCAGACAGAAAATGTCAATATTTAAAAAGTACATAATTAGCTGGAATAATCCAGTAATAAAACAAACCGCACAGCCCATGAATAAAAAAGTGGGAAAATTAAAAAAAAAACAGGGGAAAAACTTGTAACGACAAGATGACAGAGTCAAAGTACAATAATAACATGATAAACATTATCATGCTGTCATTAGTCACTAATGAATAGAAGCTTTATATAGTAGTTGTCAACCCTCAAAGCATTCCATAACTTCAGCAGAGGCTGGGCAATTAAGCAACTTATTTAGTGCCAAAGATCTTAGACCTCAATGTTCTCAACATTTAAAATAGGAACGCTGTCTTTTTTTTAAGGCACAAAGGGACAGCTTAAAAAGGGTAGTGAATAGGAATACAATTTTGGATGAGGGTATGGAGATTTGTTTTCCATTGAAAATGTTTTCAGGGCAGAGAACCAAACATGGTTGTGTGTGTGTGTGTGTGTACGTGTGCGTGTGTAAAAGACACAATGAATTTCCAAGAGAGATTTTTTTTGGAATATAATAACACTTACCTGTGGAAGAAATGCTTGCAAAAACTTCTTGCAGGGAAGGGAGGAGTGTGGAGGGCTCGGCCTTCCAGATGTTCTGCAGCAAGTTACTCACTTTTGTCACCTGAGACACATATTCCCGCAGCTCCTTCTCCTGGGTGGACACGCACTGGAAATGGCCTATCGTTCGAACAAGCTGTTGACAGAAGGTGATTGACAATTTTCCCTTGGGGATGCACTGCACGAAGTCGCTCAGCAGGTCGCTCAATCGGGCACACAGCTGCGGCTCCGGCCTCTCACACACCATACGTAACACCTCCACTTGAAGCAGGCTGAAGAGGTCTAGCACCGACGGGCAGCTCATGATCAGCTTCAGGCCGTTGTGAATGTAGTCCAGAATGGCTACGTCCTTCCTGTCCAGCGAGTGGTAACCCTGCTGAAGGAGGCCCAACACGAACGTCTTGTTGAAGAAGGACTCGAACTCCGGCCGGTGGTACCGTGCATAGGCCTCCAGCACTTGGTGCCCCACCTGCCGTTGAAAGGGGTCTTGGCCCTCCAGGATGAGCCGGGTAGTCAGGTCAAACATGGCTTCGCACTGCGCCTCGTCCAGCCAATGCTCTGCTGATTCCACCACCTTCCGCACAATCACCCGTTTCAGGGGCAGTGGGTGCGAAGAACTCACCAGGCCCTCCAGGATCTTGTCCATTGTCGCCAAGCTGCAAGGCCAGGGCCACGGGGTTAGGAGCGGGGGCCGACAGTCCCGACGTGGGGCACGAGAGTCCCGTGGCAAAGGGGAACTTGGGGCGCAGCAGTAGCGGTACCGACCACCGCCACAACAGTCTCAGCAGCCACATTTATCGGGTAGAGGAGCCCATCCAAGTCCGGGTGGGGGGTGGCAAGCCTGGGTAGCGTAAGAGCCAGCACCGCCCGTCGCGGGCCTAACGAGCCAGAGGCCCGCACTCCGCAGATGCCCCGGGCCTGCGTTCCCTCTCAGCATCAGCGCGGAGGGGATGGCGGGGACCCTCGGCAGCGGCGGTCACACAGGGCCCGGGGCTGCCAGCCAGTAGGTGGAGGAAGCTCGCCTTCACTTCCTGGGGCAGGTGTGGGCGTCCGGCCTTTAGCAGGTCATAAGATGAAACCCGCCCTGGGTTGAGTCAGAAGCCGCTGTCACTGAAGGTGCCGGGTCAGCTCCGGAGAAGAGAAGAAGCTAACACACTTGACCCGGATTCAGAAGGTCCCACAAACAGGAAGTGAAGGACTAAGACCCTCCGGAAAGGCCCGCCCCTCCGCCCCCCCGCCGCCCCTCCGCCGCCCCTCCGCCCCTCCGCCGCCCCTCCGCCCCTCCGCCCCTCCGCCGTCCCGCCCCTCTTTCCCTCTCCCCCTCCTCCGCCCCAACTCGCAGACTCCCCGCCCCCCACCCCGTCTACGCGCGGAATCCCTTCCCGTCTTGCCACTGCTGCGCAGGCGCGGCCGCTGCCTGTTGAGTCGCGCGGCGACGCTTGCGTCAGTGGCCATCGTGTGTCGAGTCACAGGCGGCTTTCTGGGAGGCGCGGCCGCGAGCGGAAGCTGAGGAGGTGGTTAGGGTTTTTAGGATTCCTACTTCCTGATCTCTGTAGGTTCTGTCCGGGTCAGGTTACTCGTGAAAGCCCGAGGAAGTGCTATTTATGTAACATTTTGTGAATAAGAAAGTTTTGGAAACGCGAGAAGAGCATTTAAGTAAAAAGGAAGGGAACGCAAAACTGGGATTGAGGAGAAAACGTTTAAGGTCTTGGCTCATTCATCGAGAAATGAATTAACGCTGCTTAACGCGAATGCCTTTCTCCTATGTTGTGGTTATTAAAGTAAGGACTGTACTGGCAGCTGCATACACATTTTAGAAAGGTCAGTATTGGTAGAGGTTTGCTTCGTCAAGCGTCTAAGTCTTTTTAGTGAGCTTTTGGAACATACGGAAAACCTAAAAGCCGTCCCCAAAATAGAAGAGTAAGGAAAATGGCAGGTGAGAAAGGATGAAAGGCATATATTTGCCTATGTCGTAGTTAAGAGTATTTAGTACCTCTTTTTGTTGCACTTCACTTAAAGAAAATAGTGCTTCGCAGATACTGGGATTTTTATAAATTGAAGGTTTGTTGCAACCCTGTGTCAAGCAAGTCTTTTGGCACTGGCTTTCCAGCTGTTATTGCTAACTTCATAGCTCTGTCGCATTTTGGTAATTGTAATATTTCAAACTTTTTGATCATTACTTGTTAGGGTAATCTGTGAGCTGTGATTATTCACTGGAAGCTCAGATGATGGTTGGCATCTTTTAGCAGTATAGTATTTTTAAATTAAGGTATGTATGTTTTTAGACATAAAGCTATTACACACCTAATAGACTACAGTGTAGTGTAAAATTAGCATTTATATACCCTAGGAAACCTCAGAATTCATTTGACTCCATTGTGGGAATTCATGACAGTGGTCTGGAACTGAACCAACAGTATCTTTGAGGTATGCCTGCATGTGTGTTTGCTGACATTGGAGATGGTTAATAGCAAACAGATGCAGTCATCATGCTTGTACTCTCAAATACCAAAGGTTCACAATAAGAATTTAGGTTTTAATCAGAGGCCTTTAAATTGGGAAAACATTGCTTCATTATAGCCCCATTCAGGTTTGCCTAATATAGTTGTGAAATTTGGCATAAATAGCCTATAATGGTGACCAAATTTTAAAGAAATGGTTTAAGATTGCTTACTTTGCCAAATATTGTTTTGCTTTTACCCATTTACAAAATGATTACACCAATATATTTAACATGTCAATTAGGGTAATCTTAAGAATAGTTTAGATGAGGGCCGCCTGGGTGGCTCAGTCGGTTAAGTGTCCGACTCTGTTTTGGCTCAGGTCATGATCTCACAGTTCGTGAGTTGGAACCCCACATCGGGCTCTGTGCTGACAGCACAAGCCTGCCTGTGGTTTTCTCTCTCCCTCTTTCTGCCCCTCCCCTTCTCTCTCTCTCTCTCTCTCTCTCTCAAAATAAATAAACACACTTTTAAACAAACAAAAATAGAATAGATGAGAAAAGAGTTAAGTAGAGGAAACTTGAGACTTAGTTGGTAGGAAGAAACTGAAGATAAAAGAGAAATAAAACAATTGATTTATCATGCTAGAGCACAGGAATAGCTTTGAAATTCTTCCTTTTCAAATAGAGGGTAAAACCACAGAGTAAAGTTTGACTTTACTGGGAATGGTGCCACATTGGAAGACAAAAATCATGTAGAAAGTAAAACATTAAGAGGAATGAATGGTAGGATGATGAATTTAAGGTGTAGCAGAGATTTGGAATTAGCTTAATGGAGAATTTGCTAGGGAGCCAATTGAGGATGACTGAAGATTGCTAAACAACAGTGAGGTAATTACCCCAAAATAGGCAGGAAAAAATATTGGTTGGTTAAAAACTTGACTAATAACTTTAAGTCATTAATGACCTTTCATTTTTTCTGTGATGTCTTGAGAAATCGAATGTTGTAAAATAAAATATGTGAGAGGACGTAGTGCAAGTTGTTCTCAGTCTGCATAATACAGATAGCATAGTTTTATACTTCTCAGGCTTCCAAAAGCACCATGACTCAGTATTTTAAAAGTACTTCCTGAGTGATAGGTTCATGACAAAAAATATTTACTAGGGGTTTTATGATAAAGTATTCAATGCATGTTTCCCTGTTTGGCCATTGGTTAAAAAAAATGTACATAATATGCTCTTCTTGTTAGAAGATTTAACTTGAAAGTGGTCAACTTTGTATAGTTTATTTTATACCACAACTAAAAGTTGTATAATAGTACCATGTTCTTATTCAACATCTTAAGATATTTTCAGAAGTCTATGGAAAGGTTTTGTTGGAAGTGGGTTATGCCACTGATCATTGAATTAATAGGTGCTATTGCTACAGCCTTTAAAATTTTGTATAAAGATTTACTCTAAGGCCCCAGTTGCAAATTAAATGGTTTAATGAATATCTTAGATCTGGGAGTGGGAGCTAAGTGATGGGGGTAAAAGAGAAAAAGCTCAAGGTAAGGAATTATCATTTACCAGGCACCACTATTTGCTTGGGACTCAATATAGTATACTTTATCCTTAGTTCTCAAACAGACTTTTGGAGGTAGACATTAGGGTCTACATTTTATAGATAAGGCAATGAAAGTGTGAGAGGTCAAATAAATAGCTGTTAGATGCAAAGTGTGTGTGTGTGTGTGTGTGTGTGTGTGTGTGTGTGTGTGTTTATATGTTTGTGATAGGCAAAGAGGAAAGGCATTTCCAAAGGCAGTGGTTAGAGTTGGCCAACTGCAACCATGCTACTATGAGGTTGTTTTTCCCCAGGATGTTGATATCATCCTATAGAATCAAAAGCAAATTCATTGTGTAGATTAGAAAGAGCTGTGATTAATAAATCATCTTGTGAATGATTACTAATCACTTTATGCAATTTATGTTCATGTACATTTTTTATTAAAAATTATTTTTTTCAATGTTTTTTATTTATTTTTGGGACAGAGAGAGACAGAGCATGAACAGGGGAGGGGCAGAGAGAGAGGGAGACACAGAATCGGAAACAGGCTCCAGGCTCCAAGCCATCAGCCCAGAGCCTGACGCGGGGCTCGAACTCACGGACCGCGAGATCATGACCTGGCTGAAGTCGGACGCCCAACCGACTGCGCCACCCAGGTGCCCCTCATGTACATTTTTTAAATTGTAAGAAAAAAGGTGGAAAGATACCAATCACTTTGATATGGTATAATATTTTTTATGATTACATAATGTACACCAAACTTCCCTAACTACTCAGTTTTAAAACCTTCGGTGCTTTCCATCTTATTTAGAATAAAATTCAAGTGCTTCCATTAACAATAAGACTCTTGAGTCTTTTCCTACCACTTTCCTTCTTACTATGTGAGCCACACTGGTCTTCTTATGTTCTTCATGTCAAACTCTTTCAGGTCTTTGGGCTTTTGTACTTACTGAAACGTTCTGCTCTGGCTGCTGTAATTTAAGTCTCTGCTCAGAAGTCATCTCCTCGTAGAGTCAGTTCTAGATTATCTACCACTCTATTATGTTACTCTGTTTATTTCTTTCTAGTACTTAACCACCGTGTGAAATTAACTTAATTGTTATTTAATTGCCTGCAGTTCTTTCCACATTTCCTGTAGAATCAAATCTAAGCTCCATGAGGTCAAGAAATCCCAATTTTCGGGGCGCCTGGGTGGCGCAGTCGGTTAAGCGTCCGACTTCAGCCAGGTCACGATCTCGCGGTCCGTGAGTTCGAGCCCCGCGTCGGGCTCTGGGCTGATGGCTCAGAGCCTGGAACCTGCTTCCAATTCTGTTCTCCCTCTCTCTCTGCCCCTCCCCCGTTCATGCTTTGTCTCTCTCTGTCCCAAAAAATAAGTAAATGTTGAAAAAAAAAAAATTTAAAAAAAAAAATCCCAATTTTCTTAGTAAACTCCATCTCTAGTAGTTAGAACAATAGCTGGCACAAAGTAAATAACCAAACAATTTATCGAACTTTTTGTTAATTTTTAAACACGATGAATCACATATTTAAAAAAATTCCAAGAATCTACAAAATAGCTTCTAGAATTAGTTCAGCAAGGTCTCAGGATACAAGATAAAAGACAAAAATCAATTGTACTTTTATGTACTAGCAATGAACATGTGGGAACCCAAATAAAAAAATATAACACCATTTATAATTACCCCAAAACATTTAGGTATAAATCTTTTTTTTAAATTTTTTTGTTTATTTATTTTTGACAGAGAGAAAGAGACAGAGCTTGAGCGGGGGAGGGGCAGAGAGAGAGGGAAACACAGAATCTGAAGCAGGCTCCAGGCTCCCAGCTGTCGGCACAGAGCCCGACATGGGGCTCGAACTCACGGAGTGCGAGATCATGACCTGAGCTGAAGTCAGACGCTCAACTGACTGAGCCACCCAGGCACCCCGGTATAAATCTTATAAAACATGGGAATTAAACTGAAATCAGTAAAACACTGATGAAAGATATCAAAGGAAATATATGAAGGTACGTATTGTGTTCATGGATTGGAAAACTTATGGTAAAGATGTTAATTATCCCCAAACTGATATACAGGTTTAACATAATTCCTGTTATAATTCCAGCAATTTTTTTGTAGATACAAAACTATTCTAAAATTTATATCGAGAGGCAAAGAAACTGGAATAGTAACAACAATTTTGAAAAAGAAGAATTAAGTGGGAGTAATCACTCTACCCAAATTGAAAACTTATTATATACTACAGTAACCATCACAGTGTGGTACTAGCAAAGGGATAGACACCTAGATCAATGGAACAGGTTAGACTATCCAGAAATAGATGCACATAAATATGCTCAACTGGGTTTTGGCAAAGATGCATAGCCATTCAATGGAGAAAGGATAACCTTTTCAACAAATGGTGCTGGAGCAATTGGATATCTATAGGCAAAGAAAAAAAAACTTGACTTAAACCTCACACTTTATACAGAAACTAACTCAAAATGGACCATAGATTTAAATGTGAAACATAAAATCATAACACTTTTAGAAGAAAATAGGAAAAAATATTTGGGACCTAGGGCTTGGTAAGAGTATTTTGGCATGATACTGAAAGCAAATCAATAAATTGGACTTCATCAAAATTAAAAACTTTTCATTAGTGAAAGACCCTGTTAAAAGAATGGGGGGAAAATAAGCTATAGAGTGGGAGAAAATATTTGTAAGCCAGGTATTTGACAAAAGACTTGTATCTAGGATAAAGACCTCTCAGAATTCAATAGTGAAAGACTTTTGTGTATCAAATGACAGTATCAAGAGAGTGAAAAGACTAAACAATGGGAGAAAATATTTGCAAAGTGTACATCTAATAAGGGATTGATATCCAGAATATATAAAAAACTATAATTCAACAACAAAGCAACCCAATTCAAAAATGGGCAAAGGAAGTGAATAGATACATTTGTAAAGAAGATGTACAGATATACAAATGACCAATAAGCACATGAGAAGATGCTTAACATCACGAGTCAGTAGGGAGATGCAATGAGATACCATTTTGTACCTATTAGGATGGCTATTATTTAAAAGGGGGGGGCGGATAGCAAGTATTGGTGAGGATGTGCAGAAATTGTGCATTGCTGTTGAGAATGTAAAATGATGTAGCTGCTGTGGGAAACAATTTGAGGATTTGCTCAAGTTAAACATGGAATTACCATGTGATCCAATCGAGGAATTCCACATTTAGGAATTCCCAAAAGAATTGAAAGCAGGGATTCAAATAGATACTTGAATGCCAGTGTTTGTAGCAGCATTATTCACAATATCCAAGTATTCATTAACAGATGAGTGGATACACAAAATATGGTATATATACACAAGAATATTATTCAACCTTAAAAAGGAGTTAAATACTACAATATCAATCAACCTTGAAAACCTGCTAAGTGAAATAAGCCAGACACCAAAGAACAAAAATTATAGGATTCCACTTATGTGAGGAAAAGTCAAATTCAGAGACAGTTGAGTAGAGGTTACCAGAGATCAGGGGAAGGAGGAGCTCGGGAATTAATATTTAGTGGGTACAGGGTTTCTGTTTGGGAGGATAAAAGTGTTTGGAATTTGAGAGTGGTGGTGATTTCACAACATTGTGAATGTACTTAATATCATTGAACTATACACTTAAAAATGATTAAAATGTTTTATGTGTATTTTACCACAGTAAAAAGTTTTAGAAAATGAGCAGTAAAAAAATTAAGCAATCCAATTAAAGAGCAAAAGACATGAAGACATTTTACTGAAGAGGATATACAGATGGCACATAAGCACAAGAAAAGATGTTAAACATCGGTAGTTAGTAGGGAAATATAAATTAAGACCACGAGATATCATTTACACATCTATTAGAACAGCTAAAATAAAAAATAGTGACAATACCAATGCTGGCAAAGATGCAGAGAAACTGGATCTCATACATGCTGGTAGGAATGCAAAATCATTCAGCTACTCTCGAAAATTATTTGGCAGTTTCTTAACAAATATGCAACTACCTTATGACTAAGGAGTCAAACTGGGTTTTTATTCCAGAGAAATGAGAACTATTTATACAAAACATATACACAGATGTCCATAGCAGCTTTATTTGTAATAGCCAGTAACTAGAAACAACCAAAATGTTTATCAGTAGGTGAATGGCTAAATAAACTGTGGTATGTCCATACCATGGAATATTACTCAAAATAAAAAGTAAACTTGATAGACACACAACTTGGTTGGAACTCAAGGACATTATGTTAAGTGAAAGAAGCCAATCTCAAAGATTATATAATGTATGATTCCATTTATATACCATTGTCAAAGTGAGAAAATTTTAGACATAAGGGACAGATTAGTGGTTGCCAGAGCTTAGGGATGGTGGGGTTGGGGAAGAGGAGGGTGGGTATGACTATAAAGAGATAGGACGAGGTTGATTTTTTTGGTGATGAAATAGTTTTGTGGTGTATTAGTGTGGGCTCTCTAGAGAAACAGAACGGATAGAAACAGAACAATATGACATTTATTACAAGGAGTTCTCTCACACAGTTACAGACACTGAGAAGTACTGGGATCTAAAGTTGGTAAGCTAGAGTCCAAAGAGAGTCAATGCTATAGTTCTAGTCTAAATCTGAAGGCAGGTAGAGAGAATGAATTCTCTCTTACTCTGCCTTTTTGTTCTCTTCGGGCTTTTATTGGATTGGGTGAGGCTCACTCACATTGGGTAGAGCAATCTGCTTTATATAGTCAGTCAGTGAATCAAATGTTAATCTCATTCAGAAATATCTTTGCAGACACACTAGAGAATAACAGCCAAATATCTGGGCACTCTGTGGCTCAGTTAGAGTAATACAAAATAAACTACACAAGTCCACCCTTTATCAACGTGGCACCCACAAACATCTCCTTAAACCATATTTAATCTCCAAATAAAGACAATAACAAGATCATAATTTCACCAAATATCCTGAAACTTTAACCATTGATGTAAAATTAATAGTACTTACACACTATATGTTCCATCTTATGTTACATAAGGGAATAAGAGGAAAGAAAAAATTCCTGCTGCATATATTAATATATATACCAAGCAAATACTTTTGTTATATATACCATGCAAATATAGTACACACACAAAGCTAACAAATTCAGGAAAATACTTATGATAACTACAGTCCTCAATTCTGTAACTGGTCATGCGGACATAGCTGATACTTATAAGAACTTTTTCTCACTGTCTTTATTCTCTGCTTTCAGCAAGCACTTCATCTGGTTGTGGCTCTTTGCCTGGTAGAGTGACTCAAACCTTTATTCCTGAGGAGTCTGGGCCATTAGTAGTCCTGCTTGGATTCTATTATAGATTTCCACTGACTTTAATCACTTAGGGTATATACTAAGAGATGCCTTAAGGTATCTTAAGGTATCTCTTGTATTCCAGACAGTATATTATTTATCTCTACCGTAGACTAGCAGTCTGATTTCCCTTTCATGGTCAGTATCAATCACCACAACCAGCACAGCAACTCTCTTCTTTGCCTGTTAATTCATAGGTGTGAGGAATCCAATGTGTCCTAGTGACATCCTTAATTCTTAGTTTAGTGGAATCATTGTGTTTCCTGATGGAAGCATTCCTCCATTTGAAGGAGCATTTGAAGGAGCCAGCAGAGCATAAGGCCACAGAGGTATAACAAATTTTGCTAGTAGGTCACCAAGGGTAATAGTGGTGCCACTCCTACTTCTATCCCTTGATTTCTGGACCTGTGAATCCTGGCTGTAAGAGAAATAGTACCATGTATCAGATGCAGAATCAGAGACTATATAGCCTTCTGGAGAACTTTGTTTCAGCCCTGCAAGTTATTGTCACCTAATTGGCACTGTAACAGTCTTTAAAAGGCTATTCCACTGATCTGTCAAGCCAGCTATTTCAGGATGTGGGGATTGGGGCAGGGGGGGACCAAGATAATTCCATAAGCATGGGTCCATTGCTACATTTTGTTTGCTGTGAAATGAGTTCCTTGATCAGAAGTAATGCTATATAGAATACCATGATGGTAGGTAAGGTATTCTGTGCATTCACGGATTGTTGTTTGGGCAGAAGCATTTTATACAGAGAAGGAAAACCCATATCCAGAGAAAATGTGTATTCCAGCAAGAACAAAACACTGCTCTTTCCATGATGGAAGCAGTCTAATGTAATCAATCTGCTGCCTGGTAGCTGGCTAGCACCTCAGGGAATGGTGCTGTATCGGGAATTAATGTTGTCTCTTGCCATATTGGACACTCAGCAGTGGCTATAGCCAGGTCAGTCTTGGTAAGTGGAAATCTATGTTGCCAAGCCTATGATAACCTCCATTCCTGTCACCATGACCACTTTGTTCATGAGCCAATTGGATGATGCCAGGGGTGGCTGGGGAAAAGTGATTGCCCACAGTCTATGAATCAATATGTAATCATATATCTGGCCATTTCTCCTTCCAAGCAAAGTGAACAACCAGGTTCACTGCTCAAAGTTCTGCCCACTGGGGGGAGGTTTCCCTTCACCATTGTCCTTCAGGGATGTCCCAGAAAGGAACTGTAGTGCTACAACTGTCCATTTTTGGGTGGTGTCTGCATATTTCCCCAAACCGTCTGTAAACCAGGCCAGAATCTTCCCCTGTCAGCTGATTGTAGGAGCTTCCCATGAGGCCATAGGTGCAGACTGGGGGAGAGAAGGCAGTGTGACAAGAGTGAGGACCATGGGCATTCGGGCCACTTTACAGGTAACTTGTGCTTTCAGGGCCTGCTTAAGTCTAATCACATATATACCATTTTCACCTGATAATGGAGTGCCACGGTGCATGCCACATTTGTGGCTTGGTGGGTCAGATAACGTCCAGTTCATGATGAGCAACTCAGGTCACATGCTATCTTGGTGACCCATGGTTACACATTCAGTCTCTACGAAGACCCAGTTGTAGGCCAGGAGTTGGTTTTCAGAAGGAGAGTCAATATCTGTAGAAGATAGCGGGATTGTACTCTAAAATCCTAGGGGCTTGTTTTGTGGTTCACCTCTAGAGATTTGTTGAAAGCTCCAAATACCGTCTCTATCTGCTACAGACATTTCAAGGTCATTGGATATGGCGGATCATATGGCACAAATAGTAGAGCTGCCTGCACAGCCACCTGGGCCTTTGGCAGAGCCTTCTGTTCTAGACCCCAGTCAAAACTAGCAGCTTTTCAGGTCACTCAGTAAATGGAATGGATTAAAAAACCCAAATGAAGAATATGTTTTCTCCCAAATGCAAAGAGGTCCACCAGCGGTTCTGCCTCTTTTTTGGTTGTACAAGGGGGCAGATGCAACAACTCTTACTTCACCTTAGAAGGGATATCTAAACATGCCCCATACCAGTGGATTCCTAGAACTCCCTGAGGTAGAAGTGAACATTTGGCATATTTATTTCTTACTTTATGACATACAGATGTCTTACCAATAAGTCCATGTTGCTCACCAGGTCCAATCAGCATTTTGACATCAATGTAGTAGACCAGTGTGATGTCTTGTGAAAGGAAAAGGTGATCAGGATATGTGTGAACTACCTTATGACCTCTATGTTGGGGCTGGAGAGATAATAGCCTAAGATCGGATAGTGAAGATGTATTGTTTGCTTGCTAGCTGGAAGCAGATTTCTTTTGGTGGTATTTACTAATAGATGTTGAGAAAGCATTTGCCAGATCAAAAGCTGAGTACAGATACCAGGGGATGTGTTAATTTGCTCAGGCAATGGAACCACATCTCGTAGAGCAACAGCAATTGGAATCTGCACCTGGTTAAGCTTGTGATAATCCATTGTCATTCTCCAAGATCATCTGTCTTCTGCACAGGTTAAATAAATGAGTTGAATGGGAATGTGGTGGGAATCACACTCTTGTAACTTTCACGTCCTTGGTTGTGGCACTAATCTTTGTAGTCTTTCTAGGAGTATGATACTGCTTTTGGTTTACTCTTGTCCTAGGTAGAGGTGGTTCTAATGGATTCTACTTGGCCTTTTCCACCTTAATAGCCCTCACTTCGCACAGATCAGGGAACCAACATGGGGATTCTGCTAGTTGTTGAGTACATCTGTGAATTCTGAACCTGGGGAAATAACTACAGAATGGGCTAGGGAACTCACTGGGCTCACTGTGAGACAGACCTGAACTAAAATTCTGTTATTCTATTCCTTCATAAGCTCCTACTCTGATTGGTAGATCACAGTGATGTTTTGGATCTCCTAGAATTAGTGTCAGTTCAGAGTCAGTGTCTAGCAGTCTCTGAAGACTCTGATTATTTGTTTTTCCTGCAATGTAGTTAACCCTGGCAAAAGCCTATATGTCACTTAGAGGAAGGCTGAGAGAAAGATTAACAATATAAATATTTGGCAATGTACTGGGGTTCTTCCTCAAGGGTATCCAGCTTTCCATTCATTCAAAGGGATCTGGATCTGTAAACTAGCTCACAGTCTGAGAACTAATTGAGGGGTCATGATTTTTATGATTCAGGTTGGACTTTTGTTTACCTGACCTAGAACCTTCCTGTTTATACACATCAAGTAAGAATTTAGTAGGCTTCCTATCTTTCTCTATTTCACTTCTAGGAATACCGTGATCAGTAGCCAATGTCATACATCTGTGCAAATCAGGCTATTCAGATTGCTACTTTGACTGTGCTGTCCATTATGGTAACCACATCTTGACTGTCAGTTTAGGGCTGCCGCTTCACTTCTGCTACTTTGGGATCCAATTACTCTCATTGCATTTAGATTTTCTAATTTGGTGACTGCGGTCTACATTGTAAGGTCAGGCCTATAGAGATCAGCAATCACTGAGCATTTCAAAGATGCTGAGGCTCTCCTGTCAAATTTTTTTTTTACATTAGTAGTGAAAAATATGTTTTATGGACCCTCCTGGTGTGGGTAAGTAGATATTAAATGACAAGTCCACTTTAACATTCCAATCTCCCTAAGCCTTTGAATCCCTTCTTCATTAAAGCAAGGTAGGTTTGGTATTTCTAATTTGCTCACTGTGGGGTGACCGAGATTGCTAAATAAATTAGTATAGTTAGAAGAAGAGAAATCCCTCTAATCTGGACAATCCTACTTAAGGTGTTCAGAATACTAGAAAGAAACAACAAAAGAGACTATGAAGAAGGTATAGTGTGGTGGGAAAAAACAAAACAAGAGAGAGTGGTACCCTGGAAATCATATGAAGAAAACAATTAGCTGCATCTCATATTACTAAGCAGTCTGATATGATGAGGATTGAGAACTGACTACTGGATTTAATAACATTAGGATGAGTGGTTGGATGGAGTGGTAAGTGTTAAAACTTGCTAGTAGACTCAAGAGAAAATGGGAAAGAAATTGGTGACATCAAGTATAATAAACTCTTTCAAGGAGATTTGCCAAAGCGAAGGGGAAAGGATGGGGTGGTAGCTATAAAGTGAAGCAGGACCAAGTAAAAGTTTCATTTTAAGAAAATAGAAAAAGCATGCTTGTTAGCAAATGGAAAAAAAATCTAGGAAAGAGGGAAAATTATTGATATTGAGGAAAGAAGGAAGAATTGCTGAGATCATGCTCTGGACTAGATGGGAAAAGACCTAGTATACAAGTTGAGGGGGTTCTCTTTGCTAGGAGCATGAACAAGTTCACTCAGTAGTAAGAGAAACTAGTTGCAGGTAGGTGGGTGAATGTGGTTGTGGGAGTTTGCAGAAATTCTTGTATGAATGCTTCTGTTTTATCAGTAAAATAGAAAGCAAGGTCATCAGTTGAAAGTAAGAGTAAAAGAAGAGTTGGAAATTTTAGGAGAGACATCGGTGAAGCTATGTAGGAAACACAGTATGACTCCTAGGCAGCATTAAGGGCCCATTTGAAATTGGAGATCATGAATGTAAAAAAAAAGACCGGTATATTTATTTATTTGTTTCCTCCAGCTATGTTTACATGCACAGGTGGAAGTATGGAATAGGCAGAGAAAAGGACAAAAACAGGGTTGTGGTCTATCCAAATACAAGGAAATAAGAGAAGGGCAGGGGAGTTCAGGGTGTGTGCAAGGAAGTGATTATGATTGACCATGCAATGCAAGGTGAATAAGGATAGAAGTTAAGATATGAGGGGGTGAGAGACAATGAATTGTAGAAAAGATGTTAGAACCAATGAATTATAGGTTTTGGTGGGGTCAGAGACTTGTGGGAATTCTTCAGATTCCAGCAAGAGGTAGTTAACTAGAAATATAGGAGATGGTGGCCAGAAAGTGGGATGCCTCAAATTGAGATGATTGAGAAACTGTAGTTATTAGGGATGACAAAGATGGAGGTATGGTCATGTAAGTAAATAGCTGAAGTAAGGTAGAGGATAAAATCATCAGAGGAGAGGAGGTCAAGGACTGAATGACAAGGTACTAGGTAGGTCATCTATGTGGACACTGAAGTCAACTGAAAATTATGACATGAATAGGGTGTGAGATGGTGTTGGAGAGTTAAGAACTAAAATATTGAAGGAGTAGGATGGAGGAGGATAAGATTGTTTGAGCACTGCAGCAAGGAAAAGGGAATTAATGCTGTAGTTTAAGGTCATGAAATTTAAATGGAATGTGTTTATGGAAGAGGGAAGAAGAATGGTATGGAGCAACAGGAAACAAGAATGTTTTCTTCTCTTACCTCTAGGCCTCCTAATGGTGGATTAGGACTTTGAGCTGCAGAGGAGAGGGCACAGGCTTGATCAAGCTTTAAAGCAAGAAGTGAAGAAAATGTTCAAAGAAGGCCATTTTGGTGATGACTGAGTCTCAAAAGGCACAGTTGAAAGATTTAAGGTGTTGGATAAGGATAAGAAATGGGGGTCAAAAAAGTGGATATTCAGAGCCTTACAGGAATTAGAGTCCTGAAGATGAGAGTTTACTTTGGCTTTTTGTGAAAACTAAAATCAATAGGCATAAAGGGCATTCTGAGATTAATCTTGATGAAAGTCTTTGATAGAAGCCTTAAGTTCAGAATTGAAACTATAATGAAACAAATGTGCACCCTTGGTGCCTATTCAAGGGCAAATTTGGGCTTAGTTTACTCATGAGTGAAATACCTGTTGGCAAAATGTCTGCCTCTAAAGGGAATAGGGTAGTATACGAGGTTATGAAGGAATCTGAAGACCTTGAAGGTAATCAAGGCATATTATTCATTGCCTTTAGTTTACATCGTATGGCAATTATTGCTGCTATCTCAAAGATTTTCATTATCATAAGGAGATTTTTCTCAAAAGCTAAGCAATAATTTTTTCCCTTTTACCTGAGAAGAGTCTGTATAACAGTAGCATCTTTTTGATTTATAGACATTTTACCTATTGTTACGTTCAAACAAAATTTAAAAATTTTTTAAATGTTTAGTTTTTGAGAGAGAGAGAGAGAGAGAGAGAGAGAGAGAGAGAGAGAGAGAGAATCCAAAGCAGGCTCCAGGCTCCAAACTGTCAGCACAAAGCCCGATGCAGGGCTCTAACCCACATTATGATCTGAGCCAAAGTGGGATGCCACCTAGTCACCCCTCAAACAAAATTTTCAACTTAAAATTTGATTAAAATAAATCCCAGAAGATTAAAGCAATTATAACTGGATGAACATAAATTCAAAATAAAGAAATGATAGGGGGACTCCAAAAATGGCCCTATAAATTGGACAGAAATGTTTATAGGTACATAAAAAAACTGTAACATTCCCCTATGTTTCCTAGAATCATTTACAAATAATACAAGAAAAAACAGTGGGGGGAGGTAGTATTAAGTTTTGTGTATGTCTTGTTTTGGTCAACCCACTTATCTTCCCTAAGACTAGACCTGTGTGTCTCCTCTTCCTCACTTATTTATAACAGGAACTCAGAAATAACCATTGCTACTGTTAAATGTTGAAAGGGAAGCAATATTCTGGTTGGAGACAACCAAGGTGTTGCCTTGCTTGGAGAGAGGTATGTAACCACAGGACAGTACAAGTGAAGTGTACAGTACAGTAGGAGCGAAGCAGAGAGTGAGAAAGTAGGGAGCTGTGGCATGGTTGTAGTTTTATTTTGTGATTGGGGTCTTTGCATGGTCTGAAAATTTGTGTTTGTTTAAACAGGGAGAGGGCTGGAATAGATAATTGTGCAGTGTTTGTGTATAGGTTTTGAAGATTTAGATGAACAGCAGGACTGAGAATTTTTTCACTTACTGTTCAGGTTTTTTTTTAAGTTTCTGCCCTGACAATTCATGTGCAAGACACACTTTGGCATGGCACATTTTAGAAAGAATAAAACTAGGGTCTGTCAATAGGTACCTCATAGTTTTATAAAAGTAAATTAAATAAAATGTGCAAAGTACATAGCCCGGTGCTTGGTTTAGGTCGAACTTTCCTTCTTAAAAATTTCCCGAGAAATTTCCTATTCATTTTTGAATGTATTATAGAAATAAAATAATGACTTCTGGTTGCAACAAACTTCTCTATTATTTAGATAAGATCTTTAATGTTGTACTATAAAATATTCTCAGAGCATGCTGTATCTCTGTCTAGCACTCAACACAATTATAATTATTTTTTTCTGTAATTCTTGAATATCTTTCTTCAACACTAGGAGTAAGTCCCATGAGGACAGGGGTCATATTTATCTTGGTTCCTGCTCCTTACCCAGCACGTGACACAGTATCTCCCAGGACTCAGCACTTAATTATTAAATAATTAATCTTGGTTTTAGTCAAGATCCATTTGGGGATATGCTCATTTGACAAAAATAAATATTTTTAAAGAGAGATTTGACAAGAAATAAGTTATTCAGTGGTATTATGAATCTTTAGGAATTATGCATCTTAACTTCCTTTGCTGTAACTGGAATATATGTATGTGCATATATATATATATATATATATATATGCACACACATACATACACATGTATACGTACACAATTGTATATATGTATATATAGCTATATATGTATACATAGGTACATATATGTATCTATGAGTTTTCTTAAGATAATGTGGACATAGTCTGTAGGTTATTAAATATTTAAAATAATGTTTCATTGTCTTATTTCTGAGGCTTTGTACATACTGTTTCTGAAAGATATATCACCAGCTAGTTTTATTTCTTAGCTAAAACAATATGTGATATTCCGTTACAGGCTCCAATGTAGAAAAAAAAATATTTGTATTTTAGGAAAATGGTACTTAAGTCAAGTTTAGCTATAAAGCACTTTCATGTGAAGAGCAATCCAGAGTATTTATTTGAAGTATCCCTTCAAGCTCTAAGTGGTGGCAAACAAAGCACCAGGGAATTAGGAACAAAGCAGAGCACATTGTCTTTCTGTTTTTTCTTTTTTTGTTTTGTTTTTTTTATTTTTTTTTCAACGTTTATTTATTTTTGGGACAGAGAGAGACAGAGCATGAACAGGGGAGGGGCAGAGAGAGAGGGAGACACAGAATCGGAAACAGGCTCCAGGCTCTGAGCCATCAGCCCAGAGCCCGACGCGGGGCTCGAACTCACGGACCGAGAGATTGTGACCTGGCTGAAGTCAGACGCTTAACCGACTGCGCCACCCAGGCGCCCCGTCTTTCTGTTTTTTAATATGTCGTATATTTTTTCACTTTCAGTTGCAGATTAGTGAAGAAAAACTATTACTGTTTTTCAAAACAGACCGAAGTGGATTCACTCTATCCTCTCTTTTATGGTGGGCCTTGGGTAAGTTACATAATTTTACCTCAGCTTCCTCATCTGCAAAATGAGGATAGTACCACCTTATTCCTAGGAATGTTCTATGGATTAAATAATCCAGTGTTCATAAAGTGTTTGACACATAATAACACACAACAAATATTTCTTTCCTGTCTTTTATTAGTTGGTTGTTTGGCTGAGAAAAAACAGAGATGTAGGATTTTACTGAGCAATATCCTTTGACACTTAGACCAGGTCTTCTCCATCCCTCCCCTCATCCCCATTCCCCTCCTCGCCCTCCCTTTCTTTCCTCCTTTTTTCCCCATTCTATCAGAAAAGTAAAGGTTGTGCTTTGAGTTGTAATTTGTTTTTATGAGGAAGGTCACTAGGGGATGAGAATAATGAGGGATACATTCTCAACTATCCACATCTGGATCTTGGATTGGTTTAGAAAGCTCAGAAAACTGACGGATTGTAGTAAGTTTACTGGGAAGAAAATGTTTAATAAAAGCATTGAGGAAAACAGTTAATAGATTATTAAATATATTTATTATTCATGACTGTACTATAGGTGCAAGAGCTTATTACAGAGTTTCTATATTACAAAGGGACCCATGAAAAGAGACGGGTAGGATTGGTAGGCAGACTAGAAATCATTTTTTGTTTGTTTGTTTTGATTGTTCATTGGTTTGTTTGAGATAAAAAGGATAGTGATGCACTTTGTTTCTAAGCTTGTAATCAGAACTTTGAATGTAATCTATAAGTATGTTCTTCCAAAGCCAAAGCCTGTCCCCTTTTAATGTCATTTGTAAGGTAAAGTCAGTGTGACTGTATTTATCTAACAAAAAAATTTTCTATCTAATGTTATCTCATAATTCCATATTTTGGTTCTGGTCAAATCATCTGGAGGTGATGGATCACAAGGATATATTAACCACTCTACTCAATTTAGCTTACAGTAGATGCAAATTCCAGTTATTCATATTTTTCATTTGTTCTACTCCAGAGTTTTTTTATTCTTACCAGTGATATGTACCACGGTAACTTTAACTCCCTGTAGGTTATTATACAGTTAATAAAAGATCTTCCTTAAGAAAGGGAACAATTTCAACTAATCAGCAGTCACAGGCCCCAGGTGTTACATAATTCAGTTAAATTTTTATTAATTTGATTCAAATGCTGGGTCAACTCTATAATTCAATTCTCTTACTCCCTGACTGCTGAAATATTAAGTCAAGAAACTGAACTAATTGATTACATTTCTAGTTCATGTTATCCACCCACGAAATAGGTGTGTTCATTGCTATTAAACAAGTTTTATGTTTTACTCTAAATATTTTGTATTTCTCCAGCACTCAATCACCCCACCCACGATTTTCTTTGATAATGTCCTTCTTTCTTCATTGGAAAGATTGAGGACTATCACATCAATTCTATTAATTTTCCTCTTCATTGGAAAAATGTTTTTGAATTTTTACATACTTTCCATTTTCCTTCTAATCTCAGAAAAGAAAATTTCCTCTTTTTGTTAATTCTGATGCTTGTGCTTTCCATCTCTTCTCACCTTTTGGTGATATTTTGCTTCATCAATTATATCCTTGTATCATCAGTCTCTTTCCATTCTCCTCACTTTCCCTCAACAGACATGTTTCTTTCGTTAATCTTGTTATCTTATTTATTTGCCCTTCAATAGCTCACGGTATTTTAACAACACTTTATAAAGTAATATATGCCTTACATTGTCTAAACTATATGAAAAAGATTGTACACTTGACTCTTGTAGCTTAGGAGCCTCACTGAGAATTAGTAGTAAAACTAACCTTAACCGTGCGATTCATTTTGGCATATGTACTTTTAAATGATTGAAAATAAGTTTATGTTAATTATTTATGTGATTAGATGCATATTCTAATTTTACTAATTTAACAACAAATTATTTTCCTCTATTCATATTTACCCAAGAGTGATCTATTAGACAAAAATTGATATAATTTACCAGAAAAAATGGGTGTCATTATTCTTGCAGGAAGAACCCCCTCTTGGGTACTTTTGTATCTCTCTGGGCTTGTGATTTTCTACCCTGAAAATCAGACTCATTATTTCAGTGACTGTTTTGTAGTTATACTACAAAATACACTACTGAGATACTTTGCTGTCTCAGAAATTAATCAAGGCCAACCCTATCCTACCAAACCTAGAAATAACAGCAATATAACCTTTTGAAAACCAGTTAAAAAACCCTCATGCTGCTTTATATCACTTAAATACCACTATGCCATAATGAAATAGCCAAACAACTATGTTTTCATCACATGGCAAAAATATGTCTCATGAGATTATGAGAAATGTTCTGATTAAAACACATCACTAACACAATCAAAGCATTATTACCTATGACCATCTGTTGGCATATGGGAATAGCATCTTATATAGAACAAGAGAACAGGGTTGCCTGGGTGGCTTAGTTGCTTGAGCATCCGACTTCAGCTTAGGTCATAATCTCATGGTTTTTAGGTTTGAGCCCTGCATCAGGCTCTGTGCTGAAAGCTCAGAGTCTGGAGCCTGCTTTGGATTCTGTGTCTTCCTCTCTCTCTCTCTCTGCCCTTCCCCCCTTGTGCTCTGTCTCTGTCTCTCAATAAATAAATAAATAAACATTAAAAAAAAAAGAACCAGAGAACAGATTTACATTCATACCTAAATATGTACTTTCAAGAATTAGAGAAATAAATACACAGAAGATACATAGTAATAAAGTTCAAATGAAATATACAAATGTTAGGTTTTTAATGTAATTTGGAGGCACTTTTTTGCAGGTAAAACCTATAAAATTATTGAATGTTAAAAACACATTCTGGAGGATTCTTGGAAGATGGCAGAGTAAGAAGCACCAAGAATCTGTCTCCCCATTGAGACAACAATACACTGGCAGAATTTGTCTGCTGCAACTGTTTCAGAACTCTGGAATCTGTTGAAGATTTGCAAATTCCAGAGGATATCTTGGATGGCAAATTGCAGTTATTTTGGTCAATTTCAGGTCTTAGCACAGTAGTAGCTACCAATTCCCCACTCCTAGCCACTATGGCAGGCAGCTGTGCACATGTTACCGGATCAGTCTGCACATAGCTTGCAGGAACCAAACTGGGCAAAATAGACCCTGTCCTCCACATCTCAAGGTCTGATCACAGAGATCCAGGTGTCCATTGTTGTACCTCCTCCCATTGTTGTATGACCCCATCCCCCCAGATGGAGTGACTTCTAGAGGATTTAAAGGGCCAACAACTTTTTCCTCTCCCAGTCATTTTTTTTTCTGCCCTTTTGAGAGCAAGACATTAAAGATTAGGACATTAAAAAACAACTTCACATATGAGGAAAATTAGAATGTGACTATGCATACTAAGAGAAAGGCTCAGAAAAGACCTGGAAGACCTTAATTTTTTTTTTTTTTTACATTTTTATTCATTTTTGCGAGACAGAAGGAGACAGAGTATGAGCGGGGAGGGGCAGAGAGAGAGGGAGACACAGAATCTGAAGCAGGCTCCAGGCTCTGAGCTGTCAGCACAGAGCCTAATGAAGAGCTCAAACTCACAAACTGTGAAATCATGACCTGAGCCGAGCTGGACACTTAATGTACTGAGCCACCCAGGTGCCCCAAGACCTGGAAGATCTTAATTTTACTTTTGCAGCTGATTCTTGGCACAGAGATAGCCTACAACAGCAACAACAACCACTACAACCACCAAAGACAATAAAAACAATAACAAAAAATAGTAAACCCTTGAGAAAGAAGAGAATCTGATTTCCAGAGTTATCACATTATTACATTCAAATGTCTACTTTAAAAATTTCTTTTAATGTTTATTTGGTTTTGAGAGAGCAGAGACAGAGTGTGAATGGGGGAGGGGCAGAAAGAGAGGGAGACACAGTGTCCGAAGCAGGTTCGAGGCTCTGAGCCATCAGCACAGAGCCTGATGTGGGGCTCAAACTCACGAACTATCAGATCATGTCCTGAGCCAAAGTCAGAGGCTTAACTGACAGAGCCACCTAGTTGCCTCTCAAATATCTACTTTTCAACAACAAAAAATCACAAGGTATACGAAGAAACAGGAAAGTTTGACTCATTAAAAGGAAAAAAATACATCAACAGAAACTGTCTGTAGAAACACCTAATGGCAGAGGGTCAGTTAAGTGTCCGACTTTGGCTCAGGTCATGATCTCATGGTTTGTGGGTTTGATCCTGCATTGGGCTTTGTGGGGATGGCTCAGAGTCTGGAGCCTGCTTCAGATTCTGTGTCTCTCTCTCTCCGTTTCTTGCCCTGCTTGTGCTCTTTCTATCAAACATAAATAAAAATAAACATTAAAAAAACTAAGAAGAAGAAAAAGAAAACACCTAATGGCAGGTGTACTACACAACAGTTTTTTTAAAATGTCTTAAAGATGTTAAAAGAACTAAAGGAAGATGTGGAGAAAGTCAAGAAAATGATGTGTGAATGAAAGGAAAATGTCTGTAAAGACAAAATAAAATTACGGAGGTGAAAAGTAAATAACTGAAGTGAAAAATTCCCTAGAGGGATTCAACGGCAGATTTGAACAGGCAGAAAAAAGAATCAGCGAACTTGAAGATAGGATAATGGAAATTATCAAGACTGAGAGACAGAAAGAAAAAAGATAGAAGAAAAGTGAGCAGAGCCTAAGGGACTTAATGGGACATGATCAACTGGATCAACATGTGCACTGTGGCAATTACACTTGAGAGAATATTTGAAGAAATAATGGCTGAAAACTTCTCAAATTTGATGAAAAAAATGGATACAACGACCAAGAAACTCAGTGAACTCCAAAATGAACTCCAAGAAACCCTCACTCAGACAATTTGTCATCATAATTTCCAAAGACAGTGAAAGAATCTTGAAAGTAGCATGAAAGAAACAATTTGTCATAGACAAGGGATTCAAAAACTAAGATTATTTCTAATCAGAAACTTTGGAGACTAGAAGACAGTGGGCTGATATATTCCAAATGCTAAAAGAAAAAAAGAAAAACTGTCAGCCAAGAATCCATATCTGGTAAAACTGCCTTTCAAGAGAGAAGAATTAATTAAGACATTCCCAGATAAACAAAAGCAAGGGAGTTAATTACCAGTAGACCTGCCCTGCAAGAAATGCTTAAGGGAGTTCTGCAGGGTGAAATGAAAGGATTCTAGATAGTAACTTGAAGCTATATGAAGAAATAATGATCTCAATAAGGGTGAATACATGGGCAATCATAATAACTAAGATTATTATAATAGTTTGTAACTTTTTGTTTTCTACATGATTTAAGAAACTAATGATTAAAAGCCTAATTATGCTAAAAACCAGTATTATTATAACATTTTTTACATAATTTCAGAGACTAATGCATTTAAAAGAATTATTAATTTATTTTGGGGGCACATGATGTATGAATATAATTCTGTGGCAATAACAAATTAATGAGCATGAACTTTAGACAAACAGAATTTTGTACGTTATTAAAGTTAAGTTGGTATAAATTCAAATTAGAATACTATAATTTTAGGATATTAAATGTAATTCCTATAGTAATCACAAAGAAAATAGCTACAGAATATACACAAAAGGAAATGAGAAAGGAATTTAAACACATCGCTACAAAAAATTAAATACAAAAGAAGAGAGTAGTGATGCAGGAATAAGGGATAAAAAAAGCTATAAGGTATACAGAAAACAGCAAAATGACAGAAGTACAACCTAACAAGTCTGGATCATGAAGAAAAAAAATTGAACAGATCAATAACAAGTAAGGAGATTGAATAAGTAATCAAAAACCTCCCAACAAAGAAAAGTCCAGGACCAGATGTCTTCATGGGTGAATTTTATCAAACATTTAAAGAATTAATGCCTGTACTTCTCAAATTCTTCCAAGAAATTGAAGAGGAGGGAACACTCTCAAACTCATTTTATGAGGCCAGTATTACCCTGATACTTCAAGAAAAGATAACTACCAGCCAGTATCCCTGATGAATATAGATGCAAAAATTCTAAAAAAAAAAAAAATTCTACCAAATTGAATTCAACCATGCATTAAATGGATCATACACCACGATCAAGTGGACTTTATTTCTGGGATGCAAGTGGCATAACATACACAGATTAATAAATGTGATATAGCACATTAATAACATGAAAGAGACAAAAATAATATGATGTCTTAACAGATGTAGAAAGAGCATTTGACAATATTCAACATCCTTTAATGATAAAAAACTCTCAACAAATTAAGTATAGAAGTAACATGCTAGAACATAGCATAGGCTGCATATAACCAGCACACACCTAACATAATTCTCAATGTATTCAAATCTTTCTCTCTAAGATTAGGAACAAGACAAGAGTGCACACTATTCCTATTCCTATTCAACATAGTACTGGAAGTCTGAGCCAGAGCAATTAGGCAAGAAACAGAAATAAAAGGCATCCAAATTGGAAAGAAAGAAATAAAACTGCCTCTGTTTGCTGGTGACAAAACACTGTTAGAACTAATAAACAAATTCAGTAAAATTTCAAGATACAAAATCAACATACAAAAATTAGTTGCATTTTCATACACTAACTATAAACTATCTGGAAAAGAAATAAAACAACCCCATTTACAATAGCATCAAAAACAATAAAATACTTAGGAATAAATTTAATCAAGGAAGTAAAATATTTGAACACTAAAAACTATAGTGTTGATGGAAGAAATTGAAGAAGACACAGATAAATGGAAAGAAAGCTTGTGTTCATGGATCAGAATAGTTAATATTATTAAAATGTCCATACTCAAGAGCATCTATAGATTCAATGCAATCTCTGCTCAAATTCCAATGACATTTTCTATAGAAATGGAAATAACTATCCTAGAACTTGATAGAAATCACAAAAGACCCCCAAATTCCAAAGCAGTGTTGAGAAAGCTGGAGACATTACACTTCTTGATTTCAAATTATGTTACAAAGATAATAATAATTGGGGAGCCTGGGTGGCTCAGTCAGTTGAACATCTGACTCTTGATATCAGCTCAGGTCATGATCCCAGGGTTGTGGGAATGAGCCCTGTATTGGGCTCTGTGCTGAGTGTGGAGCCTGCTGGGGATTCTCTCTCTCTTTCTCTCTCTCACTGCCTCTGCCCCTCACCTCCCTTGTGCTGTCTGTCTGTCTGTCTGTCTCTCTCAAACAAACAAAACAAAACAAACCACAGCATTAAAAAAAAAGCTAATCATAAAAGCAGTATGGTACTGGCATAAAACAGACACATAGATCAAATGGAACAGATTTGAGAGCCCAGAAATAAACCCATGCATATATGATCAGCTTATCTTTGTCAAGAGGATCAATAAGGAAAGGATAATTTTTTTCAATAAATGATGCTGGGAAAATTGGATATTCACACGCAAAAGTGAGTATTTTTCACTGTCTTACACCACTCACAAAAATGAACTCAAAATGGATTAAGGGATTCAATGTAAGACCAGAAATTGTAAAACTCCTGGAATAAAACATAGAGAAAGAGCCTGTTGGCATTGGTCTAGGCAATGATATTTTTTTGGATATGATACTAAAAACACAAGCAATAAAGCAAAAACAACAAGTGAGACCACATCAAACTGAAAAGCTTTAGCACAATAAAAGAAACAATCAACCAAATAAAAAGACAACCTATGGAATAGGAGAAAATATTTGCAAACTGTATATCTGATAAGGGATTAATATCTAAAATATATAAGGAACTCATACAACTCAATAGAAGAAAACAAAAAATCCAATTAAAATTAGGTAGAGTACTTTAATAGACATTTTTCCAAAGAAGACATACCAATGGCCAACAAGAACAAGAAAGGTGCTCAACATCACTGATCAACAGGGAAATGCAAATCAAAAGCACAGTGAGATATCACCTCACATCTGTTAGGATGACTAGTCTCAAAAACACAAAGGGTAACAGATGCTGGCAAGGATGTGGAGAAAAGGAAACAGTGCTCTGTTTGTGGGAATGTAAATTGTTACTGCCAGTATGCAAAAAGTATGGAGGTTCCTCAACAAATTAAGTATACAACTACCATATGATCCAACAATCCCACTTACAGGTGTATATCCAAAAGAAATGAAATCATTATCTCAAAGAGATAGCTGCATTTGCCTGTTCACTGTAGCATTATTCACAATAGCCAGGACAGGGGAACAACCTAAGAGTTCATCTTGGTCAAATGATGTATTAGGATGAATGGATAAAGAAAATGAGGTATACAACTGACCTTTGAACAACATGGAGATTAGGGTTGCTAACCTTCCCCCTTCCCCATGCAGTTGAAAATCCATGTGTAACTTTTGACTCCCCACCCAAAGGTAACTACTAATAGCCTACTGTTGACTGGAAGTCTAACATACAGTTGATTGACACATATTTTGTATGTTGTATGTACTGTATTCTTACAATAATACCTAATTAAAAATTTTCAGTATATCTAGGTTACCCATTTATGGATTTTTTTCAAGTTGTCACAAATCTCCAAAAAATTTTTCAACATACTTATTGAAAGAAATCCACATATATGTGGACTCATGCAGTTTAAACTCGTGTTGTTCAAGCATCAACTGTATATATATGGAATGGAAATACAATAATCCATAAAAAGGAGGGAAATCCTGCCACTCGTAACAATAGGGATGGATCTTGAGGGCATTTTGCTAAGTGAAATAAAGCAGACAAAGACAAGTACTTTATGATCTCACTCACATGTAGAATCTAAAAACATCAAACTCACAGAAACAAAGAGTAGAATCATGTTTGCTGGGGGCTGAGGGGGACAGAAATAGAGAGATGTTGGTCACATGGTACAAACTTTCAGTTAGAAGATAATTTCTAGAGATCTAAGGTATAGCATGGTGACTATAGTTAACAATAGTGTATTTTATACTAGGAAATTGCTATGAGAGTAGAACTTTTACCTTGATGTTTATAGCAACACTATCAACAATAACCAAATTATGGAAAGAGCCTAAGTGTCCACTGACTGATGAATGGATAAAGAAGATGTGGTTTATATATACAATGGAATATTGCCCAACCATAAAGAAGAATGAAATCTTGCCTTTGGCAATGATGTGGATGGAGCTAGAGAGTATTATGCTAAGAGAAGTAAGTCACTCAGAGAAAGACAAATACCATATGATTTCACTCATATGTGGAATTTAAGAAACAAAACAGATGAACACAGTGGGGGAAAAAAGAGGCTAACCAGGAAAAAGACTTAACTGTAGAGAAAAAACTGAGGGATACTGGAGGGGAGGTGGGCCAAGGTTTGGGTTAAATAGATGGTGATTATTAAGGAGGGCACTTATTGTGATCAGCACTGAGTGTTGTATGTAAGTGATGAATCGCTAAATTCTACACCTTAAACTAATATTACACTGTATGTTAACTAAATGGAATTTAATAAAAATTAAAAAGAAACATTATATTATGAAGATAAAAATAAAAAGAGTAGGGCTTTAATGTTGTCACCATAACAACAACAACAAAATGTTAATTATGTGAGGTGAAGGATGTGTTGACTAATCTTATTGTATTATCTATTTCACAATATATAGCTGTATCAGGCCATCACATTGTATACCTTAAACTTACACAATGTTAAATGTTAATTATATCTTTTAAAAAAAAATTTTTTTTCAACGTTTATTTATTTTTGGGACAGAGAGAGACAGAGCATGAACGGGGGAGGGGCAGAGAGAGAGGGAGACACAGAATCGGAAACAGGCTCCAGGCTCTGAGCCATCAGCCCAGAGCCTGACGCGGGGCTCGAACTCACGGACCACGAGATCGTGACCTGGCTGAAGTCAGACGCTTAACCGACTGCGCCACCCAGGCGCCCCTAATTATATCTTAATAAAACTGGGAAAAATGACAGAAGTCCTTCCTTACTTGTAATTATTTTGTATGTAAATGATAACCAGAAAATGGAGATTGACAGAATGGATAAAAACACATGATTCAACTATATGCTGTCTATGAAAGACTCACTTTAGATTCAGAGACACAAATAGATTAAAAGTGAAGGAATTGAAAAGTATACTCCACTCCATGAAAATAGTAACCAAAAGAGAGCAGAAGTAGTTTATACTAATATCAGACAGAATAGACATTAAACAAAAAAAGCTTACAAGAGACAAAAAAGGAGATTACATATTATAAAAGGTTCAGTACAGCAAGAAGATATAACTATTATAAACATTTACACACCCACTGACATTAGCAAAAACTGACAGAATTAAAGGGAGGAATACATTATACTAAGTGGAATGTCAAGTAGACAAAGACAAATACTATATGATTTAACTTGTATGCATTTTTTAAAGTCTAAAACCCCCACAATACTCAGGAATAGAGAACAAATTGGTAGCTGTCAAAGGCAAGGGAAAGGATAGGGGAAATGGGTGAAAGTGATCAAAAAGTACGCACTTCCAGTTAGAAGACAAAGAAATTTTGGGAATGTAATTTACATACAGCATGATAACTGCAGTTAACATTACTGTGTTGTATATTTTAAAGTTGCTAAGACTAAATCTTAGAAGTTCTTGTTACACCAAAAACTGGAAATGGAGGAAAAGCTTCCAAACTCATTCTATGAAGCCAGCTTACCTTGATTCCAAAACCAAAGACCCCAACAAAAAGGAGAATTACAGGCCAATATCCCTGATAAAACTGGATGCAAAAATTCTCAACAAGATACTAGCAAATCGAATTCAAAAGTACATTAAAAGAATTATTCACTATGATTAAGCGGGGTTTATTCCTGAGCTGCAGGGCTCGTTCAATATTTGCAAATCAATCAATGTGATAGACTACATTAATAAAAGAAAGGATAAGAACCATATGATCCTTTCAAAAGATACAGAAAGAGCATTTGACAAAATACAGCATCCTTTCTTGATAAAAGCTCTCAAGAAAAGCCTTATATGAAAGTCCCACAGCTAATATCATCCTCAATGGAGAAAAACTGCAAGTTTCCCCCTAAGGTCAGAAACACGACAGGGATGTCCACTCTCACCACTGTTGTTTAACATAGTATTGAAAGCCCTAGGCTCACAAACCAGACAGCAAAAAGAAATAAAAAGCATAAAATTGGCAAAGAAGTCAAACTTTCACTCTTCTCAGATGACAGGATACTCTACATCAAAAAACTGCTAGAATTGATACATGAATTCAGCAAAGTCACGGGATATAAAATCAATGTACAGAAATCAGTTGCATTTCTAAACACCACTAATGAAGCAGCAGAAAGAGAAATCAGGGAATTGATCACATTTACAATTGCACCAAAAACCATGAGATACCTAGGAATAAATGTAACCAAAGAGGTAAAACATCTGTACACTGTAAACTATAGAAAGCTTATCAAAGAAATTAAAGAAGACACAAAGAAATGGAAAAACATTCCATACTCATGGATCGGAAGAACAAATATTGTTACGATGTCTGTACTACCCAAAGCAATCTACACATTTAGTGCAATCCCTATCAAAATAGCACCAGCATTCTTCCACAGAACTAGAACAAACAAATCCTAAAATTTGTATGGAACCAGAAAAGACCCCAAATAGCCAAAGTAATGTTCAAAAAGAAAACCAAAGCTGGAGGCACCACAATTCCAGACTTTAAGCTGTATTAAAAACCTGTGATCATCAAGACAGTATGGTGCTGGCACAAAAGCAAAAAAACATAGATCAGTGGAACAGAATAGAAAACCCAGAAGTGGGCCCACAAATGTATGGCTAACTAATCTTCAAAAAATCAGGAAAAAGTATCTAATGGAAAAAAGACAGTCCCTTCAACAAATGGTGCTGGGAAAACTGTACAGCAACATGCAGAAGAATGAAACTGGACCACCTTCTTATACCATCCACAAAAATAAATTCAAAATGGATGAAAAACCTAAATGTGAGACAGGAAAACCATCATAGTCATAGAGGAGAAAACAGGCAGCAATCTCTTTGACCTCAGCCACAGCATCTTCTTACTAGACATGTCTCTGGAGGCAAGGAATATAAAAACAAAAATAAACTGTTGGGACCTCATCAAAATAAAAAGCTACTGCACAACAAAGGAAATAAACAAGGAAAACAACAAAACTAAAAGGCAACTGATGGAATGGGAGAAGATTTTTGCGAATGACATATTGGATAAAGGACTAGTATCTAAAATCTATAAAGAACACCCAAAAAACAGATAATCCAGTGAAGAAATGGGCAGAAGACACCAAAGAAGACATGCGGATAGCTAACAGACACCTGAAAAGATGCTCAACATCATAATCATCAGAGAAAAAGAAATCAAAACCACAATGAGATACCACCTCACACCTGTCAGAATAGTTAAAATTAACAACCCATGAAACAACAGATGTTGGCAAGGATGCAGAGAAAGAGGAACACTTTTGCATTGCTGGTGGGAAGGCAAACTGGTGCAGCCACTCTGTATGGAGTTTCCTCAAAAAATTAAAAGAAATACCCTACAACCCAGCAATTGCAATACTAGGCATTTATCCAAAAGATACAAAAATACCGATTTGAAGGGGCACATGGACCCCAATGTTTATAGCAGCGCTATCAACAATAGCCAAATTATAGAGACAAATGTCCATTAAGTGATGAATGGATAAAGAAGATGCAGTATATATATACAGTAGAATATTACTCAGCTATGAAAAAGAATGAAGTCTTGCCATTTGCAACAACATGAATGGAGCTTGAGTGTATTATGCTAGGTGAAATAAGTCAGAGAGACAAATATATGATTTCACCCATGTGGAATTTATGAAACAACAGATGAACATAGGAGAAGGGAAGGAAAAATAAGATAAAAACAAAGAGAGAGGCAAACCATAAGAGACTCTTAAATAGAGAGAACAGACTGGAAATTGCTAGAAGGGAGGTGGGTAGGGGATGGGCTACATGGGTGACGGGCATTAAGGAGAGCACTTGTTGGGATGAGCACTGGACGTCATATGTAAGAGATGAATCACTGGGTTCTACTTCTGAAATAAATACATTAACGAATGTGTTAACAAATGAATGTGTTAACGAACTTGAATAAAAAAAAAAGACCAAGTGATCATTTTGCAACTATACATATATTAAATCATTATGTTGTATACCTTACACTAACACAATATATCAGTTATGTCTCAATAAAACTGGAAAAACAAGGCAGAAATAAACATTTCTACAATAATATTTCAAGGACTTCATTATACTCAATATAGGGTAGAACAAACAGACAAAAGATAAGGAACTAGAAGACTTTAAGAATGCAATGCAATAAGTGGATCTAACAGATATATACAGAATACTCTACCCAACAACAGCATACATATTCTTAAGTATACATGGGGCATTTTCTAGGATAGGTCATATGTTAGGTGACATATTATGTCTCAGTAGTTTAGAAAAGACAGATATTATGCAAGTATCTTATCTGACCACAAGGGGATGAAATTAAAAAGAAATGAACTATTGAACCATAAAAGGGCACGGAAGAAACTTAAATGCATGTTGCTAAGTGAAAGAAGCCAGTCTGAAAAGGCCAGTGAAAAGCCAGTCTAAATATTTTATGATCTCAATTATATGACATTCTGGAAAAGATAAAACTAAGCAGAGAGTTAAAAGATCAATATTTGCCAGAGATTAAGGGGAAGAAAGAGATGAAAGGTAGAGTGTAGGGAATTTCTATGGTATTAAAACTATTCTAATCTATGTGATACTGTCAGGATGGGTACATAACATTATGCATCTTTTAAACCCATAGAATATGTACAACATAGAGTAAACTCCAATGTAAACTATGGGATTTAGTTAATAACAAAGTATTAATATTTGTCAATTGTAACAAATGTACCACACGAACACAAGTTGTTAATAATAAAATTGCGGGCTGAAGGTATATGAAAACTTTAAACTTTCTGGGGGAATTTTTCTTTAAATCTAAAACTGCTCTAAAAAATAAAATCCATTAAAAACACATTATGAAAGATGCTATTTATCTCATTTGTCTATTTTGGGCCCTGAAATTTTTATTACAGAGTGAAGCAGGGTTTGTTGGTTTTGTGACTTGATTTTAGTATGCTTGCAAGCTAATAAGTTAGCCTGGTACCTGTTTCATCAATGCATGAGCATCAGTATGTTTACATCAGTTCTCCTTGCCTTTCATTCACATGAAGGTGGCACAGAGGACTACACGCCTACTCATGCAGTTGATTGTGTTACGAGAGAAGAATACCACATTTGAGAATCCACGGCTTTTATAGCAGGCAGTGAGCAAGTCTGCTCTTTGGGATGAGTGCATTACCCTCTCTCTCAAGATTGCTCACTGTAAACACAACCTTTAGAAAAGGCCTAGGCAAAGAGTGGTCAGGGCTTTGCATTCTTGGCACACTCTGCAAGAATGTGCAGGATCCTAACTACTCATGGTGCATCACCTCTCTCAATAGGTCCTTTCAGTTATGGGATCTCTTTCTAACAATGCTTAGAGAAAGAAATGCTTCACATTAGGATTTTTAAAAACAACAAATATGCATTTTCATGTGCAGTTGAAAGGTATATCTATATATAGGTATATAAAATAAAGTATAAATTCTTCACAAATGGGATATGATGTCAATTTATATTTATTCTTAATAAGCATTTTTCTCTGTTCTGGTCCAATCTAGATTTATTTTCTTTTTGGTCTTCCTAATCTTCCTTTGGAAGTTTCCATGCACACTTTCCATGGAATGGTGACTTTTCTTTTTGTAGCAGAGCCTTTATTATTTGCAGAAATTTCTTCTTCTATGCATTTTGAAGTTTCTAGACCTTACTTTAAATGTGGTCTTTTCCTAATATGACTGCTCTACACCTTGTTTTCATTGTTATACCCTGGTTTCTGCAATGAAAAAGGCTATGGTCTACTTCCTTTGGCAGGAAAAATTCCTTCTTGTTTGATACCAAGACTGAAAACAGGACCACAATGGGCAGAAACATGGCTACCATAATCCTTCCTGGGTAACATTTTAAAATAATCTCCTCCCAGTTACTTGCATCAGTTCCAGGAAAATTGTTGTTTAATTATTTTATTTTCAATTTTATGTAGGTTGATAAAAATCTGTGGAAATAGGATTCAATATCCAATCTACAGACGTTTTTTAAAAAAATAAATGTCCTTAATGAGTAAAATGGAATAAGACTAAATTGAGTACCTGTAGTTTATAAGTATCATTTATGTAATAAAGGTTGTGGGATGCCTATGTCATTTCTAAATGTAATTTCAAATCAAATCAACACTCTTTTATCCTTCAAAATAATATTTAGTCATACATGTTGATCTAATTATTACTTTTAACAAAGTTGAGAGAGTTGCTTGTATCTCTTCTTTGCTTATCCCTACTGTGGTATATGAGAAAGCAATGGGGAGATGAAACAGCTTGCATAATCTATGAATACAGAGAGGAAAAAGAAACTCACTTAAACCTCTTGTTAATTTTCTTAAAACTCCAGTTTTATTTTATTGTTTCAGAATTGACTGGCCCATGTTTCTTTTTGGGGTACCATAAGGGAAGGGTGAGGGTTATGCTCAGTGGACTATCAAAGGCTCATTATGTTACAGGTTTAGTTAGACATGACTGAGGAGGGATAAAGCAGGTGCTGGCCACACCCTTGGTGTACCCCCATCAAGGATTAACAGCCACATCTTCAGAGTCACCTCTAAAGGCTAACAGATCAGGAAAGGCCTAGCTACAGAGCTGACTGATAAGCCACAAGGGGACTTCTAAGAGCTGAACAAGTGCACGGAGGGTGCAACTCATCCTCAAGTAATTTTAAGGTCACAATAGAGCTCATTAAAAGTCTGTAAATATGCAATACATAAATAAATACAATTATAACAGAATGCATCATGGGTAGTAGGTACATGCGCAGACACCAAAATGTAATATAATCACCAGCTGTGAATCATAAATGTTGATCAAAGCCAAGTTTACATGTACACAAAGCAGTCTTAAAAGGATGCATGCCGCAAGAGCTTCTCTGGGCCATTGTCACTCTTGCTCAGGCAGTGGCCTGCTTTCACTCTTGAAAATGTGCTATACTTACCTACTCAATAAACTCTATCTGCCCATTTTGGTCTTAGGTCTCTAATTCTTTGGTGCATCTGGGACAAGAACTACGTGTCCTGGTAGCAATTACATTTTGAGAAATGGAGTAAAAACACTAGTTTTCTCAATTATTATTATTTTTTTACTTCTCCTGATGTTAGTAGCTCCCTGGATTGAAGTCACATTTATTTAGAAACTGCACTAACATAAAAATTTTTTTTAATGTTTATTCATTTTTGAGAGAGAGAGAGCAAGAGAGAGCGAGCAGGGAACAGGCCGAGAGAGAGGGAGACAGATTCCGAAGCAGGCTCCAGGCTCTGAGCTGTCAGCACAGAGCCCGACGTGGGATTTGGGCCCACGAACTGTGAGGTCATGACTTGAGCTGAAGTCAGATGCCTAACCAATTCAGCCACTCAGGCGCCCTCACAGAAGGTAGATTTTTTAATAATGACACATTTCCATTTTATACTTAGGTAGTTTTTGGTACCTGAACCCCAAATCCCTAGATTCTAGATTCGTGTACTATAAGCAATCAAAACAGATGAGGTACGTTTTGCTGCAGGCTTTCCATAGATAAGGACTGTATTAGTTTGCTAGAACTTCCATAACAAAACACCACAAACTGGGTGGCTTAAAAAACAGAAATTATTTTCTCAGAGTTAGAGGCTAACAATACAATATCAAGGTACCATCAAAGTTTGTTTCTGATGAGGTCTCTTTTCCTAGTCCTAGGTAGTAGGCTTCTCACTCTATCCTCACATGGTCTTTCCTTTGTGCAATATGGAGAGGTACAGAGGTCTCTTGTGTCTCTTCCTGTTTTTTTGTTTGTTTGTTTGTTTGCTTATTTATTTAGAGAGTGCAATTCAGAGAGGGTCAGACAGAAGGGAGAGCGAGAGGGGATCCCAAGCAGGTTCCACACTGTCAGCACAGAGCCTGATGTGGGGCTTGAACCCACAAACTGTAAGATCATGATCTGAGCCAAAGTCAGACACTTAACCGATTGAGCCACCCAAGCGCCCCTCTCCTCCTGTTCTTATAATGACACCAGTTCTATTGGATTAAGGCCCACCCTTACGACCTGATTTAATCTTTATTACTTTTTATAGGTCTTGTCTCCAAATATAGTCATATTAGAAGTTAGGGCTTTAACCTAATTGAATTGGGGGGGGGGGAGGAGACACATCCAGTCCATAACAAGGACTCTCTCACTAGCATCATTTGGTAAAATGATGATTTGGCATAATTAATGTGTTTGCCAGTTTTGTCATTAGTATGTTCATAAGGAGATTTGACTTGATCAACTTCCCTCTTTTCTAGGGGCCTTCCTGTCAAGGGAGAGAATGGATTGCAGGAATATTGCTAGCTGGTTTCTTCCCAGGCAGGCACTGGTATTATTCCTATTTGGAGGTTGAAGAATTGGGGCACAATAAGTTTAAGTTAGGCATAAAGTTAACCAGCTAGTAGACAAAGGAGCCTGGATCATAATGATTGTGGTTTATTAAATACCTACATACAGGAGGCACTAAATTGCATATAAATCCTCAACCAAATTCACATTTAATTTCTCAATAGCTTAAAATTTGAAAGAAGATATTCTTATAGCTATATAAAATATACACATGTATAGCAATACATTGTGAGAGAATACTACACAAACTTAGTCTAGTTTTTTCTTTCTCAGCAATGGCAACACCAACCATCTGCTTTTGCAAATCAGAAATGTAGGAGTTGTCCATGGTACTTTTCACTTCTTCATCCCCATATCCAATATTCTGTTGTTTCTACATTTAACAAACTTCTGTAAGTGATGTGTTTTACTCCACTTTTCCTATACCTCTCGTCTAAGTACTATCTTTACCCTCCTGAACTACTGCAATAATAAATTTCCAGGTAAGAAAATAGCCTATGCCAGCACACTCTTAACAAATAGTCTCTACATCACTTGCAAAATGATCTTTCAAAATGAAAATCTTATCATGTCATTCTCTACTTAAAATATATTAAAGATCCTCATTCTTATCATACTTATGGAAGTCTTTATTATGGTCTGTGAGGCACAACCTGGTCTAGCTCCCAACTATTTTTCTAGCTTTGATTCACACTATGCTCCTCCTTGCTCTCTGTATTCCAGCCACTCTGGTCATTTTGCAAACTGTTGTGATTTTGGTGCTTTTTCCTTCCAAATAGTTTTTGTATATGCTATTCTCTTTGTTCCTTTCCCTGTTGTTTGGATGTTTTTAAAGTTATCCTTCTGACATCAGTTATTTTTTACTCAATGAAGCCTTCCTCCACCTGTCTGACAAGGTCAAATTCCCCAGTTTATAGCCTCTCAAGTTATGGACTCTCAATTTCATTGAGAAACAGTTAAGTGAGACTCAATTCCATGAATCAACAATTTACTTAGAACAAATTTGGCAAAAGCCAATTTGCAGATGACCATTTCATCATCCTGGTCTTGGATGGTTCTCTGCAGCTGTCTTTCTGGAAGAGGTAGAGACAGGCAGAAGCTTAACTGTGAAGACAGTAAACTGCATTTAAAGAGAAACCCACCATTTGCTTACAGTAGATCATTGGACATTAGAAAAGGGCTTGGCATCTGAAATGTGAAAACATGAAATTGATACTCAGCTCAGATAGTCTGTCGAATTTGGGGCTGAAGATCTGTCATAAAAGGACTGACTTGAAACTTCTGTGAAATGAAGACTTCAAAAAAATCCTCACTAATTCAGTGAATTGGTCATTTGGTGAAATGATGATTTGGCAGACTACTTTTCATCAAATTGATTTTCTAGAAATTGGCTTTTGGCGAACTCACTTTCAGTGAATAGTCTGTTAGGGAATTCAGTGAATCAGTCATTTGGAAAATTGACTTTTGGCAAATTGACTTTCTGCAAATTGATTTTTGGCAAATTGGCCACCTTACAGCATCATGTTCCTCACCTTGTACCAGTTTTCATAGTTAATGTTTTCTATTGGTTTATGATTATTGGAACTGTGGTTCTCTCCTCCACTGTACAAAAGCAACACAAGGGGAAACAATCTGTTTTTATTCACTGTTATATTCTCAGCTTCCAGCGCAGTGTGTGGCACATAGTTAGTACTCAATAAATATACGTAGAATGAATGAAAAAAATAACACAAATCAAAAAATGGAAAAAGAATGGATTTGTGGCACAGCTTAATGGGACTTAATTATTAAATATCTGAAGGACCTGCTTATGTGGCAGTTGCTTATAGGTTAAGTGCCTACATGAATGCTGCATATATATAAGAAGGTACCATTTTAACTTAGATAAAGGTTAATAATAGCTAACGTTTATATATTCAAACTTTAGGAAGGTGGGGGGTACCTGGGTGGCTAAGTTGGTTAAGCATTCGACTCTTGATTTTGGTTCAGGTAATGACCTCACAGGGTTTGTGAGAATGAGCCCTGTGTCAGGCTGTGCACTGACAGCTCAGAGCCTGCTTGGGATTCTCTTCCTCCCTCTTTCTCTGCCCCTCCCCTGCTTGAACTCTCTCTTTCAAAATAAATATACACTTTTAAAAGATTAGATGGTAGGAAATGAACAGTTTATGACTTTGAATATCTCTTAGGATAGGCATGGACACGGGAGAGGAGATAGGTTATAAGAAAAGAAGTGTTCCGGATATAGATACAAACGTGATCTAAGAATGCAATTTTGAAAAGTGTCATGGAAGCTAGTGGTTGATGATAGGCTAAATAATGGCATGGCACAGTAAGTAGAAGGGGATTTTTGGGTCTTGTGTATCTACACCAGCACCCTGAAAAACTACCCCTCAAACATATAACATGTGAAACAGGGTCCTTGCTTGTAAGTATAGCATCAATGAAGAAATCCCTCTATTTACACTGGAACTAAAATAATGTCCTTGCTGTACAAATTGAACTTTAAGACAATTTTCCCAAGGTCTCCTTCTTACCAGATCATTGTTCCAAGTCCCTTCTATATAGAAATTCTAGAGGTGGGTCCAGTTCTCATAGGATCACCTGGGTGGGAATGAAAGCAACAGAGGTGGAAAATGTATCAATGATAATATGGGGAGTGAGGAATGAGATTAAATAATTCACGGAAGCTTTCTTAGCATTACTAAATAGCAATAGTAATAAAAGCATATCTTTCTGTACAGAAAGATAGAGATCAAAAAAAGAGAATGAGAACTTGTTGCTTTAATGTAAGCCTTTGTATTTGGTGAGGAGAGGTACTTTCTATATGTACTACATCTAATTTTTATAATAAATTTGCAAATGAATTATTATTCTTCCTATTTTATGGATAATGAAACAGACTCAGGTTTCTCAAGGTCCTATATTGAGTGATCGATCTTGGGATTCTAACCAATGTCTGTCTTATTTCAAAGTCATCTGATTTCTACTGTACCACACTACCCTTGTAGGATATTGTTAGTTAGGGATGATAATGATGGTGTTGAAAATTGAATGTTTATTCTCAAGCACATATTGTACGAAACGTGAAGGAAACAAAGTTTAATCTAAGAAATGAATGTTGGTGACTGATACAAAGAGTTAGATACTGGGTGAATAGAGCCTGTTTAACTGGAACGATATGTTACCATAGCCATTTATCAAAACATAGCAACAATATATTGGCAACACAGCTATCTTTGGTTTGAAGATAGTATTGACTGAGAGGCTATTCTTGAGAACATGCCATTGAATTTATCTCTAGAGATTGAGTGTATATTTGAAATAGACTTGGTACATCAAATGAAAGATGAACTGTTCTTGCAGTTTCTTTTCTCAATAAGATGAAAATGTTGATTATTCCTAAAGATTTTAATAATGTAATAGTTACAGTCCAAAACTGAAATGTTCAGAATGATTTATGAAGCTTTCAGAAAGCTTCAACAGTAGGGAGTTGGTCTTGTAGGGAATTGTTAATTTCATCAAATTTTATAGAGGAAACTGGAATGGATTACGTATATTTCTTTCATCACATTATGTTCACTATTTTTCCTCTATTATCACCTATGGGAACTGCTGTTGTTAAGCCAGAAGTTAAATATATTATTAGTCATATTCAGTGTTTAGATTAATTTGAGTTAAATACCAGTTTTTTCATATGTACTAAAAACAAACAAAATACATTTTTAGATTTGTGCATTCATTTATTCTAGATGGAACTAAGGAAGGTATAAATTTGGGCTCCAAATATTTTAGAAAGAATCCAATGCATTATTTACCAATAATTTTTTTTGAAATAATATTTTTGTATGCTGGAGTAAGGCAGGATTTTGAAAAATTCTTTTCTCTTTAGAATTGCCTCTACTCTTTATCCATTAAACAAAAAATCTGAACAATTTCCCTTCCCAACTCTTCAAATGCATATACACACAATGACATAAATTTGTGACCAAGATTTGTTGTGTGATGATATGGAAACTCTGCCTTTTAACTTTTTTCCCCCCTAATGGCAGTAAAAATTGTACATTTCCTTTTTCTTTCTGTGAATAATGCTGCTTCATTGATTTTGTGGTGTCATCTGTGAAGGAACTAATCTTGATCTTCCAATCTCTACCTTTTATAACTTTTTAATGACATAGCTCAAGATGGGATCATATTACAGTGCAAATTATTTCCAAAGAAAGCAGTAATTAAGATATTAACTCTTCTGGAAGGTTTCAAAGCAGAGCTTACTCAATAATGAAAAATAAGGTGTTCTGAATATTTCTTTGTCTGACTCTTTTGAGTTGAGAATCAGGACTATAACATTGTCTTGTTTATTTAAAGAGTGAACAGTATTAATTTTGTGTATGTTTGACTAAATATGTGATTAGATAAATAATGGAAAAAATGGCATTTATGCAATTTTTTTCAGAACATGGTAAAAAGATCAATTAAATATTCCTAGTTATTTGCACACTTTCAGGTTAATTCTTTTGCTTTGTTAAGCCAAACCAAACCAAACCTTTCTTAGGAGAATAAGATATAGATGGGGCAAGTTTATTATATTCCAATCAAGACAAGACAAAATGTTACTGTTCATAGACAATAAGAGGTAGGCTAATATCTAATAGATCAGTATTTATGGATACAAATGATATTAGCCTGTTCCAGCCTATCAGGTAAAGAGTAATTCTCTCAACTTTTGCTGTAAGGTCTCTCCCACTTTAGAATTGGAACACAAAATTCAGTGGTATAATTTTTCTCTTAGTAAGATTTCCACAATATATCAAGTGATAACTATTTTACCATTGCCCAAACTTTTTATGGTTAAATTCTTATGTTAAACTAAAAAATTCCGAGTAAATCTTTGCACCCTGCATCTCTTTAAATACCCAAAGTTCTTCAGGTTGTTGACAATTAAGTTTTATTCATTTATTTATTTAAAACAATATTTTAAAGACAAGAGTTTTAAAACTGCTTTTCAAAACTTCAATACTACCCAGCTACTCTTACTGGTGGACTTCCCTGGGTATTGAAGATAGTTATAAACATTCACTTCCTTTATGTTTTGAACAATCAACAAAGAACCAAGAACTAGAGTCTTGTGATAAATGAGCTTAACCACGTGTTTTGGTTAGGCCAAGCTTACTGGATATAATAGTATTTGCTGTGAAGGAAAGTTTGCTAATATTTTGGAAACACAATTTCTGTCTGAGAGTCGATTATAAGTCTACCTGCTAATTTTCAGGTAGATCCAATATGTGGAGACTTTTTTCTCCATACATTATTAATTAAGAGACTATGAACTGTTCACTTTATAGTGTACTGTACTTCTATTTTATGCTAATTTGTTTTATTTTTTATTTTTTTTGTATGAAATTTATTGTCAAATTGGTTTCCATATAACACCCAATGCTCATCCCAACAGGTGCCCTCCTCAATGCCCATCACCCACTCTCCCATCCCCTCCAACCCCCCCATCAACCCTCAATTTCTTATCAGTATTTAAGGATCTCTTATGGTTGCCTCCTTCCCTCTCTGTAACTTTTTTTACCCCTTCCCTTCCCCCACGGTCTTCTGTTGTTTCTCAGGATCCACATATGAGTGAAAACATATGGTATCTGTCTTCTCTGCCTGACTTATTTCACTTGGCATAACACTCTTCAGTTCCATCCATGTTGCTACAAATGGCCAGATTTCATTCTTTGTCATTGCCAAGTAGTATTCCATTGTATATATAAACCACATCTTCTTTATCCATTCGTCAGTTGATGGACATTTAGGCTCTTCCCATAATTTGGCTATTGTTGAAAGTGCTGCTATAAACATTGGGGCACAAGTGCCCCTATGCATTAGCACTCCTGTATCCCTTGGGTAAATTCCTAGCAGTGCTATTGCTGGGTCATAAGGTAGATCTATTTTTAATTTTTTGAGGAACCTCCACACTGTTTTCCAGAACGGCTGCACCAGTTTGCATCCCCACCAACAGTGCAAGAGGGTTCCCATTTCTCCACATCCTCTCTAGCATCTATAGTCTCCTGATTCATTTATTTTAGCCACTCTGACCGGCATTAGGTGGTATCTCAGTGTGGTTTTGATTTGTATTTCTCTGATGAGGAGAGACATTGAGCATCTTTTCATGTGCCTGTTGGCCATGTGGATGTCTTCTTTAGAGAAGTGTCTATTCATGTCTTCTGCCCATTTCTTCACTGGATTATTTGTTTTTCAGGTGTGGAGTTTGGTGAGTTCTTTATAGATTTTGGATACTAGCCCTTTGTCTGATATGTTATTTGCAAATATCTTTTCCTATTCCCTTGGTTGCCTTTTAGTTTTGTTGATTGTTTCCTTTGCAGTGCAGAAGCTTTTTATCTTGATGAGGTCCCAATAGTTCATTTTTGCTTTTAATTCCCTTGCCTTTGGAGATGTGTCAAGTAAGAAATTGCTGCGGCTGAGGTCAGAGAGGTTTTTTTCCTGCTTTCTTCTCTAGGGTTTTTGATGGTTTCCTGTCTCACATTCAGGTCCTTTATCCGTTTTGAGTTTATCCTTGTGAATGGTGTAAGAAAGTGGTCTAGTTTCATTCTTCTGCATGTTGCTGTCCAGTTCTCCCAGCACCATTTGTTAAAGAGACTGTCTTTTTTCCATTGGATATTCTTTCCTGTTTGTCAAGGATTAGTTGGCCATACATTTGTGGGTCCAGTTCTGGAGTCTCTATTCCATTGGTCTATGTGTCTTGTTTTTGTGCCAATACCATGTAGTCTTGATGATTACAGCTTTGAAGTAGAGGCTAAAGTCTGGGATTGTGATGCCTCCCGCTTTGGTTTTCTTCTTCATTACATCTTGGTTAGGTTTATTCCTAGGTATTTTATGATTGTTGGTGCAATTGTGAATGGGATCAGTTTCTCTATTTGTCTTTCTGTTGCTTCATTATTAGTGTATAAGAATGCAACTGATTTTTGTACATTGATTTTGTATCCTGCAACTTTGCTGAATTCAGGTATCAGTTCTAGCAGACTTTTAGTGGAGTCTATTGGATTTTCCATGTATAATATCATGTCATCTGCAAAAAGTGAAAGCTTGACTTCATCTTTGCCAATTTTGATGCCTTTGATTTCCTTTTGTTATCTGATTGCTGATGCTAGAACTTCCAACACTATGGTAAACAACAGCGGTGAGAGTGGACATCCCTGCCATGTTCCTGATCTCAGGGGGGAAGCTCTCAGTTTTTCCCATTGAGGATGATATTAGCTGTGAGCTTTTCATAAATGGCTTTTATGATGTTTAAGTATGTTCCTTCTATCCCGACTTTCTCGAGGGTTTTTATTAAGAAAGGATGATGAATTTTGTCAAATGCTTTTTCTGCATCGATTGACAGGATCACATGGTTCTTTTCTTTTATTAATGTGATGTATCATATTGATTGATTTGCAAATGTTGAACCAGCCCTGCATCCCAGGAATGAATCCCACTTGATCATGGTGAATAATTCTTTTTATATGCTGTCGAATTCGATTTGCTAGTATCTTGTTGAGAATTTTTGCATCCATATTCATCAGGGATATTGGCCTGTAGTTCTCTTTTTTTGCTGGGTCTCTGTCTGGTTTGGGAATCAAAGTAATGCTGGCTTCATAGAACGAGTCTGGAAGTTTTTCTTCCCTTTCTATTTTTTGGAACAGCTTGAGAAGGATAGGTATTATCTCTGCTTTAAATGTCTGGTAGAATTCCCCAGGGAAGCCATCTGGTCCTGGACTCTTATTTTTTTGGAGATTTTTGATAACTGATTCAATTTATTCGCTGGTTATGGGTCTGTTTAAATTTTCCATTTCTTCCTGTTTGAGTTTTGGAAGTGTGTGAGTGCTTAGGAGTTTGTCCATTTCTTCCAGGTTGTCCAGTTTGTTGGCATATAATTTTTCATAGTATTCCCTGATAATTGTTTGTATTTCTGAGGGATTGGTTGTAATAATTCCATTTTCATTCATGATTTTATCTATTTGGGTCATCTCCCTTTTCTTTTTGAGAAGCCTGGCTAGAGGTTTGTCAATTTTGTTTATTTTTTCAAAAAAACCAACTCTTGGTTTCATTGATCTGCTCTGCTGTTTTTTAAGATTCTATATTGTTTATTTCTGCTCTGATCTTTATTTTTTCTCTTCTTCTGCTGGGTTTGGGGTGTCTTTGCTGTTCTGCTTCTATTTCCTTTAGGTGTGCTGTTAGAGTTTGTATTTGGGATTTTTCTTGTTTCTTTAGATAGGCCTGGATTGCAATGTATTTTCCTCTCAGGACTGCCTTCACTGCATCCCAAAGTGTTTGGATTGTTGTATTTTAATTTTCATTTGTTTCCATATATTTTTTAATTTCTTCTAGTTGCCTGGTTGACCCATTCATTCTTTACTAGGGTGTTCTTTAACCTCCATGCTTTTGGAGGTTTTCCAGACTTTTTCCTGTGGTTGATTTCAAGCTTCATAGCATTGTGGTCTGAAAGTGTGCATGGTATGATCTCAATTCTTGTATACTTATGAAAGGCTGTTTTGTGACCCAGTATGTGATCTATCTTGGAGAATATTCCATGTGCACTCGAGAAGAAAGTGTATTCTGTTGCTTTGGGATGCAGAGTTCTAAATATATCTGTCAAGTCCATCTGATCCAATGTATCATTCAGGGCCCTTGTTTCTTTATTGATCCTTTTTCTAGATGATCTATCCATTGTTGTAAGTGGGGTATTAAAGTCCCCTGCAATTACCACATTCTTATCAATAAGGTTGCTTATGTTTGTGATTAATTGTTTTATATATTTGGGGGCTCCCATATTCGGCACATGGACATTTATAATTGTTAGCTCTTCCTGATGGATAGACCCTGCAATTATTATATAATGGCCATCTTTATCTCTTGTTACAGCCTTTAATTTAAAGTCTAGTTTGTCTGACATAAGTATGGCTACTCCAGCTTTCTTTTCACTTCCAGTAGCATGATAAATAGTTCTCCATCCTCTTTCTTTCAATCTGAAGGTGTCCTCAGGCCTAAAATGAGTCTCTTGTAGACAGAAAATAGGTGGGTCTTGTTTTTTTTTCATCCATTCTGATACCCTATGTCTTTTAGTTGGAGCATTTAGTCCATTTACATTCAGTGTTATTATTGAAAGATGTGTGTTTAGAGTCATTGTGATGTCTGTAGGTTTCATGCTTGTAGTGATGTCTCTGGTACTTTGTGGTCCTTGCAACATTTCACTCATAGAGTCCCTCTTAGGATCTCTTGTAGGGCTGGTTTAGTGGTGATGAATTCCTTCAGTTTTTGTTTGTTTGGGAAAACCTTTATCTCTCCTTCTCTTCTGAATGACAGACTTGCTGAATAAAGGATTCTCAGCTGCATATTTTTTCTGTTCATCACATTGAAGATTTCCTGCCATTCCTTTCTGGCCTGCCAAGTTTCAGTAGATAGGTCTGCGACTACTCTTATGGGTCTACCTTTGTAAGTCAGAGCATGTTTATCCCTAGCTGCTTTTCAGAATTCACTCTTTATCCTTGTATTTTGCCAGTTTCACTATGATATGCCATGCAGAAGATTGATTCAAGTTACGTCTGAAGGGAGTTCTCTGTGCTTCCTGGATTTCAATGCCTTTTTCCTTCCCCTGATCAGGGAAGTTCTCAGCTATGACTTGTTCAAGTACACCATCAGCCCCTTTCTCTCTCTCTTCTTTTTCTGGAATTCCTATGATACAGATATTGTTCTGTTTGATTGCATCACTTAGTTCTCTGATTCTCCCCACATACTCCTGGATTTTTTTTATCTCTCTTTTTCTCAGCTTCCTCTTTTTCTATAATTTTATCTTCTAATTCACCTATTCTCTCCTCTGCCTCTTCAGTCCGTGCTATGGCTGCTTCCATTTTATTTTGCACCTCATTTATAGCATTTTTTTTAGCTCCTCATGACATTTCTTAGTCCCTTGATCTCTGTAGCAATAGATTCTTTGCTTTCCTCTATGCTTTTTTCAAGCCCAGCGATTAATTTTATGACTATTATTCTAAATTCTTGTTCCATTATATTGCTTAAATCGTTTTTGATCAATTCGTTAGCTGTTGCTACTTCCTGGAGTTTCTTTTGAGGAGAATTCTTCTGTTTTGTCATTTTGGTAGTCCCTGCAGTGGCTCCAAACAGCAGGGCACTTCCCCTGTGCTGTCAGAGTAACTTGTGTTAGTGGGAGGGGGCCGTAGTCAGACCTGATGTCTGCCTCCAGTCCATGGCTGGGGCCACAGTCAGACTGGTGTGTACCTTATCTTCCCCTCTCCCAGGGGCAGGACTCACTGTGGAGTGGTGTAGTCCCTGTCTGGGCTGCTTGCACACTGCCAGGCTTGTGGTGTGATTCAATGGGATCTGACGTATTAGCTGGGGTGGATTCGCAAGTTGCACAGGGGCAGGAGGGGCAGGCTTAGCTTGCTTTGCCATGGGTGGTTCCCTGTGGGAAGGGCCCTGCAGCACCGGGAGGGAGGCAGACCCGTCAGAGGGATGGATCCACAGAAGCACAGAAGGACAGTGTTGGGTGTTTGCACCGTGCAAGCAAGTTTGTTGACAGGAACTGGTTCCCTTTGGAATTTCTACTGGGGGATGGGAGAGGGTGATGGCACTTGCCAGTGCCTTTGTTCCCCGTGTAGCTGAGCTCTGTCTTCTAGGGCTCAACACCTCTCCCTCCCGGTGTCCTCTTGCCCTCCCGCTCTCTTAGCAGAGCTGTTGACTTCTAATATTCCAGATGTTAAGTCCCGCCGGCTGTCAGAACTCATGGAGTTTGGTCCCTCAGCTTTTGCAAGCCAGACTTCAGGGGTTCTGCCTTGCCAGGCAGGCTGCCCCTCCACCGCCCTGGCTCACTCCTGCCAGTCTGTGTAGCACGCACCACCTCTCTGCCCTTCCTACCCTCTTCCATGGGCCTCTTGTCTACGCTTGGCTCTGGAGAGTCCATTCTGCTAGTCTTCTGGTGGTTTCTGGGTTATTTAGGCAGATGTGGGTGGAATCTAAGTGATCAGCAGGATGCGGTGAGTCCAGTGTCCTCCTACGCTGCCATCTTCCGAGAGTCTCCTCCACATAACTGTTATTACAAAATATTATCATAATTGTTCTATTTTGTTGTTATTGTTGTTAATCTCTTACTGTGCCTAATTCATAAATTAAACTCTCTTATAAGTATGCATGTATAGGAAAAAACAGTATATGCAGGGTTTGGTACTATCCATGGTTTCATGCATCCACTGGGGGTCTTTGAACCCCCAGTGGATAAGGGGGGATTACTCTAGAGACAGATAAAAGAATTGCCTTGAAACACTGAGGTCCTACCAGGAAACCATTCTTTTCATTTGTAATTGCTTTTTGTTTGTTTCCATCACTCCAACCTATAATAGAAAATGGAATGTAGAGAGTAAGGAGATAATTCACCCAGAATAATTATATTAACTTTTTAGAGTCACTTTTGTTTAGTAGGTAACCTAATAGGAATAGTTTTTGAGGCAAATTTCTTTTTATTTATAAAAAAATAAGCACCTTTAAAGAATTTTTACATTACAGATGGTCAAAGGGCAAAAATAATGTTTGATTTTCTTGGGGTTATTTAAATGCTGAATGAAGTCTTAATCCTCAGCCAAATTCTTCATCATAGATTATTCACACTATTTAGGACACTTTCCAGTTAAATTTGTGGGTCCTAATGTACTATAGGCATTCTCCATAATTTCACACTTAAATGACTAGCTTATCAAAAATAGAATCTGACTCCAGGACATATGGTATTCACACAGGTTATTGTTATGTATTTATCAGTATGCAATTATCATTTGTTGTCTGTCATTCCCCATAAATGAGTTTTCATGATTTTATGGAGTTTTACAGCTCATATATTTTTTTGCTGCTTATAACTTTTCACACATTGTGAATTTGTAGTAAATTTTATTATTGACAATAAATAATAGAACAGTAATAAAAATAGGTTAGTGGAATGAATAGCAGGTAGAAATATGATCAACAACTTTTCCAATTTCTCTTTGAACATGATTAAATTTCAGGAAAAGAAATGTGTATTAGCTGCTTGAAAAAATGCTTTGACTCCTAGCATTGTGATTTTCATATTCAAGGGAAAGTGAATGTCTTTTTTGGTGCTATGTAGAGCTACACACACACCTTGTTTGTACTAACAGTGCTCTTTTGAGTGAGTTATTTAAACTGGTTTTCCATTTGTCAGATGGGATAATGATACATTATAGCGTTGTCATAGGTATAATTCAAGTAACCCAAATAAAATATTTATATAAACTCACTATGCTTTTGTTATCTACTGTGCAAGCACCAGCACCTTGTCCAGTATTCTAAGAGATTCCCAAGGGATATCTAAATAATTTTAAAACACTTATTATGGAAGTGTGCAGAGGTACTTGAAGGGTTCTGCAAACATTGAATTTGAATATCATTTTTAAGTTTTTATTTATCACACACAAATATACAAAACTACTATAAGGCTTGAAACAAAAGCAGCAGTTCTTTTGTCCCCCCTGCCTACCCCCTGTCCTGTCTCTGCTGCTTTCAGTACTATTGTAGCTCGTTTCTTCTGTTATTTCTACCATATTTCTAGTATTCTAGTCTTTCTTGGTTTTTAAATTTCACTATTTTTAAAATTCAGAAATAATTATTATAAAACATTGAAAAGCAAAAAAAAAAAAAGGAAATTAGACAATGATGAGATAATTTTTAAATTTTAGACTCTGTTTCTATTGACTTCCTACTATGGAAGATGAACATATAGCTTTTGTATTTCCCTCTGTGCTACCCATTGCATAACCAGCCACAGACCAACACATTCCTTTACCCTTTTTCCTCTCCATGTAACTGTGTCATAATTTTTGTTTAAATGAATGATAGTTGTACATATAGCTATAAATATGTAAATATTGTTCATAGCTAAGCCTAGTTTGTATTTCCTTTCTTATACAATTTTTATCTTTCATAGAGTTAACAATTATTTCATTTAAAAAATTTGCTTTGTTATCTATGTTTCTTCTTTTTAATTATTATTATTTTTTATTTAAGTGTAGTTGATACAGTGTTACATAAGTTTCAGGTGTACAACATAGTGATTGGACAAGTTTAAACATTATGCTATGCTTACCACAAATGTAGCTAGCATCTGTCATCATACAATGCTATTATAACATCATTGACTATATTACTTATGCTTTAATTCTTGTGACTTATTCACTTCATAACTGAAAGTTTGTATCTCTCACTCCCCTTCACCTATTTTGCCCATCCCTCCCATGCATCCCTCTTTCCTTTTAAAACCGTTAGTTTGTACCACAGGTCTGATTCTCCTTTAATTTGTTTATTTATTCATTTTTGTTTTTTAGATTCCACATGAGTGAAATAATGTGTTTATTTGTCTTTCTCAATCTGACCTATTTCACTTAGCATATTACCCTCTAGGTCTATACATGTTGTTGCAAATGGCACAATCTTATTCTTTTTTATGGCTGCATAATATTCTTCTGTGTGGGCACGTGTGTGTGTGTGTGTGTGTGTGTGCGCGTGTGTGTGTATGTACACATCACATCTTGTCCGTTTGTCTATCCATGGACTCAGATTGCTTCCATAATTTGGCTATTATAAATAATGCTGCAATAAACCTTGGAGTGCATATATTGTTTTCAGATTAGTGTTTTTGGTATCTATACCCAGTAATGGAATTATTGGATAATATGGTATTTCTATTTTTAATTTTTTGATGAAACTCAGTACTGTTTTACATGGTGGGCTATATCAATTTACATTTGCACCAATAGTGCATGTAGTTTCCTCTTTTTCCACATCCTCACCAACACTTGTTATTTCTTACCTTTTTCATTTTAGCCATTCTGACAGGTATAAGGTGATATCTCACTGTAGTATTGATTTGCATTTCCCTAATGATTAGTGATCTTGAGCATCTTTTCATGTGTCTGTTGGCCATCTGTATGTCTTCTTTGAAAAAATGTCTATTCAGGTCTTCTGCCGATTTTTTAATCAAATTATTCTTTTTGGTGTTTCATTGTATAAACTCTTTATATATTTTGGATACTCCTATTGAATATCTTCTCCCACTTAGTAGGCTGCCTTTTTTTTTTTTAATGTTTATTTGGTTTTGAGAGAGAAAGGGAGAGAGAGCATGAGCAGGAGAGAGGTACAGAGAAAGGGGTAGACACAGAATCTGAAGCAGGCTCCAGGCTCTGAGTTGTCAATACAGAGCCCTATGGAGGGCTCAAACTCAAGAACCATGAGATCACGATCTGAGATGTGCAAGCAACTAAGCCACGAGGGGCCCCTGCCTTTTTGTTTTGTTAATGGTTTCCCTCACTATGCAAAAGCTTTCTATTTTGGTATAGTCCCAACAGTTTATTTTTGCTTTTGTTTCTCTTTCCTTAGGAGACATATCTAGAAGAATGTTGCTATGCCAATATCAGATAAATTACTGCTTGTATTCTCTTCTAGGATTTTAATGGTTTCAGGTCTCACATTTAGGTCTCTAATCCACTTTGAGATTAGCTTTGTGTATGGTGTTGAAAGAGGTCCAGTTCCATTCTTTTACATGTATTTATCCAGTTTTCCCAGCACTATTTATTGACGAGCCTGTCTTTTTCCCATTGTATATTCTTACCTCCTTTGATATAGACTAATCGACCATATAATCCTGGATTTATTTCTGGGCTCTGTATTCTGTTCTTACATTTAGTTTATTAATTTAGACTCTAAATTTCCTATGGAACTTTGACATGCTTCTCGACATAGTAAAATACATTGATGATTTGTTAGTTTTACATTCTTTTTCTGGAGCCAGGGCTCTCAGAGCCCTTGTTAGACCACAGCTGGGATTAATAGCTCAGTAGGCTTGGTGGGACTCCCCTTCACCAACATGCTGAGAATGTTCTCCCTTTTTGGTTTATCTCTTCATTTTAGTGGAGTTTATTCTCCATCAACTACCCAAGAAATGGTGCACTGGAGTAAGTTATTGAGATCTTGCATACCATGAAATATCTTTTCTGCTCTCACACTCATTTAATAGAGGGGCTGTGTATAGCATTTTAGGTGGAAAATAATTTTCCCTCAAAATGTTGAAGGAATTCCTTTTTTTATCCTTTTGCATTTCCCCAACAATTCATATGATGAATGAATAAATAAAGAACTTAGGTTTAGTTGCATGACCTCAAGGAACTCAGAGTCTGGAGAATGGGTAGAATATAGAAAGAAAGGGTTAATATTTGTATATTTACCTTATGTCAGGCAATAGTATAATATATTATCTAGTTTAGTCTTCATAAAATTTAACTTTATACCAAAGCAACTGAGGTTTGGAGAAGTTAAGTACCCAGGGTCACTCAGTTGAAGTTTTAAATACATGTATAGCTGTAGTCCTTGTTTTTCTCATTCTCTTAGGTTGCCTTCCAGGGATACCAATAACATCTTATTTGATCTCAGTTAGCAGTTTGGTATTGTAGTTTTTAGGGGCATGGCTCCTGGTTTCACATCTGCCTCTTACTAGCTGTATTATGACTTACTGTGTGTAAAGTACTTAGAGAAGTATAACAGATACTGTATAATGCTAGCTATTGTAAATATTAAAATTGATTTTCAACTGGACTTTTCTGGGTCTTGCTCTCCTCCTCTCTCACTGTATTTGCTTAATTAACTTCTCATTCTTAAAGTTATCACCTCCAGTTTCAGTTCCCTAGTAAAACCATCCAACTAGACAGAGGCTTACTTTCCCCAAAACTAAATGTTTCTATCTCCCTCTCATAGTAAACTTATGGGACTTAGTAATTTTCCCTCCTATCAAAGTTGGTAATTATGTGTTTTTGTAAGTATTTGTTTCAAATCTGTTTTCCCTGTTGAAGTCTGTGTTCCATGTCTGTTTTGCTTGCATTTATACCTGTAGCAAATATTTGGAACATAGGTAGTATATAAATATTTGATGAAATATTAGTTGAATAAATGAATATTGAGCACAGACAAGTCTAAATATATGTTTTTTCTTTACTAAAATGGTATATTTTAATAGAAAGTTAGTAAATAACAAACAGCAACTACAATTATTTTTTCTGTGTTTCTTATGCACCTAAGTATAGGGAGAAACTGTTGTTCCTATATGTCTGTGCCAGGGAAGGTTTAGTTTGCAGCCCATTAATGGGTTAATAAATGGGTTGCAGAGTCAATTTAGTGGGTTAGGACCAGTTTTTAAAAAATGATATGTAAGAGAAGGGAAAATTTCAGAGTATATCACATATAATAAGGGGGTATCATCTCATGAAATACTTCTTCCAAATTTTATCTACATGTCTATATCTGTAATACACCTATATTATTTTGTGAAGTGGATCACGTTATAATAAATAATATTTTTTAGTGTGAGTATGATTAAAAAAAGTCTTGCCAAGTCAGTTGCTCTAGGAAAGAGATTGACAAACTTTTGGTGAAGTGCTAGTTAGTAAATATTTTCAGTTTTGTGGTTCATATGGTGTTTGTGGCAACTACTCAACTCTGCCATTGTAGAATGAAAACAGCCATGAAAAATAAGTGAATGACTGGACATAGCTGTTTCCAATACAACTTTACAAAAATAAAAGGCTAGATGAATTTGACCTAGAGGTCATAGTTTGCTGACCCCTGCTCTAGGGGAAGAGGTTGGTGGGGAGTCTTCTATCCCTCTCTCTACTTTGTTAGTTGAAGGAGATAGGGAGATAGGCTGCACTCTGAGCTAAGTTAACTCGGGCTCTTATTCTCATTACTTCCTTGCATTTCTGACTATGTGATAGAATTGAAAGAAAGTAGGCAGTGTTTTCTTCTGAGCTTGCCACTGTCCTTCCAAGGCTTTTACCTATCTTTGCATGTTATATACTGCACTCTATGTGGCTGGAGGCCCTTAGAGTTGTGCCATCTAGCAGCTGGCTGCCTGGCAAGTAGCTTTAGAGTCTACTCTGTGAATCTGCTTCTCTCCAGGAGTGGGTCTTAAGTTCCAGACTCGGTGTTAGTAGGATGCCCACTTAGGTCTCAATCCATGTTCTCAAATCCAGCTGTTAATAGACTTGAATTTTATTTTATTTATTATTTTTTTTCAACGTTTTTACTTATTTTTGGGACAGAGAGAGACAGAGCATGAACGGGGGAGGGGCAGAGAGAGAGGGAGACACAGAATCGGAAACAGGCTCCAGGCTCTGAGCCATCAGCCCAGAGCCCGACGCGGGGCTCGAACTCACGGACCGCGAGATCGTGACCTGGCTGAAGTCGGATGCTTAACCGACTGTGCCACCCAGGCGCCCCTAGACTTGAATTTTAAAATGATTGTGCATTTGTCTTGATTGAATAAAATAGATCTATTTTTGTAAGTTCTTTGTAAGAGTACTTTACAATTTAGAACCCACGGAGATGAGTTGAAGTTCTCTGAACTTCCAACATTAAAAATCAGGTATTCCAACTATATTTCAAAAGAAGTTAGATTTTCCACTTTCTCCAGAATAATATATGTCTTTCAAACTTTTCTCACTCCAACCAATCTGAGAAATACAACACTCTAGAGTGATTCTTATTTGAAGTGAGAAGGAGTTGTGGAGGGATGAAATCTATTGAGAATAACTGCTTTGGAAGAGGGTGGCAGATGTAATAGATTGGCTACACCAAATTCTTTTGTAATCCCCTCCTCCCCCTTTTTTTTCCTTCTAGGGTGGTTAAAAATCTTAAAGATTCATGTTCTTCAGACTCCCTTGAAGCTAAGGTGAGCCATGTGACATAGTTGAGGTAAATAAATAGAAATATTTTTTCCCTTTTTTTTTTTTCTGGATGAGATGGTTCCTAGCAGGTGCCTGCAAATGCAACAGCCATATTGCATGCATGGGCAGGAAAACTCCCTGCCCTGCCGAGGATGCTGGCACAGGAGATGAAGGAGTCAGTTTGCTTGGTAACACCATTGAGGCTTTGGATCCCTTATGCCCAGACATCCTGTTTCATGAGCTAAATAGGTTCCTGTGGTATGAACAACTATCAGTCAAGCTTTTAGTTTAGAGGTGAACACAATCCTAAATGATACCAAAAGAAGCTCAGATTGTTAGATGGAAATTTTTGTTACAAAGTAATGTTAGGAGGACATAACCTAGATAATGACGGGGAAAAAAACCATTTGTTTGCAACTTAATACTTTGAATGAATAAATGATAAGTTGTAAGTTATTCATAATGCTAAATCTTTATTTCTTTCAACACAAGAAGTTATAGTGGGATTCTTAGAACTTTATAATTGTAGAAGTTTCCAAACTAGGGAAAGTTCAGGATCTTTTCATCCACAATGCTCACTGAATCCCTGGTGTATATTAGGTATGCCCTATGAATGCATGTTGAATGAATTATTAAAAATATCATTGAAGGAATAAATGAATGTGAAATGATAAGTGCAATGGTAAGTGCATTTTCAACATTCTGTCAATCTGTTGTTGGCAGATTGGACATTCATTTGTGTAATAGCTTAATGAGTTTTGGTAAGTGGGAGCTTATGCTACTACACTCATGCATGGTCCCTATCCCTGACACCAGAGATACTCTGTTCATGTGTCCATTACACCAGCACTGGAATGGCCAACGACAGAGAATGTTGACATTATCTGATTGAGTCATTTTGTTTACCTGGCTATTTAATGACTATTCTGTGGTGGTTGCTTTCTGGTGGCTATTAAATGTAAAGCGAGAATTTTCACACTTCATGCCCACTCATATATATCCATTCACATACCTCTACTTTTCTCTACTCTTGGTACCAATTTTTGCACGTTGGCTTCTCCAGGAAGTAGATTTCTAGATGGAATTAGTGTGTGGGAGATTCATTAGGAATGCTTGTGGGATCAATGCCTGTGGATGGATGTGGATGGAAGAAACAGGATAGGGCAGAATGAAATGCTATGCTGCGGTAATGAAGTCTGAATGGAGGCCTCAGCTGACCATGGGGGGGGGTGGTTATAAAGATCAAATGTGCTGAGGAGAAAGGGCTGGGCATTTATACACACAATTTATCAGTTACTGGATATAGGACTGTTAGAACAGAGACATGACTTTGACCAAGCTGGCTTTCTTTAGCTATGACAATTCTTAGAGGATACTGTGGCCTAGAGATGTCTGCCAGAATAACTAAAAATGGGATAATAAGTCCTTCATTTCTGGAAAGGATACTGGATGGCACAATAAAGTATCCACTGCTGTCGAAAGTTGGAGGACTTTTTTCAATTTGCACAATCTTAGTCTCTTTTAATCCTTTTAATCTTTTAAGCCACCTCCATAATTTGAGACAGACCTCCTTCCAGGTGAAGCATCTTCATACGCTGCAGGAAAACACCGTTAAGTTTCTTAGTAGCCATTTGTCTAATTGAGAGTCTACTGGGCACCGTCTCAAATATTCTAAGGTCTTAGCAAAGGTCTTACAACAATATCCTTTAGTTGACCTTTATTTTGAGGCCATTTCTTACTTTAAGAGTTTTTTGCTGGAGAGATGTTTTGAGAAATAGTTTTATATTGCAGCCCAGCAAGTCCAGGGACCTCTGTATTTCCTGTATACTGCTTGCAAACTGATTATTTTTTTTCGTTGTAATCTCCATGTTCTTATAAAGATTAATTGCTGCCCCTGTGTTTATCATACACAGCTCAAGGAAGATAAGTGCATTTTCAACATTCTGATTAACTCATTAGCTAGATCCACAAATTCATTAGGTATATTATCTAGCTTTCAGGTTACTTCAGCCAACAGTATCGTCAGTTATTACTCCATTACATACCATGAGTTTCCATTTTTTCAGACTCCAATAACAATCATCGCCACTCATGAGGTTTACCAACAGTTTGTTTACCATTCTCCCAGCCATCCTTGCTTTGTTTCCAGCTCACTAAGGATCCCAAATACAATGATGCGTGTTGTTTGTTAAGTCAGCATCCTACTTCTAGCTAGCAATTTCTGTATCAATCATGTATTACTGCATTAGCAAAGCACCCCAAAACTTAGTGGCTTTACACAACAACCTACTTATTTACTCTTGATTTTGCAATTTGACCATTTTCAGCTGGGTGTTTCTTCTGCTTGTCTTTCTTGGGGTCACCAATGTGGCTGCAGTAATCTGGCTGCTCCACTGGGTTATGTGTGGCTTTTTACTGGTGCTGTTGGCTGAGGGCTTTTTTTAGTTTTAGGTTTTCTCTGCTAGGATAACCTTAATTTTTCAATACAACCATTGCAAATATTCAAGAGGGTGAGAAAAGAATTCTAAAGTTTGGGTCCAATACCTAGAAGTCACATAGCATTACATTGCCACATTCTACTGGTTAAAGAAACTCAAAGGCCAACTCTGATTCAGGGAACTGGGAAATAGACTGTACTTCTTGATGAGAGAAATTTGATCAAATTCAATATTTGCATTTTAAAACAGTCTTGGTTATCTCTCTTTTGATACCATCTCCAGAAAATGTCTCTAATATCCATCCATTTTTTTAATTCACTTCTTTTTTCACTTATTCTTTATACTTATACCTCATGTTATAGTCTTTATATTATTCTTTACTCACCTATACTTACTTATTAAATGTAAATTTAACAAGTATTTGTGGGATACCAAATACATATTAGGCACTGTGATGAGCATTGGAGATGCAAAGATCTTAATTGGGAAACTGATAAAATTAAAAAGTTCTTTTAAAATTGCAAAATTCTGAGAGCTTTATTATGACTTTTGCTTTCTTGAGTTTTAAATGTATTATCATTGTGAAAAACTTATGAATTATGATTCAGTGGAGCCAGTCAGTTGCAAACAGAAGTTATAAAAGCTGAATAAAATGTCAAGATGAACAATGCCTTTCTGTGAATGAATTTTTCTAACTTCATTTTCAGAATAGCTTAGTTCCAAGACCACATAAATTAATAAAGAACAAGCAAAGATTTATTTTTCTCAAAAAAAAAGACAAAATCTAGGGCTTGTTGTTTTCTTTGTTTTAAATGGTGAGGTCTTTTGTTTACTTTTTGTTTTTGTTTGTTTGTTTTTAATAATTCAGAGAGGCCCCCGTAGATAGCCAGGCATCTATCACTGCTGTATCACCACACCTAATGGGCCATGAATGGAAATTATATTTATGGGTGGGGAATTCTTATCAATCAAGAGATTCCAGGTTCATCTCAAGCATTTTTTTCAAGGACTTCCTGACCTGCTTCCCTCCTTCCCCAAAAGTTAGTTGCTTTCCCTCGGGTTATTACAGCAACTGGTATAGCACCTTGAAACAGTGTGTATGGAATATTTGAATTATTTGTTGCACATATGTCACTTCAGTTATGATCTCAAGAACAAACAATGATTTATCTTTGCATTTTCTGGATCTAGCATGTACTTCATATATGATAGATACCTAATATCTTTGTTAAATACATGAATACATGCTGTGATAGTTTGTCATACATGAATTATGATGAAGTTAGAAATTACTCCAATTGCTTTGTAAACATCTGGAGTGCCAGAAATACCTGTTTTTTTGAATGTTTTATTTATTTTTGAGAGAGTGCAAGTGGGGGAGGGGCAGAGAGAGAGGGAGACTGAAGATCCAAAGTGGTCTCCATGCTGACAGCAGCAAGCCCAATGTGGGGCTCAAACTCATGAACCATGAGAACATGACCTGAGCTGAAGTTGGATGCTTAACTGACTGAGCCACCCAGGTGCCCCCAGAAATGCCTGTTAAAGTCATAAAAATTCAGAATTAGAAAAGACATTTGAGTCAATCAGATCAATACTTTTTATCCAGCTGAATGAAAAGACTCAGAGTTAAGGGACTGCCTAAGGTAACACAGGTAGTTAATTGTAGAGTAAGCACAAAACCAGAGTATTTACTCACCAGTTCACTATACCAGTGTGTTCTCTCATCCCAAGATCTCTGAATTTTAGGCCTCACTTTTAATTGGGCAGGGTATTCTCCAGTGCTGACTAGGGTAACTATAGCTGACCTGCTTAGAAGAACATGAACATATTCTTGATCAGCATGGACTTTCCCAAATTGATTAGTTAGCTCCCCAAATCACTGTTTTTATCTGAGAAAATCTGTTGTTTTCAGGAACCATGGTATTTCTGAGTTATCTCTCTCTCTCATTCTGAACTCAGTGTGTGCTTGGTATACAGAAAATGCTAAATAAATATATGTTGTCAAATTTATTAACATTTTTGAAATGTAGCTATTTTCTAAAAAGTTGGGAATACAAGTGTGGAGCTGGGAAGAGACAGGCCTTAGAGATGTGATTATCCGTTTGAGAATGATGAGAAATAAGATTAGGATGGTAGGATATGGAGTCAGTTTATGAAAAGAATTGAACGAGGGAAAAGTTATTGGAACACTGACTGTGCCTATTGTAAATGGCTATAGACTGTCATGCTTTTTGTGTTGGGTTAAAGAGAGTTATACATTTTTCACTGGGGAATTGGTATGAGTAAAGCAGTATATTGCTACTGCTAAGGTTGATTTGGCAATATACGTAGAGAAAGAGAGACTATATAGAGAAGGAGAGTCAGATATTAACACACAGATTCATACACACACAGGATCTCATTATAATAATCCAAGTGTGAGATCATGAAAATATGGTCGAAAATAGTAATAAGAATGCAGAATAAGGCACAGATCTCACATCCTTAGGTTAATTTAACTAGTATTTTATTTTCCAATTTAACTGCTGTTTCTCAGAGTCACATGTATTTTCTTTTTTTTAATGTTTATTTTATTTTTGAGAGGGGGCGGGTAGCACAAGTGGGGAGGAGCAGAAAGAGAGAGAGAGAGAGAGAGAGAGAGAGAGAGAGAATGTGAGGCAGGCTCCAGGGTCTAAGCTGTCAGCATAGAGCCCGATGCAGGGCTGTAACCCACGAGCCTGTGAGATGATGACCTGAGCCAAAGTTGGACACTCAACTGACTGAACCACTCAGGTGCCCCTGTTTTCTTGCTTTTCTTACTCAACATTCACTTTGAAATGTTACTCATTTATGAGGTACTTATGAATCTATTGAAAAAGTCATTATCTATTTTAAAGTAGTAGAGGAGAAATAGGCACTGGAAGCTTTCATATATGCAAAGTTCATTTTGATTTGTGTTCATTGTTACTGAATTTTATTTATCTTTTCTCTCATACTGGTAATGTTGGGAGATTTTCTTAGTTTTTTTCACAGGTGTGTCCAGGTCAGAAAAGATGAGAAAAAGAAAGAGAATGTATATATGGGTTTTGAAGAATAAGAGATGAGGGGTGGGGTTATAGAAGCTAATGGAGGAGAGCCAAAAATTATGGATATAGGTTAGATATTTTTTCTTATTCACTTTTTCTCCCCCATCCCCATTCTGGCTCAAGGGTCCTAGAGAGAGGAAGGGACTTTATTGGATTATAGAACATTCCTGTTTCCCAACCAACTTGATTCAGCACTCCAGTAAGTAGGATGTGTCATTCTTTGTGATCACATTCCTATAGGTTTTTAATCCTGAATAAGCCATATCTTGAAGAGTTTGAAAGCAAACCTACTCTGCTCTTAAATTTTCCATTTTCCCCCTCTGCTCTCTATTACAAGCCTGGAATTTCTGCACAAGTGCCCTGTGATGTGGGCTGTCTTTTTCTCTCTCTAAGTGCATCCTTCATGAAAGTGAAATATTTAGGATTTTTCATGTATTTAAAAAGAGACATCAATTGGTTTTTAAGCAGATTCTTCACTTGACAGAGGAATTAACCATTAGATTACTGTCAGCATAGAGTCTCACAGTGCAATTAAAGTATCATATTAAAACTTCTATTTGTACTCTAAAAAGGTCATCAAACATGACAGAAGGATAAGGGTTGGTAACTGATTCTCTCAGTGGGGTGTCAGCAGGTGGCAGCATCTCAACAGATCACTGAATTCAGTTTTACTGGTTCAAAAACTGATTTTGATTTATTTACCTACAGGTGATAAGCCTCATGCTCAACTAGCTTACAAGATATTGATTTCTCCACCATTTAATTGAGACTACTCTTATTTAGGTCAACCACCAGCCCCTTCTTGCCAAATCTGATGGCTAATTTCCTCCCCTTACGATACTCACATTCTCAGCAATATTTTACTCAGTTGACTGCTCTCTTCTTAAAACTTACTGTATTTGGCATCTAAGCAACCATCCTGGCTTCTTCAGACATCACTGGCTTTTTTTTAGTCTCCTTGGCTTGAATGGCATTTTCTGTTTGGTTTATTCATGGTAGGGTGTTCAGGGTTCAGTCCTTAGCTCACTGTCTTCTGTATGTTTGCTCTAATCTAGACTAGACTAGGCAATCTAATCTAGACTCATTACTTTAAATGCTATTTGTGATGACTCCCAAATTTCTATTTACATTCCTGTACTCTCCATTAGCTATAGACTTACATATCCAACTGCCTGCTTGTTGTCTCAAATGGTATGTCAAATGAGCATCCCAAATTTAACAAGTCCAAAACTGAGCACTTTAATCTCCAACATCCACAACTGCCACCTGGCTCTTATCTTCCCCTTCTCAATGAATTCTTGATTCTTTTTTCTCCTTCATTCCCCAAATCTAGTCAATTAGCAAGTCCTCTCAGCTCTACCTTCAAAATATATCCCAAATTCAAGTGATTCTGCTGTACCTTCATCAATTTGGCTACCACCTAATTCTGAGGATGTCTTGTTAGGTACATTTACATTTATAATAAATATGTCTTTTTCTATTTTTCTCTCTGCCAATATATTATTGTGTTTTTTTCTCATTATATATATATATATATATATATATATATATATATATACACATATATATGTGGCATGCAAAAATATAATAAATATATACCTATGTGTATTTACATATACATGTGTCCATCTATTGTTAAACAACAGAAATTCAACTGAGTAAATTTAAAGACCAAACTGGCTTTATTCAATGATTTATGAATCAGGCAGCATCCCCGTTAGCAATAGAAAGGAGCTCCATTAAGCTGTAGAAAAGGTTTTTAAAGGCAGAAAAGGGGCAGAAAGAGGAAATCATTAGTAAAGAATGCATTGTTTCAGGCAAGGACACCCTCCCAAGAGGAATGAAGGGTTTATTAGGTGGGTTACCTCCTTAGTGCTGATCAGGTAATTCCAGATTGAGTGGTGAAAGTTTACATTCCTGGGTGGTTGAAACTGCAGTTAGATTAGGTATAAAGTCTTGATTTGCTGACATGGGGTTTAGCACAAGTGACTCCATTTTGGGAACCTCCTTTTTTAACAGTATCTATAACTTTTGGCCTAAATTATACTTATCACCTTGGCTAAATTTGTTAGTTCAGATTTATTTTGTTTCATATTTACCTCATATTCACTCTTTATTTTAAACCCTTCTTTGTCTTTTTGTTTTAAGTGTGCTCTACTAGACAACATTTTGCTGAGCCATTTTAAAAATCAATTTTGAGTATCTTTTATTTTAATTAATATATTTATGTTATTTGTAGGTATCATGCTATATAGTTCTACTCAGATTTATTGCTCCATAACATTGCATATTTTTCTTTCTTTTTTTTATTGACATAATACAGCCATGTTTATTTAAAACAAGGCATGATATTACTTGTATGTACATGCATAGAACTTTATCCTAAATTCTATCCAATTTGGAGCATTACTACATACTGCTTTTTACTATTTTCTTTTTCTTTTTTTTATGCAAAAATATTTTTTTTTACTTACATTTTAGTTACTTAACATGTAGTGCAGTATTGGCTTCAGGAGTAGAATTCAATAGTCCATCACTTACATACAACATGCACTGCTCGTCACAAAAAATGCCTTCCATAATACCCATCACCCATCTAGCCCATCTCCCACCCACCTCCCTCTGTCAATCTTCAGTTTGATGATAGAGATATCATTAAGAGTCTTTTGTGGTTTGTTTCCCTCTTTTTCTCCCCCTTCCCATATGTTCATCTGTTTTGTTTCTTAAATTCCAAAAATGAATGAAATCATATGATATTTCTTTCTCTGATTGACTTATTTCACTTAGCATAATATATTCTAGCTCCATCCACATCATTGAAAATGGTAAGATTTCGGGGCGCCTGGGTGGCGCAGTCGGTTAAGCGTCCGACTTCAGCCAGGTCACGATCTCGCGGTCTGTGAGTTCGAGCCCCGCGTCAGGCTCTGGGCTGATGGCTCAGAGCCTGGAGCCTGTTTCCGATTCTGTGTCTCCCTCTCTCTCTGCCCCTCCCCCATTCATGCTCTGTCTCTCTCTGTCCCAAAAAATAAATAAACGTTGAAAAAAAAAATTAAAAAAAAAAAAGAAAATGGTAAGATTTCATTCTTTCTGGTGGCTAAGTAATATTCCACTGTATGTAAATATACCACATATTCTTTATCCTTTCATCAGTTGATGGACATTTGGGCTCTCTCCATAGTTTGGCTATTGTTTATAATGCTGCTGTAACATTATAATGCTGCTGTAACATAGAATCTGTATTTTTGTAACCTTTGAGTAAATACCTCATAGTGCCATTGCTAGATCATAGAGTACTTGTATTTTTAGTTTCTTGAGGAACCTCCATACTGTTCTCCAGAGTGACTGCACCAGTTTGCATTCCCACTAGCACTGCGAGAGGGATTTCTGCATCCTCTCCAACACCTGTTGTTTCTTGTGTTGTTAATTTTAGCCATTCTGAACAGGTGGGAAGTGGTATGTATTTATGGTTTTGGTTTGTATTTCCCTGATGATGAGCGATGTTGAGTATCTTTTCATGTGTTGGTTGGCCATCTGGATGTCTTCTTTGGAAAAGTGTCTATTCATATCTTCTGCCCATTTATTAACTGGCTTATTTGTTTTTTGGGTGTTTGGTTTGATAAGTTCTTTATAGATTTTGGATACTAATCCTTTATCAGATTTGTCATTTGCAAATATCTGCTTTTAGTTTGGTTGATTGTTTCCTTCGCTGTGCCGAAGACTTTTATCTTGACCAAGTCCCAATAGTTCATGTTTGCTTTTGTTTCGTTTGCCTCCAGAGACGTATCTCGTAAGAAGTTGCTGTGGTCGAGGTCAAAGAGGATGCTGCCTATGTTCTCCTCTAGGATTTTGATGGGTTCCTATTTCACATTTAGTTCTTTCATCCATTTTGAATTTATTTTGTGTATGGTATAAGAATGTTTCCCAGTTTAATTTTTCTGCTTGTTGCTGTCCAGTTTTCCTAACACCATTTGTTGATGAAACTTTTTTCCATTGGATATTCTTTCCTGCATTGTCAAAGATTAGTTGACCATATAGTTGTGGGTCTGTTTCTGGGTTTTGTATTCTGTCCCATTGATCTGTGTGTCTGTTTTTGTGCCAATTTCTTACTGTCTTGATGACTACAGCTTTGTAATCTAGCTTGAAGTTTGGAATCATGATGCCTCCAATTTTGTTTTTCTTTTTTCAGGATTTTTTTGGCTATTTGGGGTCTTCTGCGGTTCTATACAAATTTTAGTATTGTTTGTCCTAGCTCTGTGAAAAAATGCTGGTTTTATTTTGATAAGGATTGCATTAATTGCTGTGGGCAGTATAGATATTTAACAGTTTGTTCGTTCAATCCATGAGCATGGAATGCTTTTCCATTTCTTTGTGTCCTCTTCAATTTCTTCCATAAGTGCTCTATAGTTCTGAAAGTACAGAACATTTACCTCTTTAGTTAGGTTTGTTCCTAGGTATCTTATTGTTTTTGGAGAAGAAGATTTTTTTTTTACATTTTTTAAATTTTTATTTATTTTTAAAATTTACATCCAAATTAGTTAGCATATAGTGAAGCAGTGATTTCAGGAGTAGATTCCTTAATGCCCCTTACCCATTTAGCCCATCCCCCCCTCCCACAACCCCACCAGCAACCCTCAGTTTTTTCTCCATATTTATGAGTCTCTTATGTTTTGTCTCCCTCCCTGTTTTTATATTATACTTGTTTCCCTTCCCTTATGTTCATCTGTTATGTCTCTTAAAGTCCTCATATGAGTGAAGTCATATGATTTTTGTCTTTCTCTGACTAATTTCACTTAGCATAATACCCTCCAGTTCCATCCACACAGTTACAAATGGCAAGATTTCATTCTTTTTGATTGCCGAGTAATACTCCATTGTATATATATACCACATCTTCTTTATCCATTCATCCATAGATGGACACTTGGGCTTTTTCCATACTTTGGCTATTGTTGATAGTGCTGCTATAAACATGGGGGTGCATGTGTCCCTTCGAAACAGCACACCTGTATCCCATGGATAAATGCCTAATAGTGCAATTGCTGGGTCATAGGGTAGTTCTATTTTTAGTTTTTTGAGGAACCTCCATAGTGTTTTCCAGAGTGGCTGCACCAGCTTGCATTCCCAGCATATTTTTCTACTTACTGTATATTTTCGCTCCTTGCCCCCCCCATTACAAAGATCAAATTTATTTCTTTTGGCTTAAAGTTATATACAATAAAACCTTGGCTTAGATTGCAAGTAACTTGTTAAGTAAGTGTTCTGCAAGATGAGCAAACATGTCTAATAAATTTTAACTTGATAGATGAGTGATGTCTTGCAATATGAGTAGTATGTGATGCCGAATGTCACATGATCAAAACTGAGCCAATGGTTCTTTTTTTGCTTAAATGTTTATTTATTTTTGAGATAGAGAGAAAAACAGAGTGTGAGCTGGGGAGGGGCAGAGAGAGAGAGGGAGACACAGAATCTGAAGCAGGCTCCAGGCTCTGAGTGGTCAGCACAGAGCCCAATGCGGGGCTCAAACTCATGAACTGTGAGATCATGACATGAGCTGAAGTTGGATACTTAACTGACTGAGCCACTCAGGTGCCCCTGAGCCATTGGTTCTTTTTTCTTTCTCTCTCTCTCTCGCTTCAGGATTGTGGGTGATCATCTCCCATGCTAGGATGCTTGGTTTCAGACCGTGGTGTTTGGCAGAACATCTCATTTTTCAGAACATTATAAGGTGCCCACAACTGGCATTAGTGTATTTTTTGTCACTTCAAAACCTCTGTAGACAGTCCTTTGCTTTTCCATACAAGAGTAATCTTAGGAATGCTTTGCTTCATTCTAAGTCATTGGGTAGGCTCCTTGTTAAAGTTGCACAAAAAGAAAAAGATTCCATTGAGCCCATAGATAGCAGGGATTCCATTAATGTTAGTGAAAGTTATCTTACACAATAACCCTACTCTCTCTTGTCTCCCTCATGGCGATTTTCCAAATTAGTGCAGATTAATTTGTTTATTTTTCTTTATATTTTGTATTTTCTTTATTATTTTGTATTATATTACAGTACTGTAATAATTTTTATATGAATATTTTTGGGTTGTGGAACGAATCATCTGAGTTTCCATTATTTCTTATGGGGAAATTCACTTTGATATGTAAGTGCTTTGGATTACAAACATGTTTCCAGAACTAATTATGCTCACAAACCAAGGTTTTACTGTATTCTATTTTGTCTTCATGCTGGTTGCCTTTGTAATGCTTGTTGCCCTTAAGACTGGTACTGATGTTTATGTATCCCAACTAATTTATTTTATTAATGTATACATTTCTCTTTCTCTTAATAAGACAAGTACTTTAATATACTCTTATGCCTTTTTTTTTTTCGGTTTCTCTCTCTACGCCTATCATAGAAATATTATCCAGAGTATTAGTTCTGGGTAATAGATATAATGTATCTTTCCCTGTTTTAAATTTTTTTAATTCATCTTTTAGACAAATAGAAACTTTGCCAAGATATATAATTACTCTTACTTTGCATGTCCTTCTAGTATATCCTGAATTAAAATCCTACCTTCCTTCTTTCTTCCCTACCTTTATTTGTCTCTTTCTCTCTTTTTCTTTTTTTCTTATATTTTGGCAAGTAGTATTTAACATGGATTTCTGTGTGGCAGACCTTCCGAGACCCTGTATGCCTAAAATTATTTTTATTATATCCTCACATTTTAATTTTGCTTTATAGGAAATTCTAGGTTCAGAGTTATTTTCCTTCAATGCTTTAAAAATATTACTTCATTGACTGCTTGTATTTATTTATGGGTGCTGAGATGTCTGAGGACAATTTGATCCTTTTTTTTTTTCTTAATTGTAGGTGACAAGCTCTTTTACTCTGGAAACTTTTTAGAATTTTCTCTTTGAAATATACTATAATGTGTTTTGGCATGGAGTCATACTTCTCTGTTACTTTATGAACATTTTCTACTTGAGATTTGTCATCGTTCTTGAATTCCTGGAAATTTATCTTCATTATTTCTTCAAATATTTCTTTTTCTCTAATTTTACTGTTGTCTCCCTCTAAGAATCCTGTGACCAAATTTTAGCATTTGTACATATATATTCTTAGCTTTTTAAAACATTTTCTATTTCTTTATTTTTTCCTCTAGCCTTTTGAGAGAGTTTCTAAATTTGATCTTATTTTTTAAAAATACCATCTTATTCTATCATGTTCTTTATTTCAACTGTTATATTTTTTAATTTTTCTATATAGTTCTTTCTTTTTATCTTTTCTTATTCTTGTTTTATGCTACTGATATCTTCCTTTATCTCCCTAAGTATGTGTATTATGTTTGGCTTAAATTCTTGGTCTGACTAATCTCAAAATTATGCTTTAGACAGTGTTTAGATTGTATTTTCTTTTATAGAAAATGTATTTCTCTAATACATTGTCTAATTATTTGGATTGTGAGCTTATGACTCTCTAGCAATACCAGTGACTGAAGGATACTGTTTTTCTGGGAAGGATATAAATCCCTGGCCTAGTTCATTAGAGATGATTTTAAAGGGAGGGGCAGACAAAGCCCAAGGCACCACTGGCTCACCAATTTTTACTCCATTTGCAACATTCCTTTAGGTTATTCCATCACTCAGTGACCTCTCTTGTCAGAATTCCACCTGTAAGCGCCTATGGAGAAGCACTTCAGGAAGAGGTGTCTCACTATGTGTCATTCCCCAGCCTTGACCTTATTGAAGAGGAGTGGAGAAAATGCCACAATTCTCTGGTCAGCTCCAGCCCTATTTCAATCACAGCCTCCAGCAAGGTTTTGCCCTGACTTGACATTATCATGCATACATAGTCACCCAAGAGGTGGGCTATTGCTAGTTGAATTCTGCAGTGAAGGGGCAAATAGTAACTATCCTAAGACAATTGTAGGGATGGACAAGAATACAGCCTAAATATTTTTCCCCAACCTGTCTTTTCACTGCAGTCTTCTCTGCTCCTCTCTGTCCTGGGCTGTAGCCATAGCTCCAACACCTGTTCAAGACAGTCTTTAATTTCTGCATGGATGCCTCCTGCAGCCATCATTGCTGTTAATACCTGGAATCCTGTGTTTTCCTCTTGCTTTTATAGTTTCTCCAGGGTTGATTCTGGTTAAGACAGCCAGCAGCCCATGCTAATTTGCCATATTGAAAATGTAATTTAAATTTAATAGGGTTAAAACTCACTTACTCTCACACAAATCTTGAATAATTTCAGTCATTCTTCAAAAAAAAAATAACAGTGATCCTTTTTTATGCTTCTGTCTTTGACCTAGGAAATAGTTAACACAAAAACTTAGTGAAGCTTAAAAAGCATAGGAGAAAATTTATTTACCAGCTTGTGAAATACCCCTTCCTCTCTGTTTCCTTGCTTTTATGAGGACAAATGTCAGTCTTTTTGAATCATTATAACTTTTTATACATACTGGATAGTTAATCGGAAAACCAGGTTTAATGTCTCATGCTGCCATGTTCTAGTTAAATTTTGGACAGATTCTTTAAACTTCTAGAACTGGAATATCTCATTTACAAGTTGAAAGGATTGGAGTTCATGACCCATTTCATCCTTTTTTTTTCTTTTTTTAAGCTTTATTGAGGTATATTTATGACTAAAATTATAAGATGTTTAAAGTATACAACATGATGACTTAATATATGTATACACTGTGAAAAAATTACCCCCATTGAGTTAATTAACACACCCATTATCTTACCTATTTACCTTTTTTTGGATGAAAACATTTAAGTTCTACTTTCATAGCACATTTCAGTTATAATACAGTATTAGCAACTATAGCCACCATGTTATTCATTAGATTCTCAGATTTTATTCATCTTATAGCTGAAAATTTGTACCTTTTACCAACTTCTTCCTATTTTCCCAACTTCCCAGCAGCCACCAATCTACTATTTCTATGAGTTTATTTTTTATTTTTTATTTTTCTTATTCCACATGTAAGTGATACCATGTAGTATTTTTCTTTCTCTCTCTGGCTTGTTTCACTTAGCATAAAACCTCCAGGTTTATCCATGTTGTGGCAAATGGGATCCAGGTTGTGGCAAATGGCAGGATTTCCTTCTTTTTAAGGTTGAATTATATATATATGTATATATACACACATACACTCACACACACACACACGATATATGAATCTATATGTCTATGTATCTCACATCTTTATCCATTCATTCATTCATCCTTTGACAGACACTTAAATTGTTTCCATGTCTTGGCTATCGTGACTAATGCTGCAGTGAACATGGGAGTGCAGATATCTTTTCAAGATTTATGATTTTAGGGGCGCCTGGGTGGCGCAGTCGGTTAAGCGTCCGACTTCAGCCAGGTCACGATCTCGCGGTCCGTGAGTTCGAGCCCCGCGTCAGGCTCTGGGCTGATGCTCAGAGCCTGGAGCCTGTTTCCGATTCTGTGTCTCCCTCTCTCTCTGCCCCTCCCCCGTTCATGCTCTGTCTCTCTCTGTGCCAAAAATAAATAAACATTGAAAAAAATTTAATAAAAAAAAATAAAAAAATAAAAAAAAGATTTATGATTTTATTTCCTTTGGATATATATTCCAGAAGTAGAATTGCTGGATCATATGGTTGTTCTACTTTTATATTTTGAGGAACTTCCATAGTGACTGTACCGTTTACATTCCACTAACAGTGTGTGGTGGTTCCCTTCTCTCCACATCCTTGCCAGCATTTGTTATCTCTTGTGTTTTTTGATAATAGCCATTCTAACCAGTGTGAGGTGATACCTCATTTTGGTTTTGATTTGCCTTTCCCTAATAGTGATGTTGAACACCTTTTCATGAGCCAGTTGGCCATTCATATATTTTCTTTGGAAAAAGTCTATTTAGGTCTTTTGCCCATTTTTTAAATTGGGTTATTTATTCTTCTGCTATTGGGTTATAGGAGTTTCTTATATATTTTGGATATTAATCCCTTATTGGTACGTGGTTTGCCTGTATTTTCTTCCATTCCATATTTTGCTTTTTATTTTGCTGATAATTTCCTTTGCAATGCAGAAGCTTCTTAGTTTGACGTAGTACTATGTGTTTATTTTTGCTCTGTTTGCCTTTGTTTTTGGTATCAAATAAAAAAAAAATCATTGTGATTTTTTGGAGCTTACTCCCTATGTTTCCTTCTACAAGTCTTATGGTTTCAGGTCTTACATTCAATTATTTAATCCATTTTGAGTTTATTATTGTGTATGATATAAGAGAGAGGTCCAACTCCATTCATTTGCATGTAGCTACCCAGTCTTTCCACCACCATTTATTGATTTCCCTATTGTGTATTCTTAGCTCCTTTGTCAAAAATTGATTGATGATATACATATGTGTTTTATTCTGGGCTCTCTATTCTTTTCCATTAGGTTCCTTTCTACTTTGTGATTTTATGACTACGATGACACAGAGCTTTCAATAATTTATTTTAAGTACATTCCTAAGGTCTTACTGGTGTGAAATCCTTATCTACCATTGATGAACAGTCTTATAAAATTCTGCAGATAAATAATAGGTAGTATGAAAAAAGCAAACTATTATCCTCCTGGGTTAGCAGTTGGCATGGATGTTCACTTTAAAGCAGTGGCCCTCAATTTTCCGTGCTCATGAAAATGAATTATAGAGTTACAAAAAAAAGTATAAATATATTTGCCAAATTTATTGCGGCTAGGCTACATTTTAAATAATTAAATCAGATTCTCTAGACATGGGGACAAGGCCTAGATATTTTTTAAATGCTAGGTTTTTCTAATTTGCAGAGAAAGTTGAGAGTAATTAAAAGTCAGTAGGCTAGGGGCGCCTGGGTGGCGCAGTCGGTTAAGCGTCCGACTTCAGCCAGGTCACGATCTCGCGGTCCGTGAGTTCGAGCCCCGCGTCAGGCTCTGGGCTGATGGCTCAGAGCCTGGAGCCTGTTTCTGATTCTGTGTCTCCCTCTCTCTCTGCCCCTCTCCCGCTCATGCTCTGTCTCTCTCTGTCCCAAAAATAAATAAAAACGTTGGAAAAAAAAATTAAAAAGTCAGTAGGCTAAAAGTAATTGAAGAGGCAAAGTGAAAGAAATTCAGTTCGAACCGTTCAGTTTGAACAGTTTTGAAAAAGTTCAAACTATAAGTGACAATTTTGAAGCAATTATATAACAAATTTAATAACCTAATTGAATTTTGGAAATACATGATTTAAGAAAAATTTAAAAAGAAAATTACTACTAAAATACAAGTTAAAACTCCTTTTCTAGTTCAAGTTTGTGAGGTATATTTTTATAGATGTTGGATATAATACACAGTGATTTTTGTTCCTCTTTGGACTGTTTGGGAGTAAAATGGAAATCCTGTCAAGTTTCAGGCATTTTCTCATTTGATTTCTGAAATTGTTTAATTTCTAAAGATAAGTATGAAAGGAAACTTCAGAGGGCAAAATGATTATTTCACTAAAGCATATGTAAGAAGTACTCATTATCTAAGTGTAAGGAATAATTAATAAGTGGTGTATTAGTTTCCTAGGCTTGCTCTAACAGGTCACCACCTTTGTTTCTTAAAGCAACAAAAATGTATTCTCTCACAGTTCTGGAGGGCAGGTGTCAATAGAGCTGTCCTCCCACCAAAGGCTCTAGGGGAATCCATCTTTGCCTCCTCCAGTTCATGGTGGTTCCTGGCATTTCTTGGCTTGTGGCAGCATAATTCCAGTCTCAGCCTCTATCTTCACATGGCCTTCTTTCCATCTATCTTTAGGTGTTTTTTTTTTCTGCCTTTCATAAGGATACTAATTGAATTTAAGCCCCCCCCACCCCCATCCAGTATTATGTCATCTGGATCCTTACTCTAATTACATCTGCAAAGGCTTTATTTCCAAATAAGGTCACATTCTGAGATTCTAGTAGACATTAATCTTTAGGGGTACTGTTCAACCTACTACATGAGGTAAACACCATCTATGATGCTGGTAGGAGTCCCCTTACTGTGGCAGGATCTAATAGCCCCAAAGTCTTTGAAGAGCTATTTAGACCAGCAAAGAGGTGCCCTGCCCAGATGGAACACACTCACATAAACAGTCCTTATAAATTTCGGGTCTTTATTGTTTAAATGTCCCCTTGCCATAGTTGTTTCTTCATGTTTTTTGATAAGCCCCAGTGAGTCCCCTTGACAGATGAGCTACTGAGTTCTTATTGGTGAGAACAGTTTTTGTCAGAATCAAATGGATTAAAACAACTTCACTTAGGTCGTAAGCAGGTGGATTTGAAGTCATATTAAACCAATACACAATCAATAGAAAAAAACATAGCAAATATATGAAGAGATATTATGTGTTCTGCATTTGATGTCTTAGATTGTTAAGTAGGGAGCCTGTGGTTTTAAGTGCTAGATTAAGGAATTATTAATGGCTGAAGAATTAAAGGAAAACAGTTGATGGGGGAATTTGAGGCACTTGGAGGTTCTAGTGTGTCTGTATCAGTGACTTTCAAAGTTTTCAGACTCTAGGGACACCTGGGCACCTGGACACCTCAGCTGGTTGGGCATTCGACTATTGGTTTCAGCTCAGGTCATGAACCCAGTATATGGGATCTAGCCTACATTGGACTCCTTGCTGAATGTGGAGTCGGCTTGAAGTTCTCCCCTCCCCAACCCTCCCCTCTCTCTTCATCCCTTCCCCCACTTGCACATGCTCTCTCTCTTCTCTCTAAAAAAAAAAAAAGAAAGAAAACAAAGTTTTCCGACCCTAACCTCAATAAATAATAAATTTTATATTGTGTTGAATACACAAAGGCATAAACACACATAACTTAGAAGTTTCAAAAATCAATACTACTTCCCCTACTACAAGGGAAATATTAATGCTTTTTCTTCTCTTTAATTTCATTTTTAATAATGAAAATCATGACATCTGTTATGTAGTACACCTTGGCTTTGGACTGTCAATTTGAGTTTTGGCTGTCTAAGATTGGTTTTTGACTGTGAGAAGGGTTATATATTTTTAAAATATTTATATTTAATATATTATAAAAGTATTCTAAATGTTTGTAAAACTTTTTTTAAATTTACTTCTTAAAATTTCTTATAATTTACTTCTTAAAATTTCTAAATTAAATTTATGTAAAATAAAACAAACCTCTTTTGGAAGACTTGATTTATGATTACTTAATCCAGTTGTAAAGATTAAACTTGCTTGAGCAGTAAATCTCATTTACAAGTTTAATTACATATTATGAAACATTCAAATTGCATTTAATAAATTTAATATGTTTGATTTTCCTTTTAAAGTACTTCAAATGCCTGACTAGGCAAATGATGATTTTATTAAGTAACACTCCTTCAAAGTACTTAACTCTTTTAAATGTAATTAATTAAACTTAGAAATGAAGCAAATCTCAGGTTCTTTAAACATGTTCAGGATGTGAAAAAAACCACTCCCAAACTTAGTCTAGAGCAAGGTGGTCTACTAACCTTTCTGGAAAGTAATTTACATTTCTGATTAAATGTTTAAGCAATTTAACTAATAGATTTGAGAGCCTCTTCTGAGAAACCCACTTTGATTGTCAATCATGGAAGGACCCTGACAACTTTTAACCAGTCTTACAAAGACTGTAACAAGCTTTAATTAGGTCTTCTATACCTAGTCTCACAAGGACTATCTAACTAACCACTCTTTTTTTTTTTTTTAAATCCTATGAACTATCACTAACAGGACGCAAATCTTTGAATTGGTTCTTTTAAATTTTTTAAATGTTTATTTTTGAGAAAGAGAGAGAGAGAAAGAGAGAAACAGAACATGAGTGGGGGAGGGGCAGAGAGAGAGGGAGACACAGAATCCAAAGCAGGCTTCAGGCTCCAAGCTGTGACAGCGCAGAGCCTGACGTGGGACTCCAACCCACGAACCTGTGAGATCATGATCTGAGCAGAAGTTGGACGCTTAACTGGCTGAGCCACCCATTCTCCCTGAATTGGTTCTTTTAGAAAGGCCTTCCTCATAGCAAGTTTGAAATAAAATTTAAAATAAAATAATATGTAACATGCTTATGTTGAAGGATAATTTTTTAAAAGAGGCAGCATCTTGGATCTTGTACAAATATAAAATAAATATGTGTGAGGCATTTTATTTAATGAGGAAACCAGCAATATATAAAACAGAAATCAGTGGCAATCAGGAATTGTGAACGAATTTGCTAATAGATACAAATAAGTTCTTCTTTGGAGTGGAGGTGATGGTGGTGAAATTGATTACAATTTTATGTCGCAAAATTCCTTTGAATCTTTATGGATAAGAATCATTTACATGCTATAATTTTTAAAAATAATTTTCAGAATTATATAATAGCTTAGTTAGAGATAATTAAAGAGGCAGACTCCCAGATAACCTGGAGACATGCACTAGACAATGCTTAGCATTCTTTTGAGAGGATACTCATTAATCTTCCTTTTTGCCCATTTCAATGTCTTTCATGATTTTTCCACCTGATGATCATGATAATATTAAAGATTATTCTTATACTCACACACACACACACACACACACACACACACACACACACAGGGGTCTCATTGAGTTTAGCCTACTTTTTACATAGGTACAACAGAGTGTTAATATATGTCTCCTTGAATTGGCTTTACAAGTCTAGAGTCATACTTCATATACCTAGAAAAGGGAGCCTTATAACAAGACAATATTCCAAATAATTGCAGTAATCTTTCCTACTTTAATTTATTTAGTTCTATGTATTCTTGTTTCACTGGATCTTAGGTTAGAAATCTGCTTTCATGAAGCCTTCTGTTTCATGGAAAAAAATCCTGAAAATCAATCCACTGGTAGTTGTCTAAACAATATCAACTCAAAAACCACACTCCAAAGTCAATTATTTGAAGTGTCAGTGGTTTAAAGTACCTGTTAGAATCTTTTTTCATGAGGCTCTGAGACTCTCCTTTGTTCTTTGGGTTTTTCCCCTTAATTAATCAGAGGTGTAATAAAGCCAGCATAAAGCACAGAAGATTGTTCTAATAAGAGACAGAAGTCTAACACATTTAAAGTATTAAAAATTCAACTTCCATATTTTTTCAGAATTTTAGAAATATTTGATTTATGTAAGTGCCCATTTATCTGTAAAAACTAATCAGAATAGATATCCTTTAAGATAAGAGACCTCATAACTAATTTATTAATATGTTCCAGAGATAGGAAAATATTTTATACTCTCAATGAAGAGTGAAATGCTTTGAAATTAAGTTAAACTCTTGTACCTTTCAACTTAAGAATCAGAAATCTGAAATCAATTATACATTTTCTATTAAAATCACAAAACTAATCTGTTACGTTCTATAATATGCCAGTTCTTTTGAACATTACAAGAACTTTAAGTTAAAAAAGTATTCATTAACTCAAAAGTATTAATACTGTGGTTTGATTTACTTATTCATTTCTTTACTCTAAAACTATTACGGGAATTAAAAGATACTTGCCACTGAAAGAACAATTTTGTCATCTCGTACAAATTGAAGTTATATCAACAATTCACTTCCATGCTGTTGTGAACAGTCCAAGCATTGAGGCTGGGTCATGGGGTCTGTTTTTGCAGATGTGCGGGTGTTTCTTCCCTAGCAACAAATAATTTTATAATTTCCATGAACATAGAGTCCTTCAAGTCCATGCACCTTAGATGGCTTTGGTTTTATAACCTATTATTTTTAGGATAAAATTATGTCCTTGTTAAATTCTTTCTTTTGATTTGACAAGGGAAATGTCTGTACCCCTACCAAGGCTGCAGTAAACTTTTTTTATATCTTGATGAGATTATGCATTTCTTAAACTATTCTATCATATTTTAATGTATTTATATTACCTTATAAGACATCTTATTGACATTCCATTGGAGCTTCATTACTTCTCATACCTATTACTAAGATGATTCTCAAGTGATGCAGTAATATTACAACATTCCATGCCCTGGGCATCTTCGTTCTTATTAGTAAAACAAAACCAAATACCAAAACAAACTCAACCCAACCAACAAAAAATAGCAACAAAAACTGATGACAAGTATATATTGTTAAATGAGCATGTCTTTTGAAGGCCTCATCTTTTTCTCAATCTTCTTTCAGAATACCTACACAAGAAGACTTTCTAAACTAGCTAGGAAGAGGATAAAATTTTCTGAGTATCATTACACAGAGAAGAATTATATTGCTTCTATATGTCACTAAAATTACCAACAGATTCTGCTGAGTGTGACATTTATTCCAAACATGATAGAGCTTTTAAATGAGAAAACTCTGTTCAAAAGCATGTTTTTGAACTCTGTTCAAAAGAATGTTATCTGACATTCTTATTTTTCACTCTCTCTACTCAGAGAATACCCTCTGCTCTATATTTTCTTTGTGTTCCTGAAACATGTTAAGTTTATTGCAGCTCCATTCCCACCTCCACCCATTCTCTTAGAATGCTCTCCTTACCCAGAATGCCTTGTAAAGCTCCTTAGCTTTTCTAAATTCTATAATCTTTTCAGGGTCAGATTGAGCCCGCCTCCCCATTTGAGGTTTTGGGGGTTATTCTGGCCCTCAGTGACTTCTCTTTCTCTCACATTTTATGGCATGAATAATCTGCTTCAGTCAAGTTAGCACTAGTATTAAGAATGTTAATTTCCATTTCCCTGAGTCAAATTTCTTTAGGCAAAGAACCTGGCATATCATTAGGATCGATTACCAACAGGGTTTAGCATGTGCTGAGGACGTAAAAGAGTGTTAAAGGAGATAAATTAGAGTCAAGATTCCTCAAGGGCTTTGGCTTTTATCATTTTATTCTTAGCACTTAGCACTGGCCTTAACACTCATTAAGTGTTAATTGAATGAAACATGATTTTGGGAAATACTTTCTAATCTAAAGATTGTTCTAGTCAGTGTCTAAGTAAAGATATAAAGTGATGTTGAAACAGTTAGCTTTTCATATTGTGGATGGATAGAACTAGAAGACAGTTTTCTTAATAAGCAGTGATAGCCAGAAGTTAATGTTACTATGAGCTGTTCAATAACTATGAAATTACTGTGCATTTGTCACCTGGTATCTTTATTCTAACACATTCCTAGCCTATAAAAATATACCTGGATTGCTATGGCAGCAAAATATTTTGTATTTGTTTTCACCTACACCCAGTAATTTTATTCTGGCCACAATCTGATGCATGTGATTCATTCAGACTTGAAGTATTGTCTTCAGTAAAGCTAAACTTGAACTAGATTGTAATCTCCTTACCTCCTAGGTCACCATTCCCTGAGGACCCATCTTGTGATTTTAATTCATATATGTAAATTTCCTCCTTTTGCCTCCTTCATTCCATTGTAGTAACTAGGCACAACATCATTATCCTCTTTGGCAAGTCTTTTAAAGTGTAACAGAAGGCTTTTTCATAGATGTTGAGTATGTAAACTGCATAGAGATAGGCAATCATAGGTTCATAGCATATGTTTAACTAATAAATATAATTAAAGTGTGAATCCTAGGAATCATTCATGAACGAATCTCAAAACACCTACTGAAAAAAATCATCAATAATATCTGGGTACTAATATACATTAAGTGAAATATAGGAATACATGTTTATATTAGTAATCTATTGCTGTGTGACAAATTACCACAAACTTCATAGTTTTATTTATTACCTCAAAATTTCCTGGGTCAGGAGTCTGGGTGTGGCTTAGCTTAGTTCTCTCCTCAGGCTTTCAGAACACTGTAATCTAGATGTCATCATGGCTGCATTCTGTAGGGTCTCAGGATGGATTTACTTTGCTATATTGATTATTTTAATTTAAAGTTACTTAAGAGATAGCCAGAGCAAGAGGAACACTCTGAGCCCCCTTTGTCTCCAGAAAGCAGGAAATAAATCTCCCATGTAAAAAACACCCTTCTTGAACCAGGAAGTAGATAGACATCCTTATTGTCAATGATAGGGAATTCGTGGCCAACATTGCCTATATAAACAAATCTTGTTACTTTTATTAATTTACTGTGCCAGCCTAAATTCTGTTTAGAATTCCTTACTAACTGAAGCTCTCAAGCATAAAATAAATTTTCTTTGTCTTGTCAATTCCTTGCAGATTTATTCCTCTTTGTCCAAAATGTATAAAAGCTACCTTCTTGGTCATTTCTTTTGGTCTCAATTTTATTATTGGGCCTCCATGCCCATTTAATTAAATTTTGTTATTTTCTCATGTCACTCATGTCACTTCCTTTCTGGAGCTTAGGATCCTCTTCCAAGTTCATGTGACTGTCGGTAGAATTAAGTTCTTTGCAGTTGTGGGACTGAGGTCTCCATGTTTGCTGGCTATTAGCCAAGGGCCTTCTCAGTTCCCAGAGGCCTTTACAGTTCCTTGCCACATGCCCTGTCAGACTCTCTCACACATGGCAGATTACTTCTTCAAAGCCAGCAAGGGAACGTCTCTGTCTTGAGGAAGGGCCCAGTCCCTCTTCCAAAGGCTTTCACCTGATTGACTTAAGGTCACTTAGATAACATTCCTTCTCTCCTTTACTTTTTTCATCTAATGTAGCCTAATGACAGGAATGAAATCCCATCACATCCACATATCCCACCCACACTCAAGAGGAGGAGATTATACAAGGCTGCATCTCTACAGTAGGGGATGGAAATTTTAGGAGCCATCTTAGAATTCTGCCTACTAGAGTCTTCAAATCTTATTTCCCCCTTTGTAGCCAGTTGTTCTAGGGAAAATGGCAGAGGCCTAGGAGTAGGAAGCCAGGATCAGGTCCTGTCTCTGCCACTAACCCATTGATAAATTTAGACAAGTCAGTTAACTCTTTTAGGAGGAACTAGATTGTTTCTGCATTATTTTTTTAGGTGCTGATAGTCCAAAATTCCACAATTCTTTTTTTCTTTTGTTTTTAATCTTTTTTTTCTTTGTAGGCAGAGGAGACACAATATCAGACACATGGTTACAATTCAATAAATGTTAGTTTAGTGAGCTAAAAAAATTCACCTTATGTTATAATGTGTATACAGAAAAATTATAGTTACTGAATGTAGTCTACAACTAACTTGCCCTTTCCATATAACCTTCATCAACTAATCAGAAGGGAGAAAAACCCAACTTAATATCCAATGTAAAGCTTATCTGGTTCAATAATTTAAAACTACTTGAGCAGTGTTTAATACCTCTTGGATAAAAATGCTAAGCCCTTCATATAACTTTCTCTTCTTCTCTGCCTTCTTCCTAAGGCAGTGTCCACATCTATGAGGGTAGGGATGATGATGAGAAGGAGGATGGGTGAGCCGAAAACATCTTTATCAAAGTAGAGAAGTGCTGGCATCTTCAAGTGTCATCCTTTGCCTCCTCTGGTCTTCAGATGATATGCCAGAGTACCTGGATGCAGTATTTCTTGCTGAGTCTGTGGCTGGTATAATTTATATTTCTTGCTTGGCTTGGTCAGGACCCAGCAGCACTCCCTGATTTAATTGGTCTTACTTGGGCTCCTGCAGGTCTCCTTTCCTTGACATTCTCCTCACCTTATCTAGTATTGCTTCTTCTCTGATTGAAACTTAGGAAAGGAAAACAGGGAGGCTCGTGTCTGCCTATTGTACTTTCCTTGTTCCCATGATTCTTTGGGTCAGAAGAGTAAATTGTATTTCTTTTGTGTCTATAAACTTCTTCTTACTATCTCAGAACTATTCTGATTATCTTAACCTGAAGAGCTATCTTTACACTCTTGGAGGATGCTATAAGCAAAGCAAAGTCTTCCCTGATTGGCTTTTCATATACTAAAAGGCAGATAAAGGATTTTGAAAATCCTTTCCCAAGCCAATAGTCTTGCTTTTAAATCTAAGATTCTAATGTGTAATCATATTTGGAATGTCAGTTATTGAATATTAACTCAGTCTTTGCCTTTACATTATTTTTACTACAAATTCTAATCTACCCTAGGCAATCAGACAGCTAGAGTAAATATGTGCTCTGGAAGATTTTTTTTTAAATTTCTTAAATCTTTATTTATTTTTGAAAGAGATACAGAGACAGAGTGTGAGTGGGGGAGAAACAGAGAGAGAGGGAGACAGAATCCAAAGAAGCAGGCTCCAGGCTCTGAGCTGTCACCACAGAGCCTGATGTGGGGCTTGAATTCAGGAACTGTGAGATCATGACCTAAGCAGAAGTTTGATGTTTAACTGACTGAGCCACCCAGGTGCCCCATCTGGAAGATGTTTTTTAAATACTATTATTGCATCACTAAAGTTAGTTATTAAAGTACTATTACTATTATCCTGGTCATTTGTGTATTCCCAGTGCCTGGGAAAATACTTGGCATATAGTAAGTAGGCTCTAGCAATAAATGTAAAGTGAATGAATAGATCATTGTGTGAAAGAATGGAGTGGAGAAAGTCTTCATAGGAAACATGTTTTGCAGCATCAAATAATCTGAACACCTTTTCCTGTCTTTTCCTCCTCAAAGTCTTATTTGCCTAGATCCCAGAGAATTCTGTATTATTTCTTTCTGCTTTTATTTGCTGTGTATTTTTCTCTGGGAGTTTTACATCTTTTTTGATTAAGCTACAAACCAACCTATCCTCAAAGTACATTCAGCTGAATAAAAAAAAAAAAAACACTTTTTTTTTTTGGTCAAACTATGTCTTATTTCTCACTAAAAATTGGAATTTAATTTGATATGTGATTCTGTAAGAATTACTTGCTTATTGGTAGGGAGGGTAGAGAGACATGATTTGTCTATTTAAGCCTATCATTTACATTTTGTGATGTTAACTGAGAAGGAATGAAGAAAAGAAATAGTCATAAAATCAATTGTAGTAATAATAAACTAACATATATTAAGTGCCTATTTGGTATTAGATACTATGTTAAGCTCATTTTATATGACCACATTTATGTTTCATAAGAACACAATAACAGATATTAGTGTTGGCCCAAAGTATAGTGAGGAAATTGAGCCTCAATTTAAATAACAATAACTTGCCCAAGACAAAGTTATAAAGTGGCAAAGCTGGAATAAACTAATCTCTGTGAGATTCCAGAGTCTGTAATCTTTATATTCTGATATACTGCCCTGGATCTTGAAAATAATTCAAAGATAATTTAAAGAAAAATGAAATTAAATGCTAAACAATAAGAACTTGAGAGCAGTTGGTTTTATTCTATTAAAACAAAGAGTATGTAGATAAGAGTAGGTGGGTTGGCATTTTGATCAAAATTTGTAACATTAAGAAAAGAACAACAACTGTTATTGAGGGGAGCAATGAGAGGCTTCTGAGCTATTTAATGAAAAAATAGGAGGAAGTAAAATAGGAGCCAAGTATGGTTAAAAAAATAACATTTGGTGACTTAGGTATATAGACAACAACACCACCCAGAGAACTTGAATTAAAAAGCAAAATTGATTTCAAGAAATTGTAAATGGAAGGTGGAGGTGGAAGCTCCAAAAGCATTTCGGTATTTGTGTTCTTACATTACACACATACTGTAGTTATAATTACAAGGATAAGAGTTGCATATGGAAGGCAGACATTTGGGAATTTAGAAAACTATTTGCTAACACAAATAATAACATTCTTAAAATATGTTACTCAGACTTCTATGGGCTTGGAATTATACACTATTTAATAAGATTATCTTACAAAGGTACATATTTTCCAAGATGTACACTTTTTCCCCTAGAATATCCCTTGTGAAAAAGTAATTTTAAAAACCAATAAAAAGTAAACCAAGGCCAAAAGAATAACAACATCTCTCCCTCTCCCCCCCCCCCACACACACATCTTCTCTCCCCCTCATCTACTCAGTATCCACAATAGAAGGTTTCTAAATTCTGAGTTTGAAGTTTAATAATTGACAATCTGTAATGCTATTTATCCTTCACTTTTAGTTTTTTTACTTCCCCAGTTATCCTTGTAAATCAACCTTTGTGTAAATCTCAAGTTATTTAATAATGATAAATTTCTAGAACATAATATATTAGGCATTGATTTAATCTAGCTCTGTGGCAAATATCAGGAGGCTGAATATCACTGCAATTGGCTAAAATTTATTTTAATTTCACAGTTATATTTCTTCCCCAAATTAAGCTTCTGATTAGGTCATTCTATATTGGGACACAATATTCTTCTTATGTTTTTATCTTAAAGAAGTCTCACCCTAAAATTGACACTAAGACTTTCTCATGCCTTTAAAAAATTTTTTTTTAACGTTTATTTATTTTTGAGACAGAGAGAGACAGAGCATGAACAGGGGAGGGTCAGAGAGAGAGAGGGAGACACAGAATCTGAAACAGGCTCCGGGCTCTGAGCTGTCAGCACAGAGCCCGACACGGGGTTTGAACTCATGAACCGCAAAATCATGACCTGGACCGAAGTCAGATGCTTAACCAACTGAGCCACCCAGGCGCCCTTAAAATTTTTAACAAAGATCAAAGACTTAAGCTCTGATAATAAAGATGTATGCATGTTTTGTGTGTGTGTGTGTGTGTGTGTGTGTGTGTGTGTGTGTGTGTGTTGGGTAGGGCAGGGAAGGGAAGAGGGAGGAGTTAAAATGCATACAGACAGACAAATATACAAATATACCATAAGCTAATTGAGAATAGAATAGGAAATATAATTAGTTCAGTTTTAGTGCATAATATTTATGTGGTTTGTAGTCATTTCTGTATAGTTAATTACTCGCTGTCATAGTGTAAAAATGGGTGCTAAGTATATCCCTACCACCTGCTGTGTCAATTAGCTCATTTTTATGATATGGAGGTTTTGGACCAAAAGTCTTATTGTGATATGAATGTGTCCTATGGAGCCAGGAACAGAAATAAGTGGTTAGTGAATGAGAAACAAGGATTAAAATGTATGGAGCCAGAAGCTCGTCTATGAGAAAATTCTTACCTCCATCATTCCATCTCAGAGGATGATGTGTCTCAGACCTGCCAGGGTGAGTCTCTCTATTAACACTGGATTCCATCCCTTCAAGCCTCTTCCAGAAACTTGGTCTGTTGTTTATACCAATGTGTGCATTTATTGTGTCTGGCTGTTCAGATAATAAAAAATAAATACCTTCTAGTTTTAAATTAGACCACTTTTGAGAGATCTACCCATTTTCTAGGTCACATTACCAGTGTAATGTATGGGATCATTTATTTATTCATTCAGTAAATATTTAAAAAAAATTTTTAAATGTTTTTATTTATTTTTGAGACAGAGAGAGCATGACAGACAGAGCATGCAGACAGAGCATGAGCAGGGGAGGGGCAGAGAGAGAGGGAGACACAGAATCCAAAGCAGGCTCCAGGCTCTGAGCTGTCAGCATAGAGCCCAATGTGGGGCTGGAACCCATGGACACTGAGATCATGACCTGAGCTGAAGTCGGATGCTCAACCAACTGATCCACCCAGGCGCCCCTATTCATTCAGTAAATATTTAATAAGCATGTATGCATCAGTTTTCTATTGCTGTGTAACAAACTACTCCAAAACATAATGGCTCAAAACAAAAACAGCTATTTATACTGCTCATGAATCTGTACTTGGCAGCATTTGGTGTAAATAGTTCATCCTTTTTTTTTACACGGTATTAGCTGGGGTGGCTTCACTGGGAGCTGGAGAATTCTCTTTGAAAATGGCCCATTCATATGGCTGGTAAATTGGCGCTGGCTGTTGTCTGGGAGTTCAGCCAGGGCTCTGGGCCAGGGACTTTGATACCTCGCTACGTAGGCTACTCCATGGACTGCTTGGGCTTTCACACAGTATAGTGGGTGAATTTCAAGAACAAGATCCTGAGAAAACAAGGCAGAAGTGAATGATATTTTTATGACCTAGCTTCAGAAGTCATACAGCATTATACCTCTATATTGAGCAAGGCAGTCATTAAAGTTCATTCAGGTTCAAGGGGAGGTGACATAGCACTCATAGTTGATGGATGGGTGTCAACATCACATTTTAAGAACATATGGGATATTGTATTCATTTTCTAGGGCTTCTGAATGGTTTGAAACAACAGAAATTTATTATCTCATGATTCTCGAGGCTGGAAATACAAAATCAAGGTGTTGACTAGGTCATGCCCTCTCAAAAACTTTAGGGAAGAAATTGTTTCATGCCCTTCTCTTAGCTTCTGGAGTTGCTGTCAATCCTTGGTGTTCCTTGTCTAGTAGATGCATAACTCCAATCTTTGCCTCTGTCACCACATGACAAGCATTCTCTCCATGTCTGTCTGTCTCTCCTTTTAAAAATATTTTTTTAATGTTTTATTTATTTTTGAGGGAGAGAGAGACAGAGCGTGAGCAGAGGAGGGGCAGAGAGAGAGGGAGACACAGAATCCGAAGCAGGCTCCAGGCTCTGAGCTGTCAGCACAGAGCCTGATGCAGGGCTCGAACTCACCAGCTGTGAGATCATGATCTGAGCTGAAGTTGGATGCTTAAGTGACTGAGCCACCCAGGTGCCCCTCTCTCTCCTTTTTTTATAAGGATAATTATTATTTTAGATTAAGGGCCCACCGTACTGTAGTATGGCCTCATTTTAGCTAATTATATCTGCAGTGGCCCTAATTCCAAATAAGGGTACTTTCTGAGGTAGTGGTGGTTAGGACTTCAGCATATCTTTCTGAGGACACATTTCAACCCCTAACAGATGGCAAGTGTATTTTCTTTGGAAAATATAATCTGCAACATTGTACTAAATAAATAGGAGGCACTATTATGTGTGTGTGTATATGTATAGGTGATAAACTGTATAGGTGATAAACTGGTGATTTTTATAATCAAGGCTCCATTAAATAAAACTTTGTCTAGTGCTTAGAACATTGCTAACATAGTGTAGGCACTCAATGTAATATTCTGAATAGATAGAATGAATGAAAATAAAGACTCCGTCCTGATGGAGTTTACAGTTTTGACTAATACAAACAACCAATCACGTTATCACACAACTATATAAGTACAAGCTAAAGTACGTGCTATTTCTTCATATTTAATTTACTAAGCATATATTTCCTGTTGGGTATTTAAGAAGTGGGTATAGAGCAGTGAATGAAACAAAATTCCTGTCTTCATTCAATGCGGAGAATAAATAAACAAATATACATAATAAGTAAGATGGTGATAAATATTATGGAGAAAAAGAAAGAGAAAGGAGATAAGGAGTGTGGTATTGTTATGGAAACCCAGGTTTGGCTGCCCATTGCTCAAAAGGCCATACTCAAGAGAGAAGGAATTTTGTCTGGAAAGGAATATGAGCTTTATTCAGGTGGCTGGCCACCAGGGAAGAAGGCAGGCTTTTGTCCAAAGACCAACTCCCAGGTTTCTGCCTGGCCCAGAGATTTTTAAAGGGGTTTAATCAGTTAAGGGTGTGCAGTGGTCTGTGACATTTCTCGATTATGCGCAGACTTGATGATGTCACCTACAGAGTTGTCTCAGTGCTCAGAGGTTGTGCAAGAAGGTCTGGTTGCTTGGTATCCAGGGGTTGTTCAGGAATACTCTGTTCTTTCTGCAAAGGAGGGCAAGGGCTACACATATGTAAAAGGAGCTCAGTAAAGTCATTTGACCTTAAAAAAGAAAAACATTTTGCTAAAAGATTGCTGGACCAATCAGAAAGCTAAGGGGGCTCAGACAGACTTGCTGGTGTCTGTCGCCTGGGAGTGCTTTGCTCCTTTATTCCTCAAGGCCAGTGGTCTGCAAATCTCAAAGAAAGTAAAGTAGTTCTGATACAGATCAAGGGCCTTAAGTCAGCAAGCAAGCTAACTTGCTTCAAGTTAACCCTTCAGACCAGGTGGAGTGCTATTATAGAATTGGTGACATTCACATAGGATGCCCCTCAGTCTGTATTACTGAGGAAGTAGCATTTCTGCAGAAATCTGAAAGTAATAAATAAGGAGATAAGCCATATGTAAATATGGGGAAGATGTACTCCAGCAGAGGGTAGGTGAAGGGCAAAGTCCTTGAAATAGGAAAGGGTTTGGCATGTTTGAGAACTGCTGCATGGAAACTGGAATGGAATGAGTAAGGGGGAGGAAGATGGAAATAGAGATCATGGATTTATAAGCAAGCCAGTGCAAGGACTTTGATTTTTTACTTCAACTGAGATGGAAAGCCATGAAGGATTGAGAGGAGAGGATTGATGTGGTATGACTTTTGCAGAATCTCAGTTGAAATTCAGCTTTCAGCTTCTATGTAATCTCCCCAAATAAAAAAAATATATACATTATTATGAGAATATGTAGCAGGAGGATCTAGTGATGTGGTCAAGTGGTGGGGAGTTTTGAGCTGACAAGTGGGAGATGATAATAGTTCTCCAATTTTATCTCAATTTGATTTCCAACACCTACAGAAGTTACATTATTTACTTTTTTATATTACATGTCAAACTCTCTCTAGTATTTCAAATACCCATGTATTTTAAAAGGAAAAAGAAATATGTAGTCATGGTTCCACCCTAATTACATTTTTATTTAGGAGCAATAAGGATTATTCATATCTACAAATAGGAAACTGAAGATTTTTCTATTATCTTGTCATTTAGAAAAATAATGCTTGGTCCAAATGATAAAAGAAAAATAAATTCTATGTCACTTGTTAATGGGGAGAAAGTAAAAATTTAGTTCTGTGTATTATGAATATTTTTAATAATGATGTCATGGTTATAAAGTCAACATAATGGCCTTTAATAATATGATGACTTGAAATGACCTCTTTATCATATACTACCTGTTATGGGCTGAATAGTTGTATCCCCCCAAATTCATGTGTTGAAACGCTAATCTCCAAAGTGATGGTATTTGGAGATGGGACCTTTGGGAGGTTCTTAAGTCATAAGAGTGGGGCCCTTATAACACAACTAGTGCCCTTATTAGGAGAGGTGGGAGAGAGTTTGCTTCCTTTCTGCTCTCTGCCATGTGAGGATACAGCTGTCTGCAAATCAGGCAGAAGGCCCTTACCAAAAATTGAATCTGCCAGCAGCTTGATCTTGGACTACTCAACCTCCAGAAATGTGAGAAATAAATGTCTATTGTTCAAGACACCCAGTGTATGGTAATTTGTTATAGCAGCCCTAGCAGAGACACTACCCAGAAATGAAGAAATGATTTTTAAAGTTTTTTAGTGAACCTATGTCTACGGATATTGAAAGATTACACATTTCTTGGGTATGTTGGGAAACACAACTCCTGATCAGGGTTTAGCAAACTTTAGCCCATAGGCTAAATTCTGCCCACTGCCTATTTTTGTAAATAAAGTTCTGTTAGAAGCACCCACCCATTTACATAGTTTTTGTGGCTTTTTTTTTCTACAATAGCATAGTTAAGTAGTTGTGCAGAAACTGTATGGCCCACAAAGTTGAGAAACTATTTTACTATCTGCTCCTTTATGGGAGTGTATAAGTTGTTTCCCCTGCTTAAGTGATATGAATGGCAGGCTCAGAGAGGAAGGTCTACACTTCTTCTAAATCTCGGAAAGGTAAAGTAATTATTGTTACTGGGGAGAAATTTATACAATTGAACTTCTTGGCAATTAAAATGTTTATTGAGGAATAAATGGGCATGGGGCATTTATCTAAAACTGCTCCAAATGGCTTTGTAGATTGTTCACAAAACCACTTCTATTTCTGTTTTTATATCAGTCAATAGCACCACTTTAGTTGTCCAAGTCAGAAATCTAGCCAATGTCCTAACCCCTCTCAGTCCTTCTCTGCTTTACACCAACTCGGTACTTTTCTCCATTCCCACTGTCACCCTGGCCAGGCACACAGGAATTCTACAAACTTGCCTGCAGTGCTGAAAACATTTCTTAACAGCCTTTTCCACCTCCAAACATTCTTTTATTTTCAATCTCTATCCTACACAGTGACCTTTTAAAAGGCCCAGTCCCCTATTTATATCCTTCAGTGGTTTTCTATTGCCTTTAGAAATAAATCTAAACACTAGAGCATAATTTATAGAGTCCTTCACAAATGGCCTTTATTTGACTAACTTCTCTTTACCCTTTAGGTCCCAGCTTATCTGTCACTTCCTCTGGGGGTCCTTCTCCGGTACCCAAATCTGGTTTAAGTCACCCTCAGATGACTTAAGTGTCTCCTAAGGCACTTTATAGTTTCTTGTTATAGAGAAGAACACACTGCATTGTAATTGTTTGCTTAATTGTCTGTCCGAACACTGTAATGCTGTGAGGGCAAGGACCATGTCTTCATTAACTGGGGACACATTAGGGAGGAAAACAGACATAGTCTCTGTTGTAAAGACACTTGCAGCATAGTGAGAGAAACTGATATTTATCAACTAATTACTGAAATATAAATAGCAGCATCCTGTTTGGATATTTTAAACTGAGGTTTCCTGCCCCTTTTGACTGGAATTATTTTTGTGGTCTTTTGCCTCTTTACCATTCACTGATTTAAGAGGAAGACAAAGATAGGCTAGAATAATGAGGTCACTGATCAGTTTTGAATTTAGTAGTCCACAGGCAGACAATAGTTTTGAAGCCTTTTAATTCAAGAACTAATCACCCCCAAAGGGAAAGGGACTTCCCAAATTCTAAAATCTTTTCTTTAGTAATCAAGAATTAAAGCTTGGGTGCTATGGTAGAATTTTACTATAAGCTCTGGAGGAGGGATACAGGATATGTTACACAGGGAGAAGACAAAAACTCTCTTTGGGCTGGGCAGAGAAGACGGGAGTAAGAGAGAAAGGAGAACAAATATGGAAAGTTGCATACCAGAGGCCTTCCCACTCTCCTGTCTTTTTTCCCTAAAATATAAGCTATGTGGGGGTTACAGAAACCCCAGGATGGGGTTGAGAAATCCAGATCAGGACTTGTTCTATTCTTCCCTTTCCATGACCCCAGGAAGGTGAGAGCATCTTAGAGAAGCCCTGAGTTTAGCATGGTGCTGAAGCAACATGGTATGTAGATGATTGATAGCAATTGCTGATGTAGGTGGCCCTGTAAATGGGCTTGATATGGGTAAGGGTTGACCCTCCCTCACGAAAGAGATATAGAACTCCAGATTCAAGTCCTGTTTGGTAGGGAGGGTCAATGGAAAAAATATAAGAACCGAGAGAAGGTCTTGTTTATTGTCGTATTCCAAGCATCTACTACAGATTACTGGCACATAGTAGTGTATAATAAATATTTATTGAATGAATTCAATGAATGAAGAATCAGAATACAGGGGGAAAATTGAATTTTCATTTATTAAAAAGAAATTTTTGAAGGAAATTGTCATGTAGATTCTTGACAAAGTCACTTAACTGAGGAATTAATCTTATATATTTTTTTAATTTTATTTTTTATTTTTTAAAATTTACATCCAAATTTGTTAGCATATAGTGAAACAATGATCAGGAGTATATTCCTTAATGCCCCTTACACATTTAGCCCACTCCCCCTCCCACAACCCCTCGAATAACCCTCAGTTTGTTCTCCATATTTATGACTCTCTTCTGTTTTGTCCCCCTCCCTGTTTTTATAGTATTTTTGTTTCCCTTCCCTTATGTTCATCTGTTTTGTCTCTTAAAGTCCTCATATTAGTGAAGTCATATGATTTTTGTCTTTTTCTGACTGACTAATTTCACTTAGCATAATGCCCTCCAGTTCTATCCATGTGGTTGCAGAAGGTAAGATTTCATTCTTTTTGATTGCCGAGTAATACTCCATTGTGTGTGTGTGTGTGTGTGTGTGTGTGTGTGTATACACACACATACATATATTGTATACATGTATACATGTGTATATATATACATACATTGTGTGTGTGTGTGTGTATATATATATATATACATATATATGTATATATATATGTATATATATATATACCACCTCTTCTTTATCCATTCATCCATCGATGGACATTTGGGCTTTCCATACTTTGGCTATTGTTGATAGTGCTGCTATAAACATGGGGGTGCATGTGTCCCTTCAAAGCAGCACACCTATATCCCATGGATAAATGCCTAGTAGTGCAATTGCTGGGTCATAGAGTAGTTCTATTTTTAGTTTTTTGAGGAACCTCCACACTGTTTTCCAGAGTGGCTGCACCAGCTTGCATTCCCACCAACAATGCAAAAGAGATCCTCTTTCTCTGCATCCTCGCCAACATCTGTTGTTGCCTGAGTTGTTAATGTTAGCCATTCTGACAGGTGTGAGGTGGTATCTCATTGTGGTTTTGATTTGCATTTCCCTCATGATGAGTGAAGTTGAGCATTTTTTCATGTGTCAGTTGGCCATTTGGATGTCTTCCTTGGAGAAGTGTCTATTCATGTCTTTTGCCCATTTCTCCACTGGATTATTTGTTTTTTGGGTGTTGAGTTTGAGAAGTTCTTTATAGATTTTGGATATTAACCCTTTATCTGATATGTCATTTGCAAATATCTTCTCCCACTCCATCAGTTGCCTTTTAGTTTTGCTGATTGTTTCCTTCTCTGTGCAGAAGCTTTTTATTTTGATGAGGTCCCAGTAGTTCATTTTTGCTTTTGTTTACCTTGCCTCCAGAGACGTGTTGAGTAAGAAGTTGCTACGGGCAAGATCAAAGAGGTTTTTGCCTGCTTTCTCCTCAAGCATTTTGATGGCTTCCTGTCTTACATTGAGGTCTTTCATCCATTTTGAGTTTATTTTTGTGTATGGTGTAAGAAAGGGGTCCAGGTTCATTCTTCTGCATGTCGCTGTCCAGTTTTCCCAGCACCACTTGCTGAAGAGACTGTCTTTTTTTAAAAAATATATGAAATTTATAGTCAAATTGGTTTCCTTACAACACCCAGTGCTCATCCCAAAAGATGCCCTCTTCAATACCTATCACCCACCCTCCCCTCCCTCCCACCCCCCATCAGCCCTCAGTTTGTTCTCATTTTTTAAGAGTCTCTTATGCTTTGGCTCTCTCCCACTCTAACCTCTCTTTTTTAATTTTTTTTGGCTTCCCCTCCCCCATGGGTTCCTGTTAAGTTTCTCAGGATCCACATAAGAGTGAAAACATATGGTATCTGAGACTGTCTTTATTCCATTGGATATTCTTTCCAGCTTTGTCAAAGATTAGTTGGCCATATGTTTGTGGGTCCATTTCTGGGTTGTCTATTTGGTTCCATTCTTCTGAGTGTCTGTTCTTGTGCCAGTACCATAGTGTCTTGATGATTACAGCTTTGTAGTATAGTGTGAAGTCTGGGATTGTGATGCCTCCTGCTTTGGTTTTCTCTTTCAAGATTGCTTTGGTTGTTCAGTCTTTTCTGGTTCCATACAAATTTTAGGATTATTTGTTCTAGCCCTGTGAAGAATGCTGGTGTTATTTTGATAGGGATTGTGTTGAATATGTATATGGCTTTGGGTAGTATCAACATTTTAATAATATTTGGTCTTCCCATCCAGGAGCATGGAATCTTTCTCCATTTCTTTGTGTCTTCTTCAATTTCTTTCATAAGCTTTCTATAGTTTTAAGTGTGTAGATTTTTCACCTCTTTGGTTAGATTTATTCCTAGGTATTTTATGGTTTTTGGTGCAACTGTAAATGGGATCGATTCCTTGATTTCTCTTTCTGTCACTTCATTGTTGGTGTATAGGAATTCAACCGATTTCTGTGCATTGATTTTATATCCTGCAACTTTGCTGGACTCATGAATCAGTTGTAGCAGTTTTTTGGTGGAATCTTTTGGGTTTTCCATATAGACTATCATGTCATCTGCGAAGAGTGAAAGTTTGACCTCCTCCTGGCTGATTTGGATGCCTTTTATTTCTTTGTGTTATCTGATTGCAGAGGCTAAGACTTCCAATACTATGTTGAATACAGTGGCAAGAGTGGACGTACCTGTCTTGTTCCTGACCTTAGGGGGAAAGCTCTCAGTTTTTCCCCATTGAGGATGATATTAGCATTGGGTCATTCATATATGGCTTTTATGATCCCGAGGTATGATCCTTCTATCCCTATTTTCTTGAGGGTTTTTATCAAGAAACCTTGCTGTATTTTGTCAAATGGTTTCTCTGCATCTATTGAGAGGATCATATGGTTCTTGTCCTTTCTTTTATCAATGTGATGAATCCCGTTAATTATTTTGTGGATATTGAACCAGCCCTGCATCCCAGGTATAAATCCCACTTGGTCATAATGAATAATTTTTTTAATGTATTGTTGGACCCAGTTGGCTAATATCTTGTTGAGGATTTTTGCATCCATGTTCATCAGGGAAATTGGTCTATAGTTCTCCTTTTTAGTGGGGTCTCTGTCTGGTTTTGGAATCAAGGTAATGATGGCTTCATAGAAAGAGTTTGGAAGTTTTCCTCCCATTTTATTTTTTGGAACACTTTCAAGAGAATAGGTGTTAACTCTTCCTTAAATGTTTGGTAGAATTCCCCTGGAAATCCATCTGGTCCTGGACTCTTGTTTTTTGGCAGATTTTTGATGACTAATTCAATTTCCTTACTGGTTATGGGTCTGTTCAAATTTTCTATTTCTTCCTGTTTCAGTTTTGGTAGTGTATATGTTTCTAGGAATTTGTCCATTTCTTCCAGATTGCCCATTTTATTGGCATATAATTGCTCATAATATTCTCTTATTGTTTTTATTTCTGTTGTGTTGGTTGTGATCTTTCCTCTTTCATTCTTGATTTTACTTATTTGGGTCCTTCCTTTTTCTTCTTGATCAAACTGGCTAGTGATTTATCAATTTTTTTAATTCTTTCAAAGAACCAGCTCTGGTTTCATTGATCTGTTCTACTGTTTTTTTTGTTTCGATAGCATTAATTTCTGCTCTAATCTTTATTATTTCCTGTCTTCTGCTGTTTTGGGGTTTTATTTGCTGTTCTTTTTCCAGCTTCTTAAGGCGTAAGGTTAGGTTGTGTATCTGAGATCTTTCTTCTTTCTTTAGGAAGGCCTGGATTGCTATATACTTTCCTCTTAAGACCACCTTTGCTGCATCCCAGAGGTTTTGGGTTGTGGTGCTATCATTTTCATTGACTTCCATATACTTTTTAATTTCCTCTTTAACTGCTTGGTTAGCCCTTTCATTCTTTAGTAAGATGTTCTTCAGTCTCCAAGTATTTGTTACCTTTCCAAATTTTTTCTTGTGGTTGATTTCAAGTTTCATAGCATTGTGGTCTGAAAATATGCACGGTATGATCTCGATCTTTTTGTACTTACTTAGGGCTGATTTGTGTCCCAGTATATGGTCTATTCTGGAGAAGTTCCATAACCATAGAAGCCTTTTTCAGAGTGCTCTAGAGTTTCTGAGAAAAATAACACCGTGTTTACGTATATTCTGCTGCTTTAGGATGAAATGTTCTGAATATATCTGTTAAGTCCATCTGGTCCAGTGTGTCATTCAAAGCCATTGTTTCCTTGTTGATTTTTTGATTAGATCATCTGTCCATTGCTGTGAGTGGGTTGTTGAAGTCTCCTATTATTATGGTGTTACTATTGATGAGTTTCTGTATGTTTGTGATTAATTGATTTATATATTTGGGTGCTTTCACATTTGGCACATAAATGTTTACAATTGTTAGGTATTATTGGTGGATAGACCCCTTGATTATGACAGAATGCCCTTCTGCATCTCTTGATACAGTCTTTATTTTAAAGTCTAGAGTGTCTGATATAAGTATGGCTTCTCCAGCTTTCTTTTGTTGACCATTAGCATGATAGATGGGTCTCTATCCCCTTATTTTCAACCTTAAGGTGTCTTTAGGTCTAAAGTGGGTCTTTTGTAAACATCATATAGATGGAGCTTGTTTTCTTATCCATTCTGTTACCCTATGTCTTTTGATTGGAGCACCGAGTCCATTGACATTAAAGGAATTAATGAGGTAGAAAAATTGCAATTAAAAAAATTAAAATTAAAAATTAAAAAAACACATAAACACAGAAATCGAATAGATGATGCTAGATAGATCCTAGGTGTGTTTTGGTCTGGGTGTTGAAAGTGGTTTGACAGTTTAGAGAAAAAAAAGGGGGGGGGGAGAAAAAAAATCGTTTGAGAATTTGAAAAAATAAATACACTGAAGTAGACTAAAGTGAGAGGATGGGGATAAAATACAATTCTGAAAAATGTACATAAAAGTAAAGAATATAGTAGAAAAAAGTAAAGAAAAATATTTTTAATAAAAATTAAAAATAAATTTGAATATTTTCATTTTCTGTATTTAAGAAAAAAGAAAAGAAACGAAAAAGATAAAAAAAGAAAAAAAGAAATCGTTTGAAAATTTGAAAAAGCCAATACACTGTAGTAGACTAAAATAAAATGATGGAAGTAAAATAGAATTTGAAAAAATTTACATAAAAGTAAAAAACATAGTAATGAAAATTAAATAAGAATATTTTTAATAGAAATTGAAAGTCAAAATGAAGTTTTTCTCTTTCTGCATTCAAGAAAAAGAAAAGAAACAAAAAAGAGAAAAAAAGAAAAAGAAGGAAAAAAAGGAAATTGTTTGAAAATTTGAAAAGGTGAATACACTGGAGTAGACTAAAACAGAATTAAGGAAGTAACGTAGAATTTGAAAAAATTTACACAAAAGTAAAAAAATAGAGTAATAAAAATTAAAGAAAGATATTTTTAATAAAAATTGAAAATAAAAATGATTTTTTTCTCTTTCTGTGTTCAAGAAAAGAATTGTAAAAGAGAAAAAGAAAAAAGAAAAAAAGAGAAAGAAAATTGAATAGATGAACCTGCTAACAGATTGAAGTTGGACTGAAATTGCTTTGTTTTCCCCCAGAAGTCAGTCTATGTAGCTCTTTATAGTCCATAAATTAAGCTGGCGGTGAGACTTGTGTTCTTTAAGAGTGAAGTTGTCCCAATTGGGCAGGGCTCAGTGTAACGGCTCCACTTTCCACTAGATGGTGCTGCTAGACTACTGGGGTGGATTGTTGCGGAGCTTGTAGGTGCATATATGCATGCGTGGGAGCAGTGAAAATGACGCCACCCAGCTACCCAGTCTGTTCTCCCGGATCAGCAATCGTGCACCCATCTGTCTTCAGCTCTTGTCTACTCCCCACTTTTTCACTCTCTGTGACCACACCCCAGGCAGTACCTCTCTCCCAAGTTTTGTCTCATATGTGGCTGTTTTCCCCGGCCCTTTCCGAAGGACTGCAGTTTTGATCCGTTCCTCCCCCTGCGGGAGGGTCTCACCAAATAATGGCCGAATGAGCAATGGCTGAATGTTGGCTGCACCCAGGAATGTCTGCTGGACCCTGCTGCTGCCCGTGCCCCGAGACAGGTACCAGTCCATCCCAGGAAATGTTTGTGAGACAGTGTAGCAGCAGTGTTTCAGGGATTATGGAAAATCACAACACACATCTGGCACCAGGATCTACCCTTAACGACCTTGCCCCAGCACCAGCGAATGTGGCTGCCTTCTGGGGTCTGCTCGGACCAGGTAGTTTCAACAGTCTCTCCAAATGTCCTTCCAGCGGTGGAACCACTTTTCCCCGTGTGGCTTGAGAACCTCCTGGACCCCACTCTGTTCCTGGGGATTCACCCTTCCCACCAGAGCACCGCTAGGTATCAAGCTGCAGAGTTGCAGCCTTTGTGCTCCCCTTGTTTACAGTCTTAATGGAATTTAAACCCTCTCCTTTCTCCTTTCTCCTTTCTCTCTTTTTAGTTTAGTACCTGTGGCTGTTTCTAATTTTCCACTTTCTCTCCAGCTGCTTTTGGACAGGGGTGCTTTTCCCATATTCTCCCCTCCTCCCCAGTCTCTGTCGTCTCTCCGCCCGCAAAAGCGGTTTCCTACCTTTCACGGCTTCTCGATCCCCAAGTTCAGCTTTCTGCACCTTGTACTTGCTGAATTCTGTGGTTCAGATTGTTGTGTTAATCCTCCAATCAGTTTTCTAGGTGTGTAGGATGGTTTAGTGTTGGTCTGGCTGTATTTCATGGACTTGAGACACACAAAAATCTTCCATGCTGTTCCACCATCTTGGCTCCTCCCCAGAATTAATCTTCTTTAATTTCAGGAAAGGAACTTTATATCCAAGTGATATAAAGTAGGTCATAAAAACCTTACATCCTTGGATCATTGACGTGGCTCTAGAATCCATGGATTGTTAGTCATCTTGATAAAACTCTGACAGCTGACTTGATCTAACCCTATTACAAGTTGTTCCATGTCTTATGTTCTTAATTTCTAGTGCATCAGTTACTGTCTAATGCCTAGCACAATGTGCAGTGCTTAGATAACACTCCAAATATATTTATTGAATGGATTGTTGAAGAATTCATCCAATCTCCAGGTCTGAAAACCTTGGAAGAAGGAAAGATTCCCTCTTCTCCTAAATCATATTTGTACTAATTATCTGTGGAGGGATTCTGAAAGTTATCCCAAGATGCACCATTTTGGCATGCAGATTATTTCAAGCGGAAAGCAATCAAGGCCCAAAAGACTCAGGAAGAAACTTTGACCTTCCCCTTAACTGCCTTAAATAGTGTAGATAGTGAAGTAGCTCCAGGAATAGAGCTATCACCATAGATAACTACACTGTGATGTGAACTAGGAGTGGTAGATAAGGCGGAACTTCCCAAAGTCTGTTTGTTAAAATTCCTTTCTGTATCCGATTGTTTCTGTATGGCCCAGCAAATATTCGTTTACCAAACATTTGCTCTTTTTCTACTTCCTATGAATTACTTCCTTTCCCTTTGAAGTCCCAGACCTTTTCCCCCTTCTGAGTTCAGGATGACATATAGACCTCATTTTGTCTAGCTGTCTTTGGAATTTAATGTTTATGTGGATTCCCTGTACAAATGAAATTAAATTTGATTTTCTCTTGCTAATCTATCTCATGTCAATTTAATATTTTGACTAGCTAGAAGAATCCTGAAAGACAGAGGAAAAATTTTTCTCCCCAACATCTGCCTAGCATCAGGTATAAGTAGGTTCTCAACCATATTTGTTGAAGAAACTGAATGAAAAAATAAGAAAGAAGGAGATGGGCATTGTAGCTCATCATGCATACTTCTACCAAAGAGATCTTTTCAAAGAATCTATGTCGTTTAAAATCTATTCTTTCTCGGTATTGCCTTCAATATCATTTTCAATGTGCTTTTGCCATAAAACCATATTTAATCTTATGGTCATATAAGCATTATGAAAGGATATAGGATATATATTTAAACTAATTAGCTTCTTTCAATTCTGTTTTTTATTATTTTTCAGGAGGGTGCACTTTTAGGAAGAAGCTTTGTTTTCCTGAATGAGATGATATGTGAAAGAATAAGATATAGAACAAGTGAAGGTCATGGTCTGTACAGAAGGGGTAGAGAGACCTAAACATCTGGGTGTATGGATGTAGCCCACATTTAATTTTTGGTCAGAAAGTCTTCCTCCTTGAATGTGGTTTGGTTTCTGTCCATTGAGACACATTTGTTTGTTACAATACTTGTTTTCTGCTGGTGTCCACAGCTGACTTCTCTGCCTGGTGAACTTGTGCTTTACTCTTTTCCATATGGTTAAGATATGATTCTGATTGCCCTTCCTCCTCACATGGCCTCTCTTTAGCCCTTGATAGTGATAAGCCCTTTTGAGTCTCTGCTGAATCCTCCATCTGACCTTCATCAAGGATAGCTATCCTGCAGTAGAAGCTGTGGGTCAGCAAATCCCACGATTGGCCTATGGACTTTCATCTCAGCATCTCTTGTCACACAGGAATAGAGGTGGGCCCTGTTTATGGCTGACAATGCCTCTCCACTGTTTCACTCATGCTGGGTATGGCCCTTTATTGGTCAGGAGCTCTTCTGCATTAACGATCTCTCAGAGCCCTAAAGAAGGAATGTTCCTCCCAGTCTATTATATCCATCTCCTCCCACAGAGCCTTGAAGGTAGGAGGTTGGGGCACATATCTGATTGCTTATATTTTCTACTTCTATTCCCATTTTTCTACTCTAGATCATCAGGTTGGAAAGGATGGACTTTCCCCTTCTCTGTGGCTGATTAAAATATTCTATGTCATTTCATTTCTTAAAGCTATGATTGTGAGTAGGTATAGGGTGATAGAAAAAGAAACTGCTTACCTAAAGGGAACATACATAGGAAGCTATTTTTAAAATATTTACTTGCTAAACTCTCAGAATGGGTGATTTAGATGAGAACCAGATATATTTAGGTTTCTGTGTGTTCACTAGGTTAAGTAAATATGAGGCACTTCCTGATGGAATGCCAGACTAGAAACTAATATTTAACCTAACCTCTGATGTTATTTGATTTCTTTAGTGATCAAAGTTATTCCTGGAAGTGGAGATATACTAGTTTCATTCCTAATTCTGGGGACACTTTACTTAACTCTGGTGTGGTAGCCTAAGTTTATACTTTTGTATAATAGAACTTAACTATCCTACAGTAATTATCTCTGCTTAAAAGTCGTTCTCCTTTAGACTTATATGAATTCAGAGCAGGATCTTGTTTTTTCTTACATTTCCTATCATTACATCCCCAGCAGTCAGCACACAGTAAGTGAAAGCTGGTGAATAAATGACACAATTTAAACCTATGGTTAACACATGTTTTACTTTAAAAGTGGCAATATTATAAAAGGCCACAAGATGGGCTCATTACACTGTGAAAGTTTGTGAAACACTCTTGAATTATGAAATTAACGTTTTTTCCTTGCAAAAAATGAGGATGACTTCATATATATTTCTTTATCTTAAAAAGGAATTAAAGTGCTTTTAGTGACAAATCCTGGCAACATTAGTCATTTCCTTGTCTAAAGAATTGTATTAAAAGAAAAGTCATGGTGTTATTTAATTACTATTCCCTCTTGTGACTTTGAAAAACATCAAGGTTTTATCTTTATTACTCTCTCCATATATTCCTTACCATAAAACTGAAATATGTGTCTTGATACTTATGGAATAATTATGTTTCTTCTTCTTGAAATTAAAATGGTGTTTGTCACGCTTAGTAAGTTGAATAAACCACTGCTTCTTGAAAACTGACTATAGGGCAGTCTACACTACTATCTCTTTTGACACTTATTAACCAGATGAGGAAACTGGGGGTCTGAGTTTGAGGCTTGCCAAAGTCATCTGAATAATAATTAGAGCTATGTTTTAGTGGGAAAACAAAAACAGATCAAATAAAAACAAAACAAAAACAAAATTAAAGAAGCGAGATAGTAAGGGCTAGCAATAAAGCATGGTGATATGATAAAGTGACTGAGGTACTACTTTAGATTGGATGCCTTCTTTGAGGAGGTGACTTTGAAGCTAACCCAGGAATGTTAAGAAGGAGCCACATTTGTGAAGTTCTGGGGAAGAGTTTTCCAAGCAGAAAGAACAACAGGTAGAAAGACCCAAGATAGAAGGGGTATTGCTCTCAATTTGGAAGGAAAACAGAAGCTGTGTAGCTATAAAAGATTCATTCGGTATCATGTCTATGATACAGCTGGTATTATTAGACATTTACTGGCTTCCCTTGGAAATAAGCAGTCACAGAATTGTTGCTCATTCTGAGCTACTGGCTCACCCTACCAGGCAGAAGAAAGAACTGTTCTGGAATTGGCTGTTCTTTAGCTAAGGAGGGTCAGGATTATATTTCATTAGGATGACTCTAAGCCAAACAAAACCTCCCTGTACCTGCTAAAGTCATAATGAGATTGAAATGTTCTTCATATATTAAGTATCCACTGCCAGGCATTGAATATAAAACAGTGAACAAACAAAATCCCTACCCGCAAGGAGCTTGTATTTGATGACCTCATTGCCAGGTATTACAGAATGGTGTAAATGGTGTAAATTATATAATTTACACATGGTTTACTTCAATTCTCTTTAGTGTACCCACAATTTGACCAAATTTGTAACTATTTTGTTTATTGGGTATTTGAATAAAAAAAGAAGTGGCACTGATTGTCAGGATTTCCATTCTCCTGTCACAGTTCCCATTGGGTTCTTTTAATAGTGGAAATTCTTCTGAAGATAGATGTGGTACTAGTTATCTCTGCCTACAAAGATCCAGAGCATTACTGCTGATATCAGAAACCTGACAGGCACAATGACTTATTTCTACATTCCTGGTCTTTAATGCAGGTCCAGACTTACACAGGGCTCCATCACTCTCTACATAGCTTCTGCCCATCAGGTCAGGGTAATTTCTTCATGGTTCTTGTCCCCTTAAGTCTGTTACAGGAGAAACAGAAACTTCTCACTCAATTGTGGGGATCTAAAACCCAGTGGGAGTTTAATTATTACAGACTTGATTGCCTTTTCTGACATTTTCCCATAATTTAGGGTACCTGGAAGAAAGTCAAGAGAGAAAAGATAAACTACATTAAAACTGACCTTTTGGCACTAGGGACTTTATCACTTGAGAAAATGGTGTAATTTATGCCCTTACATTTCACTAATTTATTGGAAAATCCTTCAAACAGAACTTGCAAACTATTTCCCTACTCCTAAGTACAGCCCTTTTACAATTTTCCTTTATCACTGGAAGCAAACAATATTAGCAGTCTATGTGTTTGGCCTATTTTTAAACTTCATATCACCTTATATTAGGTTTCATACCACTTTATATAAGATTTGCTATTACTGTACTAGCAAATTATCAGAAACTTAATGGTATAAAACAACACACATTTATTATCTTATAGTTTTGTAGACCAGAAGTCTAACAACATGTCTCACTGGGCTAAGTCAAGGTGTTGGTAGGGATAGGCTCCTTTCTAGAGGCTCTAGAGGAGAGTCTTTCCTTGCCTTTCCTAACTTCTAAAGGGCACATGTATTGCCTAGCTCTTGGTCCCCTACCTCCATCTTCGAAGCCCAACAACTTTGCATATCTTTGGCTTTTCTTCCATTGTCATGTCTCTTTCTAACCATAACTGGAAAAAGTTCGCTTATAAGTGCCCCTTTGATTATATTGCCCTTCCCCCACCCCCGGGATAATCCAGGAAATTTCCTTTTCGCAAAATCCATACCCATAACCACATTGCCAAAGGCCTTTTGCTATATAAGGTGACATATTCACAGGTCACAGGGATAATGTTGCAGACATCTTTGGGGCCATTATTTTGTCTACTATACCCTTTTCTAAAAAAATAGGATGCATTGAGAAATGTATGTGTGCAACTCCTGTAAATCTCCTGTATAGAAATCCTGCTGTTTTCAGTTAAAACTCAACTCACCTCCCCTGATCTCCCCTCCCTGCTCCTAATTTTCTTCTCTGGGGAATAGATATAGAAAGAAAGTAAGATGAATACTATGCTTTTGCCTAGTTAGTTTCTCTTCTCATAACAAGAATATTCCTCTCTTAGTCTTTGGTGGGGAAGTGAGGGCTTTTGTTTTTTGTTTTTGTTTTTTCTCTCTTACTTTAATCCTGGTAGGGTTTTCAACAGAGTTCTCTTCTACCTCCTTGCCTCAGGGCTATGAACATGACCCAGCCCCCCCCCCCCCCCCCCCATCCATTTAGACTGTCATAACCACCTGGACATTGTGATTGGTTTGGGAGTAGACATTTTACCCAAGCTGGACCAAAATACTTCCCTGAGATTTTTTTCCTTAAGTGACTCCATGTGGGAAAATTTTTCTTTATTTCTTTGTTGTAAGAAAGCTGAAAGTATGTGTTGGTTCTATGTCTCTCACCAATTGGAGAAACTGAAAGACTGATGAGAAGCAGGAAGAGACAAGCCTGGTTAGTTATTGCTTGATTTTATTCCTTGAGGTCTTTAAAGCTGGTTTGGTTCATCTTTGATTCTATGAGTTACCCAAGTTTGTTTCCAATACCCCCCCCCCTTTTTTTAAATCTAGTTTGTTTTGAGGTTTGTTTCTTGTGACTAAAAGAGTCCTGATTAATAAGGTTGTTTTCCTTCTTCTAATTCCTATGTCTCTTGACTTTATTATTTATGCTGTTAATCCATTGGGTTTATAAACCAAATCCAAAATGGAGGATGTATCCCATGGGGACGAGAAACAACAATCAGAAGAGATTCTGAAGTAAGTCCATGTGATATTGCATATGTTAATTCTGAGATCACACTCTGAGAAAATTCACCCCCTGTTTCACAGTCCATTTTGGATTATGCAACTCAGCTAATTAAAGAGGATTATGTACAGATGCCAGTAATCCTATTAATACAATGGCAGTAATATGAAAAGCTTGAAATCTGAATACTTTCTATTATCAAGTTTCGAAGGTGAAATTAAAATCCTTAAAATGAAATTTCCCTTCTCATTTCTTCTTATTTTACTTCTGGAAATTGTATATGCCCTAAACCTAGATCTCTTCTTATGCATCCCATTTTCCCAAAATTTAAGAGGTTATATAAGAACATTTCCACTGCAACCCAATACACAGAATGTTCTGATCTAAATACAAGAAGTGCTAATTTTGCTTTATAATTTGGATCTTCACAGCAGCATAGCTCTGAGACTCAGAAATGGCTGTCTCTTTGTGTATGTTCCTGACATATAAGCTGAGGTCCAACATGTACTTCCTAATACATTGCAGTTCCAGAAAGGAATTGGTGGGTAGATGAATGTCTGACCAACATACGAGGCCAAGTTATTCACTTCACATTAAATCACAGAATGACTGCCAACTGGAGTTGCTAAACTACATTAACTGAAAAGGATACCTCTTCTGCATCCTAAGTACAGAAATAATTCCTCATCTCTAGTCTATGGAGACCACCATCACAAAACAAATTTAGCTTGCTGCTCAGAAGGATGCAGTAGCACTTTCACCAGCTACTAAATTGAGTATTTGTCTCAGTTTCCCTAGATAAGAGTCACATTTTATGCAGTGAATCAGAACTGACTAGTTCTGAATCTCCCTGGTGAATCAGAGACTGCCTAGTTTCTCTGGTAAGTGAGGACAGTGCATCATATCACAGATATTTTAATTAATGTATTTACTTAGTTGTTCATCATGTATTTTTTTGCATATAAACTAGGTACTTGGTATATAAAGGTGGGCAAAACAGACTTGATCCCAGCTCTCACTGAGCTTGTAGTCTATTGGGAGGCATAGACAGCAAATAAGTAACAAATAAAATTATAATTAAGACTATCCTAAGTGCTGGGGTGCCTGGGTGGCTCAGTTAGTTAAGCATCTAACTCTTGATTTCAGCTCAGGTCATGATTTCATGGTTTGTGAGTTTGAGCTCCATGTCAGGCTCTGTACTTACAGCATGAAGCCTGTTTCAGATTCTCTCTCTCCCTCTATCTCTGCCTCTCCCCTGCTCACATGCACTCATGCTCTCTTTCTCAAAATGAATAAAAAAACCAAGATTTATAAAGACAAAAGAATTATCTTAAGTGCTATAAAGGGAAAGGGAAAGTGAAAGTTGCTATGAGAGAGACTAACAGGAGGGACATAGTGTAGTTTGGGTAGCTAAGAAAACTTCTTGAAGAAGGTGAATTTAAGCCAAGATCTGGATGAAAAGAAAGCAGCCAAGGAGAAACTATTAGGGAGAGGGTCTTAGGCAGTAGAAGGAACATCCAACGAAGAAGAAATAACAATTACATAGGTCCTGAGGTAGCAAATAAATTGCAATTGTGGAGGAGTTGTGTTGTGGAGCCTGGTGAATGATGTACAGTATAGTAAGAGTGTATGTGTGTTTGAAGGAGAGTCAGGGAGGCCAGAAAAATTATAGACCTTAATTTGTCTTAAATGAGATCAAGAATTTTGAATTTTGTCCTAAGTACAGTGAGAGGCATCTGAAGTATTTTGAAGATGGGAGAGTCATGATCTAATGTACATTTTAAAGGCATCACATAGGTCGTAGTCAAAGCAGAGAGACAGGTTAGGAAACTATTACAATATACTGCGCAGGAGATAAAGTAGCTTCACATTATGGCGATGGAAAGTGAGAGAATCAAATGGATTTGAGATACATATTTGTATGTAGGATCAACTGATTTTAGTGATGGGCTGCATATGGTGAACGATGTCAAGAAATCAACTTTGAGTGACTGGATATGTAGCAGTAGCATTTAGGGGTTTTGGAAAAGGCTTTTGGTGAAAGAGATTTTGAAGATAAGGCAAGAGTTCAATTTGAGAAATGTTAAGCTCAAAATGTCTATGATACATCCAATAGAGATATCACACAGACAACTGAATATACTGGTCTGGAGTACAGAAGGGAGGTGTGGGCTAGATAGTTAAACTTGAGATCTAAAGCACATACATTAAAAAAATTATTTTAAAATAATTTCAGACATACAAAAAAGTTGGAAAAGAGTACAAAAAAATTCCTGTATACACCCAGATCCCCCAAATGTTAAAATCTTATATAACCACAGTACAATGATCACAACCAGGAAATTACTCATATAGCACTATCTAATGACAAACCTTATCCAAATTTTGCCATTTGTCCAACTTGTATCCTTTTTTGCATCCAGCATCCAAATCTAGGATCACACGTTGCATTTAATTATCACGTATCCTCAGTCCCCTTTAGTCTGGAACAATTCCTTTGTCCTCATGACCATGACATTCTTAAAGATTACTGGCTAGTTATGTTGTGAAATGTCCTTTAATTTGGGCTTGGGTCTTTAGAGATTCCTAACTAATATAATGAATAGAAGGATACTCTTTGAACATCTACCAAACCGTTAGAGCACCAGTGCTGTCAGAGGAATGCCTTCCTTTTCCTAACCATGAGAATTTCTGGCTACCAAGCTGGTGTGCTGAGGAAGAGAATCTTATGGTGAGGAATGGGTAAGAAGGGGAGGAACAGAGAAGAATAGATAAAAACCTCTGCACAGCAGATTTTCCTACTGAAGTAGGTCTGAACTAGAATTGGGAATAAGTTTTGACTCTCAATGAATTTTAGAATTTTAACTATTGCATGGATGAACTCTTTCAATTACTGCAATCAGGCTATTCTTGGGACTAAAGTGACCAGAAGATTCTTATTGACATGAGACAAAGTCATGGGTCCTATTGTAGAATATACTCAAAGGACAGGAAAGAACCAAATTTAATAAAATTTCAGTTGGCAAGAAGGGGGGAGTACAATTATTTTGTTGTTCTTCATTTAATTTATTTTTTAAATAGAATAGTTAAATGTATCTGTAAAAAAAAAAAATAAGGCATACCTGGGTGGCTCAGTTGGTTAAGCATCCAGCTTCGACTCAGGTCATGATCTCATAGTTCGTGAGTTCAAACCCCACATCGGTCTCTGTGCTGACAGCTCAGAGCCTGGAGCCTGCCTTGGAACCTGTGTCTCCTTCTTTCTCTGGCCCTCTCCCGCTTGCACTCTGTCTCTCTTTATCTCTCTCTCAAAAACAAATAAACATTAACAAAATTTTATTAAAAAAAGAAAGATTAAAATTCATAAGCTAAGTATTTAACTAAATATTTTTAGAAAAGAAAAATAGAATAAACCCAAAAAACATATAAAAAAATAATAATGAGATGAGCATAAATTAAGAAAATAGAAATAAAACAGTCTATAAGATCAACTAAACCAAAAGCTGATTTTTGGAAAAGACTAACAAAATAAGTGATTTTTTCCAAGATTGAACAAGATAAATAAAGAGAAAGTGCAAGTAAACAATATTAGATATTACATAATAGGCACCACTAATGTAAAATAAAAACTTAAAATGTATGAGAATAGTATAAAAGATTTATGATAATAATTGGAAAAAGACTGAAACAAATACTTTTCTAGAAATATATACATCACCAAAGTTGATTCAAAGGCAATTAAAATACCTGAAAAGACTTACACACTTAAAAACTGAATGAACATCTGTGTATTAACATACAACAGCACCCATCTCTGAATCTTTTACAGCTGAATTTTACAAAACTTATAAGGAAAAAATAATCCCAATCTTATGAAACATGTTGATACAATAGTAAAAGAGGGTGTGCTCTTCAGTTCCTTTTGTGAGTCCAGGTAACTTTGATACCCAAAAGAAGATAGTATGAGAAAGGAAAATTAAAGTTCAATTTCCTTTAGGAACATAGTTATAATAATACTAAATGAAATATTTGCATTCTAAATAGAACCACTGAATTAACAATGGAGACATCTTAACCAAGGAAGGATCATTTCAGGAATGTCAGGATGGGGGCACTGGGGTGGCTCAGTTGGTTAAGCCTCTCACTTCTGCTCAGGTCATGATCTCACGGTTCATGGGTTCAAGTCCTGTGTCAGGCTCTGTGCTGACAGCTCAGAGTCTGGAACCTACTTCAGATTCTGTGTCTCCCTCTCTCTCTGCTCCTCCCCCACTCACGCTCTGTCTGTCTTTCTCTCAAAAATAAATAAACATTAAAAAAATTTTTTAAAAAGAATGTCAGGATGATTTATTAACCAGAATTTTGTAAAGTGGTTTACCATAATCATGGGCTAAGTGAGGTTAAAACCCAATATGATAGCTCCCATGTCCTGTATTATTGCTATAAAGAGATCACCACAAGTTTAGTGGCTTAAAACAACCCAAATTTATTATGTTACAGTTCTGGAGGTCAAAGTTCCAAATCAGTCTCAGTGGACGAAAATCAGGGTGTTTGTAGGGCTGCATCCTTGTGGATGCTTCAAGGGAAAATTCATTATTTTGCTTTTTCTAGCTTCTGGAGGCTGCACACATCCCTGGGCTCATGGTCTTATCTTCAGTCTTCAAAGCCAGCAGTGTATCATCTTCAAACTCTTTCTGACTCTGATGCTCCTGACTACTTATTATAAGGATCTATGTGCTTATAGCAAGCTCACTCAGATAATCTAGGATACTCTCCCCATCTCAAAATTCTTTTTTTTTTTTTTTAGGAGTACCATAAGAAATCTATGATCATTTTTCATAGGACCACAGCTTCATGTACAGTCTTTTCTGAGCCACAGGGTGTACGTTCAAAGAACACTAATATTTTTAACCATTTATAACATCTTTTTATATTATGTTTTGTTATTTCTAACAAAGACTATGGATGCATCAGGTGTCTCCTTGGTTTTCTTATGGTCAACTCAATTCCTGGATTTAGGTTACTCTGGTTTTCCTTATCATTGGCACAATATTAAATTGAGTGTGCAGGGTAAAAATACTAAGTAAGGTTTTGTTATAATTTTAAGTCAAATAATGCTAAGTTATTTCTTTAGTGTTATTCTAACAGTTACATGAAAGGTGGGGAACTAGGTCTTGACACATTGTTCTGACTTCACACAATCATACAGCGTGGATCTGGGGGATGGTTTAATTAATTATTTAATTATTTAATTATTTAATTAATTAATTTATTAAGTTTAAAATGAATTTATTTAAAATGAGTTTTTATTTATTATTATTATTTTTTTAATATATGAAATTTATTGTCAAATTGGTTTCCATACAATACCCAGTGCTCATCCCAAAAGGTGCCCTCCTCAATACCCATCACCCACCCTCCCCTCCCACCCCCCATCAACCCTCAGTTTGTTCTCAGTTTTTAACAGTCTCTTATGCTTTGGCTCTCTCCCACTCTAACCTCTTTTTTTTTTTTTCTTCCCCTCCCCCATGGGTTTCTGTAAATAAATAATAGAACTAATGAGAAAAACCTGCAAGGTTTCTGGTTACAAGATGTATTTGTTGATATAATGTTGTTCCTATACTAGCAGTGAGCAAATAGAAAATTCAAAATGAAATTTAAAATTTGTATTCAATCCCTACCTCACGTCATACACAACTACAAATTCCAGGTAGATTAAGACTTAAATATTTAAGAGAAAACTATAAAACTCTCCCAAGGCAATATGACAAATTAACTTTTTAGTATTGGAACAGGAAAGGAGTTCCTAAATAGGACACAAAAAAATGCAACCTGTAAAGGAAAAGACTGAATTCGACTACTTTAAAATGATGAACTTTATGTATCAAAAGACACATAAAGGGGGTGTAAGGACAAGTCACAAGTGGGAAGATATTTTGCAACAGATGTAATTGAAACAGTATTAATATTCAGAATACCTAGTGATCTTCTAGAGATCAACAAAAAGAGAAACACCCAATAAATAGGCAAAAGATGTGAACAGGCATCTCAAAAAAGAGGAGAGGAGATTCAAATGGCCAAGAGACATATAAAAAGGTACTCACTTTTAGAATTAGAGAAATACAAATTAAAATTAGCGCCTGGGTGGTGCAGTCGGTTAAGCGTCTGACTTCAGCCAGGTCACGATCTCGCGGTCCATGAGTTTGAGCCCCGCGTCAGGCTCTGGGCTGATGGCTCAGAGCCTGGAGCCTGTTTCCGATTCTGTGTCTCCCTCTCTCTCTGCCCCTCCCCCGTTCATGCTCTGTCTCTCTCTGTCCCAAAAATAAATAAACGTTGAAAAAAAAAATTAAAAAAAAAAATTAGATACCATTCTATACCCAACAAATGGCAAAAATTAAAAGCCTTACACCAAGTTTTATCATTAATATGGAGCAATAGAAAGTCTCAGACAATGTTGGAGTGTAATTTGGTACATCGGATTGGAAAATAGTTTTAAATTTGAAAATAAGTAGACACTGTGATTCAGCATTTCTATTTCCAGGAATAGAGTTTAGAAAAACTAGTACAGTGGCCAAAAGATATATGTACAGCATTGTTCATACCAGCATTTTTTGTAATAGCCCCAAACTGAAAACAACCCAAATGGTCATGTACAGTAGAATAGACAAAATTTAGCATATTTGTACTTGGAAACACACCACAGCAGTGAAAATGATTGAACAACCATAACATGCATCAATACAGCCCAACTGCAAAAATATGATTTTGATTGAAAGAAATATAGTGAATATGTGTAGCATGATTCTATCCATACAGTTGAAAATCAACACCTGATCAACATAATGTTTATAGATACGTATATAGGTGATCATACTGTAAAGAAAATCACTGGAATGTTTAATACAACATTGAAATAAGGTTATAACTGTGAAGGACAAAGGGGAATAGGATTATATAGAAAAGACAACACATAAGATTCTTGTTAAGTCTTGTTTCTTGCTGGGAAGGAAACAGATGGTTCCTTATATTGCTGTTTTTAAACCACAATGTTTCAGACATCTTCTCTTTTATATTTCTTCCTTTGTTTCTTTCACACCCACACCCACACTCAAGAAATTCCATTCAGGTTAGCAATAAAAACTAAAAGTTATTTAGGAATAAATCTACAAAAGCATGTATAACTTATATAAAAAATTCTGAAATATTCTAGAAGGGCACACAATGAGAAAATGATTGAACCATAGGATTGAAACTCATTATGGATGAGTGAACTCAATATTGAAAAGATGGCAGTTCTTCTCAAATTAACTTATAAATTTAGTGTGATGCTTTCCTTCTTTCATTCATTCATTCCTTCTTTCCTTCCTTCCTTCCTTCCTAACTTTCCTCTCTCCTTCCTTCCTTCCCTCCCTCCCTGTCCCTCCCTTCCTCCTTCTTTCCTTATTTTTTTCTTAGAAAAATTTTTAAAGTTTGTTTATTTTTTAGAGGTGGGGGGGAGATACCAGAGCATGAGTGGGGGATGGGAAGAGAGAGAGGGAGATACAGAATCCACAGCAGGCTCCAGGCTCTGAACTGTCAGCACAGAGCCCGATGTGGGGCTCAAACCCATGCACCATGAGATCATGACCTGAGCTAAGTCTCACACTCAATTGACTGAGGTACCTAGGCACTCCTCAAACAAAATTGTAAACTTGAAATTTGATTTAAAGAAATCCCAGAAAATTAAAGCAGTTATAACTGGCTGAACATAAATTCAAAGTAAAGAAATGATAGAGGGACTCCAAAAATGGTCCTATAAAGTGGACAGAAATGAATTGCAAGGTCATGACTTGAGCCAAAGTCAGACGCTTAACAGACTGAGTCACCTAGGCGCCCCTTCCCTTCCCTTCCCTCCCCTCCCCTCCCCTCCCCTCCCCTCCCCTCCCCTCTCTTCTCTTCTTCCTTCCTTCCTTCCTTCCTTCCTTCCTTCCTTCCTTCCTTCCTTCCCCCCTTTTCTCTCTTTCTCTTTCTTTCTTTCTTTCTTTCTTTCTTTCTTTCTTTCTTTCTTTCTTTCTTTCTCCTTCTCCACCTCTTCTTCATTCTTCAGTAGATTTTGATAAGCTGACCATAAATTCTATGGAAAGGTAAAGGATCCAGATTAGCCAAGATAAATTTGAAGTACAAGGCTGAAGAAGAAAAATTCACCCAATTTGTATCAATACATTTTCTTTCTTAAAAAAAGAAATGACTGGGGAGTGAAAGAGTAGAAATAACATTTGTATACAACCCTTTGACAAGTTTGGCTGTGCAGAAGAGCAGGAACAAGACCTTTGCTGCATCCCAAAGTGTTTGGACTGTTGTGTTTTCATTTTCATTCACTTCCATAAATTTTAAAATTTCTTCTTTAATTGTCTGGTTGACCCATTCATTCTTTAGTAGGGTGTTCTTTAATCTCCATGCATTTGGAGCCTTTCCAAATTTTTTCTTGTGGTTGATTTCAAGTTTCATTAGTGTTGTGATCTGAAAATATGCATGGTATGATCTCAATTCATTGATATTTATTGAGGGCTGTTTTGTGACACAGTATGTGACCTATCTTGGAGAATGTTCCATGTGCACTTGAGAAGAATGTGTATTCTTATGCTCTTGAATGGAAAGTTCTGACTATATCTGTTAAGTCCAGCTGGTCCAGTGTATTATTCAAGGCCATTGTTTCTTTATTGATTTTCTGCCTAGATGGTTTGTCCATTGCTGAAGTGGAGGATTAAAGTTCCCTGCAATTACCATATTCTTATCAATAAGATTGCTTATGTTAGTGATTAATTGATTCATATATTTGGGTTCTATCAAGTTGGGGGCATCAACATTTACAATTGTTAGCTCTTCTTGATGGATACCCCTGTAATTATGGTATAATGTCCTTCTTCATCTCTTGTTACAGCCTATAGTTTAAAATCTAGTTTGTCTAGGGGCACCTGGGTGGCTCAGTTGGTTAAGTGTCCAACTTTGGTTCAGGTCATGATCTCACAGTTTGTGAGTTCAAGCCCCACATTGGACTTTGTGCTGACAGCTCAGAGCCTGGAGCCTGCTTTGGATTCTGTGTCTCTCTGCCTCTCTCCCACTCATACTCTGTCTCTCTTTCGAGAATAAATAAACATTAAAAAAATCTTCTTTGTCTGATATAAGTGTGGCTACTCCAGCTTTCTTTTGATTTCCAGTAGCATGATAGATGATTCTCCATCCCCTCACTTTCTTTCTTTCTTTTTTTTTTTTTTTAATTTTTCTTTAACGTTCATTTATTTTTGAGACAGGGAGAGAGCATGAACAGGGGAGGGTCAGAGAGAGGGAGACACAGAATCTGAAACAAGCTCCAGGTTTTGAGCTGTCAGCACAGAGCCCGACGCGGGGCTCGAACTCACGGACCGTGAGATCATGACCTGAGCCGAAGTCGGCCGCTTAACCAACTAAGCCACCCAGGCGCCCCGATCCCCTCACTTTCAATCTGAAGGTGTCTCAGATCTAAAATGAGTCTCTTGTAGACAACATATGGATGGATCTTGTTTTTTTTTTTTTTTGTTTTTTTTTTTTTTAATGCATTTTGATACTCCATGTCTTTTGGTTGGAGCATTTAGTCCATTTGCATGTTCAGGCCAGTTTGTCCCGCTCCACAGTCTCCTGCACCTCCCAGGCACTCGCCTGGGATTCAAACACTGATGTCTTAAAGGATCCCCCTCTGTGTACCCAGGTTCTGGGGTAGTGCCACACCACCCAGCCAGCCAACAAAAGGCCTCTGGCTCATCACAGTGCCATGTGGGCATGAGTGGGCCGGTTTGTCCTGCTCCACAGTCTCCTGTGCCTCCCAGGCACTTCTAAGACATCAAACCCCAATGTCTTAAAAGATCCTGCTTTGCATGCCCCAGTTCCAGGGTAGAGCCACTCTGCCAGCCATCCAGCAAAGGGCCACTGGCTGGTGGGTGCCTGCAGGTTCTTGTCCTTGGTGTGGCTATATGTCTTCTTTCCACAGCACTGGTCAAGGGAGGGGATTGCTGTCTCCAATCATGCCTCTGAGCTCTTTGTCGAGCCTGGGGCTAGCTCCTTTCCTCCCCAGGCATGCAAACAGGGTGGCAGGCCCCAGTCTGGAGAAAGCCCTGCAACCCTGGAATGCGGTAAAAATTGGTTCTTTCTATGTTTTTCCTGTTTCCCAGTCTGTGGTTTTTCTCTTGTCCAAATACAGTCCTAAACTTCCACAGCCTCTCTTTTTCTTCCTTATGTCTCTCCACAGAAGGATCCCTCCCCTCTGTGCCTATGCTGCCTATTTTATTTCTCCCAGTTCACAATCATGCACCTATGTCCTGCCAAGTTCTCCTCGTGGGCCCCTGAAGATGTTTCTGTCACTCTGTAGCCCAGATTCCTGTAATTCCAAGTCTTCTGGCCTCAATACTGCTGTGCTTGAGGGAGGGAGGAACTTCAGGTCCCCATACTTCTCCACCATGTTGACCTCCTACTCCTGGTACTACTTTTAAATGGAACTTTTTTCATAATTAAATTTCCATATATTCACAGAACTTTCTGGACCCTCTCTTATGGAATTTCTAACTTTAAACTTTTGTATAGTTATATATCTTTGGATGTTATATATTTATTTAGGAAAATAACTGATTTTCTTGAATACAGTGACCCCATTTTATTCATTATTCATGTTTTAAATATTTTATAGGATCTAGGACAATGTCTAAACTTTGGCATGCTCTCAGCAGACATTTATTGGGTGAATCACAGAGGTAGATGATAAAGTTGGAGATTATAGGAACTGTTTCCTTTTTTGTTTCCCAAGCTTCATCTGTTCTTTGGTTGGACCAGGGAGGAAGAATGTGATGGATTAGACAGAAGCCTACTGATTGATTAGAGAGGTCTTAAAAAGCTTGCTTTGCATGTGAAATTGTGTCCCCTGTGGCCACAGTACTATTTTCAGAAGACCCCTGCTTAATCTATATTTGGTATTTGGCAAATATAAAAACTGACAATGTGTCACCATCTTTTGGGAAAAAGCAGACTCTACCATTTCTGGCACACCGGGAAAACCTAAAGTTCTTTTGTAACTAAGACTTTGATTCCCTATCCTTCCTTTCTTTCTTTATCAATAGATCTAATAAACCCAGGCCAAACTATAGAAGGTTTCCCCTTCTGCCACTAGCATGACAAATTTGGATACTTTATGGTCAGCAGCTTCAAAAAATCTCCTTTATCATTCCTTTACTATAGAGTACGACTTCTGAAAGTAGTTTTCTAGGCACTCAACCAAAAATACCTTGTCATAGATGGTAAGGGCACAATAGGAAGCAATGTATAGATATTCAGAATAGTAAGATAACCTCTAACAGTGCTTTAGAAAAAAGCTTCATTCATTTTTTGTGTTAATACTTTTGTCCTGATCCCCACACATTTATATTTGTATTACTGCTCCCCCATAAGTTTTTATTTTTATTTTTTTAGAATTGGCAAAGCTGAACTTTTCCTAATAAAGTTTATGTGTCCTGAGTTTCAGAGTGCTTTTCTTCATCTCAACCTGAGCTGCTTTCTTCCTCAGTTAAAGGAGAATATGTCTTCCTCTTATGGCTTCCAGTTTTCACTCAACTAAAATTTTTCCCCCCTGGCCTGGTTTTCTTTCTATCATACGGTTGTCTCTCAAACCAGAGCCCCTGGTCTTCTTTAGGGGAAGCAGAGGAGTACCTAGTTTATCACTATCACTTGTGATTAAGTACTTGTGTGACAATTTCTCGGGATTGTGAGCATGTGTGAAAGTTTTATTTCAAGTTGCAGTAGAGAGAAGTTTCCTAAGAAAGCCAATCCAAAGACTCCGTCTTGGTTGAGGTATCTTTTGGGGGAAATAAATGGTTAGGTAATCACTGTTAGATTAGATTTCTTTTAAAAAAGTATGTCTAGTTAAAGATCATCATACTTACTGCAAGGCAAGTACACTTACTTACTGGTAAGGTATTTACAAGATAAGTACAGGTACACTGGATGGTGTACTTTAATTTCTCAAAAGGAGTTTGAATCTAAATATCATCTATCAGGAAACTGCTCCAGCATTCTATCATGAGTACTAGATATTTCCCAGAGGGTGCTGCTAATTATGTCATACGTCAGAGTTCTGCCCTAGCTCAATTATGGGGCACTTTTGTTTTTTAGATTTTTTTTTCAGAAAGTTTTTTTAAAGAACCATCTTGGTCAAGAAGAGGTTTACCTCATTGCATTTCTATCCTACAAGTATTAACTGAATTGTTGCTTAGTCACTTTTTACATTTTTATAAATGATGGAAATTAAGCATAGGCTTAATTTGCACCATCACAATTAGCAACAACATTTGTACCCCCATTAATAACATTCCATTGAATAATTTTTCTATTTAACATTTCTAAAATCAGGATATGTCTTACAACTGAATACATACACACACACTCACATGCACATGGACACCCAGGAAAACCATTGTTGAACTGATGATGTGACTTCAACAAATTTAAAAAATACATATGACATTATATAAGTTGGCACATATTACTTTATATTGTCAGCTTCCTGAGAACAGGTCCTTTTTAAAAATTTTTGTTTATTTATGTTTTAATTTGAAGTTTAACATGGACAGGTCCTTCTTTGTTTCTTCATCTGTTTAATCCCTTTATTATGCCTTAAACATCAGAAGGGTGGGGTAATACAGTCTAGTCCCATTCTGTGAGATGCTCTCACTGGTAACTCCAGTGGGAAAACTGGGGAGAGAAAAATTTTACCCCCATTGAGTTGGGAGAAGCAGGAGTGGCTGTGCAGTCAGATCTGGATAGTAGTGTTTCCCTCACATTTGTGATTTCTCAGTTTCTTGGGAGCCTCTCCTCCTTACGTAGTTTCCCCCATCACTGTCTTGGGTCTTGGGTAGTTCATAATTCTGTTCCATCATTTGTGGGGGGATGAGGCTGCCTGGGTGTGCTTTTAATCCATGTATGTGCAGGAAGGGAAATTGCCCTCAACAGTCCAGCCTTATGGTAGAAATACCTATAGTAAAGATAAATAAATAAATAAATAAATATCTACCTCGTCAAGGGGGATTGGTTCTTAGCAGTGCTCTCCTGGCTGTTATTCTGTTAAAGGGGTCTCTCTCTTTCTCTCCTACTTGAATATATTATGACAGGCCGCCTTCTGTAATCCCTTTCAGTATAGACCAGGCCACTGAAGGAAGGTGATAGGGGCTGATTAAAAACATTTCAGTGTCACATATTAAATGTTCTCTGATATTTTGTGTGGTGCTTGGCATATCTTATTACTGGCACCATTTTTCTGGAGGTGGTGGCCAGGTGGCCGGTGACAGACGGGGCTTCTCAGCAATATCACTACTGCCATGGACTATCTCAACCTTGCAATTCTAAAAATGGGAATTTCTCAGTATTCTTAGAGGTAATTGGCTGCTCCATTGCAGACTAATATTGACTAAATTCCCACAATTTTGAGAGACTAACCAGAATGCAATCTTATTAATTTATGAGGGGGTAACTGTTTGTATTCTGGAATGCTCACTCACAATGGTCTCTCCAGGGCACCCTCCTTCTTAGCACTGACAAATCTGAATAACCGAACTCTTAATTGGAGTATAGCTTGTATATGTGCAATCAGTACAAGGAGCATAGAGGTCCTATGTAGAGAGAGTATTTTGTCTAAGCTGTAGGAAATAAAAACAAATATCACTAGCTTACAACAGAAATAGTTTCTTTACTTATTACAGTTAACCAAGGTAAATAGAGGCAATGAGAGAACCAGAAGGAAGAAGCAGATAGGGGTTGAAAGGGAGCTTGCTTTACAACTGTGATTAAAATCATAGCATGACAAGTTTTATTGTTACAGAACCAGGCTGGATCACTGGCGGGGAAACCAAGTGGCACTCAGAGATCTTGGGGGATCGGAGTTTTATTTCATACCGGTGGGCTCAGGGGAGATCCTTTCCAGAGATCTGAGTCTCGAGCACAAGCATGGGGGACAATCTATTGTCTGTTACTTCCGCATTCTGCATTAGTAAGTAACTTGGCACGCAAGGCAAGCCGGGCAGGAAGAACAACCTGGAAGAGGAGTCTCTAAGCTACGGACTAGAGCTTATGTTAGTCCCTCCAGCCATCTTATGGTGCATAACTTTACTTATTTTCTCAACATTATTAGTGATTGAAATCCAGATATTCAAAGACATTCCAAGAACTCAAAGCAAAAGACTTTTAAAATATCCTGCCTAGGCCTCAGATTTAAAATATGAAAAATACTTAATCAAATAAGTTAATCATGAATAGAAATAAAATGTGACAAGAAACTACCTCTAAAATATTAGAACAGTGAAGAATTTTAAACAGTGGTGTTGGGGCACGGGTGGCTCAGTTCATTAAGTGTCTGACTTCAGCTCAGGTCAAGATCTCGGGGTTCCTGAGTTTGAGCCCAGTGACAGGCTCTGTGCTGATAGCTCAGAGCCTGGAGCCTGCTAAGGATTCTGTGTCTCCCTCTCCCCCCCCCCCCCCAATGCTGTGTCTCTTCCTGTTTCTCAAAAATAAATAAACATTAAAAAAAATTTAAAAAGAGATATTGATGGTGGGGCTTGGAGCCGATGGCCAAGAAAGAATTCTTGAAGATGTCTTTGGTGCAAATAGGTGATTAAAAAACTTTTTTTTAATGTTTATTTTTGAGAGAAAGAGATAGAGAGAGAGGGAGAGAGAGGGAAAATGTGAGTGGGGGAGAGGCAGAGAGAGAGGGAGACACAGAATCCTTATCAGTCTCCAGGCTCTGAGCTGTCAGCACAAGCCCCACGCTGGGCTCCTACCCACGAATTGTGAGATTGTGACCTGAGCCGAAGTCAGAGGCTAATTGAGCCACGCAAGCACCCTTCAAATAGGTGATTTTATTAAAGCACAGGGATGGGACTTGTGGGCAGAAAGAGCTGCACTGGGGTTGTGATGGGTAACTGATTGTATACCCTCAGGTTGGGTGGGGTTAGGGACAGCATAAATCTCTAAGGAATTTTGGAAGCAAGGTTTCCAGGACCTTGAGGGACTAGCTTCTATTAGGAAAATTGACATTTATTGCTGTTTAGTGAAACCTAGGTCATGAGACCCTTCAGATGTGTATCAGGGGACCATAAGCTTGGAGTATGATTGCCAGCATCCATCTTGGGGGGTTTGAGATAAAGGAAGTTTCTAAAGGAGTTTTTACATGTTAAAGTAGACTTACAGGATCCTGGGGGCTCAGGATAATGTTAAGCCGAGATTCCCTTTTGCCCCTAGAAAAGTGTCATCATTGAGGCAGCTGAGCTGGAAGGAGGTCACTCTGCCTGTTTCAAGGACTTGTCAGTGGGCTGCAGGCAGTAAGGGAATTTAATTTTTCATTTGCTTTTGTTTCCCACACCACTATGACAACCACTTAAACCCCTTTCCTTTGTTCTTGGATGGCCAGGAGAGTCCAAGGAATATCACACATATCCCACCTGGGGTGGGGGTGCTGTTGTTAGCCTGTACTTTGCCCTCAGTTTGCCCCATACTCCCTCATCAGTATGACTAAAAAACATTACAGTAACTTTTTTTTTTCCCACAAAAATAGGGACTATTGTAATGAATCTATGTCAAGTATGTTTAAAACACTTATGTAAGTAGGAATATCAAAGTGTCTGTAATTACTGTCTCTGAATTTCCTATTGCCTACTTTGCAATACTTTGGAAGTTTTCTTTACCTCAGTTTGCAGAGAAATGAGTAAAAAAGGAAAGAATTTAAAATGTAAGAATGAGACATTGGAGTTGTACAAACATCCAAGTTCATTACTGTATATAAAAGCTCTGTGCCACATGAGAGTAATATCTGAATAGATAAACAACACTCTGTTTTCTTTTTTGGTCTGAGCATGAAATCATCATTGAGTTAATGAGAGACAGATATTTGGATGAGCTGTATGTATGAAAACAGAAGGAGAAAAAGTAAACAAAGACCCCTTACTAAGGGGAAAAAAAGAAAAATAGGCATTATAATCTTGGGAAAGAGAAATTATATAGAGGCCAAGAAATTTGGACTTGCTATTACATTGGATCTTTTAGATATGAGTGAAACCCCTCGTGATCATTAGTAGCTTATCTATAAAAATGAGAATAAGCGTAATGTCTTTTAAGTGGATATTGGAATGTAAATGCAGGATTTATGAGACTGTTCTAAATGCTTTAGAAGGGAGCTAAGAAGAATATGGTGTAGGTACGTTTATTACAAATAGAATGAGTTCCTTGCGCATATTCATTTCATTAATTAAAGATGTGCTAACACTTTTATTAGTCTCCACTGGTTTTTTTTTTTCTGGTAATAAATCAACTTTATTGAGGTATATTTACATACAGTAAAATGCACCCACTTACAGTCCAATGTATTTTGATAAATGCATGTATTCACTACCTCCATGGTCAAGACAGAACATTTCTGTCACCCCCCAAAATTCCTTCCTGCCCTTTTGCAGTTATCAACACTGGGTATTGTCAGAATTTTTAATTTTAGTCTTTGTAATAGAGATGTAGTGTTATCTCATGGTGGTTTTAATTTGCATTTTACTGATAGCTAATAATATTGAACTTCTTTTTGAGTGCTTCTTGTCATTCATGTATTTTCTTTGGTGAAGTTTTGGTTAACATATTTATATTGGGTTGTTTTCCTTCTAATTGACATACATGAGTTCTGTATATATTCTAGATACAAGTCCTTTATCAGATACATGTTTTGCAGATATTTCCCCAGTCTGTCACTTCCCTTTCCGTTTTCTTGTTTTTTGAAGAGCAAAAGTTTTAAATTGAATGAAATATGTTTTATCAATTATTTTCCTTTCTGGTTTATAGTTTTTGGCACCTAAGAAATCATTGCCTATTTCACACGCCCATTGTGTGGTGTGAGGTAAGAACATGGCTTATTTTTGTCCATATTGATGTGGGAAACAAAGGGAGAAGGAAATGACATATAAAATTAAATTTTCTTATAACCTGCAGCCCACTGACAAATACTTGAGGCAGATAGAGTAAAAAGTTTTTCCAGGAATTCCCTACAGTCTTAATGTTAATGCTTTGCTAGAGGGAAAAACAACCTTAACTTGACAATAGCTAGGCCTCCAGTATCCTGTGAGTCTTCTTTAGTATGTGAAAATCCCTTTGGAAACTCCCCCTTGACTTTACCTCACCCAACTCCCAAGGATATAATCAGTTTCTCCTCATGGTCCTGTCCCTGTGCTTTAATAAAATCACCTTTTTTGCACCAAAAACATCTCAAGAATTCTTTCTTGGCTGTCAGCTTTTAAACCCCACAAAACTCCAAAGCCTAATCTATGTGAATATAGATATTTAATTGTTCCAGCACTATTTATTTAAAAGAGTATTTTATCTCCCTTGAATTAGGTTTGGATGACTGTAGAAAATCATTGACTATACATGTATGTATATTTCTGGACTCTGTTCTGTTCCAGTGATATATGTGTCTAGTCTTGTGCCAGTACCACAATTTCTTGCTTATTATAGCTTTACAGTATGACCTGAAATCAGACAGTGTAATGTCTCTAAATGTGTTCAATTTTTTTTCCCCTAAAAACTGTTTTGGCTATTCTGGTCTTTGGCTTTTGATATAATTTTAGAACTAGCTTGTCAAAAATGTCTCCTTGGATGATATGACTGGTATTACACAGAATCCATAGATAATTTTATAGAAAATTGATATCTTAACAATACTTAGCCTACTGATCCATGAATATGGAGTATTTTTCCATCTATTTTAGATGTTCTTTAATTTCTCTCAGTAATGTTTTATAGCTTTTAGTATAGAGGTCTTATATATATTTTCTGTGTTATCTCTAAGTATTTTATGTTTTCAGATGCCATTGTATATTGAATTGTTTTAAAATTTTATTTTCTGGTTCCTAGTATACTAAAATTAAATTAATTTTTTTCATATTTGATGTTGGAAACAAAAGCACAAAAAAATGTAGATGAAATTAAATTTCCTTACTGCCTACAGCCCATTGACAAGTCCTTGAAACAAGCAGAGTGACCTTCCTCTGGGAGCTCAACTGCTTGGACTAAGCAAATACTTTGCTAAGGGCAAAAGGCAATCTTAGCCCAACTCCCCAAGAATCCTGTGAGTCTTCTTTAGCATATGAAAATCCCTTTGCAAACTTTCTTTATCTCTAACCCCCAAGATATATATTAGCAGTCATTCCCCAAACAATGGTTCAATGGGGGAGGGGGGAATGGGGTATCAATCAGGTTGAAGCTGTACAGATCAGGAACTGTGATAAAAACATGTAGGCAGACAGATCATTAGGAAGGCCCTTCATTATAAAGTTCTAGGAAGATTAAATTTGCATTAACACTGAATATGAAAATCCTAAAGTGAAATTCGTATGGAACCATAAATACATATGGGGTATTTATCTGAAGAAAATAAAAACATTATCTCAAAAAGTTATATTCACTCCCATGTTCAGTGCAGCACTATTTACAATTGTCAAGATATGGAAAAAACCTAAGTGTCCATCAGTGGATGAATGGATAAAGAAACACTATATATATATATATATACACACACACACACACACACATATATATGTATATATATATATGTATATATGTATATATATATGGGATTGATATACATAAATATATATACATATACATAAATATACATACATATATATATATATATATATATATATATTCAGTCAAGAAAAGATTGAAATCTTGCTATTTGCAATAAAATGGACAGACCTTGAGGGCATTAGGCTAAATGAAATAAGTCAGAGAAACATAAATATGATCTCACTTATATGTGGAATCTAAAAAACAAACACAAAAAACCAAACTCATAGATATAGAGAACAAATTGGTGGTTGTCAGAAGTGGGGGGTAGGGAGTGGGAGAAAAAGGTGAAGGAGTCAAAAGGTAGAACAAAAAAATAATAAATAAAATAATGTATTCAATGTCAAAATGTATATATTTGATACCACTTTTTCTATTAGATGTTTCTTAGACTTTAGGTGAGGAGAGGGAACAGAATTTGAAATAGGGAACTGAGATACAAACTGATAATGCTGATGGGGTTTTGGGGTTATGGTGGAGTTCATGGGGTTCAGAGTTGACAGCCAAGAAAGAATTGTTGAAGACCTTTTTTGGTGCAAAAAGGTGATTTTATTAAAGCATGGGGACAGACCCGTGGGCAGAAAGAGCTGCACTGGGGTTGTGAAGAGTGGCTCCTTATATACTATGGGGTAGGGGGAGGTAAAGTTAAACGGGAAGTTTCCAAAGAGATTTTTGTATGCTAAAGACTCACAGATTACTGGATGCCTAGCTATTGTCAAGGCAACGTTGTTTTTCCCTCTAGCAAAGCATTAACTTATAAGACAGTAGTGAATTCCTGGATTTAGGTTCTTGATGGGATTGCCTTTTTCTTGTAAACTGGTGGGGACTCTTCCCAGTTTAACCATTTGGTTTTTTGTCCGTTCCTGTTTTTTGGGTAGCTCTTAGTGTCCAAGGAATATCACACATATATCACCTGGGTGTGTGTGTGTGCTAGTTTGTACTTTGCCCTCAGCCTGCCTTATGCTCCCTCATCATATCCTCCCTGAACAATTTTGACCCTTAAATCTTTACTTAAGGTCTCATCTTCTGTAGCTTCTTCCTGTTGAGTAGGGGGTGTAGAGATGTCCCTACCTATATGGGTCAATATTGGTCAGTTGGGGGAGGTATAGGAAAGTTACAAAAGGCAGAGGCAAAAGGCTGTGCCATTTTAACCCATGGAAAACACTAGAAAAATTTTACAAGGGGGAATTACCCAATTCTGTAACCTAAGTAGCAGGTAGAGGACATTGACAGAAAACAGTAATGGATAGAAATCCATCATAATCTAAGTGAAATTCCCTAGGAAATAGTCCCCGTATGGGTTTTCATTCAGTCAGGTACTGGTTTCAGCTGGCTCCCAGTGGAGGTCCCTTGGCCAGAAGTGGCTAGACCAGGGATGTGGAGGGGATCACATTAGACCAATGAGGTAAAAACCTCACACAGGAGTCTTAAGATTAGCAGCCATGTTAGTCACTTAGTGACTGTCCCATGCCCAAGATAGACAACTTTGTATAAGGACAAGAATAAAAAGAAGGCATCAAGTTTCTGGATCTTATTAGCATTCCGGTCAGGGTACTAACTTCCAGCTAAAAGGCAGGCTTTCTTCTCTCTCCATAGAGTAGCCATGGGCTAGAGGACTGCAGCCTGAGCAGTTGACATGAAAGTGTTCCAATAAGATGGTACTCTTTGAAAAGCCCCTGAAGTGAGAATAAAGGAAGAAAAGAAAAAGTACTCACCAAATTTGTACCAAGGCTCAGAGTCCAGATGAGAGGGCAGAGCCCCATGTAAGGGCACCAAAAATGATGGGGTTCTTGAGCAAATGGCTAAGAAAGAATTCTTGAGATATCTTTGGTGCAAAAAGGTGATTTTATTAAAGCATGGAGACAGGACCCATGGGCAGAAAGAGCTGCACTGGGGTTGTGAGGAGTGTCTGATATATACTTTTAGTTTTGGAGGAGGTAAAGTTAGTTTTTAAGGAATTTCTGTATGTTGAAAGCAGGGTCTCACAGGACCCTGAAGATTTAGCTATTGTCAAGATAAGGTTGCTTTTAGTTTTTAAGGGAGTGTAAACATTAAGGCACTAAGGCAGCTGTAAACATCTTGGGGAGCGTTACACACTGCAGGTCTCTGGCATCTATCAATGTACTGTAGGCTGTAAGGGAATTTAATTTAAACTACATTTTTCTTACCTTTCTTTCCCTCATCAGGTGATATAAAAAATAAAGCAAAAACTAAAAGTTTTATTGTTGACTTAAACATTAAGAATAGACAAGGGATGCCTGGGTGGCGCAGTCGGTTAAGCGTCCGACTTCAGCCAGGTCACGATCTCGCAGTCCGTGAGTTCGAGCCCCGCGTCAGGCTCTGGGCTGATGGCTCAGAGCCTGGAGCCTGTTTCCGATTCTGTGTCTCCCTCTCTCTCTGCCCCTCCCCCGTTCATGCTCTGTCTCTCTCTGTCCCAAAAATAAATAAACGTTGAAAAAAAAAATTAAAAAAAAAAAAAGAATAGACAAATAACCTATTACTAAAATTATAATCTGTGGAAATTTAAGAAGAATATAAATATCTAGGGAAAATAAAGGAAGAAATTCCATGTAAGAAGAAAGAAGAGCAATAGGAATGCTTTCAGGAAGGCAAACTTCCTTCCTGAGTGGGCCTGACAGATAACATTATTGGTGAATGTGGCCAGATGGAGATGAAAGGGATGCAGGATGTTATAAAAGATACTCAGTTCTTTATTTCTATGGGACTAGGAACTTGTGTTGCCAGCTCTTCACTTTGTTCTCAAGTGGCACCTGAAATATGGAATGTTAAATTTCTTTATTTTTTTTTAAAAAACTATATTTATTTTTGAGAGAGAGAGAAAGAGAGAGAGAGAGTACATGGGGATGGGCAAAGAGAGGGAGAGAGAGAATCCAAACAAGGGTCTTTTCTGTCAACACAGAGCCCAATGAGGGGCTCAATCCCACAAACCATGAGATCATGAGCTGAACTGAAATCAAGAGTTGAACACTGAACCAACTGAGCCACCCAGGTGCCCCAAATGTTCTTAATTTTAAATGTTGACATCTATTTCAGATTTTATGAAACTTAGAGCATTTCATACAAAAATGTCTCTCTGAGTTGAATTCTTTAAGAGAAAGAGAATAGAGAAATGCATAGGAATTTTGAGAGGAATAGAAGAGGAAGTGGAAGACATGCAGACAAGGAAAAGGAGAAATGAGAAAGAGGGACAGAGAGACTAAGCAGCAAATAACGGTGTCTTGCCTGCCCTGCCTAATATCCCTCTCAATCTACCTACTCAAATCCTGGATGGGGCCAACCCTTCCCAAAGCCCCTACTCCTCAAATCTGCTCTAGTGCCTGATCTTTTGAGGCAGTGCCTCCCTCTCTTTCACATGCTCTTGGGTGAAAATGTGTATACCATGACCTTTAAGTGGTCCCACCAACTCAATAGGTAGCACCCACAAATTCAGCTGTTGGCTTGGACTGGTTTGGTTTGATCTGCCTAATTTCAGATTTTACCTCAACTGGCATCCTTCCTGACTTTTCCTGCTTTCTTTAGTGGAGCAGTCTTCTTGTCTTTGAAAGATTCCTTTCTTTCCTCTTCTCTATCTCCTTTTCTTTCTTTCTCCATTCCTCCCTCCCTCCCTCCACCTGCCCCTTCCTCCTTCCTTTCTTCCCTCCCTCCTTCCCTTCTTTCTTTATTAGCCCTACCTCCTTAAAATTACTTCTCAAATATCTCTATTAAATGGAAAAATCATCTTTCACAATGCCTTAACCTTGCCTGGGGACACACACATATATGCAGGCTTAGCATTTTAAAACTTGACATACATTTATCTTAGATTTTCAGTGAACTGTTCACAAATGCTTCCCAGCTTCCTATAAGTTATTATATTTTTAAATGCTCTATTTAACTTCCTCCTAAGTAATCTTTACAGATTTTTCAGGTTCTTTTCCTAAAATTGAATAATTGAGATGAATTTTTGTTTTATTTTCTTTCTGTCTTCTACTGGTATGCTTGATTTAATTGGCATCATCAAAAAATTTATCTAGGGCTACACTTGTAAAGCACTGTGTGCGTGAGGGGTTAGGAACTCAAAGAAGACTATGGCATGGCTTTTGTTCTCAAGTTGCTTATAATCAAGATGTGGAGAGAAGATATTGTGTGAAAAGATAAACAGTGATAGCAGGTCACATAGGCTAGATGGTGGAAGAGCAATGCCGATGACTACTATAAGAATTCAATGATAGGAATGATTATTATGGCCTGGGATCACCAGAAGAAGAAAGGTAGTGGCAAACACTCATTGAATATTTATCATATTCTAGACATTTCCCATGTGCCATTTTCTCCTACTTATTTCAAGAAACTGGAGAGGTTTATAATGTTACTGCTTTTCCAAAATAATGAAACAAAGTCTCAAAGTGGTCAAAGTGCTATTCCCAAGAACACATATTTAGTAAATTGAAAATTCAGGATTTGAAATGAATAGTCATGACATGTTTGGGAAGTAAAGAGTCTAGAAACGGAGAGTTCTTATGGGTATAGTAGACAGAAAAAATTTAATGATAAAGATCAGAGGTGCCTGGGTGGCTCAGTTGGTTAAGCATACTCTTGATTTTGGGTCATGTCATGGTCTCATGGTTTGTAAGTTCCAGCTCTGCTGGGCTCTGCACTCCCAGTGCAGAGCCTGCTTGGGATTCTTTCTCTCTCTGCTCCTCCCCAACTCATGTGTGCATGCTCTCTCTCAAAATAAATAAATAAATTTAAAAAAAAAGATAAGACTGGGTAATGCTTTGAATGACAGCTTCTCAATGTATACGTAGTACACACTAGAAGACTATTTTAATCCAATTAAATATTATGTGTTACTTTAGAAAGGCAATGTATCTGCAAAAAATATTCTTACTTTAAACAGGAATTTTGAAATACCTTCTACATGCATTTCTGCCTAGCAATTCCTGCTCTGGAGATCTATCTCATAGAAATACTGTCATAAATATGCAAAGATGTATTTAGAAGATTTTAGAAGATTTTTTTTCTGTGTGTGGTATTGTCTTTAATGGCAAAAAAAAAAATGTGGAATTAACCTATATGGCTAGACTGGCTAGATGCTCATTAAACCTGCTTGCATTTCCTGGGCACAAACTCAAGCAAACTTTCCTGCCTTCTTGGAGGGCTATATGACTGGTTCTTGCCAGTAGGACATGAATAGGAGAAATAAATCACTTCCAGTCTAAGCCAGTAAAGAGTGGTGTGCTTTCATACTTTCTCTCTCTTCCTCCTGTCTGCTGAGTGATCATGAAGATGGAAAGAGCCTGATACTTGAAGGACTATGTGAGAGAGAATATCCATTACTGACCCAGTGCACTTTGCCCTGAGTTCAGCTGTAAACTTTTCTGGGTTAAACTGTTAAAGTTTCAATCTTATTCATTATAGCTCTTAGATTATGGTAATAAACAAAATCTAATGTATGTCTCGGGGAATGATTTAATAATTTGTGGTACTTCCATATAATGGGATGCTATGTGACCACTTAAAAGACTTGGGCAGAGTTTTGGTACTGTCATGGGAACATCTCCAAGCCATGCTGTTAAGTAAGAAAAACGTTTCACAAAATAGTTTGTATAATATTTCTTATGAATATCTGTCACCCCAAACTGCATGGGCACATGTACACATGCATAGGAAAATGGTTGAAAGGATACTGGGCTTGAGCAAGATACTGGGCTTACACATTTTGCTCTATGTACAGTGTGATTTCAACTTTCAAAAATGAAAATGTATGTGTGATTTTTATAAATAAGAAAAAAGAAAAATCTATTCAGGTAGTTTTTATAACTTGTTGTAAGGCTCAAGTAATATAATAGTTGGAAAAATTCTTAGGAAAAAGTGCTAAATATATGTGAGATTCTTTATTATGACAAACCTCTTCAAATATCTATTGCTGAGAGTGTATTTAGATTTTTGACCAAGCTATAATTTTTTTTTTTGTAACATAGGAACGGTTTAAAAAGTTGCAGGTTGCTAAGCTATCTTAGCTGCTTAATAATCACTGTGACTATAATTTGAGATGCCTCCTCATGCTTTTTGCCATACTCATTCCTCTTCCATCTAGTTCTTCCAGAGATAAAATATTATTAGGGGGAGGGAGAGAGTTCTTTTTCTTTTGGGAGTAAGAGAGAAACTTCTTCCCAATTAAATAAAAAGACTCATAAATGGGGTGAAGAGGTGCTCCCATGGCACTAATTTTCAGCTTTCTGATTTGGAAAAAGAGATAGTAAATAACGAGGATGTAATAATGTCACAGGGAACACTAGATATTTCTAGCTGGCAAAGAGACCTGAAGGCAAACTGAGGTTATCTCTTCAATTAGCTTGAATAGGAATTAATTCAAAGGCATCAGTAGAGAGTGTGTAGAAATAAATGAAAGTCTTCATGATAAGAAACCAGGGAAAGAAGCATGCTCTGCATAGGGCTGGGCTGGGTTTGAATCTTGATTTAGTTAACTATCTCAAATGTAATTTGATGGAAGGAAACCTCATGTTTTTTAATTAGGACAGTGTTTGATGTATGCAAGATACTCCCCTAGTGTTTTCAACAGTGAGTTTTTAAGAACTTACTTTTGAGGGATACCTGGGTGGCTCAGTCAGTTAAGTGTCTGACTTTGGCTTAGGTCATGATCTCACGGTTCATGGGTTCAAGCCCCATGTTGGGCTCTATGCAGACAGCTCAGAGCCTGGAGCCTGCTTCAGATTCTGTGTCTCCCCCTCTCTCTGCCCCTTCCCTGCTCATGCTCTGTCTCTCTCTGTCTCTCAAAAGTGAATAAATGTTAAAAAAAATTAAGAAGAACTTACTTTTGAAGAGCACTGCACTTAAATAATTATATTTTACATCATCATTCTGCTAAATAACTTTCTGGTTATGAAGGTATTCTACTGTGTAGCCATTTTTACTTGGTAAGGAAATCTTAGGATCTGAAAAGAGCAGGAGGGAGGGAGATAGAAGAGAAGAAGGAAAGGAGGAAGAGGAATTGGAACAAGAGTTAAAAATAGAGGAGGGCAACAAAAGGAGGAGGGGGAAGAAGAGATGAAGAAGATAGCAGGGAGGAGGACAAAGAGGAAAATAAAAATAATACTAAAGTCACTTTTAGTTATGTCTAGATCACAAAAATTTTGTTTCAATCAATGAGATAATCACACACAATTCTTCCTGTTTGTAATGTAAATTTTTATGAAGCTTCTACTTCCATAGTAATTGCCATTGTCTGATTAGTTGATAACTTGTTCCCAGAAGTAATCTATCAATAGTATTATCTGTACTGCTACATATTTTGTTAAAATGGAAATTTTGTATTATTATAGTGGCATTGATAGGATAATCACATAAAATATTAAGTTTCAATTGTTTTCTGCTAGAAAATTTAGAAAATCTATGGTTCAAATGTATAGATATTTTGAGAAATAAAAATTAACTAAACCTTTAAAAGATTAAATTTAATATCATAACATAGGAGTTGGTGCTAGAATATAGTTGACTCTTGAACCGCATGAGTTTGTACTGCATGGGTCCACTTACATGTGTTTTTTTTTTGATAAATACAGTGTAGTACTATAGATGTATTTTCCTTATGATTTTCTTAATAACAATTTCTTCTCTCTAGCTTACTTTATTGTAATAATAATTCTCTAGCTTGCTGTTCTCTAGCTTACTTTATTGTAATATTTATATATCATACACAATTTGTATTGATCACTGTTTATGTTATTGTTAAGGCTTTTTATCAACAGTAGGCTATTAGTAGTTAAGTTTTTAAGTATCGAAAGTTATTTTGACTGTGAATGGGGGTGGTGCCCCTAACTCTTGCATTTTTCAAAGGTCAACTGTATATGGATTTTACAGATCAGTATGAAGCTTCATGGTTTGTGATTTGTAGATTGCACTGATTATTTCTCCTTGTTTTCTCAAATCCTAAAATAAATGAAGACCATTTTTGAGTGTTTCTTAATAATAGTTGTGACATTTCCCATTATTGCCTTATATATTTAGGTTTTTGGATTAAACTTTCAAGAAATTTCTTTATTCTGCCCAACTTGATTTTGCAAATGATGTTTACTGGAAGGAAATTAATGTATGATATAACTTTAAATTCTTTCCACATATGTAGAAAAGTATACATAATGATTCTTCCTTAGCATAGTTAGAAGTATTAATAATGATTATATTTAAAGATAATATAAAACAAGAATAATTGAAATAAGTAAATCTGTTAGTTCAGTTGGGTACTATTCTTACCAACTTAAATTTCTATCCTAGAGTAAATAATTTCCTTCATTAGAATCATCTGCTGGTACAGCTCAATGTCATTAAACCAATTAGCATATTGTAGAATGAGAAAAAGTAACTGCCACTCTGAGTGTCAGTTCTTTCTGTTGTAAAACAAGGGCAATAACATAAGCCATATCAGTGTATAATGTTATGTGAAGCCCAAGAAAGAAACTGTGTAAAAATATTTTGAAAATGTAAGGCATTATTATAAGCATTGCTCAACAAAGATGATGGAAGATGTTTTTGATGGCTTGTTGGCAACCCAGAACTATTCCTTTTTTTTGTAGGATGTCCCCTATTTCACAGAAATTGGAAACTTGGAAACTAAATTTTACAGAATCTAGGCCAACACGGTTCTAGGTTAAATTCTATCAAGGAGAGGCACTTTTTTTTAGTAATTTTTTTTAACGTTTATTTAGTTTTGAGAGACAGAGACAGAGAATGAGTGGAGGCAGGGCAGAGAGACAGGGATACAGAATCAGAAGCAGGCTCGAGGCTCTGAGCTGTCAGCACAGAGCCCGACGTGGGGCTTGAACTCATGAGCAGTGAGATCATGACTTGAGCTGAAGTCAGGCACTTAACTGACTGAACCACCCAGGCACCCCAAGGAGAGGCACTTTTATATGATTTAAAAGACTGAAGAGAAACTTCTGTTCTCCTGCTACTTCAGCAACAGTGGTCAGATGTGTGTATGCATCATCATGTTCTCTCAATCTCTGTTTCAAATGATAATGCCCACCAACACTAAACTACCCTGTGTCCACAACTCATGGCTCCTAACATCACCATATTAGTATAAGGCAGACAAAATGAGGTTTGTTCATAGTCAAGATTCATGGATGTGGTCTGGTTTCTATTTCCTCCTTTCCAAGAAGAGCTGCCTCCCCTTTTTCTACTTACTGTCATTGACAGTGATGACATCCATTGCAGTACTTGTTTTTACATTTGGGGACTTGGGAGGTGAACTCTAAAATAAGCAAAGTGGTAAGCATTCAAAACTTCTTGTGAGGTAGTAGGATTATCATAGATATTTTAAATTTCTTTTGTACCAATTTCAATGTCTGTCATATCTGGGGCTGTTTCTCTTGACTCTTTTTTCTCCTCTAGGTTTTAAGTCAAATTTTCCTTCATCTTTGAGCATCTAGTAATTTTTATTGTATGCTGGACATTGTTGATGTCATGTTGTTGAAAGTCTAACTTACATTATCTTGCTTTACAGAGCATTGATTTTTGTTTTCTTAGGCAGTTAATTTACTGATAATTCAATTTGGTTCTTTTGAGGCAGTGTTTTGGCTTTGTTTGCATGAGTCTACAGTAACCCATATATTATGGCTAGAGATGTCATACTCCTAACTTGTGGCCTTTCTAAGGTCACATAGGAAAATGGTTGAAAGAATAGGAGCACTTAGAAAGTTGTGTGAGGTCTGTGGGTGGTCAGAATCTCAGCGTTGTGTGATCTCTGAAATTTCCATTCAGCTTACAGACTCCCAGCAGTTGGCACCTGTCATGACTTGCTGAATTTCACCATCTGCACACAAAGCTGAGGACCTGTCCCAAAAGTCAAGAAAACTCCTATATGTATTTACATATTTTTATCTGTATCCCTCCTGCCTCTGTGGCATCCTATCTAACAAATTCCTACTGTCTCAGCAACCCCCAACTCCAGTGTTTATATTCTATACCCAGTAATACTGATTTAGGCTCTACTGCTCCGTGAGGCATTTTGAGAGACAAAGTAGGGTGAAAGCAGAACTTGCCTTATAAATTTTACTTCTTTTTAGGTCACAGTCTCATGCTTTTTTTAAAAAAATTTTTTATTAAAAAATTTTTTTAGTTTATTTATTTATTTTGAGATAGAGGGAGAGCATGTATGCACATGCACATGAACATGCAGGAGAGGGGCAGAGAGAGGGAGAGAGAGAATCCCAAGTAGGCTCCACCCCATGAACTGTGAGATCATGACTCAGCCAAAATCAAGTGTTGGATGCTTAACTTATTGAGCCACCTAGGTGCCCCCCCCCCCCCATGCCTTTTGTTTAATGCTTGAAAACTTTTAAATTTACCTATTCGTCCTGTTTTGTTGTTATTTGCTTCAGGAGGATAAATCTGATACCTATTACTCCTATTCCACACCCCCCCACCCCCAACAAGCTTTTGGAAGTCAATCATTATTTTTTCTTGCGTCATTCTCTTGTGTGAATGTGAATCAAGGAACTTTTGCGTCTTATTACTAGCATGGAGATGATTTAAAACCGGTAAGAGGCTAAGGCCAAAAGAAAGTGAGCCCAGCATACTGGATCAAGGCAACTTTGAGAAACACCCTGTCTCTGGACATCTAGTTATGTGGACATATAAATGCCCTCATTGTTAAACTTAATTTGAATTACATTTCTGTTACTTGCAGGCAAGTGATTTTAACTGATATAAACCCACACATATATTTTTAAAAATTAAAATTTAAGTCATGTTGATTTTATATAGAGAAAATCTTAAACATTCAACCAAAAAGCTGTTAGATGTAATCAATGAATTCAGTGAAGTTACAGAATACAAAATTAACACACAAAAATCAGTAGTGTTTCTATATAGTAACAATGAATTTTATGAAAAAGAAAGAAATAAATCAATTCTATTTACAAAAGCATCAAAAACAATAAAGTACTTAGGAATAAAGACCATTGAAGTGAAAGATTTCTACTCTAAAAACAAGACATGATGAACAAAATAGAAGAATACATAAATAAATGGAAAGGCATCCTATGTTCATGGATTGGATACATTAATACTGCTAAAATGTCAGTACTTCCAAAAGCCATTTATAGATTTAATGCAATCCCTTGTCAAGATTCCAGGGGCTTTTTTTGCAGAAGTAGAAAAAAAACATAAAATTAAATAGAACCACAAAAGACCTCTAATAGCCAAAGAAATCCTAAGGCGGGGAAAAACTGGAGGCATAATAATCTCTGATTTCATGCTACCCTATAAAAGTATAGTCATCAAAACATTATGGTACTGGCATAAAAGCAGACAAACAGGCCAATGGAAAAGAATCAAGAACCCAGAAATAAACCCAAGCATATATGGTTGACTCATATTTGACAAGGAAACCAGGAATAATCAATGGAGAAAAGACAGTCTCTACAGTAAATGGTACTGGGATAATTGGATATTCACATGTGAAAGAATGAAACTGGACCCCTATCTTATACCACTTAGGAATTAACTCAACATGGGTTAAAGACTTAAATGTAAGACCTGAAACCATGAAACTCCTAGAAGAAGACTTAGGAATAAAACTTGTTGACATGGGTCTTGTTGATGAATTTTAGATATGACAACTAAAGCAAAAGGAACAAAATAAAAAATAAACAAGTGGGACTATATCAAACTAAAGAGTTTTTTCACAGCAACAGAAACCATCAACAAAGTATAAAGACAACCTACAAATGGGAAAAAAATATTTACAAACCATATATCTGATAAGGGGCTAATATCTAAAATACATGAAGAACTCATAAGACTCAGTAACAAAAAAATAAATAACCCAATTAAAAAATGGGCAAAAGACCAGAATGACATTTCTCCAAAGAAGATATATGAAAGGCCAAAAGGCCCCTGAAAAGATTTGCAATATCACTAGTCATTAGGGTAACACAAATTAAAACTACAATGAGATATAAACTCATATTTGTTAGAATTGCCATCATAAAAAAAAACAAGAGATAAATGCTTATGTGAGTGTGGAGAAAAGAAAATCCTGTACATTGTTGATAGGATTGTAAATTGATATAGCCACTATGAAAAACAGTACGGAGGTTCCTCAAAAAAATAAAAAAAATGGAACTACCATATAATCCACTAATTCCACTTTTAGGAATATATCCAAAGGAAATGAAAATACTAACTCAAAGAAATATCTGCACCCCCATGTACATAGGAACATTATTCATAATAACCGAGACATAGAAACCTAAGTGTTCATTGATGGATGAATAAATAAAGAAGATAAATAACAAGGATATAAAACCCAAGGAAATTCTACTATATGTAACAACATACATGGACCTTGAAGGCATTATGCTAAATGAAATAAGTCAGAGAAAGACAAATACTGCATGATTTCACTTATATGTGAAATCTAAAACAAACAAATCAAAACATAGCAACAACAAAGACACTCATAGAAAAAGAGATCAGGCTTGTGGTTATCAGAGGCAGAGGATGAGAGGGGGAATTGAAAAAAGATGGTCAAAAGATATACATTTCCAGTTATAAGATAAATCAGTATTAGGGATGTAATGTACTACATGATGACTATAGTTAACACTGTTGTCTGATACATAGGAAAATTAAGAGTAGATTCTGAGGGTTTCTTATCGCAAGATTTTTTTCTTTTTTAATATTTTATCTATATTATATGGATATTAAATCAACGTGTGGTGATGATCATTTCACAATATATGTAAATCAAATCATCAAATTGTATGCCTTATACAGTGATGGATGTCAATTATTTCTCAATAAAGCTGGAAAAAGTTAAATCACATTATAGCATATTGTGAAAGAACATACAAATTTTATTTTTGTATTCTCTTTTTAATGTGTCAAACATTATGAAATAAATTCTCCATTAGCTGTGACTAAATACAATGTAGATTTTTCATGAAATCACCTTTTTTTTTACTAATTAATTCCTCAATACTGCTAACATTTCACAAATATTTATTTAAATGGTCTGCGAAGCATTGGGGATACATTGGTGAATACATATGCCTAGAGAAGAATCTGAACAAATTGAAAGAACATGTCAAAAGGAGTTAATATGGGTGGTAGGACAATAGATTATTTTCACTTTATTTTGTAATTTTTTCCTACTTTTTGAACTTACAAATACACTGATACTTATAAAACAGTACTATGTATCTGGCACTATGATAAATAATTTTCTTTCTCTTAATTTTCAGAACAAAAGATTATATTATTTTGCTGATAGGAATTATATCAATTTACTGATGAGGACATTGAAACTTTGATTTTAAGTAAGTTGTCCAAGATAAAACAGCTAATAAATAGTGGAGGAAACATTACATAAATAATTAGAAAACAACAAGAAATTGATTGTCCTGGAGAAAAATAATGGTGTAGAAACGTATTTAATGGCATGGAAAAATGTTTATGAAATATTAAGTGACAAAAAAACCAGTTACAATGTAACTGTCTCATCAGACCCTCATACTATCCTGATTATAGTCTGGGGAGATTTTTGACCCTGGACATGTGGCATCTTTCTTCTTTTGGGAGAAAATGGGACCAATGAATTGACATTAGCTTTCCTAAATTCAGTACCACAGCAATATAAGAAAACATAATGTCTGAAAAATCTCTCCTCCAGAATTATGGTTTATAGTTCTTTTAATCTTATTAGGGAACAAAAAAAACTGGTTCTCAGTCCATCAATGGAATTAAGAAAAAAAAATTATGATTGGAATGGAATATCATTCACCTTTGAAAGAATTTCCAGGTTGTGCCCACAAAACTTGACTATAAGAACATCCCCTTTTTTTGCTCAAATATCTGTCCTGGAAAGAGTCCAGACCGTTTGCGTATTTGAAAGAGAAAGTCTTACCAGCAGATGGTTGTGATGCTGGCCCAAATATCTGACCCATACCTAGCATGGCCTTGGGTACAAAGTAGATTTAAAAAAAATCTCCGATTGAGCTCTGTCTCTTAGTAATACTGAAACCTGTGTCCTACTTCATCTATATAATTTTTTTTTTTTTTTTTTTTTTTTTTTTTTTTAAATTTTTTTTTCAACGTTTATTTATTTTTGGGACAGAGAGACAGAGCATGAACGGGGGAGGGGCAGAGAGAGAGGGAGACACAGAATCAGAAACAGGCTCCAGGCTCTGAGCCATCAGCCCAGAGCCCGACGCGGGGCTCGAACCCACGGACCGCGAGATCGTGACCTGGCTGAAGTCGGACGCTTAACCGACTGCGCCACCCAGGTGCCCCTATATAATTTTTATAAATTATAAAAAATTTATAATTTTCCTCTAATGAATGTGCATTACTTACATAATAAGGAAATGCACTACTTTAGAATTTAGGATTGCAGTAGGTCTTAGATATTATCTAGTTTGAACTCTTTTTCCTCTTTTACAGATGAGTACATGGAGGCCTACTCAGGATAAATGAATGTCTTACATAGCATTGTATAAATTATATTGATTAGGAGTGGTTTGCCACAGGTTTTTGCTTACATTGCACTTTTTTGCTTTATGATTAGAAGGTGTCTTCAGATTCTTTTTTAAAATTCTTATTCATTTTTTGAGACACACACACACACACACAGAGTGTGAGCGGGCAAGGGGCAGAGAGAGAGGAAGACACAGAATCCGAAGCAGACTCCAGGCTCTAAGCTGTCAGCACAGAGTCCTCCGCTGGGCTGGAACTCACAAACCACAAGATCATGACCTGAGCTGAAGTCAGATGCTTAAACAACTGAGCCACCCAGGCAACTCCCCCCACCCCAGCCCTTGCCTTCTTTTTTAATTAAAGGAAGCTTTTTGAGCAATTTCAAGTAAAATATCATTAGATCCTATACAAACAACTTCCATTTTTCTATTTTTTCCTTTTTTTTTTAAACTCTAAAGGGATTTCACTATCAGTTATTTCACATGGGTATTTTGTATCATTTTCTTTTTGCCATTTAAAAAGAGTTGCTGTAACCTCTAGCCCATCCAAAGAAATACCTTGTGACTTTTCCATTCTCAGAAACTGCCCTGAAGAGCTCTTTCTATTCCCTCTTGTGAATGAACTCTTCCAATATAAGGACTATTTCCTTTGAAAGAGAATTTATCTGAGTGGTTTATAAACTCTTTAAAACTTTGCAGACATTGGCTTCTGAAGGTCAAGTACTCTGTAAAAAATGGCATTTAACTAAAATGAGATCTTCATTAACTTTAGTATTTCTTTTGCCTTTTGATTTCTTTTGGCACCTTGATCATGATATGGAGCTTAGTTGTCTTCTTATAGATACCGAATTCAAATATTAACATGTTTTTTTCCTCTGAGAAGATTTCCTAAATTTAAAAAGTCTTTGTTTCACTACAGAATTTTTCATCTTTTTCATGTATATTATTCAGGATTTTTTGTTTGTTTGTTTTGATTGCTAGTAACAAAACCCTGACCAAGAATAGCTTTTTTTTTTTTTACATTTATTTATTTATTTATTTATTTTTTCAACATTTATTTATTTTGGGGACAGAGAGAGACAGAGCATGAACGGGGGAGGGCAGAGAGAGAGGGAGACACAGAACCGGAAACAGGCTCCAGGCTCTGAGCCATCAGCCCAGAGCCCGACGCGGGGCTCGAACTCACGGACCGCGAGATCGTGACCTGGCTGAAGTCGGACGCTTAACCGACTGTGCCACCCAGGCGCCCCAAGAATAGCTTTAAATATGGGTTTATTTTGTTCAAATAATGAGAAATTTGGAGGGTTTTTTTTTTTTTTTTTGTAGAATCAGATATTCAGGGATGTCATTAACTGTGACTCTCTACATTTTTACTTCACCAATGTCAGCTGGTTGGTTCATCATGCTTGCAGAAAAAATTGCCGAATAAATTCTAACACTGAGTGAAATGTTCAGATTTTAGATTCATTCCTCCTTTAGGAAAAGAATGGACATCCAATAAAGCGAGTAGATTTCAGAGAAGCCTGTTTTCAAAAAGTGTTTGAGGGAGTATAGAGATTGGTGAGAACTTTGTTCATAACTCTATCCATCCTTTCACTTTCCATTTCAATCCACACCAACTTTTGGGCTACATGATAGCAAATATGTCTCACAAAGTCCTATGATACAGATGTTATTTCGAGCTCCCTACCCATTAGATAACTGGCTGAACATGTCCTGAATCCTCAGGTTATATGAAATTCTTCCCTTGATTCCTGTGAATTCCCATGACTTCTTCTTTTTTTTTTTAAATTAGGTTGTACAAGGGAGGATGGCAGAGTAGGAGAACCCTAGGCTCACCTTGTCCCATTGACAGACCTAGATAACACCCACATCAAGGCAGATAACCCGGTAAATGACCCAAAGACTGGCAGAACAGACTCTCCACAACTAAATATAGAGAAGTGGCCACAAAGAAAAGGGGAGGAAGGGCAGAGATATGGTTGTCGATGGCAATCTATAGATTTAATGTCATCCCTGTCAAAATACTAACAGCATTTTCCACAGAGTAGGACAAATAATCCTAAAATGTGAATGGAACCACAAAAGAATCTGCATAGCCAAAACAATATTGACAAAGAACACAACTGGAAGTATCATAATCCCAGATTTCAAGATATATTATGAAGCAGTAGTCATCAAAATAATATGGTACTGGCACAAAAATATACTTAAAAGTCAATGGAACAGAATTCAGGTCCCAGAAATAAAAACCATGATTTTATGGCCAATTAATCTTTGGATTAATCAAAGGAGGCAAGAATATGCAATGGGAAAGGACAATCTCTTCAGCAAATGATGTTGAGAAAACTGGACAACCACATGCAAAAGAATGAAACTGGACCAGTTTCTAACACCATATACAAACATAAACTCAAAATGGATTAAAGACCTAATTGTGAGACCTGAACCATAAGAATCCTAGAAGAGAGGTCTGGCAGTAATTTCTCTGGTATTGACCATAGCAACCTTTTTGTAGCTATGTCTCCTAGGGCAAAGGAACCAAAGCAAAAATAAACTATTGGGACTATATCAAAATAAAAAGCTTCCATACAGCAAAAGAAACATTCAGCAAAACAAAAAGACAATTTACTGAATAGGAGAAGATATTTGAAAATGACATATTTGATAAAAAGTATCCAAAATATATAAAGAACTTACACAAGTCAATACAAACCCCCCCCCCCCATGTAATCCAGTTAGAAAATAGACAGAAGACATAAACAGACATTTCTCTGAAGAAGACATACAGGTGGCCAACAGACACATTAAAAGATGCTCAATATGGTTCATCATCAGGGAAATGCAAATCAAAGCCACAATAAAAATACACAAGAAACAACAAGTATTGGTGAGGATGTGGAGAGAAAGAAAACTTTGTATGCTGTTGGTGGAAATACAAACTCATGCAACCACTGTAGAAAAGAGTATGGAGGTTCTTAAAAAAATAAAAATATAGTTACAATATAATCTCATAATTCCACTGCTGGCTATTTCCCCAAATAACATGAAAACACTAATTCAAAAATATATGTGCACTTGTATGTTTATTTCAGCATTAATTACATAGCCAAATTATGGAAGCAACTCAAGTGTCCATTGATAGGTGAATGGATAAAGGAGATGTGATATATATTCACAATGGAGTATTACTCAGCCGTCAAAAAGAATGAAATCTTGCCATTTGCAACAACAAGGATGGATCTAGAGGTTATAATGCTATGTGAAATAAGTCAGTGAGAGAAAGACAAATACCTTTCATTTCAGTCATTATGTGGAATTTAAGGAACAGAACAAAGGAACAAAGAAAAAAATAGACCACCAAAGAACAGACTCTTAATTATAGAGAACGAACTGAATGGTTATCAGAGGTGATGTGAGTGGGGGCATGGTTGAAACTGGTGAAGGAGCACACTCATCACGATAATCACTGAACAATGTATAGGATTGTTGAATCATTATATTGCAACACCTGAAACTAATAGACACTGTATTTTAATTATACTGGAATTTAGAAAAATTTAGGTTGTATGTGATTTTTAAAAGCTACATAATGTTATGGTTTCATGTATGTATACATTGTAAAATGATAACCTCAATCAAGTTAATTAATATACATTACTCCACATAGTTACCATGTTTTATGGTAATGAGAACATGTAATATCTACTTAGCAAATTTCGAGTGTACCATATTATTAACTATAATCACCATTCTGTACATTAGATATCCTGAAATTATTTGTCTCATAACTGAAAGTTTGCACCCTTTGATCAACATGAAGAATGTTCTGCTTCTTTCCTCTTGAGTTTATTCTTGCTGCTCTTTTTTTTTAAACATCAAATTTTAAGATGAACCCCAAATTTTCACACTCTTCAGAGAAATTCAATTCAATATTTTATTAATTCAATATCTTTTCAAAGGTTTAGGGATTATAGAACCAAGGATCCCACCTTTTATCATCTTGCTTGCCTCATGCTTAATACTCTTTGGTCCTCTACATGTCCTCTCCCAGCTGGGAAATGAATTCTGTCTCCTACTTCAGCTGCTTTTGGGGGAACAGTCTCACCAAGTTAGTTGTTTTCCCAGCTTCTCCTGAATTTGGGGGGATATAGCATTTTGTAAATTGTTAAGTTCTTCTCCTAGGGATGTGTTAGTTGATTTTGACAGAAGCCAAACTCAAAATTATTTGGGTAAAATGGGAATTTATTGATTCATAACACTGAAAAGTCTAGATGTATCATTGCCTCAGAGTTTGATCCATGAGTTCTCATGACCTTATCAGGCTAGAATTTTCTCTGATTTGTCTTTGCTTTCCCCAATATTGCGTCACTCACAGACAGGCTCTGTTTTTGTTGTTGTTGTTTTTTTAATGATTTTAGTTTTAAATTCCATTCCTGTAGTTATTCATTGTTAGTGAATTTTCAAAGCATCAATGTATGACAGGTAGAAATTTTACAAAATTGGTCTTTTGCCACAGATTGTTTGGTTCCTGGATCTGTGGCTAACCAGCTGTGGGACCTGGAGCAAGTCACTTAACCTGTTGAAATTACACAGTGCTAATTGGAACTTCCTGAGTCTTAACTATGTGAATGTTCTTAAACTGATAAATTTGAAATCAGAAGAAAGAAGATGTTACCCCATTTTGGGGGGGGGGTTAAAGATATTTATTACATTTTGTGGAAGAAGTTTTCATGTGAAATTTCAAAAGCAGCCACAAAATAGGAAGTTGAATATTTTTTTTTTTTTTAATTTTTTTTTCAACGTTTATTTATTTTTTTGGGACAGAGAGAGACAGAGCATGAACGGGGGAGAGGCAGAGAGAGAGGGAGACACAGAACCGGAAACAGGCTCCAGGCTCTGAGCCATCAGCCCAGAGCCTGACACGGGGCTCGAACTCACGGACCGCGAGATCGTGACCTGGCTGAAGTCGGACGCTTAACCGACTGCGCCACCCAGGCGCCCCAGGAAGTTGAATATTTTTTAATCAATATTTATTTAGTTGGAAAACAAAAAAGTGATGACCAAAGGAAGCCAGAATTACATAAATGATAAAAAGAATGAAACTGCAAAATTACTAGAGGTACATAATGAGTCTTTGTTTTATTGTCTTCCTATCCATACTTAAATGTATTTTTCAGGCAAAAATCTTTTTCCTCAAGATTTGTACCTAGGGTCATCAATACTCAATTTTCTCTAAATTATACTTAATTAGATAATATATCAAAGACATTAATCAATTCTCTACTTATATAAAAATCCATTTACTTTAGAGATATTAACATAGAAAATAGAGCATGCCAGTATTCTATTAAAGACATGAGAACAACAGATAGTATAAGAAACTTCCATCAAATTTTGCTGGATATCTGTAAGAATAGTTTTTTAAAAGTTATTTTACCTTAATGCTTAATGGTTTTTAACTTCTTAGCTAAATTTGGGAATTGGAAATTAAATTATCAAGGAGTTTTCAGGAGTATGCCCTCTGTTATTTTCAGTCATAGAGAACTAGGTAAATGACACAACACAAAAATAGCTAAATGTTTACACCAATGATCAGAGAATAAGCTAATCACTAATAATGATGCTGGAAGGAGAGATAATATTCCTGTAGTCTCCTTTTTATAAAAGCAAGTACTTGACTGAAGTGTTTGTATATAATAACTTCTATTCAGAAACCAAAGCACTTATATAATTTTTAAAATATTTATTCATTTTTGAGAAACAGAGAGAGAGGAGAGAGAGAATGCAAGCAGAGGAGGAGCAGAGAGAGAGGGAGACACAGAATCCAAAGCAGGCTCCAGGCTCTGAGCTGTTAGCACAGAGGCTGACATGGGGCTTGAACTCACAGACTGTGACATGACCTGAGTTGAAGTTGGACGCTTAACCCACTGAGCCACCCTGGCACCTCAAAGATCACTTATAATGCGAGGAAACTGAACCGTATAATTTTTCCTATATTGTATATATTCTTGACAGTCTTTCCCTGTAGATAGGTTCTTTGAGATTTATAGCATGTGTGATGTTCAAAGAAATCTTTGATAGCCAGTGTCTGGTGAACTGAACCTATTTTCACACTGTACCTTCAGCTTAGGCTGATCTATGTAAACACCATGTATCTAATATACAACGAAAATCCTAGACCTTTGCTCCTTTGCAGGATCCTTCTCAGGTTTGTGTTGTTGGATTCCTGAAATTTTGGCTTCATGTCCTGTTCTTTTTCTTGCACTACACCTCCGATATGACATGTGATTTTCTTCGTTGTGTGACTTTTAGCATTCTGCTTACATATGCTTTTTCCTAATTTGCATCAAGGTCCCTTACTTCCAATTGTCTGATAGCCCAAGCCAGAAGAGCCAACTGAGTCACTAATATGCTTGGCCTTAATACTGAAGGGCCTGAATAAACCCTAGCAAGGTGTAAGTAAAGAGACTGCAGGTCCAGGTACTGATGGTTGTTTATTGTGGTTCCCTAGGCACTAACTTGATGAGGAAGACAAATGAGGCTTTCTCCTTTACTTGAAGACATGAGTTTTTGAATAACCACTAAGACATATGTTTCAGGTTCCACTGTCAGACGCATAACCATTATTGCCAGATGCACTATTCCCTTAGAATATGAGATTATACAAATTTTGTTGTAACTCAGGAGGACCTTGCTTGTTAAGAACTCAGAAGATGGAGTGATCTGGAACATGAACTAAGAATGGAGAATGCATGTCCAGAATGAAACTACTTTTAAAGGATCGGTGATAAATGTAGAGGACAGAGAAAGAACCAAGAGGTTTCAGTCAAAGCTCAGGAACCAAGAACATTCAGCACTGAGCATGGCATGCAGTGTCACATTCCTGAAGCCTAGGCTAGCAATGTGGATTGCAGTTCGTGTAGCTGAAAACAACTATCCAAGAGGCAAGATCTTGGGGAAAAATTAAAACAATAGGCAATTTATCCAACTGAATTTATGTATGTATGTATGTATGTATTTTTTTTAATATTTATTTTTTCTTTTTATTGAAATATAGTTGACACACAATGTTACATTAGTTTTAAGTGTACAACATAGTGACTGGTTAAGTCTATACATTATTCTAATGCTTGCCACAAGTGTAGTTACTATCCAACACTATTCCAATACCATTCACTTTATTCCCTATATCTTTCATCCCTGTGACTTATGCATTCTATAATTAAAAGAATCTATTTCCCACTCCCCTTCACCCATTTTGTCCATTCCTCTACTCCCCTCCCCTCTGGCAGCTGCCAGTTTATTTTCTGTATTTATGAGTCCAAATGTATCTTAAATATAGAGAAAGGAAATTCATATAGAATACAATAGGACAAATATTTGGGAAATAAGGTAAAAGTTAGAGGATCTAATGTGCTGGTGGGTCTTTGCGATTGATATAATGGTCACCTGAATATGAATTTATACACCAAAATGTTACAGATTTATATAAAACCCAAATTACCTGAAACCCATGCTCTATGCATGAAGAAAGAGGATTATACAAATCTTAAACTCTTGTATATAAGTAAATAAATATCTAAAAGCACTACACTTTGCTCTGTAGCTTACTTACGTAGAAGAGGTTGGGTGGAGACAGTGGAATTCATGAAGAAAAGTAGATAGGGTTCAAGATTCTGATGGGAGGATGAAACAGTTAAAATTATCCTCAGTAAAATAAAAGTTTCACACTGAACAGAAAAAGATTGAAGACATGTTTTTAATCTTGTATGTAAGATCATTGGCTTCCACAAAATTGAAAGACAAATATTTAAGTGTGCTGATTATGTGATAATAGTTTGCAGAAAGAGTCACTTCCAGGGTAGAAGGGGGAGAATAAAGGAGGCAACTCTTGAAGACTATTTGGCCAAGGAAAACCAAGAAAAAGAGTAGGTCATTCAGTGTCCTGAAGAAACAAAACTGAATCACAGAGTCAGAAGACACACTGACTTTTCTTCCTCATCCCTAAAGAGCCATTGATTAAAGAAATTGAACATCACTATATTATCACAAGTGTGTGATCATAATGAGAAAGAACGGAATATGGCCCTTTGTAGCAACATGGATGGAACTGGAGAGTGTGATGCTAAGTGAAATAAGCCATACAGAGAAAGACAGATACCATATGTTTTCACTCTTATGTGGATCCTGAGAAACTTAACAGAAACCCATGGGGGAGGGGAAGGAAAAAAAAAGAGGTTAGAGTGGGAGAGAGCCAAAGCATAAGAGACTCTTAAAAACTGAGAACAAACTGAGGGTTGATGGGGGGTGGGAGGGAGGGGAGGGTGGGTGATGGGTATTGAGGAGGGCACCTTTTGGGATGAGCACTGGGTGTTGTATGGAAACCAATTTGACAATAAATTTAATATATTGAAAAAAAAAAGAAGTGTGTGCTCATGAACAAAAAAATCTAGTTTGTCAACCAAAACCTTCTTTTCTATCTGTTCATACCATTATACTTGGCTAAAGAGAAAAAAATATTACAAAATAAACAGAAAATGGCAGGTGCCATTCAAAAAAAACTATTCTAAGAAGAAAAGATAAAATGAAAATGAAAGATAAAAATAAGATAAAACGTTTTAGCTGATGAAAATCTCCCCACCAAAATAACCACAAAGCAGAAGAAAAATATAAGCCAACACTTCAAATCATTGAATATCCTTAAATCAGTATTTGCTATCCATCCTCAAATTTCAAAGATCAGAATCGAAATGGGCAGAAACAAGAGAAAAGTCTCCAGAAAACAGGAAGATATGAAATAAGTGTTTACCAAACACAAGAAAGAAATTGAAGAAAAAGAAAAAAATTATCTTACAAATGAAGACTAAATGGCAAGGTACAACTCAAGGGAGAATAGATTCGGCTGAAAATTTGGCAAGAGTGAATGAGGGAAAGCACTTAAGCAGTCATGAGAACAAGTGCAAAATAAAAACGTAGAAAAAGAAGAAGATAGAAGATAGGCAAAGAAGATCTAATATACATATAACTGTAATCTTTGTTGAAGACATAGAAAAATATCCGAAGGACTTTTAGTCTAAAAGATCAAGTTACAAAGAAAAGAAAATCAGATTAGTGTTAGTTTTCTCTGTAGCAACATATTAAGAAAGACAAAATGAAGCAACGTTTTCAAGAAATGCAAATGAAGGAGGTATGAGCCAAGCAAGGTTCTTTCCCTTTATCCGAGCAGTTACTTGAGAACCAGGGCTACAGAAAAAATAATTTAAAAAATGCAGGAACCCAGGGTTGCATAGGAGGCTCACTTGGTTAAGCATCTGACTCTTGATCTCAACTCAGGTCTTGATCTCAGGGTTGTGAGTTCAAACTCCACATTGGGCTCTGTACTGGGTATGGAGCCTAATTAAAAACTAAACTAAACTAAAATAAAATGGAGAATTTCTTTAAAAAATGCAAGAACCCAGAGAATACTGAGTCACACAAACACTTCCTGAAGAATCTACCAGAGCAAGAGTTGGAGAAATTTTCTGTAAAGGGCCAGAGAGTAAATATTATAGTTTGGTGGGCCACCTACTGTCTCCTCCTTATATTCCTGTTTCCTGCTCATTCTCCTTTTCTTTTTCTTTTCTTTTTTTTATTAAAAAATTTTTACAAACATTTAAAAATTTACAAATCATTCTTAGATTGAGAACTATACATGAGAGCCATACAAAAACAGGCCATAGGCTGGATTTGGCCTGTGGGTCATAGTTTACTGACTCCTGTTTTAGAGGATGAGATGGTGAGGGAAATATAGCAAACTGAGAGTGAAAAGTGAATATATTTAATTGTAAATTTGAGATTAAAACATATGTAGGGACAAGGGTGGAAATTAATATGAATGCAATGTGTTCAGACAAAGATATCTATGAAATAGGGAGGAATGTAGAAAGAAGGAGGAAAGTAAATAAGCTCTTATGTATGATTATTGAATGGGCAGGGAAAAAAGGGTATTACTTAAACCTGACAAACCAAATAGCAGGAAGTTAAAAAGGAACTAAAAAATTACAAAATGTATTAGCATAAAGGTTAAGAAAATAAAAATACATAAACTTCTCTAAAAACTAAGAAATTAAAAGCAGAAAACTCCAAGCAACAAAGAGAAGTAAATACAGTAATATATTCATACGTATAGCATAAAATGATATGATAGAGTTGAGACCAAATATAACAGTGATATAAATGTGAATGAGTTTAAATCAGCTATTATATGAAAAGTTTTAAAATTGGCTGACAAATCTAAATGCAACTCTATGCTGTATATAATTAGCACACTTAAAACAAAGTAACAGAGAAGTGCTCAATTAAAGGCTGAGTAAAATCATACCAGGTAAATGGAAACAACCAGAAAGCAAAAGTTGTAGTACTCCTATTAGATAAGATAAAGTCCAAGACATAGAGTAAGGGGTGGCAAATGATAGTGCAGGGCCAATTCTAGCCTGCTATCTCTTTTTGTATGGCTCATAAGCTAAGAGTAGCTTTTTTGTTATATAAAAAACAGATAAAAAAGCAAAAGAATAGTGTTTTGTGACACATGAAAATTGTATGGCATTCAAATTTTAAGCCCCCAAATAAGGTTTTATCAGAACACAGCCATGTTCATTCGTTTTTGCATTGTTTATGGCTGCTTTCACACCATGAACAGAGTAGAATGGTCCCTATGGAGACTGCAAGTTTAAAATATTTATTATCAGGCCTATTACAGAAAAAATTTGACAGCTCCTGCCATGCAGCATCAGTTATAACAACTGGCACTTTAAAATGCTAAAACCACAATTCTCAGTGAAGTTGTAATAGTTACTAATATCTAGACACAGCAACTATCTTAATAAAGCAGAAACTACAAGAGATTCAATACAAAATGGGTAGAAACAAAAATATAATAAAAATAGACTAACATATCGTTTTCAGTTCAAAAAAGAACAAATGGATTAAAAAATACAAAAGGTTATAAAAGACTAAACAACGTAGTAAGGCAGATCTTATGGTTATATATCAAACTTTGTATTTTGATTATATAGGGTATGCTTTATTTTAATTATTTATTTTTTGTTTGATGCTTTTATTTTATTTTTAGATTTTTTTATTAATTTTTTTCAAACATAGACTAAGTTGAGAGAATAGTATGCCTATCACCCACATTCAAGAGTTTCCAAGATTTACCATACTTGCTTTAATCTCCTTTCCTTCCTTTTTCTGATGACGTATTTTTCTTTACTTCTGTATTTCTTTAAATTTATTATCAAGTTAACATACAATGTAATCTTGCCTTCAGGAGTAGAGCCCAGTAATTCATCTCTTACATATGACACCCAGTGCTCATCCCGAAAAGTGCCCTTCTTAATGCCTATCACTCATTTTCCACACCCCCATCAACTCAGTTTGTTCTCTGTATTTAAGAGTCCCTTATGGTTTGTCTCCCTCTCTGTTTTTATATTATTTTTTCTACCCTTCCCCTCTGACCATCTGTTAAGTTTCTCAAATTCTACATATGAGTGAAATGTGATATCTGTCTTTCTCTGACTGACTTTATTATTTTTTAAAAATTTTTTAAATGTTTATTTTTGAGAGAGAGAGAGAGAGAGAGAGAGAGAGTGTGTGTGTGTGTGTGTGTGTGTGTGTGAACAGGGAAGGGGTAGAGAGAGGGAGAATCTGAAGCAGGTTCCAGGCTCTGAGTTGTCTGCACAGAGCCTGACACGGGTCTTGAACTCATGAACTACAAATTCATGACCTGAGCCGTAGTCGAATGGTTAACCTACTGAGCCACCGAGGTGCCTTTGACTGACTTTATTTTAAAGTGCACATGATACATTGACAACAATCAACATATATTAGATCATAAAAATACATCACTGAATTTCATAAAGTAGAAATAATATAAATATCCTCTCATAACAGTACAATAACACTTTAGGTAACTTAAAAATTATAAAAATGTGTTTCTCTCAGGAAATACAAATATCCCTTTCTATCAGACAAAAGTTTAGTGAAGGGGAAAATACAAACCATACTGAGATAAAAATATTGAAAATGGCATATATATCAGGATATATGAGAAACATGTGCAGGAACATTCAGTACTTATATCAATAAAATAAAAGAATAAAAATAAATTGAATCCTATCTGAATGCTATAAAACAACAACAAACTAAACTATAAGAAGGAAGGAAAAAGTAATATTAATAGAAAATAATGAAATAGAAACAAAATTTTGAAACAAATTTTGACAAACTAGTCAATTAATTTGCTGCTTTATTTTGTTTTGTTTTGTTTCAAATAAGCTCTAGGCCTGATGTGGGGTGGCATGCTCTGTTGACTGAGCCACCCACGCACTTTGCTGTTTTTTTTTTAAATAACAAAATAGACAAAGCACTAGGTAACTAAAATAATTTTTAAAGTAAATATAATTTATCAATATTGATCCCAAATATAATTTATCAATGTTGACCACCCACAGCATAAGTATGGCAATTTCCGTAAAGAAATCAAGAAAACCATTAAGTATCTACTTTACTAATTGAAAGAAATGCCACTCTGCCAACCAGAGTGGATTTTTTTCCTAGGGGATTTCAATCAAGACTTTATTTTTATTTATTACTTTAACGTTTTATTTTATTTTTTAAGAGACAGAGAGGGACAGAGCACGAGCAGTTGAGGGGCAGAGAGAGAGGGAGACACAGAATCGGAAGCAGGCTTCAGGCTCTGAGCTGTCAGCACAGAGCCTGACACGGGGCTTGAACTCGTGAACTGTGAGATCATGACCTGAACCGAAGTCTGTTGCTCAACCAACTGAGCCACCCAGGCACCCCTCAATCAAGACTTTAAAATCAGAGAATCCCATTGATACATAAATTATTTCAGTGTAAAAAATGAAAAATAATTCCAAAAAATATGTGAAGAATGTATAACTTTTATTTTGATTTGAGAGTATATCTTTGATTTGAAAATGAATCACAAACAAGAAAATTAAGTGAGGTAAATATCACTTATGAATATTGATTCAAAACCCTTAAATAAATTATCTAAAGATGCAACATCATATTAAAGGAAATAATACATTATTACCAAGTGGAAATTATTCAAAGAATTAAAGGATGTTTTCAATATTAGGAAATACATTAATATAATTCACCATATTAATAGTTCATGGGGAAAATCACATAGTTTTCTTTATAGATGTTGAAAAGTTTTCAACAAAAATTTACACTCATCCTTGATAAAAAGTCTCAGTAAAATAGAAATTGATACATACTTCTTTAATATGATTTTTAACGTATATATATTTTAAGGCTATTATCTTACCAAATATCGAAACACTAGGAACTTTTCCACTGAAATCAGGAGGCAGACAAGAATGCCTACCATTTTCACTATTATTTAACATTGACTAATAAGAGACTTTAAATGATTCTTTCTGTCTAATTGCATGGTCTCATACCTCCAACAAATCTCTACTGGGAATTTACCTTGAAAAATATACTTTCAACAACATAAAATAAACATGTGCAGAATGGTTGCTTCACTATTTTTAATAGAAAAATATTAGAAAGAACCTAAATACCCAAATAAAAAACATTGGATGAATAACCTATTGCTATAAAGAAGAATGAAAAATGCACCTATTAATTGATACAGAGTGATTTACAGATATATAACCAAGTGAAAAACAAAGTGTCAAAAGAATGTTTAGAGAATGATGTGAACTGTGTAAGAAAGAAGACGAAATACAAAATTATTTATGATTCTGCCTTAATTTTTCAAAAAGAGACATAAGAGGAAACAAATCTAATGAAAATTATTTTCTATGGGGAATGGGCAAATATAGAGCTGAGGGATAGGAAATAGGATAAAATTTCTCTGAATATAACTTTTAAAATATTTTTGACTTGTGGTGCATGTTTTAGATATTTAAAAGTAAAATTAAAGTATAGGATGGAGGGGGAATTCTAAGAATTCATTGCAAATGGAAGTCAATAAGTCTAACTATATATCAAAAATAATCACACACACACAGATATAGGCACACTGAATCAATCCAAGTAATTTTGAAAATTAAACTTTCAGTTCCGAGATAGTTGTAGATACATATGCAGTTGTAAGGAATAATACAGAAAGATTCCATATATCCTTTACCTAGTTTCTTGTAATGGCAACATAATGCAAAAGTATATGTCACAATCATATTATTGACATTAATACAGTCCATTGGGTTCATTCAGATTTCCAGCGATTTACTTGTGCTTGTGTGTGTGTGTGTGTGTGTGTGTGTGTGTGTGTGTGTGTGTATGTATGTGTGTTAAGTTTTTTTTCCCTTGAGATAGACAGTGTGTGTGTTTAATTCTATGCAATTTTATCACATGTAGGTTTATTTATCTACTACCACAGTCAGATAAAGAACAATTCCATCACCATAAGGATCAACGATTCCTTGTCTTGTCCTTTCTTACCCTGCCACCCCTAACTCCTTTTTGTTACTAAGTAATAAGAACATATTATAGTTTTTTTGGCCTTTATACTGTTGAAGGACATGGGGATGGTTTTGGTTTTTGGCTAAATATTTCAGTATTTGGTTACAAGTTTTGATGTAAACATAAACTTCCACTTATTAGTTTTTTAATGTTTATTTATTTTTGAGAGAGAGGGAGCAGGGGAGGAGCAGAGAGAGAGAGAGAGAGGGAGACAGAGGATCTGAAACAGGCTCCGCACCATCAGCACAGAGCCCAATGTGGAGCTTGAACTCACAAACCCTGAGATCATGACCTGAGCCAAAGTAGGAAGTTTAACCAACTGAGCCACCCAGGATCAGAACTTCCACTTCTTTAGGATAAATGCCTGAAAGTGCAACTGTGGGGTCATATCATAATTACATGTTTTTTAATTTCATAAGTAATTGCCAAACTTTTCCAGTGACTGTACCATTTTATATTCTCACCAATAATGTATGAGTGATCTAGTTTCTGCAAAATTTCTCTAGCATTTGGTGTTGTCAATATATTTTAGCCATTCAGATAGGTGTGTAGTGATATCTAATTATGTTTTTATTGCATTTCTCCAATGGCTAATGAAGTTGTACATCTTTTCATATGATTTTTTGCCACTTATATATTCTCTTCAGTGAAATGTCTATTCAAGTCCTTTGCCCATTTTCTAATTGAATAGTTAGTACTTTACTGTGAATGTGTACTTTCAGGATGCTATATTATAAGAACAAAAAGAACTACAGGCAAATTGTTAATTTTAATTAGTAGTTTGTTGTGATAGTGGTTCTATTATAGTTCCAAAACTATTTTGTTTGTTATAAATTGAGCAAATGAATAAACATGTTGATGCTTTTAGGAATTAGAGTTCTCACTGTAGAAGGGTAATAAAATTATGCATTAAGAGTAGAAAGAAAGAACCTTGTAACATTACTTTGGAATCAGATATATCAGTACTATGTGATACTATATATCAGTATTATATATATATATATATATATATGTATATATATATATATATATATATATAATCTCAGCGATTTCATTCAGAAGAAGCTGTTCAAAATGTATCTCTGAACTTCATCTACATATATTTGAAGTAATATAGACTCCTAGACTGTTAGAACAAATGATTGGATAAAAGGAGAATGGTATTATTTGTTAGTGCTTTACTGTGAATAAATTCTGTAAACTTTTACTAGTACCTAGGTAATAAACTCTAAGTCAGTGGTTCTTCTTAACAGGTGACAATGACTTTAACTTTTCATTAATATGTAACAATATTTTATTTTATTTTATTTTATTTTATTTTATTTTATTTTATATTATTTTATTTTATTTTATTTTATTTTCAATATATGAAATTTATTGTCAAATTGGTTTCCATACAACACCCAGTGCTCATCCCAAAAGGTGCCCTCCTCAATACCCATCACCCACCCTCCCCTCCCTCCCACCCCCCATCAACCCTCAGTTTGTTCTCAGTTTTTAACATTCTCTTATGTTTTGGCTCTCTCCCACTCTAACCTCTTTTTTTTTTCCTTCCCCTCCCCCATGGGTTTCTGTTAAGTTTCTCAAGATCCACATAAGAGGGAAACCATATGGTATCTGTGTTTCTCTGTATGGCTTATTTCACTTAGCATCACACTCTCCAGTTCCATCCACGTTGCTACAAAAGGCCGTATTTCATTCTTTCTCATTGCCACGTAGTATTCCATTGTGTATATAAACCACAATTTCTTTATCCATTCATCAGTTGATGGACATTTAGGCTCTTTCCATAATTTGGCTATTGTTGAGAGTGCTGCTATAAACATTGGGGTACAAGTGCCCCTATGCATCAGTACTCCTGTATCCCTTGGGTAAATTCCTAGCAGTGCTATTGCTGGGTCATAGGGTAGGTCTATTTTTAATTTTCTGAGGAACCTCCACACTGCTTTCCAGAGAGGCTGCACCAATTTGCATTGGGTTCCCACCAACAGTGCAAGAGGGTTCCCGTTTCTCCACATCCTCTCCAGCATCTATAGTCTCCTGATTTGTTCATTTTGGCCACTCTGACTGGCGTGAGGTGATACCTGAGTGTGGTTTTGATTTGTATTTCCCTGATAAGGAGCGACGTTGAACATCTTTTCATGTGCCTGTTGGCCATCCGGATGTCTTCTTTAGAGAAGTGTCTATTCATGTTTTCTGCCCATTGCTTCACTGGGTTATTTGTTTTTCGGGTGTGGAGTTTGGTGAGCTCTTTATAGATTTTGGATACTAGCCCTTGTCCGATATGTCATTTGCAAATATCTTTTCCATTCCATTGGCTGTCTTTTAGTTTTGTTGGTTGTTTCCTTTGCTGTGCAGAAGCTTTTTATCTTCATAAGGTCCCAGTAATTGATTTTTGCTTTTAATTCCCTTGCCTTTGGGGATGTGTCGAGTAAGAGATTGCTACGGCTGAGGTCAGAGAGGTCTTTTCCTGCTTTCTCCTCTAAGGTTTTGATGGTTTCCTGTCTCACATTCAGGTCCTTTATCCATTTTGAGTTTATTTTTGTGAATGGTGTGAGAAAGTGGTCTAGTTTCAACCTTCTGCATGTTGCTGTCCAGTTCTCCCAGCACCATTTGTTAAAGAGACTGTCTTTTTTCCATTGGATGTTCTTTCCTGCTTTGTCAAAGATGAGTTGGCCATACGTTTGTGGGTCTAGTTCTGGGGTTTCTATTCTATTCCATTGGTCTATGTGTCTGTTTTGGTGCCAATACCATGCTGTCTTGATGATGACAGCTTTGTAATAGAGGCTAAAGCCTGGGATTGTGATGCCTCTCCAAATTCCTTTGGCTATTCAGGGCCTTTTGTGGTTCCATATGAATTTTAGGATTGCTTGTTCTAGTTTCGAGAAGAATGCTGGTGCAATTTTGATTGGGATTGCATTGAATGTGTAGATAGCTTTGGGTAGTATTGACATTTTGACAATATTTAGTTTTCCAATCCATGAGCAGGGAATGTCTTTCCATTTCTTTAAATCTTCTCCAATTTCCTTCATAAGCTTTCTATAGTTTTCAGCATACAGATCCTTTACATCTTTGGTTAGATTTATTCCTAGGTATTTTATGCTTCTTGGTGCAATTGTGAATGGGATCAGTTTCTTTATTTGTCTTTCTGTTGCTTCATTGTTAGTGTATAAGAATGCAACTGATTTCTGTACATTGATTTTGTATCCTGCAACTTTGCTGAATTCATGTACCAGTTCTAGCAGACTTTTGGTGGAGTCTATCGGATTTTCCATGTATAATATCATGTCATCTGCAAAAAGTGAAAGCTTGACTTCATCTTTGCCAATTTTGATGCCTTTGATTTCCTTTTGTTGTCTGATTGCTGATGCTAGAACTTCCAGCACTATGTTAAACAACAGCGGTGAGAGTGGGCATCCTTGCCATGTTCCTGATCTCAGGGAAAAAGATCTCAGTTTTTCCCCATTGAGGATGATGTTAGCTGTGGGCTTTTCATAAATGGCTTTTATGATGTGTAAGTATGTTCCTTCTATCCCGACTTTCTCAAGGGTTTTTATTAAGAAAGGGTGCTGAATTTTGTTAAAGGCCTTTTCTGCATCGACTGACAGGATCATATGGTTCTTCTCTTTTTTTTTTATTAATGTGATGTATCACGTTGATTGATTTGCGAATGTTGAACCAGCCCTGCATCCCAGGAATGAATCCTACTTGATCATGGTGAATAATTCTTTTTATATGCCGTTGAATTCTATTTGCTAGTATCTTATTGAGAATTTTTGCATCCATATTCATCAGGGATATTGGCCTGTAGATCTCTTTTTTTACTGGGTCTCTGTCTGGTTTAGGAATCACAGTAATACTGGCTTCATAGAATGAGTCTGGAAGTTTTCCTTCCCTTTTTATTTCTTGGAATAGCTTGAGAAGGATAGGTATTATCTCTGCTTTAAACGTCTGGTAGAACTCCCCTGGGAAGCCATCTGGTCCTGGACTCTTATTTGTTGGGAGATTTTTGATAACTGATTCAATTTCTTCGCTGGTTATGGGTCTGTTCAAGCTTTCTCTTTCCTCCTGATTGAGTTTTGGAAGAGTGTGGGTGTTTAGGAATTTGTCCATTTCTTCCAGGTTGTCCAATTTGTTGGCATATAATTTTTCATAGTATTCCCTGATAATTGTTTGTATCTCTGAGGGATTGGTTGTAATCATTCCATTTTCCTTCATGATTTTATCTATTTGGGTCATCTCCCTTTTCTTTTTGAGAAGCCTGGCTAGAGGTTTGTCAATTTTGTTTATTTTTTCAAAAATCCAACTCCTGGTTTTGTTGATCTGCTCTACAGTTTTTTTAGATTCTATATTGTTTATTTCTGCTCTGATCTTTATTATTTCTCTTCTTCTGCTGGGTTTAGGCTGCCTTTGCTGTTCTGCTTCTATTTCCTTTAGGTGTGCTGTTAGATTTTGTATTTGGGATTTTTCTTGTTTCTTGAGATAAGCCTGGATTGCGATGTATTTTCCTCTCAGGACTGCCTTTGCTGCATCCCAAGGCGTCTGGATTGTTGCATTTTCATTTTCGTTTCCATATATTTTTTAATTTCTTCTCTAATTGCCTGGTTGACCCACTCATTCTTTAGTAGGGTGTTCTTTAACCTCCATGCTTTTGGAGGTTTTCCAGACTTTTTTCTGTGGTTGATTTCAAGCTTCATAGCATTGTGGTCTGAAAGTATGCATGGTATAATTTCAATTCTTGTAAACTTATGAAGGGCTGTTTTGTGACCCAGTATATGATCTATCTTGGAGAATGTTCCATGTGCACTCGAGAAGAAAGTATATTCTGTTGCTTTGGGATGCAGAGTTCTAAATATATCTGTCAAGCCCATCTGATCCAATGTGTCATTCAGGTCCCTTGTTTCTTTATTGACCATGTGTCTAGATGATCTATCCATTTCTGTAAGTGGAGTGTTAAAGTCCCCTGCAATTACCACATTCTTATCAATAAGGTTGCTTATGTTTGTGAGTAATTGTTTTATATATTTGGGGGCTCCGGTATTCAGAGCATAGACATTTATAACTGTTAGCTCTTCCTGATGGATAGACCCTGTAATTTTTATATAATGTCCTTCTTCATCTCTTGTTACAGCCTTTAATTTAAAGTCTAGTTTGTCTGATATAAGTATGGGTACTCCAGCTTTCTTTTGGCTTCCAGTTGCATGATAAATAGTTCTCCATCCCCTCACTCTCAATCTATATGTGTCCTCAGATCTAAAATGAGTCTCTTGTAGACAGCAAATAGATGGGTCTTGTTTTTTTATCCATTCTGATACCCTATGTCTTTTGGTTGGCGCATTTAATCCATTTACATTCAGTGTTATTATAGAAAGATACGGGTTTAGAGTCATTGTGATGTCTGTATGTTTTATGCTTGTAATGATGTCTCTGGTACTTTGTCTCACAGGATCCCCCTTAGGATCTCTTGTAGGGCTGGTTTAGTGGTGACGAATTCCTTCAGTTTTTGTTTGTTTGGGAAGACTTTTATCTCTCCTTCTATTCTAAATGACAGACTTGCTGGATAAAGGATTCTCAGCTGCATATTTTTTCTGTTTAGCACACTGAAGATCTCGTGCCAATACTTTCTGGCCTGCCAAGTTTCAAAAGAGAGATCAGTCACGAGTCTTATAGGTCTCCCTTTATATGTGAGGGCACGTTTATCCCTTGCTTTCAGAATTTTCTCTCTATCCTTGTATTTTGCCAGTTTCACTATGATATGTCGTGCAGAAGATCGATTCAAGTTACGTCTGAAGGGAGTTCTCTGTGCCTCTTGGGTTTCAATGCTTTTTTCCTTCCCCAGTTCAGGGAAGTTCTCAGCTATTATTTCTTCAAGTACCCCTTCAGCACCTTTCCCTCTCTCTTCCTCCTCTGGGATACCAATTATGTGTATATTATTTCTCTTTAGTGTATCACTTAGTTCTCTAATTTTCCCCTCATACTCCTGGATTTTTTTATCTCTCTTTTTCTCAGCTTTCTCATTTTCCATAACTTTATCTTCTAGTTCACCTATTCTCTCCTCTGCCTCTTGAATCTGAGCCGTGGTGGTTTCCATTTTATTTTGCATTTCGTTTAAAGCGTTTTTCAGCTCCTCGTGACTGTTCCTTAGTCCCTTGATCTCTGTAGCAAGAGATTCTCTGCTGTCCTCTATACTGTTTTCAAGCCCAGCGATTAATTTTATGACTATTATTCTAAATTCACTTTCTGTTATATTACTTAAATCCTTTTTGACCAGTTCATTAGCTGTTGTTATTTCCTGGAGATTCTTCTGAGGGGAATTCTTCCGTTTGGTCATTTTGGATAGTCCCTGGAGTGGTGAGGACCTGCAGGGCACTTCCCCTGTGCTGTGGTGTATAACTGGAGTTGGTGGGCGGGGCCGCAGTCAGACCTGATGTCTGCCCCCAGCCCACTGCTGGGGCCACAGTCAGACTTGTGTGTGCCTTCTCTTCCCCTCTCCTAGGGGCGGGATTCACTGTGGGGTGGCGTGGCCTGTCTGGGCTACTTGCACACTGCCAGGCTTGTGGTGCTGGGGATCTGGTGTATTAGCTGGGGTGGGTAGGCAAGGTGCACGGGGCAGGAGGGGCAGGCTTAGCTCGCTTCTCCTTAGGTAATCCACTTCAGGAGGGGCCCCGTGGCAGCGGGAGGGAGTCAGATCTGCTGCCAGAGGTTTGGCTCCGCAGAAGCACAGAGTTGGGTGTTTGCGCGGAGCAAGCAAGTTCCCTGGCAGGAACTGGTTCCCTTTGGGATTTTGGCTGGGGGATGGGCGGGGGAGATGGCGCTGGCGAGCGCCTTTGTTCCCCACCAAACTGAGCTCTGTCGTCCGGGGGCTCAGCAGCTCTCCCTCCCTTTGTCCTCTAGCCTTCCCGCTTTCGGAGCAGAGCTGTTAACTTATGACCTCCAGACGCTAAGTCGCGCTTGCTGTCGGAACACAGTCCGTCAGGCCCCTCCGCTTTT